>NC_139572.1:1507369-2154869 GCF_965112155.1 Podarcis liolepis
TCTCTCCAGCTCCCAAATACTTAGGAAGAGAGAGGGGAGAAATTCGGATTTTTCATCATTGTGATTTAAAAGGGCTATCTCCCCAGAATAGGGTCTCTAGCAGGGAGAGGGAGCTTTTTCTTCCCCTTTAAGAAAAACGCACACACTCTTCCCCCCCTCCCCAGCAGATCCAAATGTATTTATTTTAATTTTTTTTAGGTGTGCGGGGGCCCGTGGAAGAGATGGAAGCGGTCGATTAAATGGCTGCCCTCGTGTGTGTGGGGTTTTTTTTTTGTTTTTAAAGGGGACGCAGAGCTGAGGGCCGTTGGTCCAACGCTCACCGCCCCCCCCCCATGCCAAAAGCACACTTGCAACTCTTCTTCCATAGGGGGGCTGGCAAGGGGTTCAAAATAACTGGTCCCCCCCTCCAGTTTAATAGAAGATCCAGCAATTTTAAGGCTCTCCCCATATTAAGAACTATATATATATTTTCCTCCATGCTCTAAAGTGAGAGGGAGGGGTGAAAGTAACGCCCCCCCCCGATTTTAACCTTCACACTCCAGGGTCAAAGGCCACCTGCTCTCCATGGCAGTCCCAAAGTAGTTCTGGAAGCACCCCCCAACTTTAGGTAGTTTCCCCTCCCTCGCAACACATACACAAAGCACCGCAAAATAGCCCCCATTACACAGACCTATGGGTGACTCCTGTTTCCACCCTAAAACTCTAGGGAGTTTGGGGGATGCCCCATCACATCAGGGGTCCCCAAAACCGCACAGAAGTGGCGAAGGTTGAGTTAGGGTCCTTTGGGAACCCCAGAAAGCAGAACCTCCTGATCTCTCACACACCCCTCGAATCAGCCTGCTCCTGTGTTCTGCATGCCCTGATCCCCACTGCTTGTGCTCCCCAGCGCCCCCCCCCCAAAAGTGGACTTGGGCATTTAGTGGTGACTCACAGGGCCCCACAGAACAGATCTCCTATTGCAATGTTCCTGCCATCCCTGAGACCCACATCGCAAAGCCTCCAACATTTCTCTGATGAAATTAAGGCGTCCTATTCCACCTCCTCCAACGTTTCTCCCCTGGAAATAGGGACGTCCTATTCCATCCCCTCCAACGTTTCTCCTGTGAAAATTTGTTGTTGTTTAGTCATTTAGTCATGTCCGACTCTTCGTGACCCCCTGGACCAGAGCACGCCAGGCCCTCCTTTCTTCCACTGCCTCCTGCAGTTTGGTCAGACTCATGCTGGTAGCTTCGAGAACACTGTCCCACCATGTCGTCCTCTGTCATCCCCTTCTCCTTGTGCCCTCCATCTTAGCCAACATCAGGGTCTTTTCAGGGAGTCTTCTCTTCTCATGAGGTGGCCAAAGTCTTGGAGCCTCAGCTTCAGGATCTGTCCTTCCAGGGAGCACCCAGGGCTGATTTCCTTCCGAATGGAGAGGTTTGATCTTCTTGCAGTCCATGGGACTCGCAAGAGTCTCCTCCAGCACCAAAACTCAAAAGCATCCATTCTTCGGCGGTTAGCCTTCTTTATGGCCTGTGAAAATAGGGACGTCCTATTCCATCCCCTCCAACGTTTCTCTGATGAAATTAGGGACATCTAAGAAAAAGCGGGACATTCTGGGATAAAATCAGAAACCAGGTGGCTGGAGAAATCCAGTTTAATGAGTGAGGTATGATTAACAAAATTATTATTAATATCATGGAACAAGGTGCCCCTGAGACCTGCGGGTATAGGACGGTATATTGTTGTTGTTTAGTCGTTTAGTCGTGTCCGCCTCTTCGTGACCCCCTGGACCAGAGCACGCCAGGCCCTCCTGTCTTCCACTGCCTCCCGCAGTTTGGTGAAACTCATCCTGGTAGCTTCGAGAACACTGTCCCACCATCTTGTCCTCTGTCGTCCCCTTCTCCTTGCGCCCTCCATCTTTCCCAAAATCAGGGTCTTTTCCAGGGAGTCTTCTCTTCTCATGAGGTGGCCAAAGTCTTGGAGCCTCAGCTTCAGGATCTGTCCTTCCAGGGAGCACTCAGGGCTGATCTCCTTAGGAATGGAGAGGTTTGATCTTCTTGCAGTCCATGGGACTCTCAAGAGGATGGTATATAAATTCAATCAATCAAAAATAAAATACTCAAGAGTAGGCCCACTGGAATTAAGGTACGACTTTGTTCTACGGCCCTTAATTTAGGTTTAGGAATGTAGGTCTACGACTAAACCTTCAAAGGACTTTTCTCATCATTAGAGCTGTTCCATCCATAGCTTTGTTGGTAGAGCATGAGACTTATCAATCTCAGGGTTGTGGATTCGAAAAATTCCAAAAATTCCTGTGTTGCAGGGAGTTGGACTAAATTGACCCAAATCAATAATTCTATTTTTTGAGGGGGGGGCGGTTATTGAGTTGCTTGGTTTTTATTTGTATATATTTTGTGGTTTTATATTATGATTTCATCCTGTGAACTGCCCTCAGACCTGCGGGTATAGGATGGTATATTTTTATTAGTTCTTCAGCAGTGGAATGGAACCACCGAAAGATCCTCGGGAGATGGACTGGACGATGGGGGTGGAAACGCTCCTTCAGGTCTACTGGGCCGTTTAGGGCTTTCAAGGTCAGCGCCAGCACTTTGAATTGTGCTCGGAAACGTCCTGGGAGCCAATGTAGGTCTTTCAGGACTGGTGTTATATGGTCTCGGAGGCCGCTCCCAGTCCCCAGTCTGGCTGCCACATTCTGGATTAGTTGCAGTTTCCGGGTCACCTTCAAAGGCAGCCCCACGTAGAGCGCATTGCAGTAGTCCAAGCGGGAGATAACTAGAGCATGGACCACTCTGGCCAGACAGTCTGCAGGCAGGGAGGGTCTCATCCTGCGTCCCAGATGGAGCTGCCTTGGACACAGAACTGACCTGGACAGCTGTGAGTCCAAAATGACCCCCAGGCTGCGCACCTGGTCCTTCAGGGGCACAGTGACCCCATTCAGGACCAGGGAATCCCCCACACCCGCCCGCCTCCTGTCCCCCCAAAACAGTCCTTCTGTCTTGTCAGTATTCAACCTCAATCTATTAGCTGCCATCCATCCTCCAACCGCCTCCAGACACTCACACAGGACCTTCACCCCCTTCACTGGTTCTGATTTGAAAGAGAGGTAGAGCTGGGTATCATGGACCAGTGAAATGGTCTGCAGGTGGCGGACTCTCCATCCTTGAAGGTTGATCAGCAGAGGTCGGATGGCCATCTGCCACGGGATTCTTTAGCTGGGATTCCTGCATTGCAAGCGGGTTGGGCTAGATGACCGCTGGGGTCCCCATTTCCAACACCACCTTTCTACGATTCTACGAATTCCAGCAGTTCTACTGGATTGCAACCCAATAGGAATATAATATGTAATAAATGTAAGATCAACAGAATCGGTCGCTTTCTTGCTCTCTTTTTAAAATTAAAATTATTTTTGCACTCTTTAAAATTCGCATATACCGAAAAGGGAAAAAAGAATACATGAAAGAAAAAAGAAAGAAAAATATTTGTCAAATACACAAAATTATTTAAGGACTACAAACCATCATTCGAATAACCTATACACAAAATTAAAAAAAAACATATAAAAGGAAAAAGAAAAAAAATATTTGTCAAATGCACAAAATTATTTAAGGACTACAAACCATCATTCGAATAACCTATACACAAATTTTTTTTTAAAAAAGTAAAAGAAATAAAAGGAAAAATAAAAAAAAAGATTTGTCAAATGCACAAAATTATTTAAAGACTACAAACCATCATTTGAATAACCTATACACAAAAATTAAATAAAAAAAATTGCGGGGTGGGGGTTAGGAGAGAGAAGCCCGCAAAAAAAAAAGGCAAAACAAAATAGTAAAAAAATAAATAAAAATACATTGGGGGTGTGGCTCCCGAGAGTGGGCGGAGCGAGGAGGAGCCACGCTCGAAGGTGGAGAAATGGGAACTACTTTTCCTCCGGCGGAGGGACACGAGCGAGGAGGAGCTGCGCGATGCGGCCAGAGCAGCAGCGTGACGAAATGGGAGCACCGGAGAGAGAGAGAGAGATGGAATGATAAGGCCGCGGGGCAGGGTCCAATGGGAGGGCGCGGCGGCGCGGAGTAGCGTGAGCGGCGGCCAATGGGAGAGGCCCTCCCTGCCCTCCGCCCCTCCCCTCGGCCTGCCAGCCCTTCTTCGCCCACTGAGCAAGGGGGAGGGGCCCCGCGGGCAGCTGCCGCGATTCTTCGTTTCGCCTGCGCCGCCCGCGCCGCCATGGCCGTCTCGGGCGTCAATTGGTTTAGCGCTCCCTCGCCTCCCAATATCCTATATATTTATTATTTTACTTTAATGTCCTGCAAGAAGACAGGTTGCAGCGTGTGAAGGCAGCCCTGTTTAGGGAAGCTTTTAATATTTGACAGACCACTGTATTTTAATACTTTGTTGGAATACTTTGGGGGGACCCAGCCAGATGGGCGGGGTGCAAATTATTATTATTATTATTATTATTATTATTATTGGGAAAATGCAGAAGAGCTAGGGGTGAAAAACTGGGGAAAATATAATCTTAGAATATCTAACTGTGAAGATACATAAAATGAAAGGGTTTAAGGTCAGTGAGAAAGGAGGAGGCTTGGTTTGAAAAGATGTTGAATTATTTGGGCAGTTTTGAGCAATCTGGGGCAATTAAAATGTTAAAAGTTAAATCAACCTTGCGGAGGGTATATAGAATTGTACATATGGTTGATTTGAGTATGTTATTATTGATTATGTATACCCAATGTATCAACCACTTAGGGGTTTCACTGTTTGTGTTTTGGTTGTTGGTAAAATAATAAAAATAAAATAATATCCTGCAAGAATGTAAACTCTTCCTTGAACTTCAAGAAATGTATCTTCTGAATGGGCCGTCTACTAAGAATGTATCTTTTGTTGTATCTTTCTCACTGACTTCCAGAACTTATCTAAATGTATCTTTTATCTAAATGTAATTTCCCCCCCACTCTCATCGCCTAGAGAATGTACCTTAATGTAACAATCACTTGTTTCAATTGTATTTGATTGTTTGATTCAGCAGTAAACGCAACTTTGGATTTGCTGAAAGTCTGCAACTTTTGACGATTTGTGACGAGGGGTGCAAATTTTAATGGCCCTGCTAACAAAAATGAATAAATAGGAACGAATGGGGAGGCTTGCGGGAATTAAATGCGCATGCACTTACCTCCCCTGTGGTTTCTGCTTCAAACAAGTTGGAATTTGAATTTGAATTGTTGTTGTTGTTGTTGTTTAGTTGTGTCCGCCTCTTTGTGACCCCCTGGACCAGAGCACGCCAGGCCCTCCTGTCTTCCACTGCCTCCCGCAGTTTGGTCAAACTCATGTTGGCAGCTTCGAGAACACTGTCCCACCATCTCCTCCTCTGTCGTCCCCTTCTCCTTGCGCCCTCCATCTTTCCCAACATCAGGGTCTTTTCCAGGGAGTCTTCTCTTCTCATGAGGTGGCCAAAGTCTTGGAGCCTCAGCTTCAGGATCTGTCCTTCCAGTGAGCACTCAGGGCTGATTTCCTTCAGAATGGAGAGGTTGGATCTTCTTGCAGTCCATGGGACTCTCAAGAGTCTCCTCCAGCACCAGAATTCAAAAGCATCCATTCTTCGGTGACCAGCCTTCTTGATGGTCCAGCTCTCACTTCCATACATCACGACTGGGGGAACCAAAGCTGGTTCCCCCCAAATTCAGCAGGAAAATGCAACTAGATTTGTTCCTTGCCAATGGCAGAAAGTCCACAAATTTTGATCATTTGCAAAAGGTTGTGTGTGGATAATTTCGATGGCAACGGTTACGTAAGGGAAGACCTGTTGGAATCAATGGAATCAATTCCACAGAGCTGGAAGGGCGAACTAGTCCCAACCCAGAACTCGAATCTGTGACCCTGAGCTTAGTAGAGACAACTATCTTTGTGGATATATTTCTACAGGTCTGATCTTGAGTTTGACTGCAGACAGAATGCAGGCCTAAAATTCTACTTTTCCAAAAATGGCTTTTTTGAAAACAAAAACAATTAGCATTTTTTTTTTTTTTGCTTATTCAATATGAACCTAATTAAATATAATTTATAGGATTGGATGCTGTTTGGATTTTTGCTTTCTATTTATTTAAACATTTTATTGGTGGTTTTTAAAACTGCTTTAAAATAAGAAGGTGATAGGACTGCACCGATTCCCGATGTGATGCTTACAAAATGGGTGCACAACAACAACAACAACAACAACAATGATTTTATTATATATATGCTTCCCATCTGACCGGGTGCAATCTGGCCGGCTCTCAATGGAATATTAAATATTAAATATTAAATAATGATATATAAAGTGCAAATAGAAGGGGAAGAACATTTCCGAGCACAATTCAAAGTGTTGGTGCCGACCTTTAAAGCCCTAAAAGGCCTCGGTCCAGTATATCTGAAGGAGCGTCTCCACCCCCATCGTCCAGCCCGGACACCTGGGTCCATCTCCTGAGGGCCTTCTGGCGGTTCCCTCACTGCGAGAAGCCAAGTTACAGGGAAGCAGGCAGAGGGCCTTCTCGGTAGTGGCGCCCGCCCTGTGGAACGCCCTCCCATAAGATGTCAAAGCGATAAACAACTACCTGACATTCAGAAGACATCTGAAGGCAGCCCTGTTCAGGGAAGTTTTTAATATGTGACATTTTGGTGTATTTTTCATGTTTGTTGGAAGCCGCCCAGAGTGGCTGGGGAAACCCAGCCAGATGGGCAGGGTACAAATAATAAATTATTTATTATTATTATTATTATTATTATTATTATTATTATTATTATATAAATGGAGACAGTGAGAGATTTTACTTTCTTGGGCTCCATGATCACTGCAGATGGTGACAGCAGCCACGGAATTAAAAGACGCCTGCTTCTTGGGAGAAAAGCAATGACAAACCTAGACAGCATCTTAAAAAGCAGAGACATCACCTTGCCAGCAAAGGTCCGTGTAGTTAAAGCTCTGATTTTCCCAGTAGTGATGTACGGAAGTGAGAGCTGGACCATCAAGAAGGCTGAGCGCCAAAGAATTGAGCCCGGCTTCGGCTGGGGAGGGGGGGATATAAATAAATATTATTATTATTATTATTATTATTATTATTATTATTATTATTATATCTCAAAGGTGACACTGAGGCAACTTTGAAGAAGCAGATGCCACGCTAGCGATCATTAGGATTGAAAACAAATCTGCCAATATCCTAATGCTGTTACATTGCAGAACCTCCCAGTCGTGGATTTACAGAAGCTGTCCCGGTTTCTGAATCGATCCCGGAATTTCCTGCGTTTCCTTAGGACAGGCATCCCCAAACTCAGCCCTCCAGATGTTTTGGGGCTACAACTCCCATCACCCCTAGCTAACAGGACCATTGGTCAGGGATGGTGGGAATTGTAGTCCCAAAACATCTGGATGGCCAAGTTTGGGGATGCCTGTCTTAGGACGTCTCTATTTTCACTGGACAAATGTTGGAGGGGATGGAATAGGACGTCCCTATTTTCAAAGGGGAGAAAAGTTGGAGTGGGTAGAATAGGACATCCCTCTTTTCATGGGAGAAACATTGGAGGGGATGGAAATTGATGCTTTTGAATTCTGGTGCTGGAGGAGACTCTTGAGAGTCCCATGGACTGCAAGAAAATCAAACCTCTCCATTCTGAAGGAAGTCAGCCCTGAGTGCTTGCTGGAAGGACAGATCCTGAAGCTGAGGCTCCAAGACTTTGGCCACCTCCTGAGAAGAGAAGACTCCCTGGAAAAGACCCTGATGTTGGGAAAGATGGAGGGCACAAGGAGAAGGGGACGACGGAGGACGAGATGGTGGGACAGTGTTCTCGAAGCTACCAGCATGAGTTTGACCAAACTGCGGGAGGCAGTGGAAGACAGGAGGGCCTGGCGTGCTCTGGTCCAGGGGGTCACGAAGAGGCGGACACGACTAAACAGCAACAACAATTTTGATGGGAGAAATGTTGGAGGGTACGGAGTTATGTGACCCCGAGCCAAGGAGATAAGTCACTATACAGCCTTTAGAAGACACCTGAAGTCATCCCTGGATAGGGGAGTTTTTCAGTGTTTAATGTTTTATTATATATGTTGTGAGCCTCCTGGAGTATCTGGCGCAACTCAGGGCACTGCCTGAAAGCCTCAGACAGGGCAATATCCTGTACCTGTCTACTCCGTGGGCCTTCGTCCCGGCTTAGTGTGTCCAGCACTGCATCTTTTGAATTCCTGTTTCGTTATTTAATTTAACTTTCCAGCCCTACCCCTTCCTTTCCTCCGGCAGGCCCCCGGTGACAAACAAAAAACCAATCCGTCTGGCTGTTTGGGGAGGCTGATTCATAGACCAGTGGTGGGGAGAAAAGAATGAAAGAAAGGAGGAGTGGAGGGGGGGGTGGAGTGCAGAATCACTTCGGAGGAAAATATAGGGGGAGGGGAGAAGGCCAGAGTTGGGTTTGTTAAAGTTGTAGTAACATCCTGACCCCACCGATCAAATAAACTCTCTCACACCCGGACTTTGCGCTTCATTCCAGAGTCAAAAAATTTCTCCCGGTTCTAAATTGCCTTCGTTTATATTATTAGGGCATTGGGAAGTTCCTCAGAAGTTCCTCAGCTGCTGTTGCAAGCAAAGGCGCCCCCAAAAGCTGTGCCACAGTTTTCTCGTTTTTTCAATGTTTGGAAACCTCTTAACTCGTTTAGGGCTTCTCAAAGTCCTGCTGGAGGAGTCGGATGCCAAATGGGGTTCGTGTCCCCAAGGATTGAGCTCTGGGGAGCGTGGAGGTGGAAGAATGACCTCGAGGCTTCCGAGTGAGTCGCCGCAATCTGGAAAGAGATCGGGGACTCAAACAGAGAAGCGACAGGGAGCCTCCTGCTGGGGCTGGCAGTTCTGCAATGTTCCCCCGCGCTAAGGGCAGCTGAACGACACACTCGCACCTGTTGCAGAGACAGAAGGGAATCGCCTCTCTCCCCTGCAGAGACTCCTTCAGAGACACCGCAGGCAGCCTCCTCTGAACGTGATTCTGCAGAGTCTCTGCAGTGGGAGGGACTGAAAACGATCCAATCAGCTCTGATGGAGGAGCTGACGAGAATCGTCCCCTTCCGCAATAAGCATAGTTTAAGTTTATTGGGAAAGAGGGGTCTATGCCCTTCTTAGTAATAGGAGCAAAATCTGGAGCAGGGGAAAATACCGTATTTTTCTGTCTATAAGATGCCCCCATGTATAAAAGGTAAAGGTAAAGGGACCCCTGACCATTAGGTCTAGTTGTGGCCGACTCTGGGGTTGCGGCACTCATCTCGCTTTACTGGCAGAGGGAGCCGGCGTACAGCTTCCGGGTCATGTGGCCAGCAGGACTAAGCCGCTTCTGGTGAACCAGAGCAGCGCACGGAAACGCCGTTTACCTTCCCGCCAGAGCAGTACCTATTTATCTACTTGTGCTGTTGTGCTTTGGAACTGCTAGGTGGGCAGGAGCAGGGACCGAGCAACGGGAGCTCACCCCGTCATTGTGGGGATTCGAACCACCGACCTTCTGATCGGCAAGCCCTAGGCTCTGTGGTTTAACCCACAGCGCCACCTGCGTCCCTCCCCCATGTATAAGACACCCCCTATTTTGGGAGACTCAGATTTAAGAAAATGGAGGGAGATGGCCTCTGTGTATAAGACGCCCCCACATTTTTTTACATTATTTTAAAGGGAAAAAACCTAGTCTTATACACTGAAAAATACAGTAGTTGATTAAACCACAGAGATTTTTTTTTGGGGGGGAGGGAAGAATAAGTCTCTGAGCGATCTTGACGAATTTAACAAGTGGATTGCTTTAACTTGGTTAAAAGTGCCCCTACTTCCAAATCTTTAGCGGGGAGAGTGGATTATTTCTGTTTTCGTGCA
Organism: Podarcis liolepis; assembly: GCF_965112155.1. NCBI lineage: Eukaryota > Metazoa > Chordata > Lepidosauria > Squamata > Lacertidae > Podarcis > Podarcis liolepis. The sequence continues at coordinate 1,517,239 of NC_139572.1, forward strand.
CCAACCGCGGCGATTACAGTCTGAGAAATATTTCAAATGCTTCCTCTCATTCCCATGTCAAGCCCTTCCGAAACGCCGCGTTTAGAAACGTGGTCATTTGGCAACTATCTCCCCGATGAAACACCCAGCGCTGGTATTCCCCTTGTTTGTTTCCCATTCTGAGCGCGAGGCCTAGGGTAAGATTATATGTCCATCCGCTTTCGGATCTTCTGATGGGTTGCCAACTCCCCGCGCCTCAGCCCTGCTCCTGCGCCTTCAAAAGCAGCAGCTGGAAACACTCCAAAATGTGTTTGGAGCTTTCCCGTGATGTCCTCCTCTGCCTCTGCTCAAAAACTGGAGAATTGCCCTTGCAGGAACCCCCAGGCCTCACCTTGCTAAGGTAGACTGCCTCTGTTGAGAAAGTTTTGTACTGGCTTGAACAAGTTCCTGAGCCTTGGTTTTCCCTCTCTCCACTCCAAGTGCTCAAAGGCATAGCTGGGCATAGCTGTCAACTTACAGATTTGAAAATAAGGGACCAGCAGCCTCGAAAATAAGGGATTAGCAGCCAAAATAAGGGATTTTCCGGGCACAGGTACGTTCGACTTCTGAGCCCCTCCGAGCCAAAGGCAGAAAGCCCAGCCAGCAGCCAAACGAAGCCTCAAGCGGTGGTTCCCACAGCGCAGCAACCCGGCAAAGGGGATGCAGCAAGGAAAACCACCGTCACCTCTCCGCTGGGAAGCGCTGAGCAAAGGCGAGTCCCCAGGCAACGCGGCCGATTTGATTGGCACAAAGCACGCAAGCTCCACCCCCCAGTCGTTCTTAAGACTCCTTATTGGGTGAGCAATGCAGCCAAGCAACACAGTTGGAGCCTCCCTCCTCCCTGGCCGGCAGGGAGGGAGGGAGAGGAGCTGCTTCCTTTGAAACCTGGGAAATTTAAGGGTCAATAAGGGACAGCAGCGGGACACGGCGCTGGGATAAGGGACTGTCCCGCCAAATAAGGGACAGTTGACAGCTATGATTCTGGGCTGCAGAAGCATATTGCCGTCCAGCCAGCTGCCCTGGCCGAGCCTCTGAGCTAGCTGAAGTCTGGCTGGCCCCCTGCAATCCTAAACCCTGGAGGGTATCCTATTTTCCTGGGGGATTTGGGTCTGGAATGGAAACCGGGGCCCCAGAGGCAAGGAAAGGCAGCTCAGGACCGCGGACAGCTCCCAATGGGCTTTTGCTGTGGCTGAGCTAGAGACAACGTTGTCTCAGCAAAAGCCCAGAAGCTTGGAAAGACGCTGGACCTTTTTGAGTGGCTCCACCATGCGGACAGGACTGTTAGCAGGATCCGAAGGGGCTGCTACCCATTCTGGAGTGTCACACACCTCTCTGGCCGCAAAGGAATCCAAGTCGGAGATTTGTGCTAGGGACACGTCCTCAGGCCGGCAGTAGGGTTGGCAGTGTAGGAAGGTGGGGCCGGTGGCTTCCTTCCATTTGGGGCGGAAGGTGTGCCATCATCTTCTCAGGCCAAGAAAGGGACCCCCACCCCCTTTCCCCTCTTCCCTGGAAAGCAGACCAGAGAGTTGGGAGAGCAAGGTAAAACGCTTGATTGAAAGTGGGTTGAAAAAGGGGTGTCTTGCCCACTTTTGACCTGGACTGAAACCACGACCACCACTATGTGGCCCTTGCAATGTGGCCCTCTGGACCACTTTAACTAGCCCTCGACAATCTCCCCAGCCTATGACTCTCACCGGCTCTGTGCTTTCTCTGGCTAGAATGTGGACTCTGTTAAGGGATTGTATCCAATGTATGAGAGTCCCTCGAGAGTCCCATGGACTGCAAGAAGATCCAACCTCTCCATTCGGAAGGAAATCAGCCCTGAGTGCTCCCTGGAAGGACAGATCCTGAAGCTGAGGCTCCAATACTTTGGCCACCTCAGGAGAAGAGAAGACTCCCTGGAAAAGACTCTGATGTTGGGAAAGATGGAGGGCGCAAGGAGAAGGGGACGACAGAGGACAAGATGGTGGGACAGTGTTCTCGAAGCTATCAGCATGAGTTTGACCAAACTGCGGGAGGCAGTGGAAGACAGGAGGGCCTGGCGTGCTCTGGTCCAGGGGGTCACGAAGAGGCGGACACGACTAAACGACTCAACAACAACAATCCAATGTATGATAATGATGGTGATGTGTTCCCTTGGTTCTCAAACGCCTTGGTCCTCAAACAACTTGGAACCCAGACACTGCAAACCCGGAAAGAAGCGTTCCGGTTTGCGAACGTTTTTCAGAAGCCGGATGTGCTCCGATTTGAGTGCCACATTTCCATTTTGAGTGTTACACCAAGGTCTGTCTGGTTTTGCTATTTACTTTGCGTTTTTGTTTTCGCGGCTCTTTGTCGTTTTGTTTTCGCCACGGTGTGGAACCCAGTTCAGCTACTGATGGATAGATTGTGTGATTGCAGAAAGTTGATTATTGCTTTCATTTTATGGGTCAATGGTCTGGTTAGATAGTAAAATCCACGTTCAGTTGCTTTTTTAGTGGTTGTTTTCAAAAGTCTGGAACGGATGAATTGGTTTTGCGTTCCTTTCTATGGTAAAGCGTGCCTTGTTTTTGGAACGCTTTGGTTTTGGAAGGGACTAAGTTTGAGAACCAAGGGACCACTGTACTGGGAGGATAAATCCAGTCTCTGTCCCCCCAAAAAGTCTGCCGGCCTAAGATCTCCTCTTCTGAAAAGGTGTTGAGCTTATTCCATACCTAATGGAGTAATTTATATATCTATATCTATCTATCTATCTATCTATCTATCTATCTATCTATCTATCTATCTCTATCTATCTATCTATCTATCTATCTATCTATCTATCTATCTATCTATCTATCTATATTACTGTGATGTCATTGTGAGGCACATGATCTCACAAACCCTCTAGCTGTCATTGGCCAGCCTGCTGTGATGTCATGGATAGTGCTATGGGAGGGAAGGGAAGGGATTTGATTTTGGGACTCTGAAGGCAACGCTGGTATTTGATTCTGGGACTCCGCAAGTGACATTTGCCAGAGAGCATGGCATTAAGGTGGATCGCAGGCTCCGAAGAGCTTTGGTCTTTCGGCAGAAAGTTTTCAAGGGCTCCGTAGCTACTCATCTGCTTTGTGGATATGCGGATAATTCAGCCCCACTCTTTGAAGCCCTGGGTCGAAAACCAGACAGCAATAAAGGATCGATGAAGGCCTCGCAGACGGAAAACCCAACAGAGTTGGCAGAGATGGACGATGCCGCGGTCCAAATGGGGAAACTGGGGAGGGAGGGAGGGAGGAATCCGTCCACCGAGCAAAAGATAATTGACAGCACTTCTTCTCCACGCAGACCTCAAAATTCCTGCGCATGTGGGATCATGCTCCCAGCAAGCCAAAGGTGCCAGGAGGTAGCCAAGATATCGCCTGACGACATTTCCAAGGACACAGCGAAATGTATTCTGCAGATACTCCGCTGGGAGCCTCCGAGATTCCTCGGCCTGTCTGGTTTATTGGGGAAGGAGGGAAATCACAGATTGTTCCTCTGCGGAGGATAGATGGCGCCTAAACAGACTGAGGTTGAATCCTGGCAAGGCAGAAGTGTTCATGGGTATCTCAAGCCATTTGCACAGTACATTATTGCTTTCATTTTATGGATCAATCGTCTCGTTAGATAGCAAAATCCACGTTCAATTGCTGCTTCAGGGGTCATTTAAAAAAGTCTGGAACGGATTAATCCATTCTGCATTGCTTTCTATGGGAAAGCGCGCCTTGGTTTTGGAACGCGTTGGTTTTGGAATGGACTTCCGGAACTGATCCAGTTTGAGAATCAAGGTACCACTGTATATAGAAAGGAGCAAACCAGTGATATTTTAGGGAGCAGGCAGGGCCCATGACTTACATCCTAGGAGCCTACACAACACAAAACACTGTTGCTGCGTGCAGGTTTTATTTTATTTGTTTTTTATCTTATATTTTGGAAATGTACACCCAGTTTTTCCCCGTTAATTATTTTGGGTCCCCCCAAGAGAGTGGGGCCCTAAGCTATAGCTTGTTTAGCTTATACGTAAATCTGGCACTGCCTTGGATCCTCGCCCAAATTTTCTGTGCCAGCTTCTCTCCCCATCTGGGCAGCTCTGCGCGATCATATTATTTTTTTAGTCATACGGTGAATCAGGCATCCCAAAACTTCTGTGGCTAACATACCTCAGGGCTGACTTCTCTCTTTTTCGGACAGATGGTCCTGTTGACTTGCCTCCTTTCTGTTCCCCGTACTTGATCAGCCTCGCTTTCGGGTTCCTTTCCGGGTCAGGTCTGAGACAGGTTTAGTCCCGTATCCTCTTCGACACAGTGACACAACAGAGGCTTCCAAGAATCTCCTAAGTGGGGCTCAAGACTCCTCCCTGCGGTACAGTTTGTCCTTTAGGCTCCAAGGTAGACTGCCTTGGGCACTGGGTGCTCAACGAATATAGCCACCATAAGACTATCCATGGCATTATATTGAATTGCTCATCCTCTAACATTGTGTATGCCATCAAATGCCAACAGTGTCCTTCAGCTCTCTATATTGGACAAACAGGCCAAACCTTACGCCAAAGAATAAACGGACATAAATCTGACATCAAGAATCACAAAACAGAGAAACCAGTAGGAGAACACTTCAATCTCCCAGGACGTTCTATACAAGATCTCAAAGTAGCTGTTTTACTACAAAGGAATTTCAGAAATAGACTGGAAAGAGAAGCTACTGAATTGCAACTCATTACCAAACTTAAAACCATGGAGAGACCTGGTTTGAACAAAGACATTGGATTCTTATCTCATTATACATGACTAAGCCATTCTTCACCTTCTCACCCCTTGCCTTTTCCTGTAAGACCTATTGCAGTCGTTAAGAGTCGTCAACAGGCTCATCTCAGCTATCTGCCAATCTCCCATTCCCACCACCCTTCTGAGTAATACCCCTCCCCACCTTCTCACTATATAGAAGGATCTGGCAACTTCTGTTTCAGTGTATCTGAAGAAGTGTGCATGCACACGAAAGCTCATACCAAGAACTAACTTAGTTGGTCTTTAAGGTGCTACTGGAAGGAATTTTTTTATTTTGACTATGGCGGACCAACACGGCTACCTATCTGTAACTATCCATGGCAAAGAGCCATACGATATACAATATCTTTATTGTCATTGTCCCATGCAGAACAATGAAATTGAAAAACTACATAAAACTATATAAAAACTACATAGAACATTCAAAAACCCCTAAAAACTCTGAAACCCCATTTTAAAATACACTATACTATAGAGACCCCTTATGCTGCATTTAGAACCAGAATTGCATTTGCGTAGAAACTGTTTCTCAGGAGGCTAGTCCTGGCCTTTATAACCCTGTACCTTCTTCCAGAAGGCAGAAGCTGAAAGAGATCATTTCCGGGGTGTGTACTATCCTGCGCTATCTCTGCCGCTTTCTTATGGCACCTGGAAGCGTAGATTTGATCCAAGGTGGGAAGAGTGCACCCAATTATTCTCTCCGCAGTCTTTACAACCCTGGACAGCGTTGTTTTTCCCCTGGCTCCCAAACCACACACACAGACCGTAAGTTAATACGCTCTCCACAGTGCAATGGTAAAATGCCCTCAACAGGTCCTTTGAGAGATAAGTAGTGGCTAAGTTCTGCCTCTACTTGCTGGGAATCACAAATGGGGAACGTTATTCTTGAACTCAGGTCCTGCGACCACTGGGCAACTGTTTGACCGCTGTGATAACGGGTTGCTGGACTGGGGCTGATACAGCAAGGAAGTTCTGATGTTCTTAGAAGTCGTCTTCTTCTCTGGCGATCCCTCGTAGCCAAGTATAAGATTGTCTTCCATAAACACAGTTTTAGCAGTGAGTCCATAAGTGACTGTGGAGGCCAATTCTGGATCCACACATCCTTCCACAGTGGGGACATTGGTTTCCAGGTGGGAGTTGATCCCAGTGAGGATTTGCCAAGCGCGCCTTCCTCTTAGCACATTTCTCCCTCTTGTCCTGAGTTCGAGTGTCTTCAAATCCCACGACACCTTTGGGAAAGGCTGTTCTCCAACTGGAGCGCTCGCAGGCCAGTGTTTCCCAGTTGTCAGTGTTAGAATCATAGAATCATAGAATCATAGAGTTGGAAGAGACCACAAGGGCCATCGAGTCCAACACCCTGCCAAGCAGGAAACACCATCAGAGCACTCCTGACATATGGTTGTCAAGCCTCTGCTTAAAGACCTCCAAAGTAGGAGACTCCACCACACTCCTTGGCAGCAAATTCCACTGTCGAACAGCTCTTACTGTCAGGAAGTTTATACTACATTTTTAAAGATTTGCCTTGAGAGAGTCATCAAACCTCTTTTGTTGACCATCAGCTTTCTATTTTTAAGTTTGGAATAGAGGAGTTGCTTTGGAAGACGATCATCAGGCATCCGCACAACATGACCAGTCCAACGAAGGGGTGATATGATAGCCATGTTCAAATATATAAAAGGATGTCACATAGAGGAGGGAGAAAGGTTGTTTTCTGCTGCTCCAGAGAAGCGGACAGGGAGCAATGGATCCAAACTACAAGAAAGAAGATTCCACCTAAACATGAGGAAGAACTTCCTGACAGCAAGAGCTGTTCAACAGTGGAATTTGCTGCCAAGGAGTGTGGTGGAGTCTCCTCCTTTGGAGGTCTTTAAGCAGAGGCTTGACAACCATATGTCAGGAGTGCTCTGATGGTGTTTCCTGCTTGGCAGGGGGTTGGACTCGGTGGCCCTTGTGGTCTCTTCCAACTCTATGATTCTATGATTCTATGAAGTTGATGTTGAAGAATCATCGCTTTGACACTGGAGATCTTTGCTTCTTCCAGGACACTGGCCTTAGTTCGCCTGTCTTCCCAGGTGATGTGTAATATTTTTTGGACACACCGTTGATGGAATCTTTCAAGGAGTTGGAGATGGCGTTTATAAGTGGTCCACGTTTCACAAGCATAGAGTAAGGTTGGAAGTACATGAGCTTTGTAAACAAGCGTTTGGGTTTCCCTGCAAACGTCCCAGCCCTCAAACACTCTGTGCTTCAATCTTAGAAGGACCTGTCTTGGCACACTAAATCTTGCATTTGATGGACCTCTGATGTGATGGAAGATTTTGGGGTTGGTACTAGTGAACTGTCAGTGGCCTTGTCTGTCTCTGGTCCATCTCGTCAATGGCTCATGGTCGTGATGGGTATTATTCTCCCTCTGCCATTGGAGACAGTCAATGCCACAGGGTAGGACTCAAACCCATGTCTTCAAGTGACAGGAAAGGTCCTTCAGGGTTACAGTGACCCTATTCTGGATCAGGGAGTCTTCCACACCCGCCCGCCTGCCCCCTGCCCCCACAAAACAGACCTTCTGCCTTGTCAGGATTCAACCTCAATCTGTTAGCCACCATCCACTCTCCAACCAAAGGGACGCGGGTGGCGCTGTGGGCTAAACCACAGAACCTAGGACTTGCCAATCAGTAGGTCGGCGGTTCGAATCCCCGCAATGACGGGGTGAGCTCCCGTTGCTTGGTCCCTGCTCCTGCCAACCTAGCAGTTCGAAAGCACGCCAAAGCGCAAGTAGATAAATAGGTACCGCTCCGGCGGGAAGGTAAACGGCATTTCTGTGCACTGCTCTGGTTCGCCAGAAGCGGCTTAGTCCTACTGGCCACATGACCCGGAAGCTGTACGCCGGCTCCCTCGGCCAGTAAAGCAAGATGAGCGGCGCAACCCCAGAGTCTTCCGTGACTGGACCTAATGGTCAGGGGTCCCTTTACCTTTTACACCCTCCAAATGCATCGCACGCAACAAACATTGCTTGAGCAGCATTGCCCGTGGACGGCAGCAAAAGTGGCCCCTGCGAGACCGGCAGAGGCGCCAACAAGCTCTCTCTGCAAAGGATCATTAATTTTGCTTGGTGGCTGTTCAGAAACCTTCCTCTGGGGCTCGTTCATTATCAGCGACAGACTCTGACAGGCTCTGGGAGAGCGTTGGAGCTGCTTCGGCGCTATTATAATTCTATCAGCTGAATTATGACAGTAAATATCTCCCCATGGGGAGGAGAGGCAGGGAGGGAGGAAGAGGAACAGGGATCGATCCAACAGGAGTCTTGAAGAGTGACCAGCGGGGTCGTTTCTCCAAGAGGAAGCTGTTGCAGCCAGAAGGTGATTTTGGGAGAAGGAGAAGGCCTCTTCTTCCATAAGAAAGACCCTCCCTGCCCGTGGACTGTCTGGCCAGAGTGGTGCATGCTCTGGTTATCTCCCGCTTGGACTACTGCCATGCGCTCTCTGTGGGGCTGCCTTGGAAGGTGACCCGGAAACCACAACTAATCCAGAATGCGGCAGCTAGACTGGGGACTGGGAGTGGAGACCATATAGCACCAGTCCTGAAAGACCTACATTGGCTCCCAGTACGTTTCCGAGCACAATTCCAAGGGTTGGTGCTGACCTTGAAAGCCCTAAACAGCCCGGTAGACCTGAAGAAGCGTCTCCACCCCCCCCAGTCCATCCTGGATACTGAGGTCCAGCTCTGAGGATCTTCGGGCGGTTCCCTCCCTGTGAGAAGTGAGGTTGCAGGCAGAGGGCCTTCTCGGTGGTGGCGCCCGCCCTGTGGAATGCCCTCTTGTCAGATGTCAAGGAAAGAAACCACTAACTGACTTTTAGAAGATATCTGATGGTGGCCCTGTTTAGGGAAGTTTTGAATGTTTGATGTTTTGTCGTGTTTTTAATATTCTGTTGTGAGCCACCCAGAGTGGCTGGGGAGGCCCAGCCAGATGGGTGGGGTATAAGTAATTTGTTGTTTAGTTGTTTAGTCGTGTCTGCCTCTTGGTGACCCCCTGGACCAGAGCATGCCAGGCCCTCCTGTCTTCCACTGCCTCCCGCAGTTTGGTCAAACTCATGCTAGTAGCTTCGAGAACACTGTCCCACCATCTCGTCCTCCGTCGTCCCCTTCTCCTTGTGCCCTCCATCTTTCCCAACATCAGGGTCTTTTCCAGGGAGTCTTCTCTTCTCATGAGGTGGCCAAAGTCTTGGAGCCTCGGCTTCAGGATCTGTCCTTCCAGTGAGCACTCAGGGCTGATTTCCTTCAGAATGGAGAGGTCTGATCTTCTTGCAGTCCATGGGACTGTAATAAATAAGTAATAATACAGTGGTACCTCAGGTTACATATGCTTCAGGGTACATTTGCTTCAGGTTACAGACTCTGCTAACCCAGAAATAGTGCTTCAGGTTAAGAACTTTGCTTCAGGATGAGAACAGAAATCGTACTCTGGTGGCTTGGCAGCAGCAGGAGGTCCCATTAGCTAAAGTGGTGCTTCAGGTTAAGAACAGTTTCAGGTTAAGACCGGACCTCCGGAACGAATTAAGTACTTAACCCAAGGTACCACTGTAAGTTAATAATAATAATAATAATAATAATAATAATAATAATAATAATAATGGCTTTTGCACTCAGGACCAATTTTGGCCTGATCAGGCAGACAGACTCTTCCATTGTCCTTCTGGTCTCATTGTAGGACTGTCAATGAAATCCTGAACAGTGCCTTGGAAAGATCTCGGTTTTTTTTTTTGAGAAATAACGACGGGGAGGATGGCGAACCCTCTTCACCTCTTGGTTTCAGACGGTGTTCCCTCCTCTGCCACATGCAAATGCACACCGAGTATAGAAGTCGCCCACTTACAGGAAGCCCCTTTCGCTCGCTGTGTGATCACAGCGGCGAAGGGGAATCTCCACCCAGTGGAAAACGGAGAGAAAGAAAGAAAACCCGAAACATTCATATGAAACGGGGGAACCTCACACCTAGAATAAAACACGAAACCTTTAAAAAACTTGGGCTGCCTTCAGATGTCTTCTAAAAGTCGCCGAGTTACTTATCTCCTTGGCACAAGGGTCGCATAACTCCAGGCCCTCCAACATTTCTCCAATTAAAATTGTTGTTGTTGTTTAGTCGTTTAGTCGTGTCCGCCTCTTCGTGACCCCCTGGAGCAGAGCACACCAGGCCCTCCTGTCTTCCACTGCCTCCCGCAGTTTGGTCAAACTCATGCTGGTAGCTTCCAGAACACTGTCCCACCATCTCATCCTCTGTCGTCCCCTTCTCCTTGTGCCTTCCATATTTCCCAACATCAGGGTCTTTTCCAGGGAGTCTTCTCTTCGCATGAGGTGGCCAAAGTCTTGGAGCCTCAGCTTCAGGATCTGTCCTTCCAGTGAGCACTCAGGGCTGATTTCCTTCTGAATGGAGAGGTTTGATCTTCTTGCAGTCCATGGGACTCTCAAGAGTCTCCTCCAGCACCAGAATTCAAAAGCATCCATTCTTCGGCAATCAGCCCATGAAAATAGGGACGTCCTATTCCATCCCCTCCAACGTCTCTCCCCTGAAAATAGGGACGTCCTATTCCATCCCCTCCAAAATTTTTCTGATGAAAATTGATTGTGTAACTGCAGATTGTTCATTGCTTTCATTTTATGGACCAATGGTCTCAAAGGGATGAATCCATTTTACATGACTTTTGGGAAAGCAGCGCGCCTTGGTTTTGGAACGCTTTGGTTTCGGAATGGAATTTCCGGAGTGGATTAAACCTGAGGACCAAGGGGCTGCTGCATCCATTTATGACACATGTTTAAAGGCCCGAACAAAGAACGCTTTCACCCAGCTCTTGAACTGCTTCTCCTTTCTGCAAACTCCCCCCCCCAAAGTGAGGTGGCACCCATCGCAAGGAGGGTTACCCACACCTAAATTTAGAGGTGGCAGGAGGCGGTTGGCACTCCTGCCCGCCCACCCACCCACCCACCGTTCCCTCGAGCAGCGGTGAAGAAACGAAAAGAGAAGCGACCGGGTTTTGCGTGTGTGTTGGCGGGTGTGTGTGTGTGTGTGTGTGTGTGTGTGTGTGTGTGTGTGTGTGTGTTTGTGTAACCAGAAAGGGGCTCTGCCACCTGCAAGAGACCAACAAACTTTCTACCCATGTGGAACTCTTCTCTTTCCATCTGAGGTTAACCACAGGCTTACCTCTCTAGGCTGTATCTTCAGCAGAGCTTTTTGAGCCTTTCTCACGGAGGTGGTGCCCGATTTACGTATAAGCTCAACGAGCTCTAGCTCTCTTAGAATCATAGAATCATAGAATCCTAGAGTTGGAAGAGACCACAAGGGCCATCGAGTCCAACCCCCTGCCAAGCAGGAAACCCCATCAGAGCACTCCTGACATATGGTTGTCAAGCCTCTGCTTAAAGACCTCCAAAGGAGGAGACTCCACCACACTCCTTGGCAGCAAATTCCACTGTCAAACAGCTCTTACTGTCAGGAAGTTCTTCCTAATGTTTAGGTGGAATCTTCTTTCTTGTAGTTTGGATCCATTGCTCCGTGTCCGCTTCTCTGGAGCAGCAGAAAACAACCTTTCTCCCTCCTCTATGTGACATCCTTTTCTATATTTGAACATGGCTATCATATCACCCCTTAACCTCCTCTTCTCCAGGCTAAACATGCCCAGCTCCCTTAGCCGTTCCTCATAAGGCATCGTTTCCAGGCCTTTGACCATTTTGGTTGCCCTCCTCTGGACACGTTCCAGTTTGCCAGTGTCCTTCTTGAACTGTGGTGCCCAGAACTGGACACAGTACTCCAGGTGAGGTCTGACCAGAGCAGAATACAGTGGCACTATTACTTCCCTTCATCTAGATGCTAGACTCCTATTGCATCTAGATCAAGGGAAGTAATAGTAAAACAACTATTATGGGGCCCCATAACAATTTTAAAGGGAAAGAACCAACTGGATTTAAAGGGGGGAAGAAACAACTTCAGCTCCTCAGAGGAAAAAACAAAGTACAGTGGTACCTCGGGTTACATACGCTTCGGGTTACGGACTCCACTAACCCAGAAATAGTACCTTGGGTTAAGAACTGTGCTTCAGGACGGGAACAGAAATCGTGCGGAGGCAGCTGGAAAAGACCCCGATGTTGGGAAAAATGGAGGGCAGAAAGAGAAGGGGACGACAGAGGACGAGATGGTGGGACAGTGTTCTCGAAGCTACCAGCATGAGTTTGACCAAACTGCGGGAGGCAGTGGAAGACAGGAGGGCCTGGCGTGCTCTGGTCCAGGGGGTCACGAAGAGTCGGACACGACTAAACGACTAAACAACAACAACAAATAAATTCGATAAATAAATTCCATGCATGGAAAAGTCTTTGCTTTGGTGCCAGTGATGGCTTCGCATGGGGTTCCAGTGCGAATCCTGCCTTGGCCGCTAAAGACCTGGGAAGATGGAAAGAATCTCGCCTGCTCCATCTCTCCATCCCATGATAGAACCAATCAGGGTGATTTTCCTGCGCTCTCTCTCTCTCTCTCTCTCTCTCTGGCAAACCTTTCCACCTCTGTTGGCAACAGCTGCAAGACTTATGGAGTCCCTCTTTCTCCCTCCCTCCTCATCACACATTGTTCCGTTCCATTCTTCCCCTCTTTCTCCCTCTCTCTCAAGTGTGATTCCCTCATCCTTCTCCCTTTCCCACCGGCCACCCTTCCCCCTAGAACAGAGGCAAACGCAGCCCTCGCCAGAGTTGTCTCTCTTTCTGGCTGACGTAGGGAAAAAAACAACAGCGAGATGAAGATGTGAGGTAGCAGCTGCGATGTGGCACAGAGCCAGAACCTCGTTGGTTCTGAGCAAGACTTTGTCTTTCGGGAGAAAAAAGAAGGAGACGGAGGAAGAGAGAGGATGAAGGCCAAACCGAAGGATCTCCGCTCCCCAGCTAGGTGCCTTCTCAGGCCGAAGTTTCTAGCCCGCCTTGATGCAGGGCCCATATTGCATACCCTCCAATGCTTCTCCCCTGAAAATAGGGGTGTCCTATTCTATTCTCTTTAGAGAAGCCGTTCCAGTTTCTGATTTTATCCCAGAATGTCCCGCTTTTCCTTAGGACGTCCCTATTTTCAGGGGAGAAACGTTGGAGGGGATGGAATAGGACGTCCCTATTTTCAGGGGAGAAACGTTGGAGGGGATGGAATAGGACGTCCCTATTTTCAGGGGAGAAACGTTGGAGGGGATGGAATAGGACGTCCCTATTTTCAGGGGAGAAACGTTGGAGGGGATGGAATAAGATGCCCCTATTTTCATGGGAGAAACATTGGAGGGGATGGAATAGGACGTCCCTATTTTCAGGAGAGAAACGTTGGAGGGGGTGGAATAGGATGTCCCTATTTTCAGGGGAGAAACGTTGGAGGGGATGGATAGGACGTCCCTATTTTCAGGGGAGAAACGTTGGAGGGGATGGAATAGGACGTCCTCATTTTCATCAGAGAAATGTTGGAGAGGATGAAACACAACACAACACAACAACCCCCCTTCTTTATCCAGGGAAGCAATAACTTTTACCCCACTTCAAAGTTATATCCCACATTGAAGGAGTTTGCTGCACAGAGCTGGAGAGGCGTATGGCTTTGCAAAAGGGGCAAAGGCCAAGGGGAAGCCCTGGAGGGCCTGGTGAGAGTCACCTGGCAGGAAAGATTTGGCCCAGAGGGTGGAGGTTCCCACCCCCTCCATCCCACAACTGGGTTGGGGGAAACCCACAGTGCCTTTCAAATTAGCATGTAGAGTCTCTGGGGTGCCACCATCTCCCCCTTCCTCTTTCTAAGCAGGGCTTCCAGAACAGTGTCATCCTCTCCCCAGAAGAGAAATTGTCACAGAGGAAGGTGAAACATTTCTCTGATAGCAACGGTGTGTAAGGGACAAGGCAGGGTTTTTCTCCCTAGCAAACAGGTCCTGCCTGCAAGTAGGGTGTGATATGCCTGCGGTGATTCCCCACCACCAACGTTATCATTATGGAATGGGGCATCCCCATTTTCATCGGAGAAGAGTCGGATGTGTGAGATATAAAATTAAGACAGATTGATTGACGAGGAAAGAGATAGATGGTAGATAAGGAGGAAGAAGACAGAAGAGGAAGATGGATACAGATCGATGCATAGGTGCTAACTCCCTGGGTGCCAGAGTCCCCACAAAATTCTCCATGGAGGGGTCGGGCACCCACAAACTTCTCCTTCTCCTTCCTTCCTTCCTTCCTTCCTTCCTTCCTTCCTTCCTTCCTTCCTTCCTTCCTTCCTCTCCTCCTCCTCCTTCTCATCCTCTTCCTCCTCCTCCTCTTTCTTCTTCTTCGATCCCTCGTAGCCAAGTAAGATTGTCTTCCATAGGCACGGTTTTAACAGTGAGTCCATAAGTGACCGTGGAGGCCAATTCTGGATCCACACGTCCTTCCACAGTGAGGAGATTGGTTTCTGGGTGGAAGTCGATCACGGTGAGGGTTTGCCAAGTGTGCCTTCCTCTTAGCATGTTTCTCCCTTGTGTCCTGAGTTTGAGTGTCTTCAAAGCCCAGGACACCTTTGGGAAAGGCTGTTCTCCAACTGGAGCGCTCACAGGCCAGTGTTTCCCAGTTGTTGGTGTTAATACTACATTTTTAAATATGCCTGTTGTGATTGAAAATTATTTTCAAATAATTTAAAGAAGAGACTACAGGAGACTCTTGAGAGTCCCATGGATTGCAAGAAGATCAAACCTCTCCATTCTGAAGGAAATCAGCCTTGAGTGCTCACTGGAAGGACAGATCCTGAAGCTGAGGCTCCAAGACTTTGGCCACCTCATGAGAAGAGAAGACTCCCTGGAAAAGATCCTGATGTTGGGAAAGATGGAGGGCGCAAGGAGAAGGGGACGACAGAAGACGAGATGTTTGGTCATTGTTCTCGAAGCGACCAGCATGAGTTTGACCAAACTGTGGGAGGCAGTGGAAGACAGGAGTGCCTGGCGTGCTCTGGGCCAGGGGGACACGAAGAGGCGAACACGACTAAATGACTAAACAACAAATACAGTGGTACCTCAGGTTACATATGCTTCAGGTTACATACGCTTCAGGTTACAGACTCGGCTAACCCAGAAATAGTGCTTCAGGTTATGAACTTTGCTTCAGGATGAGAACAGAAATTGTGCTCCAGCGGCATGGTGGCAGCAGGAGGCCCCATTAGCTAAGGTGGTGCTTCAGGTTAAGAACAGTTTCAGGTTATGAACGGACCTCCGGAACAGATTAAGTACTTAACCCGAGGTACCATAGTACTACATTTTTAAAGATTTGCCTTGATACAGTCTTTAAACCTCTTTTGTTGACCGCCAGCGTTTCGCATTCCATTCTTAAGTTCGGAATAGAGGAGTTGCTTTGGAAGAAGACAATCGGGCATCCATACAACACGACCCCGGGCACCCACGATCGCCGGGCAGAGGTGGCACTCCTGATAGACGGACAGATAGATGGGCCAAGGTGTGGCAAAATTCAGAGACGCGACGAAGGACTACTGCAATGCGCTCTACATGGGGCTACCTTTGAAGGTGACCCAGAAACTACAACTAATCCAGAATGCGACAGCCAGACTGGGGACTGGGAGCGGCCGCCAAGACCACATAACACCGGTCTTGAAAGACCTGCATTGGCTCCCAGGACGTTTCCAAGCACAATTCAAAGTGTTGGTGTTGACCTTGAAAGCCCTAAACGGCCCAGTAGACCTGAAGGAGCATCTCCACCCCCATCGTTCAGCCCGGACACTGAGGTCCAGCACCGAGGGAGGGCCTTCTGGCGGTTCCTTCACTGCAAGAAGCCAAGTTATAGGGAAGCAGGCAGAGGGCCTTCTCGGTGGTGGCTCCCTCCCTGTGGAACGCCCTCCCACCAGATGTCAAAGAGATTAACAACTACCAGACTTTTAGAAGACATCTGAAGGCAGCCCTGTTCAGGGAAGCTTTTAATGTTTGATGTATTACAGTATTTTAATATTTTTTGGGAAGCTGCCCAGAGTGGCTGGGGAAGCCCAGTCAGGTGGGCAGTGTATAAATAATAATATATTATTATTATTATTATTATTATTATTATTATTATTATTAGACGGGTGCAATAAGAGAGAATAGCGGATGGATTTGGAAAGGCCTGTCTTAAGACTGTGCGGAAGCGCTCACGGTTTCTCTCTCTCTCTCTCTCTCTCTCTCTCTCTCTCTCTCACACACACACACACACACACACACACAGTCTCTTGCACCTGTCATCCCCTTTCTCCCCCCCCTCCCCACAACCACAGCTGCTCCACCATAGGCAGCCCCACAAGTTCCTATTTCCCCCACCCATTGTAAAAACCGAACCGTTTCACTCTCGGAGGAAGAGTCGGGCATGTGTATATTCTCCAATGTGTCCGTTCCCCCCAAACGTTGCGCGTCCTTGGGGTCCAGCCTCGCCCCCCACCCACAACCTGCTTTCTTCTGTTCATCAGCTTGCCCCCGCCCTTTCCTCTGCCACCTCGTGGACCCCCCCCTTCTCCCTGGGCCGTGAGCACGGGCGAAATCTCTCGCCCATCTCCCAGCAAAGGAACCCATAACTTGATACTTCAAGGCAGCTGCATTGCATGTGCCAGACAGAAGATTGATGGCTGGGTGGCGGGGGGTGGGTGGGTGGGGGCAGGGCAGGGGAATTAGGGGGGCAGGGGAAGGGCTGTGGCTCGGGGACGGACGCACAAGACCCCCGAGCATTTCCAGGTAGGTCTGTCTGAAACCCGGGAGAGACACCGCTGGCCAGTGTAGACAATATTGAACTTGACATACCAACGATCTGTTGTTGTTGTTGTTTAGTGGTGTCCGCCTCTTGGTGACCCCCTGGACCAGAGCACGCCAGGCCCTCCTGTCTTCCACTGCCTCCCACAGTTTGGTCAGACTCATGCTGGTAGCTTCGAGAACACTGTCCCACCATCTCGCCCTCTGTCGTCCCCTTCTCCTTGCGCCCTCCATCTTTCCCAACATCAGGGTCTTTTCCAGGGAGTCTTCTTTTCTCCTGAGGTGGCCAAAGTCTTGGAGCCTCAGCTTCAGGATCTGTCCTTCCAGTGGGCACTCAGGGCTGATTTCCTTCCGAATGGAGAGGTTGGATCTTCTTGCAGTCCATGGGACTCTCAAGAGTCTCCTCCAGCACCAGAATTCAAAAGCATCCATTCTTCGGCAATCAGCCTTCTTGATGGTCCAACTCTCACTTCCACACATCGCTACTGGATTTCCAGGTAGGTCTGTCCAAAACCTGGGAGAGACACCACTGGCCAATGTAGACAACACTGAACTTGATGTACCAGCGATCTGACTTGGTATAATAAGGCCACTTCCTAGATTCCTTGACGGCCCATTTATTCAAAACCATGAAGACTAGGATCTTGCATTCTTTCCAGGAGAAGGACCAAGGCCTGGTCCTTGGGTCCCTTCAGGAGGCTGAAAGATAAATTCCTGGCATCTCCTGGTACAGATGCTGATCGTAATCATGGTGATTCCCCCTCTCTCAGGAGAGAATGACTCTCCTGAAAAAGAAGAGGCATCCATCCATCTTTGGCAGCTAAAAAAACCAACGCAATTCTGGGCTGCATCAATAGGAGTCTAGCATCTGGATCAAGGGAAGTAATAGTGCCACTGTATTCTGCTCTGGTCAGACCTCACCTGGAGTACTGTGTCCAGTTCTGGGCACCCCAGTTCAAGAAGGACACTGACAAACTGGAACGTGTCCAGAGGCGGGCAACCAAAATGGTCAAAGGCCTGGAAACGATGCCTTATGAGGAATGGCTAAGGGAGCTGGGCATGTTTAGCCTGGAGAAGAGGAGGTTAAGGGGTGATATGATAGCCATGTTCAAATATATAAAAGGATGTCACATAGAGGAGGGAGAAAGGTTGTTTTCTGCTGCTCCAGAGAAGCGGACACGGAGCAATGGATCCAAACTACAAGAAAGAAGATTCCACCTAAACATTAGGAAGAACCTCCTGACAGTAAGAGCTGTTGGACAGTGGAATTTGCTGCCCAGGAGTGTGGTGGAGTCTCCTCCTTTGGAGGTCTTTAAGCAGAGGCTTGACAACCATATGTCAGGAGTGCTCTGATGGTGTTTCCTGCTTGGCAGGGGGTTGGACTCGATGGCCCTTGTGGTCTCTTCCAACTCTATGATTCTCTGATTCTTTTGCACACAGTCAGAAAATGCTGCTTCACCTACCAGGAATGGGAGAGAACATCTGCAGCCCTCCAGATGTTGCCAAACCCCAACTCACAGAATATCTGACCATGCGGCAGCTAGACTGGGGACTGGGAGTGGCCGCTGAGACCATATAACACCGGTCCTGAAAGACCTACATTGGCTCCCAGGACGTTTCCAAGCACAATTCAAAGGGTTGGTGCTGACCTTGAAAGCCCTAAATGGCCCAGTATCCCTGAAGGAGCGTCTCCACCCCGGACACCGGGGTCCATCTCCTGAGGGCCTTCTGGTGGTTCCCTCGCTGCGAGAAGCCAAGTTACAGGGAACCAGGCAGAGGGCCTTCTTGGTAGTGGCGCCCTTCCTGTGGAACGCCCTCGAGGAGATAAACAACTACCTGACTTTCAGAAGACGTCTGAAGGCAGCCCTCTTTAGGGAAGTTTTCAACGTTTGATGTTTTGTTTTTAACATTCTGTTGGGAGCCGCCCAGAGTGGCTGGGGAGATCATCACACATTTTACATTTAAGGGCCATGTGAGCTAAAGTTTCCACCAGGTGGGCATCGCAGATGGGCCGATCCCATCTCCTTCTGCCAAACCCACAAACCTACCCCAAAGGAGGTTATAGAAGGATCAGAATCCAACCTAGCCATCGAAAAGGCCCTTCTTTCTTGCGGATTGAACAGAAATTGCAAATAACGAAGATTGAATCGAATCATGGAAGCTGGAAGGGAACGCAAGGGTCGAAGGGGGCAGATAGGGTGTTTTTAAACAGAGGCAGGGTGGGTTCTCGGGTCATGACCCCTCCGTTGAAGGGGGTTGGTCTATATGACCGCAAGGGGTCCCTTCCCAACTCGACACTCCTGCGGTTCTGTTGCCGCACAAGGGGCCTCGCCGTGTGCAGCCTCACAACATTCTCCACGTGTGGTGATTTCCAATGTTCTGAGCTCGTGACGGTGGTGTGGTTTTTTTCGGGGGGGGGGAGGGAAAGAGAAGAAGACGAGAAAGCTCTTTTATTCTCGCCCCCAAATTGCCGCACGTACTTCGCACCTGAGCAGAGAGGCAAGCTGTTCCTCTTAGGTTCTCCCTCCCTGGGAATGACCCACCCCCCGAAAAAAAGCGGGCGTCGAGGGCACCCCATCCCCGAATATAAAGCTGCCATCACCGTGCCTGCCTGCCTTTTCCTCCCTGACAATAGAATTCATTATGATGGAAATATCCTCCAGAGGACTGCAGCTTAATTACCTCCTCATTTGCATTTTTGCATATTAATGACTGCAGTGCTGCTAATTTTTTTTTTTTTTTTACTGCAGTGTTTTTCCAAGACGAAGACGGAGTGGAGTTCTTTGCAGGGTCCTTGTCTTGTAACGTCCTCCATTTTCTTCCCTCTCTGCAGATGGCGGCAATTTGGCCACCGCCCCCCCCCGGACGAAAAAGCCTAGAAAAAGGGGGTTCCCTGAGTACCCCATGAGGATCTCTCTTAAATTATGCGGGTTCAAGCGCAGACGCCAATTTCCTTGGCGGCTGCAAAACGTTTTGGCTTTATTTCCCATCAACACTGCCCCCCCCGCCTGTGACCTTTGCCCCCCCCAGTACTGCTGTCCCAAAACCTCCTTTCTTTCTTCAGCAAATTTGCCCCTTCCTTCCGGCTGACTTTTACGCCTGCAGCTCCCAGAGGTCCCACAAATCTCCTCCTCCCTCAGACAAAGACGCCATATCAATAATTTTAGGAATAATAATTTATTACTTAGACCCCGCCCATCTGGCTGGGTTTCCCCAGCCACTCTGGGCAGCTCCCAACAGAAGATTAAAAACACGATAAAACATCAAACATTAAAAAAAACTTCCCTAAACAGGGCTGCCTTCAATATGTCTTCTAAAAGTCAAGTAGTTGTTTATTTCCTTGACATCTGGCGGGAGGGCGCCACCACCGAGAAGGCCCTCTGCCTGGTTCCCTTTAACCTCACTAGGTCAGGCGGAGAGGTGGCGACTGGCCCAAAGTCACAGCCAGTGAGCTTCAGGGCCAAGGGGAGATTTGAACCCGGGTTTCTCAGTTCCCAGTAGGTCGCTCTCTAAGCCCTAAACCATACTGGCTCTCTGATTTTCCCTTCAGCCACTGGGGCGGTTTCCAGTACATATGAAAACAGAATAAAACTTCAAACATTAAAAGCTTCCCTAAACAGGTCTGCCTTCAGATGTCTTCTAAAAGTCAGAGAGTTGTTTATCTCCTTGACATCTGATGGGAGGGCGTTCCAAAAGGCGGGCGCCACCACCGAGAAGGCCCTCCGCCTAGTTCCCTGCAACCTCACTTCTCGCAGGGAGGGGACCGCCAGAAGGCCCTCGGGAGATGGACCCTGGTGTCCGGGGTGGAGACGCTCCTTCAGGGATACTGGGCCGAGCCGCACGTTGGGATAGATGACCGCTGGGGTCCCTTCTGAATCGACGGCTTTGTGGTTCTGATTTCGGGCCGGACAGCTGCTGGAACCAGTCTTGGTGCTCCGGAGAGTTTTGTGACACCGGCAGGTCTCGGAGGCCAGTGGCGGCAAATTGCAGAGAGGGCCAACCGCAGGGCGAGAAAGGAGTCTCAGCGTCCTTGCCATCGGTCTCCATTGTTTGGCAAGCGGCTTTTTCGGCTGGTATGTCACAATCCATTACTTCCGCCCGAAGGAGCCCAACAGCAGCCTTTGGCCAAGGCAGAGCCTTTAACTGAGTTTGACACCAGCCCAGATAATGGTGGCAGGGGGCGTTTTTGGGTGTGTGTAGGGGGAATACACAGGGATGCGGGTGGCGCTGTGGGTTAAACCACAGAGCCTAGGGCTTGCTGATCAGAAGGTCGGCGGTTCGAATCCCCGCAACGACGGGGTGAGCTCCCGTTGCTCAGTCCCTGCTCCTGTCAACCTAGCAGTTCAAAAGCACCTCAAAGTGCAAGTAGATAAATAGGTACCGCTCCGGCGGGAAGGTAAACGGCGTTTCCGTGCGCTGCTCTGGTTCGCCAGAAGCGGCTTAGTCCTGCTGGCCAAATGACACGGAAGCTGTACGCCGGCTCCCTCGGCCAGTAAAGTGAGATGAGCGCCGCAACCCTAGAGTCGGCTGCGACTGGACCTAATGGTCAGGGGTCCCTTTACCTTTTTAGGGGGAATGCAAACCTAGACAGCATCTTAAAAAGCAGAGACATCACCTTGCCAACAAAGGTCCGTATAGTTCAAGCCATGGTTTCCCCAGTAGTGATGTATGGAAGTGAGAGCTGGACCATAAAGAAGGCTGACTGCCGAAGAATGGATGCTTTTGAATTCTGGTGCTGGAGGAGACTCTTGAGAGTCCCATGGACTGCAAGAAGATCCAACCTCTCCATTCGGAAGGAAATCAGCCCTGAGTGCTCACTGGAAGGACAGATCCTGAAGCTGAGGCTCCAAGACTTTGGCCACCTCAGGAGAAGAGAAGCATTTTAATGTTTTAATGTTGTATTTAACCTTGTTTTTTAAGTTGTATTTCAACCAACTTGTTTTTATTATTGGTTGCTAGCCGCCCTGAGCCCGGCCTTGGCTGGGGAGGGCGGGGTATAAATAAAATTTATTATTATTACTATTATTATTATTATTATTATTATCCCCCCTTCCCCCCAGTGATCCCTGGAAACCGAGAAAATAGGGACGTCCTGAGGAAAAGTGGGACATTCTGGGTTCAATTCAGAAACTGGGATGGCTTCTGTAAATCTGGGACTGTCCCTAGAAAATAGGGACACTGGGAGGGTCTGGAACCTAGCCCAAGGGCCGCGTAAAAGGAAGCCAAGGGCCGCAGGTTTCCCATTCCTGTTTGAGCCGATGATTTTTATTCGGAATGTATATGTTGAGCTGCAGGGCTGGGTCTTCTGTCCTTTTTATTGGGGGTGGGGCTGGGGGTTGGAGCATCCTTCCGAGCCAATCAGGACCCCAAGGCAGCTCGGCCCCTGAACCCACCAAACCTGGACCTGAGAGGGCGGCTAGTTTCAGACATTTCCCAGCAAAGAACACACAGCCAATGACAGGCCCTCTAAAGTTACTCTCGCGTTTCAAGAGACAGCCGACAGAGGTTGCAGGAAGCAAGGGAGAATTCCCTGCCTGCCAAATCCCAGCTTCTTTTAGGCGGGAACCCCCAAACTCCCTGCACCTCCCTGTCCCAAAATCCCCCCCCCCAGCCTTCAAAGAACTCTTCCCAAATCATCAATGGTGCTCATCATGATAAAGTGTATTGTGCCACCTGCCGGCAGTGGTGCAGAATGACACCCTATTCTTCTTCTTCTTCCAGTAAAGGTAAAGGGACCCCTGACCATTGGGTCCAGTCGTGGCCGACTCTGGGGTTGCGGTGCTCATCTCGCTTTACTGGCCGAGGGAGCCGGCGTACAGCTTCCGGGTCATGTGGCCAGCAGGACTAAGCCGCTTCTGGCGAACCAGAGCAGCGCACGGAAACGCCGTTTACCTTCTGGCCGGAGTGGTACCTATTTATCTACTTGTACTTTGAGGTGCTTTTGAACTGCTAGGTTGGCAGGAGCAGGGAGTGAGCAACGGGAGCTCACCCCGTCATTGCGGGGATTCAAACCACCGACCTTCTGATCGGCAAGTCCTAGGCTCTGTGGTTTAACCCACAGTGCCACCCGCGTCCCTATTATTACAGTAGCCTACACTAAAAAAATGTTGGTTCGCCACAAATCCAACTCAATGGTGTAATGTTGGGAAATGTTGATCACTTCTCCTACCTGGGCAGTTATGTTTCCACAAGGGCCGACATTGATGCTGAAATCCAGCATCGCCTGAGCTCTGTGAGTGTGGCTTTCTTTTTTTTGAGGAGCAGGACATCTGCAGGAAAACCAAAATGCTTGTGACATAAACAGATTTACAGTACTTTTGTCCTTTTCACTTGTTTACAAAGCTATTGTCCTACCAAGCTTACTGTATGCTTGTGAAACATGGACCACTTATAAACTCCAACTCCAACTCCTTGAAAGATTTCCATCAACGGTGTATCCCAAAAATTTTATACATCACCTGGGAAGAGAGGTGAACTAATATCAGTGTACTGGAAGAAGCAAAGATCGCCAGTGTCGAAGCGATGATTCTTCAACATCAATTTCGTTGGACTGGTCGTGTTGTGCGGATGCCTGATGATCGTCTTCCAAAGCGACTCCTCTATTCCGAACTGAAAAATGGAAAGCGTAATGCTGGTGGTCAACAAAAGAAGTTTTAAGACTCTCTCAAGGCAAATCTAAAAAAATGTATAAACACCGACAACTGGGAAACACTGGCCTGCGAGTGCTCCAGTATTGTGAGAGTATTGTAGATGATAAAAATTTAAAACAAAACAAAAACTTACCTTAAAAAGCAGAGACATCGCCTTACCAACAAAGGTCCGTATAGTTCAAGCTCTGGTTTTCCCAGTAGTGATGTATGGAAGTGAGAGCTGGACCATAAAGAAGGCTGATTGCCGAAGAATGGATGCTTTTGAATTCTGGTGCTGGAGGAGACTCTTGAGAGTCCCATGGACTGCAAGAAGATCCAACCTCTCCATTCGGAAGGAAATCAGCCCTGAGTGCTCACTGGAAGGACAGATCCTGAAGCTGAGGCTCCAAGATTTTGGCCATGAGAAGAGAAGAGAAGCCTCCCTGGAAAAGACCCTGGGGTTGGGAAAGATGGAGGGCGCAAGGAGAAGGGGACGACGGAGGACGAGATGGTGGGACAGTGTTCTCGAAGCTGCCAGCATGAGTTTGACCAAACTGCGGGAGGCAGTGGAAGACAGGAGGGCCTGGCGTGCTCTGGTCCAGGGGGTCATGAAGAGGCGGACACGACTAAATGATAAAACAACAAAGAAAAGTGGGACATTACAGGATCAAATCAGAAACTGGGTCAGCTTTTGTAAATCTGGGACCATCCCTGGAAAATAGGGACACTTGGAGAGTCTACAAACTTGGATGGCTTTAACAGAGAATGGGACAAATTGCTGGAGGAGGAGAAGGCTCTCAGTGGAGGTTGTACTCTGCTTCTGTGGTTGGAATCATAGATTCTTTGAAAGGGAGCCGAGGGTCATCCAGACCAACCCCGTGCAATGTAGGAATCTCAGCTAGAGCATCCCTGACAATTGGATCTGTCCAATCCTCTCTTAAGGCCATTCAGGTGATTGGCTCCTGTGGCAGCGAGTTCCGTAGTTTAACCAAGCGCTTCATTAAGAAGGACTTTCTTTTATCTGTCCCAAACCCAGGGCCGGATTTCGGTTTGATGAGGCCCTCAGCTCCTGAAGGTCATGGGGCCCTTTCTATGTCCAGCTGTCCTTTGCCAACAACAAATGGTCGCTGTTTTTGTTGTTGAATATATGCTATATGGTCATTTATGGACCTCATAGGTATCTCATACCATTTGCACGTCACAAAATATGTATTTTATTAAAGTCATTGTTGAACTGAAATACAATTAAAGGTAAAGGTAAAGGGACCCCTGACTGTTAAGTCCAGTCGTGGCCGACTCGGGTTGCGGTGCTCATCTCGCTTTATTGGCCGAGGGAGCCGGCGTACAGCTTCCGGGTCATGTGGCCAGCAGGACTAAGCCGCTTCTGGTGAACCAGAGCAGCGCACGGAAACGCCCTTTACCTTCCCGCCGGAGCGGTACCTATTTATCTCCTTGCACTTTGACGTGCTTTCAAACTATTAGGTTGGCAGGAGCAGGGACCGAGCAACAGGAGCTCACCCCGTCGCGGGGATTCAAACCGCCGACCTTCTGATCGGCAAGTCCTAGGCTCTGTGGCTTAACCCACAGCGCCAGCCGCATCTGAAATACAATTAAGAAGAAGTATATTAATAGTGAAATAATTATGAAGCCCTAACTTAAAATGATTTTTTTAATTCATAACAAACTTAATAATGCAAACACATTGTCATTTGGCAAGAACTGAAGTTCCTTTAGAAACACAATTGGGAAAAACTCATAATGCATTCTCTAGAAACTTGCTATCATGTGAAATAATAACAGGTGTAAATATACGATGCAAAGTACTAATAATGATAAATAGCAGAATGTAGGCACCCTATATATAGAAAGGAGCAAACCAGGGATATTTTAGGGAGCAGGTGGGGCCCATGACTTACATCACAGGAGCCTACACAACACAAAACACAGTTGCTGTACGCAGGTCTTATTTTATTTGTTTTTGTATCTTATATTTTGGAAATGTACATACAATTGGTTTTTCCCCTTTAAATTTTTTTGGGGGCCCCCAAGAGAGTGGGGCCCTAAGCTAGAGCTTGTTTAGCTTATACGTAAGTCCAGCACTGGTCCCAAACCTTTCAACGTTCACCTTCCTTCGATGTCTGAAAGTCCCAGTGTTAGGAAAGAGGGTGCAATGCAACGATTTGCCACTAAAGGGCGGCAGATGTCCAGAAAATAAAACTGCATAATACAGTCGAAGCGTTGGCTCTTGCCTAATTGTTCTCAGAGTTGTTGTTGTTTAGTCGTTTAGTGATGTCCGCCTCTTCGTGACCCCCTGGACCAGAGCACGCCAGGCACTCCTGTCTTCCACTGCCTCCCGCAGTTTGGTCAAACTCATGCTGGTAGCTTTGAGAACACTGTCCCACCATCTCGTCCTCCGTCGTCCCCTTCTCCTTGCGCCCTCCATCTTACCCAACATCAGGGTCTTTTCCAGGGAGTCTTCTCTTCTCATGAGGTGGCCAAAGTCTTGGAGCCTCAGCTTCAGGATCTGTCCTTCCAGTGAGCACTCAGGGCTGATTTCTTTCCGAATGGAGAGGTTGGATCTTCTTGCAGTCCATGGGGCTCTCAAGAGTCTCCTCCAGCACCAGAATTCAAAAGCATCCATTCTTCTCAGAGTTGACTCCCTGAAATGCGTTTGCATTAGGGGATGTCCTGAAGTAGAGGACCTTGCGCATTATATCTGACGCTGCCCCTTATATAATGAAGCAAGAGAACGATTTTTACCACCTATAATGACAAGGTCCGCTGGCCAGAACCCCTCCGACATTTTATATCTCCTTGCAGACACAGAGAAGTATGTGATCTGGCGTGTAGCACTCTTTGCAACTGCTGCTAGGAAAATTAGATAGCCAAGGTAGCCAGCAACTGTAAAGGAGGTGAATTTATTTGACTCTATCTACATCAAGCTGTTGGGACACTGGTGGCACTGTGGGTTAAACCACAGAGCTTAGGACTTGCCGATCAGAAGGTCTGCGGTTCGAATCCCCGCACTGACGGGGTGGACTCCCGTTGCTCGGTCCCTGCTCCTGCCAACCTAGCAGTTCGAAAGCACGTTAAAGTGCAACTAGATAATAGGTCCCACTCCGGCGGGAAGGCAAACGGCGTTTCCGTGCGCTGCTCTGGTTCGCCAGAAGCGGCTTAGTCTGGCTGGCCACATAACCCAGAAGCTGTACGCCGGCTCCCTCGGCCAGTAAAGCGAGATGAGCGCCGCAACTCCAGAGTCAGCCACGACTGGAGCTAATGGTCAGGGATCCCTTTACCCTTTACTTTACATCAAGCTATATTCTATCTTTAGCACCAAACTCCGAATATAATTGCACATTGTATTAATTAACATTAGGAATTAAAGAACCTTTTAATGAGGGTGAAAGAGGAGAACGCAAAATATGGTCTGAAGCTCAACATCCAAAAAACGAAGATCATGGCCACTGGTCCCATCACCTCCTGGCAAATAGAAGGGGAAGAAATGGAGGCAGTAAGAGATTTCACTTTCTTGGGCTCCATCATCACTGCAGATGGTGACAGCAGCCACGAAATTAACAGACGCCTGCTTCTTGGGAGGAAAGCAATGACAAACCTAGACAGCATCTCAAAAAGCAGAGACATCACCTTGCCAACAAAGGTCCGTATAGTTAAAGCTATTTCTGGGTTAGCGGAGTCTGTAACCTGAAGCGTATGTAACCCGAGGTACCACTGTACACAGATTTATTAGTTGATAACATGGTAGATAGATAATGCAACGGCATGTATAATTTTATAACATGCAGAGAGTAATATGTGCTGAGTCCCTGTCTTCCTCCATCTCTTTCTCTCTCTCTCTTTCTCTTTTCCGCTCATCCTCATCCTAACCCCCTCCACGTGGCGCTGGGTCTCGCGCCCACAAACTCCAGCTGCCTCTTCACCTCGTAAACGATCTCCTCCAACCCCCCCTCCGAACATCCAATTTCCGAAACGGTGACGTCCTAAACGGAAAGGTCGCGGCGAGGAGGGAAGAAGATCAAGCTGAAAGGTTGAGAGGTCAGAGGTGGCAACCCGGGGTTCACCAGATGCCAGCAAATCGTTTAAAGTGGGTGGGGAAGGAGCAACGTCCGAGTCTCTGGGCTCGTCCGTACGGTCCTTGTCGGTGGGGTGGAAGCATCCCATAATTCAAGCCGTCCTCCCTAATTCCCCCAGAACTTGTTCTCCTCCACCGTTGCACATTTTCCCCTCCCTCGAAGTGGATTCCCTCCAACTTTCAGAGCAGGGTTAGGGTAGCAGGAGGGAGAGGCAGCGGTTGTGCAGTGGCTAGAGTGCCGGATTTGGGCTACGGAAAGCCACACTCAATCCATGATGCTCACTGAGTGTGGCCTGGGAAGCTGGCCACTGCCTCTCTAGGTGGTTTGGGGCATTAAACGAGGCAAGGGGGAATAATAATAATAATAATAATAATAATAATAATAATAATAATATATTATTTATACCCCGCCCATGTGGCCAGGCCTCCCCAGCTACTCTGGGAGGCTCCCAACAGGATATTAAAAACACAGTAAGACAGCAAACATTAAAAACTTCTCAAAACAGGGATCACGCTAAGGGTGGCCAAATTCTGTGCGTCTGCCATAAAACGTAGGGAACAAGCTGTGCTACCATAATGACTAAGGCCATAAATGACAATTTTAGGTTATATTTTATTAAGACTTAACTTATATATATATTAAACTGCTGCTATAGAGCCTAGGACTTGCCGATTGGAAGGTCGGCGGTTCGAATCCCCGCAATGACGGGGTGAGTTCCCGTTCTTCGGTCCCTGCTCCTGCCCACCTAGCAGTTCGAAAGCACGTCAAAGTGCAAGTAGATAAATAGGTACCGCTCTGGCGGGAAGGTAAACGGCGTTTCCGTGCGCTGCTCTGGTTCGCCAGAAGCGGCTTAGTCCTGCTGGCCACATGACCCGGAAGCTGTACGCCGGCTCCCTCGGCCAGTAAAGCGAGATGAGCGCCGCAACCCCAGAGTCGGCCACGACTGGACCTAATGGTCAGGGGTCCCTTTACCTTTACCTTTACGTATCCTTTTCCTAATAGCTGATGTGTAATGTTCGCATCGAGCAGTAGGGGGTGCAGCCGGGTAGGTTTCTGGGTTAGGAAACGCTTTGATCAGGAGCCCTTCATCTTTTGGGGGGGGTTGTGGGGAGAAAGGGCGTTTGGAAACATCGGTTTGCATGCACGACGTGCCCATATCACTGGATCCCAGGGGGGCCGACCAGGGAATAAGAGCATCCGAACTGGGACAGCCTCAAATATGGTTCTGCTCCATCGTTGGTACGGCAAACATTTGAAGGTGGCGGTCGAAGCCGAGCCGGGCCCCCCTTGAAAAAGGCTCTTTGGTGCGCAACTCTAGGACTGTTGTTGAGTCGTTTAGTCGTGTCCGCCTCTTCGTGACCCCCTGGACCAGAGCACGCCAGGCCCTCCTGTCTTCCACTGCCTCCCGCAGTTTGGTCAAACTCATGCTGGCAGCTTCGAGAACACTGTCCCACCATCTCGTCCTCCGTTGTCCCCTTCTCCTTGTGCCCTCCATCTTTCCCAACATAAGGGTCTTTTTTCCAGGGAGTCTTCTCTTCTCATGAGGTGGCCAAAGTCTTGGAGCCTCAGCTTCAGGATCTGTCCTTCCAGTGAGCACTCAGGGCTGGTTTCCTTCAGAATGGAGAGGTTGGATCTTCTTGCAGTCCATGGGACTCTCAAGAGTCTCCTCCAGCACCAGAATTCTGGACACCCAATGGACTTTCCTGGGGAGAGAGGCTGGCTTGGCCTTAGCCCCATGCTGCAGATGGAACAACTGAGGCCGATGAGGAGCAGACAGCTGCTTTGAGTAATGCTGCGGAGCTGGATTTAAGGTTGGGTCTTTGCGGCTATCGGAGACTAGCCGGCCCTGGGCCCACAACGTTTTCCTTACCTGTGGTTCCTGCACTGCAGAGGGGTGAGACTGGATGACCTTTGGGGGTCCCTCCCTGCCAACTCCACGTCTCCTACCTGCACTGTCCAAGCACCCTCTCCCTTCCCCACCTGCTTGCGTCAACCACGCCGACACGTCGCACAGTGGGTTGGGGGCTGGGGTGGGATGGATGTCCGTCGCCTTGGCAACGGGAGCTGGTCAGCATCTTAGTGACCTCCGAGACCTCAGAAGAGACCTTTTCTCTGCCAGGGTCCAGAAGGTCAATAGATTTCATTCAAATGAAAAAGGTCATTGCAGAATGCCGATCGATAGGCACGTGTGGGGGGGGGAGGGGGGAGGAAGAAGAAGAAGAAGAAGAAGAAGAAGAAGAAGAAGAAGAAGAAGAAGAAGAAGAAGAAGAAAAAGGACAGGGAGAGAGGGAAGGAGAGTTAGAGGAGATGAAGGAGGCAAGGGCAGCCGTATTTGGAAAAAGCTGTGGGTCATCTGGGCTGTGGCCAACTTACCTCAGAGTAGACCTACCAAGGTGACTGGTATCCTTGCATTTTGATGGGTTGATAATCCAGCCAAGTTATACTGGACGTTTCCAGGAGTCTGCTCTGAGAATGACTCTCATTGCGTGCAAAAGAAGAGGAAGGAAGAGGGACTGTTTTTTGGGGGACAGGGTGTGGGCGGGTGTGGGGGACTCCCTGGTCCTGAATGGGGTGACTGTGCCCCCAAAGGACCAGGTGCGCAGCCTGGGATTAATTCTGGACTCACTGCTGTCCATGGAGGCGCAGGTCAGTTCTGTGTCCAGGGCAGCTCCATCTGGTATGCAGGATGAGACCCTCCCTGCCTGCAAACTGTCTGGCCAGAGTGGTGCATGCTCTGGTTATCTCCCGCTTGGACTACTGGAATGTGCTCTACGTGGGGCTCCCTTTGAAGGTGACCCAGAAACTACAACTAATCCAGATTGCAGCAGCCAGACTGGTGACTGGGTGACCACATAACACCGGTCCTGAAAGACCTACATTGGCTCCCAGTACATTTCCAAGCACAATTCAAAGTGTTGGTGCTGACCTTGAAAGCTCTAAACGGCCCAGTAGACCTGAAGAAGCGTCTCCACCCCCATCATTCAGCCCGGACACTGAGGTCCAGCTCCGAGGGCCTTCTGGCAGTTCCCTCCCTGCGAGAAGTGAGGTTACAGGGAACCAGGCAGAGGGCCTTCTCGGTGGTGGCGCCCGCCCTGTGAAACGACCCAAGAGAGTGGGGCCCTAAGCTATAGCTTGTTTAGTTTATATTAGTCCTGCTGGCCACATGACCCTGAAAAACTGGCTGCGGACAAACGCCAGCTCCCTCGGCCTATAGAGAGAGATGAGCACACAACCCCAGAGTCGTCCGCGCCCGGACCTAACGATCAGAGGTACCTTTACCTCAGGTTACAATTGCTTCAGGTTACAAATGCTTCGGTTGACATACTTTCTTAACCCATAATTAGTACCCCAGGTTGCGAACTTTGCGTCAGGATGAGACCGGAAATTGCGCGGTGGTGGCAGTGGGAGGCCCCATTAGCGAAAGCACGCCTCAGGTTAACAACGGTTTTGGGTTAAGAACAGACCTCCGGCACGAATTAAGTTCGTAACCCGAGGTAGGTAAAGGTAAAGGGACCCCTGACCATTAGGTCCAGTCGTGGACAACTCTGGGGTTGCGGCGCTCATCTCGCTTTATTGGCCGAGGGAGCCGGCGTACAGCTTCCAGGCCATGTGGCCAGCAGGACTAAGCCGCTTCTGGCGAACCAGAGCAGCGCACGGAAACGCCGTTTACCTTCCCGCCGGAGCGGTACCTATTTATCTACTTGCACTGGTGTGCTTTCGAACTAGTTGGCAGGAGCAGGGACTGAGCAACGGGAGCTCACCCCATCGCGGGGATCCGAACCGCCGACCTTCTGATCGGCAAACCCTAGGCTCTGTGGTTTAACCCGCATCCCATAACCCGAGGTACCACTGTGCTTAAATCCAGCACTGTGCATAAAGACATTCATTCTCCCACCGTGTTTTATTATCATTGCCAAGCAAAGAGGAGACAAATAACCCTTTGGCGTCTCTTAGCTTATTCCGCTGTCAAAAGATCTCGCCCCCATCTTACTGCTGGCCTTTCACTCCCCGTCTGTGGGGTGTTGGGCAACTATCGGGGAGATTCCTGGCTGGGGTCCCTCTTTGACCGGCGCGGTCGATCCTCAGACAGATTCCTTGCCTTGCCTCATGCGCTATTTCGTGCCCATCGATTTCTCCCGGAGTAAATGAGTTTGTATGGATCATTCAGCCGTGAGGCTGCCTGTGTCCATTGGTTTAGGGCAGAGAGAAGGGGAGAGAGGGGGGCGGTTTGGGGGGTGGGGAAGAGAGAGATGGGAGTCTGAGGGATTTGGCGGTGCGTCTAGGTACGCATGTATTGGGTACATATGTGCAGGAGGCAAGCAGAGAGAGGAGCATGAAAGCTGCGTCGGAGCATATGAGAAAGAGAGAGCGCTGAACAGTCAGGATCAATGTTTGGGGTGTGAAGTGAATTAATGGAAGTCACGTAGCCGGGGATGTTAGAGGAAGATGGAGACCGGGAGAGACTTCCTCTGGGACATGGCTGTGGCTAAATCCGACCCGACCAGGGCAAACAGGAAGAAGACAGGGGGCAATGCCCCACTGCGCAAATTTAATATCTGAACCAGGTTCCCATTGGGTCCAGAGTCGACTTGAGGGTTTCAGCCAGGAAAGAGCCAAGGCTGTAAATTGGGGGCGACAGGGTGGCATAGAGATCAGTGCTGGATTTATGTACAAGCTAAACAAGCTATAGCTTAGGGCCCCACTCCCTTGGGGGCCCCAAAAAATTTAAAGGAAAAAAACCCTGGATGTACATTTCTAAAATATAATATAATATCTATCTATCTATCTAATCTATCATCTATCTATCTATCTATCTATCTATCTATCTATCTATCTTCTATCTATCTATCTATCTATCTATCTCTATCTATCTATCTATCTCTATCTATCTATCTATCTATCTATCTATCTATCTATCTATCTCTATCTATCTATCTATCTATCATCTATCTATCTATCTATCTATCTATCTATCTATCTATCTATCTATCATCTATCATCTATCATCTATATCTATCTATCTATCTATCTATCTATCTATCTATCTATCTATCTATCATCTATCTATCTATCTATCATCTATCTATCATCTATCTATCATCTGTCTATCATCTGTCTATCTATCTATCTATCTATCTATCTATCTATCTATCTATCTATCATCTATCTATCATCTGTCTATCTATCTATCTATCATCTATCTATCTATCTATCTATCATCTATCTATCTATCTATCTATCATCTATCTATCTATCTATCATCTGTCTATCATCTATCTATCATCTGTCTATCATCTATCTATCTATCTATCTATCTATCATCTATCTATCTATCTATCATCTGTCTATCATCTATCATCTATCTATCTATCTATCTATCTATCTATCTATCTATCTATCTATCTATCATCTATCTATCATCTGTCTATCATCTATCTATCTATCTATCTATCTATCTATCTATCTATCTATCTATCTATCTATCTATCTATCATCTATCTATCATCTGTCTATCATCTATCTATCTATCTATCTATCTATCTATCTATCATCTATCTATCTATCTATCTATCTATCTATCTATCTATCTATCTATCTATCTATCATCTATCTGTCTGTCTGTCTGTCTGTCTGTCTGTCTATCTATGCCAGTGTTGGATTTACGTAAAAGCTAAACAAGCTATAGGGATGCGGGTGGCGCTGTGGGTAAAAGCCTCAGCGCCTAGGGCTTGCCGATCGAAAGGTCGGCGGTTCGAATCCCCGCGGCGGGGTGAGCTCCCGCTGCTCGGTCACAGCGCCTGCCAACCTAGCAGTTCGAAAGCACCCCCGGGTGCAAGTAGATAAATAGGGAAGAGGGAAATAGGGAACCTCTTCCGAATGGAGAGGTTGGATCTTCTTGCAGTCCATGGGACTCTCAAGAGTCTCCTCCAGCACCAGAATTCAAAAGCAACCATTCTTCAGCCATCAGCTCGCTTGTTGTTGTTGTTGTTTAGTCGTTTAGTGGTGTCCGGCTCTTTGTGACCCCCTGGACCAGAGCATGCTAGGCACTCCTGTCTTCCACTGCCTCCCGCAGTTTGGTCAAACTCATGCTGGTAGCTTCGAGAACACTGTCCCACCATCTCGTCCTCCGTCGTCCCCTTCTCCTTGTGCCCTCCATCTTTCCCAGCATGAGGGTCTTTTCCAGGGAGTCTTCTCTTCTCCTGAGGTGGCCAAAGTCTTGGAGCCTCAGCTTCAGGATCTGTCCTTCCAGTGAGCACTCAGGGCTGATTTCCTTCAGAATGGAGAGGTTGGATCTTCTTGCAGTCCATGGGACTCTCCAGAGTCTCCTCCAGCACCAGAATTCAAAAGCATCCATTCTTCGGCGATCAGCCTTCTTTATGGTCCAGCTCTCACTTCCATACATCACTGCTGGGAAAACCAGAGCTTGAACTATACGGACCTTTGTTGGCAAGGTGACTCAAGAACTCAAGGAGGGGGCAGAAACAGAGCTGGGGTGGGCGTGGCCTGAGGGAAAGGGGTGTGGCTTCAGCAGAGCCCCCAGGCCAGACAAAGAGGCTTAGAGGGGCTGCGTTAGGCCTGAGATGTTCGCAAATGACCAGAGGTTGTGTGTGTGGCGTTTTTTCACTTGTCCACATGTTCAGGACTTGCATTTTTGCCTTCTTTTCTAAAAAAAAAATTACTAATTTTATTAAATACGAAATAGAAAAAAATATACAAAGAAATAAAGAAAATACACCTAACCAAAGGAGAATGAGAAAATATAAAGAACGCAAATATTTTACCTCTTCACATGCATATAATTATTTACACATCTGTAAAGCAATGTTCACAAAAAAAGAAAAAACGAAAGATGAAATAGAAGAGAAAAAGAAAAGAAAAAGAAAGCCAAGAGTGAAGTTTTTAAAAGTAGTTAAGTATTCACTATACACAAATCTGTATTTACGTTCAGTTATGTAATTCCATCTTGTCCATCTATCTTAATTAAAACATTTTTAAAAGACTTCCACTGTTTGCCTCGCGCCTTTTTCATAATCCATTCACCATATCCTCTGTTCTTCATGTTTTTCTTTTAGGCCTCCTTAATATCTCACTTTAGAATAATCTTGTGAGTAACATAAAAAATATAAACACAGCCAGATTTTGTTAGCCGAGCCTTGGTTTTGTAAGTAATCATTTAGACGCTCCCACGGTTTCGTGACCATAGTTTTGGGTTTTCTCCTTATTTGATCTGTCAATTTTGCTAGCTCACATTTTTGCCTTCTTGAAAAGGCCAACGAGGAGGAACTGGGAAGCCGGCTGTGGCACGCTGTTCCTTTAAGAGAGAAGGGGGGGGCACGTTTAAATCCAGCCATGACTTGCTGGGTTATTGATTGGCGCTATGGTAACGTATATTAGATTATGGATAGCTGGAAATGTGTGGTGGGCTGGGAGGACTTGTTTGGGAAAGGAGGCCGGGGCTGTTCTTGTAAACGGGCTCCCTGCAGAACGTCTCGGGGCTGGAGAGGGTTTGCGGCGTGTCGTTTCGGGCGGCGAGGGGGTTTATAAAAGAAAGAAAAAGAAGAGGGATGGAGGGGGGAAAGGAAGGTTGCAGCTCAGGGGCAGACCACCTGGTTTGCATACAGAAGGTCCCAGTTCCTGCCCCAATGGTGACTCCAAGAAACCACATAACACCGGTCCTGAAAGATCTACATTGGCTCCCAGGACGTTTCCAAGCACAATTCAAAGTGTCGGTGCTGACCTTGAAAGCCCTAAACGGCCCAGTAGACCTGAAGGAGCGTCTCCACCCTGGACACCGGGGTCCATCTCCTGAGGGCCTTCTGGCGGTTCCCTCCCTGCGAGAAGCCAAGTTACAGTGAACCAGGCAGAGTGCCTGGGATGATGATGATGATGATTGGATAGGACGTCCCTATTTTCATTGGAGAAATGTTGGAGGGTATGTGCAAGACTTACATTGGCTCCCATTGGTGCTGACCTTTCAAGCTCTAAATGGCCTCGGTCCAGTAGACCTGATGGAGCATCTCCACCCCCATCGTCCACTTGAGGTCCAGCTCCAAGGGTCTTCTGGCAGTTCCCTCCTTGCAAGAAGTGAGGTTACAGGGAACCAGGCAGAGGGCCTTCTCGGTGGTGGCATCCACCCTGTGGAACGCCCTCCCGTCAGATGTCAAGGAGATAAACAACTACCTGACTTTTAGAAGACATCTGAAGGCAGCCCTGTTTAGGGGAGTTTTTAATGTTTGATGTTTTATTGTGTTTTTAATATTCTGTTGGGAGCCGCCCAGAGTGGCTGGGGAAACCCAGCCAGATGGTCAGGGTATTATTAATAAAAACAACAACAACAATATGCAAGTGGGGCTGGACCAGCCTTTCTCAACCTCGGGTCCACAGGTGTTTTTGACCCTGGGTATAAATAAGAATTTATTATTATTATTATTATTATTATTATTATTATTATTACAGTGGTAAAGTAAAGGTAAAGGGACCCCTGACCATTAGGTCCAGTCGTGGCCGACTCTGGGGTTGCGGCGCTCATCTCGCTTTACTGGCCGAGGGAGCCGGCGTACAGCTTCCGGGTCATGTGGCCAGCAGGACTAAGCCGCTTCTGGCAAACCAGAGCAGAGCACGGAAACGCCGTTTATTTTCCCGCCGGAGCGGTACCTATTTATCTACTTGCACTTTGACCTGCTTTCGAACTGCTAGGTTGGCAGGAGTATTACAGTGGTACCTCGGGTTAAGTACTTAATTCGATCCGGAGGTCCGTTCTTAACCTGAAACTGTTCTTAACCTGAAGCACCACTTTAGCTAATGGGGCCTTCTGCTGCCGCCACCACGCAATTTCTGTTCTCATCCTGAAGCAAAGTTCTTAACCCGAGGTACTATTTCTGGGTTAGCGGAGTCTGTAACCTGAAGCATATGTAACCTGAAGTGTATGTAACCCGAGGTACCACTGTATACATTTTCAGAATAGTTTTTACGGTTATATCAAGAATTACTGATTTGGTTATACTGTTAGAAGTACAGATCATTATGAAATTGTTGTGAGGTTTTATAAGCTAACTGCTTATATTTGGGCAACTTTTCTGCTGTGCCTTATTGCCAGGAGACAAACGGATCATTTCCTTAGCAACAGTTTATTATTATTATTATTAAAATAAAAAAATTCCTTCCAGTAGCACCTTAAAGACCAACTAAGTTAGTTCTTGGTATGAGCTTTCGTGTGCATGCACACTTCTTCAGATACACTGAAACAGAAGTTGCCAGATCCTTCTATATAGTGAGAAGGTGGGGAGGGGTATTACTCAGAAGGGTGGTGGGAATGGGAGATTGGCAGATAGCTGAGATGAGCCTGTTGACGACTCTTAACGACTGCAATAGGTCTTACAGGAAAAGGCAAGGGGTGAGAAGGTGAGAAATGGCTTAGTCATGTATAATGAGATAAGAATAAGTCGTCAACAGGCTCATCTCAGCTATCTGCCAATCTCCCATTCCCAAGAAGTGTGCATGCACACGAAAGCTCATACCAAGAACTAACTTAGTGGGTCTTTAAGGTGCAACTGGAAGGAATTTTTTTTATTTTGACTATGGCAGACCAACACGGCTACCTATCTATTATTATTATTATTATTGTTATTATTATTCAGGGTTTTCCTCGTCTGCCCGAGTACACCAAGGCAAGATGGAGAAAGGGAGAGAAATCACAGATGCAGCCAGCCTTGTATAATCCCAGATGCTGGGGTGATTATCTGCATTTAGTGAGCACCTTTGAAAAAGAGCACTTTGCTTCCTGAGAAACAGGGCTGCCACCCTCTTCAGCATGGAGATATTTTGCACACACACACACACACACACACACACAGAGAGAGAGAGAGAGAGAGAGAGAGAGAGAGAGAGAGAGAACGAGAGAGAAAGAAAGAAAGAAGCAGAGAGAGGGAGCTTTGACCTTGAATACAATGGCGGTGCTTTTGCCTTGCCGTCCAGGCACCCTCTCAGCGACATTCTGAAGGAAAACTGGATCAATACGTAAGTGCAAAGTAGTGCCTGCTATGGATGGGATGAGAGACAAGTGTCTCTGTCTTTCTGTGTCTCTACTGTCATCACAGAGAGCCGAGGACTAGACAGATAGGGGAAATCAAGAAATATCTTCAGGCTGGGTAGAGCGATCTGGACAGGAGCAAGAATTGAGGGACACGTTCGTCAGTTTTCGTGCTGCTGGGCGCTTGCCCGATGGACTGGTTCCAAAATAATAATAATAATAATAATAATAATAATAATAATAATAATAATAATAATAATGCTTTTATTCATTCAGTTCCGGCACCTCTCTGGTGGGCTCCATTGCTGTCATAAGAGTGGGGACTGTGCTCTTCTAGGTCACAGGCTTTCTCCACCTGTGGGTCCCCAGATGTTGTTGGACTACAACTCCCATCACCCCCAGCTAGCAAGGCCAGAGCCCAGGGATGATGGGAGTTGTAGTACAACAACATCTGGGGACCCACAGGTGGAGAAGTGCTGTCCTAGAACGACGCTCTAACCACTACACTCGCAGGGTGTCATCGCCGGGTTCTTGTGTCCCTCCTGAGAGTAGACCCATTCTAATTAAGGGGCACGGCAACATAGCCATGCCCATCCATTTCAAGGGGTCTACTTTGACTAAATTTAGAGACTGTGGATTGAATGGTGTGAAAAGAGGGACGTCCTATTCCATCCCCTCAACGTTTCTCCCCTGAAAATAGGGACGTCCTGTTCCATCCCCTCCAACGTTTCTCCCCTGGAAATAGGGACGTCCTATTCCATCCCCTCCAACGTTTCTCCCCTGAAAAGAGGGACGTCCTATTCCATCCCCTCCAACGTTTCTCCCCTGAAAAGAGGGACGTCCTATTCCATCCCCTCCAACGCTTCTCCCCTGAAAAGAGGGACGTCCTATTCCATCCCCTCCAACGTTTCTCCCTTGAAAATAGGGACGTTCTCTTCCATCCCCTCCAACGTTTCTCTCCTGAAAATAGAGACGTCCTATTCCATCCCCTCCAACGCTTCTCCCCTGAAAATAGGGACGTCCTATTCCATCCCCTCCAACGTTTCTCCCTTGAAAATAGGGACGTCCTATTCCATCCCCTCCAACGCTTCTCCCCTGAAAATAGGGACGTCCTATTCCATCCCCTCCAACGTTTCTCCCTTGAAAATAGGGACGTCCTATTCCATCCCCTCCAACGCTTCTCCCCTGAAAATAGGGACGTCCTATTCCATCCCCTCCAACATTTCTCCCCTGAAAATAGGGACGTCCTATTCCATCCCCTCCAACGTTTCTCCCGTGAAAACAGGGACGTCCTCTTCCATCCCCTCCAACGTTTCTCTCCTGAAAATAGAGACGTCCTATTCCATCCCCTCCAACGCTTCTCCCCTGAAAATAGGGACGTCCTCTTCCATCCCCTCCAACGTTTCTCTCCTGAAAATAGAGACGTCCTATTCCATCCCCTCCAACGCTTCTCCCCTGAAAATAGAGACGTCCTCTTCCATCCCCTCCAACGTTTCTCTCCTGAAAATAGAGACGTCCTATTCCATCCCCTCCAACATTTCTCCCCTGAAAATAGGGACGTCCTATTCCATCCCCTCCAACGTTTCTCCCGTGAAAACAGGGACGTCCTATTCCATCCCCTCCAACGTTTCTCCCCTGAAAAGAGGGACGTCCTATTCCATCCCCTCCAATGTTTCTCCCCTGAAAATAGGGACGTCCTATTCCATCCCTTCCAACGTTTCTCCCCTGAAAAGAGGGACGTCCTATTCCATCCCCTCCAACGTTTCTCCCCTGAAAAGAGGGACGTCCTATTCCATCCCCTCCAACGTTTCTCCCCTGAAAATAGGGACGTCCTATTCCATCCCCTCCAACGTTTCTCCCCTGAAAAGAGGGACGTCCTATTCCATCCCCTCCAACGTTTCTCCCCTGAAAATAGGGACGTCCTATTCCATCCCTTCCAACGTTTCTCCCCTGAAAAGAGGGACGTCCTATTCCATCCCCTCCAACGTTTCTCCCCTGAAAAGAGGGACGTCCTATTCCATCCCCTCCAACGTTTCTCCCCTGAAAATAGGGACGTCCTATTCCATCCCTTCCAACGTTTCTCCCCTGAAAAGAGGGACGTCCTATTCCATCCCCTCCAACGTTTCTCCCCTGAAAAGAGGGACGTCCTATTCCATCCCCTCCAACGTTTCTCCCCTGAAAATAGGGACGTCCTATTCCATCCCTTCCAACGTTTCTCCCGTGAAAATGGGGACGTCCTAAGGAAAAGCAGGACATTCTGGGATCAGATCAGAAACCTGGGCATCTTCTGTGAATCCAGGACTCTCCCTGGAAAATAGGGACATTTGGAGGGTCTGCGAATCTGTGGCCATTGAAAGATAATAAAATCACTGCATTGTCCATATAGGGTTCCATCCAGCTGAGTCCTACACAGAGTAGACCCATTGAAGTGGGTTGGCCTAAGTCGATGGTCTCCGCACGTTTGAACCGACCGACTCCGAGAGCGGCTCCCATTGGACGCAATTCGATTGCCCAGCGATTTTTAAAAACGAATGCGCCCCATGGAATGACTACTATTATTCCTGGTGAATAAGCAGCTGTTCTTCTGAAGAGTCAAAGCATCTTTTCCCATCACAGGGGAATCCTTCCTCCTACCCGACCGCCATCTGCACCTGTCCGTGCCGGCCAAACCCCCCACATAAACCCCACTTCCCACCCCTCATTTCTGTCTTACAGCTCGCAAGCTGAGCGGATCGATGCATTTTTATGTTAGATTTAAAGAAAGGGGGGAGAGACGGGGGGTTGGGAATCTCTCCCCGCGCATTTAGCAACACACCAATTGAAGATAATCGCTTCCCAACATCTCGGGCTGGGTAATTTGTGTTTTTCCTTGTTTCCACAAAAAGAAGAAACAATTTGAGTTATCGCCCATGCTAGCCCTGCTCAGGGTAGACCCATTGGAATCAGTGGGCCTCAGCTTACCAATGTTATTATACACCACCTGTCTGGCCCATGGAATAGGACAGGCTTCCTCAACCTCGGCCCTCCAGATGATTTGAGACTACAATTCCCATCATCCCTGGCCACTGGTCCTGCTAGCAAGGGATAATGGGAGTTGTAGGCAAAAAACATCTGGAGGGCTGAGGTTGAGGAAGCTTGGAATAGGAAATCCCTATTTTCATGGGAGAAATGTTGGAGGTGATGGAATAGGACGTAATCTGCCCTTATCTGAATTTTGCAATCCAATTCTCCAACCAAACAACACTGACATAGAAACATATATTAGGGGGGAGTGTATAAACCCATGAAGCCATTACTGAATCTAACACAAAAAATGGATTATATTAGGAAACATCGCTTGCAAGAGCATCGCATGTAAATGGTGTCTATCGGGAGAAATTTGCAATGAAGTGTGAGCGAATTTTCGTGAGCTTTTTAAATCATTATGTCAGATTGAACTGAATTTCAGCTTTAAGCGGGCCAGTACAGTTTGGTGGATCGAGCGTTGGACTAGGACCTTGGAGACGCGGGTTCGAATCCTTGCTTGGCCATGAAGCTCAGTGCTTGGAGGCCAGTCGCGGCCTCTCAAAGCCTAACCTACCTTGTTGCGGAGTTCAGGGGTGCCAATTTGAATAAAATATTGGGTGGCAGGCATGGGCATAGCCCGGATTTATTTTAGGGGGCAGGCTTTGCATTGCAGAGGGGCAGAACCCAGTTATCTGCGGTGCAATTGGTCAGTTAGGTAAGCATTTTTATTTACTGTATTTTTTTGCTCTATAAGACGCACCAGACCACAAGATGCACCTAGTTTTTGGAGGAGGAAAACAAGAAAAAAAATATTCTGAATCCCAGAAGCCAGAACAGCAAGAGGGATCTCTGCGCAGTGAAAGCAGCAATCCCTCTTGCTGTTCTGGCTTCTGGGATAGCTGCGCAGCCTGCATTCGCTCCATAAGACGCACACACATTTCCCCTTACTTTTTAGGAGGGGAAAAGTGAGTCTTATAGAGCAAAAAATACGGTACTTGATTTGCAACCCCCCCCCCGGCTATGCCCATACGCCAAGGTAAGCTCTGCCCCACACAGTAGATCACAAGATGTGAAACACACACACCAATTGAATGACAACGCCTATCAACTTAAGGGGGAGAAATATGTAAATATATTGGATCTGCGGTAATAAAAAGATACGGAATAAGTAGCCACAGAAGGGAGGGGAAGGAAGTGAAAGGGGGGAGGTAAATGGGATTTGTAAACGTTTTGTGGTGTTTGTTTTGTTTTTTGTTGAAGTATTTGCAAAGGCTGAAAATGAAAAAATAAATGAAATAAATAGATAATCTACGGTCAACCTCAAGCAACTTCAAGGGAAAGGTGTCCTGGACATGAAAGAGAAAGGTAAAATGGGTTTGAGCATCGAGAAACGGAGAGAAAGAGACGAATTTCCCCAGCTGAATGCCCCCTTCTCAATCCAGGCCGATTGCGAAGCAGCGATTTTTCTTCTTTCTTTCAGAAAATAGTTTCAGCTCCCAGAGAGAAGGAGCGAGAGGTGAGCGGAAGATGGACTCTGTGGGAAAGGATGAAGAAATCAGGCGGATGAGGGAGAAGTGTACCACGAACGGGCAGACTGGGGGGGGGGGAGGGCAGCCCCCGATAGACAGACCACATCTCCCGAACGATCTTCCATCAAGCACGCCAGATCGATCCAGCTGAGGCACTGGGACTCCTTCAGATCTATTTAAAGGATCTGTCTGACCAGCTCTGAAAAGGGAGAAGCTTCTAATAAGCTCCTTTCCCCCCATCCGCCCCTCCATGCCTTCAACCTTGTTACTTTGGTCAACGCGTCGAGACAGGGGGTGGGGTAGGGGGGAAGCGATTCTGAAATAGATCGAGCCTTGCTTGTTCACGAGCGTGTGAAGGAAGCGGCGTACCCCCCATTCCCTCCAACATTTCCCCCCTGAAAATAGGGACGTCCTATTCCATCCCCTCCAACGTTTCTCCCCTGAAAATAGGGACGTCCTATTCCATCCCCTCCAACGTTTCTCCCCTGAAAATAGGGACGTCCTATTCCATCCCCTCCAACGTTTCTCCCCTGAAAATAGGGATGTTCTATTCCATCCCCTCCAACGTTTCTCCCCTGAAAATAGGGACGTCCTGTTCCATCAGTACCTTCAGTAGCTTAGGGCCTCATCAAACCTAAATCCACCTCTGGTTCCTAGCATTATTGTAAACACTGGCCCGTCAGAGAACAACATCACAAAATTCGAATGAGTGCAAATTTCAAAAGGCGGCCATTTTTCGGTCCCCCCGCATTGCATCGAAAATTTCAACACATTTAGCAAAGTTGTTGAGGGCTTTGTAGACCAACAGCAGTACCCTGAACCTGGTCTGGTAGCCAAATTCGACCGGTGCAGACCTCAGAACAAGGATATTAGATGCTCAGCCTGTCGCCATCCCTGGAGATGCAAAGGTGGTCTTCAAAAGCCCATAAGCATCTTTACCACAGGTGGGGAGGCAGCGAGAGTAGCTCTTTGGGCGAAAAATGGGTGCCTCTCAGAGACGCAGACTGCATCTGAGGAGCAAAGGCCGTACGGCACGCTCCTTCCCTCCTCCGAAAACACCCACTTCATCCCTCGCTCTTGATCCCTTAATTAGCGGCGCTGCAGAGTGGCTTGAGAGCTGGGCGCCCCCCAACCCATAAAGTCTTTGTGGCAGCAATTCTCCCCTTCTCTCCCTCTCCACAATACACACACCGTCTCTCTCTCTCTTTGCTCACCCCATCAAGACTCAAACCATTTCCCCATCAAGTTCATTAAGGCTCGATGTGAGGAGCGACACGCAAGGAGAGATGAAAGCCGCAACCGGCGCGCCCGTCACGACGCGTTTGGAACGGGATAAAAGGAGCTTTTCATGCCTAACGAAGACTCTTGAAAGAGAGAGATGCAGATGGACGCTCTCGCTCTCGCCTTTAATCTTATTACACTTTCTCCTTTCCCTTTTTGTCCCCCCCCCAATCTCTGTCTCGCCTCTTTCCACTCCTTTTCTCTCCCCCCCCCCCGGTCCGCACTCACCCCAGACAAATCGAGACACACGTTTCGGATTTTTGTGGGAAGCGGAACAGGAGCACCAGCGAGGGCTCCATTAGCTACGAACCCCAAAATTTCACAACGCCTCTGAACCGGCGCCAAAGTTTCCTGATCGTTCAATAATAATAATAATAATAATTTATTATTTATACCCCGCCCATTTGGCTGGGTTTCCCCAGCCACTCTGGGCAGCTCCCAACAGAAGATTACAAATTGAATCAAACATTAAAACTTCCCTAATCAGGGCTGCCTTCAGATGTCTTCTAAAAGTCAGATATTTTCCACAGGTCGGTTGCCACCACCGAGAAGGCCCCCTGCCTGGTTCCCTGTAACCTCACTTCTCGCAGGGAGGGAACCGCCAGAAGACCCTTGGTAGAGGGACCCCGGTGTCCGGGCTGGAGACGCTCCTTCAGGGATACTGGGCCATTTAGGGCTTTCAAGGTCAACACCAACACTTTGAATTGTGCCCGGGAATGTACTGGGAGCCAATGTAAGTCTTTCAGGACTGGTGTCTAGCTGCCGCATTCTGGATTAGTTGTAGTTTCCAGGTGACCTTCCAAGGTAGCCCCATGGAGAGCGCATTGCAGTAGTCCAAGCGGGAGATAACCAGAGCATGCTTTTTGATGTCTTCTAAAGGTTACTTGGTAACTGATGGGAGGGTGTTCCACAGGGCAGGCGCCACCACCGAAAAAGGCCCTTTGCCTGGTCCCCTCTAAATTTGCTTCTCGCAGGGAGGGAACCGCCAGAAGACCCTTGGAGGTGGACCCCGGTGTCTGGGCTGGACGATGAGGGTGGAGATGCTCAAGAAGTAGTTATCTCCAATAAGGCCACCTCGACAATCCGCCCTTTTGACAAGGCCTGGTGTTTAAATCACTCTGACGGCAAGGTAGTTAAAGTGCCCGGCTAATGAAATCAATTTCAAAACGGGCTTAATTAAAACTAGGGACGCCTCGATGTTCAACGTCGCCATTCCTCTGATGTGACCAGCAACAGCTTGGCGGAAGGAATGTCCCACTTGAGTCTAGGACATTTAGGGCACGGCGAGCAATTTTGAGTCTCAAAAATGCACACCACAGATGGGGGGGGGGGAGAATGGCAACTTGCCTGATCATTCAGTTGCGCTTTTATCTCTCATTTGGAAATGAGAACGGAGGATATCCTAAGGATTTAAGAAATGCTTGCATCCCTAATTTCATTGGAGAAATGCTGGAGGGGGTGGAATAGGACGTCCCTATTTTCACAGGAGAAACGTTGGAGGGGGTGGAAAAGGACGTCCCTATTTTCACACGAGAAATGTTGGAGGGGATGGAATAGGACGTCCCTATTTTCAGGGGAGAAACGTTGGAGGGGATGGAATAGGACGTCCCTATTTTCAGGGGAGAAACGTTGGAGGGGATGGAATAGGACGTCCCTCTTTTCACGGGATAAATCTTGGAGGGGATGCTGAACAAGGGAGGCAAAAGTCTGGTGAAAAACAAGACCGCTAGCTCCTGAGATCATGGAGCTAGCGGTCCACAGCGATGGCTGTGGCCGAGCACATTATCACTCAACCGGCAGGCCGTCCTGGCTGCAGAAGGCGTAAGGGACCCGTT
This sequence comes from Podarcis liolepis, assembly GCF_965112155.1. Lineage (NCBI taxonomy): Eukaryota > Metazoa > Chordata > Lepidosauria > Squamata > Lacertidae > Podarcis > Podarcis liolepis. Next base: position 1,562,180 of record NC_139572.1, read on the forward strand.
TAGAGACCTGTCCTTTCATGGGCCGCTGACCTGATAAACCTCCCTCCTATCTCTGCATGTTCCATGGGGTCACTGCGAGGTCTGTGCATGCTCCATAAACCCAATGTAATAGACCTTCCTCAACCTCTTGACGTCTCTATGGCTGGACAACAAACCAGCCGTGGCGGACGGATGATGCTCATCTTTCAGAGGACCGGCTTACACACTGGCCGACGGCCTGCAAGGATTCTCTCTACCTAGAAGACACACACACACACGGTGCCCACGACTCACATCCGTGAGAGATTTGCATCATTTAAGACATTGGCTGGAAAAAAAGGAGAGAGGGAAATGGAAAGTAAGTGAAATACAATGGTGCCTTGGTTGTCAAACTTAATCCGTTGCGGGCTTCTGCTCGACTCCCGAAACGGTTCGAAAACAAAGGCGCAGCTTCTGATTGGCTGCTGGAGCTTGTCTATTGAGAGTTCATCACAACTTCATGGATGCTTGTGGTTCCTGAAATGGTTTCGTTGCATGGTTTCTATCTCTTGAAAGTTTTAGGATTTAGCAAGATGCAAATATTTTTAAGGAAGGAAGGACTTTAAAGGTTCAGTGTGGGATGTGGCCTTTTTGCCTGATCTTGCAGAGTGCATGCTCTGGTTGTCTCCTGCTTGGACTACTGCCATGCGCTCTCTGTGGGGCTGCCTTTGAAGGTGACCTGGAAACTGCAACTAATCCAGAATGTGGCAGCCAGACTGGGGACGTGGAGACCACATAACACCGGTCCTGAAAGACCTACATTGGCTGCCAGGACGTTTCTGAGCACAATTCAAAGTGTTGGTGCTGACCTTGAAAGCCCTAAACAGCCCAGTAGACCTGAAGGAGCGTCTCCACTCCCATCGTCCAGCCCGGACACTGAGGTCCAGCTCCGAGGGCCTTCTGGCGGTTCCCTCCCTGCGAGAAGTGAGGTTACAGGGAACCAGGCAGAGGGCCTTCTCGGTGGTGGCGCCCGCCCTGTGGACTGCCCTCCCACCAGATGTCAAGGAAATAAACAATGATCTGACTTTTAGAAGACATCTGAAGGCAGCACTGTTTAGGGGAGTTTTTAATAACTTTGCATTTTTAATATTCTATTGGAAACCGCTCAGAGTGGCTGGGGAAACCCAGCCGGACGGGCGGCATACAAATAAAATAATGATAAATTATTGTTGATTTCAGCAACAACACCATCTAAAAGCCTGAAACAGATGAATAAATCCATTAATCCACATCTGCCAGTACACAAAAACACATCTACGTGCCTGAAATCTGCAGCAGCAGCAGCAGCAGAGAACAAGTCTCTGCCTGATAGTCAGCAGTGGTGATTGGTTATTTATCTGTTTAGGGAAGCTTTTAATGACTGATGTTTTATTGTGTTTAATATTCTGTTGGAAACCACTCAGAGTGGCTGGGGAAACTCAGCCAGATGGGCAGGGTATAAATAATAATATATTGTTGGTGTTGTTCTTGTTGTTGTTATCTCTGCTTTTTAAACAGCAGAGACATCACCTTGCCAACAAAGTTCCGTATAGTTCAAGCTCTGGTTTTCCCAGTAGTGATGTATGGAAGTGAGAGCTGGACCATAAAGAAGGCTGATGGCCAAAGAATGGATGCTGTTGAATTCTGGTGCTGGAGGAGACTCTTGAGAGTCCCATGGACTGCAAGAAGATCCAACCTCTCCATTCGGAAGGAAATCAGCCCTGAGTGCTCACTGGAAGGACAGATCCTGAAGCCGAGGCTCCAAGACTTTGGCCACCTCATGAGAAGAGAAGACTCCCTGGAAAAGACCCTGATGTTGGGAAAGATGGAGGGCGCAAGGAGAAGGGGACGACAGAGGACGAGATGGTGGGACAGTGTTCTCGAAGCTACCAGCAGGAGTTTGACCAAACTGCGGGAGGCAGTGGAAGACAGGAGGGCCTGGCGTGCTCTGGTCCAGGGGGTCACGAAGAGGCGGACACGACTCAACGACTAAACAACAAATTATATTATTATTATTTTGCTCTAATGACTGTACCATGAAAGTCTCTGCATGTCGGCCCTTGCATTTAGGTGGTCTTTCCTTCTCTCTCCCTTTCTCGATTTCTTCCCGCTTGCAGAGGTACATCGCCCCCCTCTCATTGCTGTTTTTCCCGGTGCCTGCAGGACTCTAGGGCTAGGGGAGGGCCAGCTGAACGGAGCTGGAAGCCGCGGAGAACAGAGAGTTGTGGGGAGGGGAAGGGGAGCAGTCATGCTCCTGGAAAAGGCCGGCTGGCTCCTAGGCTAATGGAATCCTCTCCTGAAGTAATTAAGATGGGGCTACCGCTAACCGTAATGTGATATATATATGCCTTTAACTAATCATTTATTAGGGCCGCTGATGGTTTGTCAATATTAATTCATTTATTTAAACAACTCGGAGCTGTAATGAAGATGTTTGCTTTCCTGGGATGGGGGTGGTGGTGGTCGGGTAGATGGGAGATTGCAGGGAGCACGGACGGAGATGGAGGAGCCGCGAGACTTTTCCGCATCCTCGATGGATGGATGGATGGAAGGATGGCGAGGGTGGAGCCCAGGCATTCGCTTTCCCCTTTTGCAAACCACCCACAAACCTTCTGGCATGAGGAAGGCTTTGTCAGAAAGCCCACCTGAACAGAGCGTCCAGTCTTGAAAGGCAGTGTGGTGTAGTGGTTGGAGTATCGGACAAGGAGCTGGGAGACCAAGGTTAATCTGGTCTGCCCCACAGAGGACCTTAAGGTCCACGAATAACCATAATTTAGAGGTCCCGGGCCCTAAGGAAGTCAGACTATCCTCCACCAGGGCCAGGGCCTTCTCAGTGGTGGCTCCGACCTGGTGGAATGCTCTGTCCCATGAGACCAGGGCCCTGCAGGATTTAACCTCCTTCCGCAGGGCTTGTAAGACAGAGCTATTCCGCCTGGCTTTCAATTTGAACTTGGCCTGATCTTTTATTCCCCTTCGTTCGCTCCCCTTCCCCTTTTTATGAAGATTACCCGCTCTGAGACCCCACAGCTAATTCTCCCCTGGTCTCCTCTCTGGCCCAAATAGGACTAATTTAGCTAGCTAGCCCTGGTGATCATCTAATGTTTATTGAATGGATTTCCCCACTGTTTTGAATTCTGAATTTATTGTTATTCACGTTTTATACTGTATTTTATGCTGGGCTTTTTTGTTGCATCAATTAAGTGTTTTAAATTTGTTGTTAGCCACCCTGAGCCCAGTTTTCTGAACTGGGAAGGGCAGGGTATAAATAAAAATATATTATTATTATATAATCCACTGCCATGGATGCTTTTGCTGAGATCCCTGCATTGGAGGGGGTTGGACTGGATAACCTCTGGGGTTCCCTTCCAACACTACAATTCTATCATTCCATCATACATGCCACCTTGGAATAAACAAGGGAGGAATCGACACTCATATTTAAAAAAACCCGAAGTGAAAATGCTTTTTTGGGGGGAAAACGTTTTGAAAAACACATTGGATTTTGCATAGCTCACTGTTACCATCTAGCGTCAAGTTTGTATATTGCACTTTGCAAAACATGTTTTATTTGAGTCAGGGAACTGCCATCAGAGGCTAGAGGAGAGGTAAGATGCTCCAATGATGCAGGGGAGGGAACTAGCAAGGAGAGAGAGAGAGGGCTTCCACTGGGGAAGGAAATCCAGGGGACACCAGGGAGGAAGGAGAGGTGGAGAGTACTGAGGAGAGGGGGCTCCGAGACTCTTCCAGTGAAATCAGCGGAGAGAGCACAGGACCTCCGCTTGGCACGCCCACGCTGCGCAGAAGGGCTTCCGCGCAGAGAATCTAGGAGGAGACTGGGCGTCATAGAATCATAGAATCCTAGAGTTGGAATAGACCCCAAGGGCCATCGAGTCCAACCCCCTGCCAAGCAGGAAACACCATCAGAGCACTCCTGACATATGGTTGTCAAGCCTCTGCTTAAAGACCTCCAAAGTAGGAGACTCCACCACACTCCTTGGCAGCAAATTCCACTGTCGAACAGCTCTTACTGTCAGGAAGTTCTTCCTAATGTTTAGGGGGAATCTTCTTTCTTGTAGTTTGGATCCATTGCTCCGTGTCCGCTTCTCTGGAGCAGCAGAAAACAACCTTTCTCCCTCCTCTATGTGACATCCTTTTATATATTTGAACATGGCTATCATATCACCCCTTAACCTCCTCTTCTCCAGGCTAAACATGCCCAGCTCCCTTAGCCGTTCCTCATAAGGCATCGTTTCCAGGCCTTTGACCATTTTGGTTGCCCTCCTCTGGACACGTTCCAGTTTGTCAGTGTCCTTCTTGAACTGGGGTGCCCAGAACTGGACACAGTACTCCAGGTGAGGTCTGACCAGAGCAGAATACAGTGGCAAGATTACTTCCCTTGATCTAGATGCTATACTCCTATTGATGAGGCGTTATTATTATTTGAAGAGCAACTGTAATCAGCAAATTACGCTAGTAGGACTACAAGAAGTTTTGTAAGGAGGAATATACGAAGTGTTACAAGGTAGAAAAAGATAGAGATATTGGTTATGAGTTTTAAATGTAACCAGGAAGATAAGAGATGCATACTGAGAGATTAGGTTGGAAAATTTTCAGACAGGATTGGTGGAAGTCAAAAATTTGAATAAGATGTAAAAGTATGTTTAATTACTGTTGAAAATGATATGTTAAAAAAAACTAATAAAAATTATATACAAAAAAACCCCAAAATCTTCTGAAAAGCCGTAGGTTCTCCACCTTGGAGCAAAATATTTATAGCAAACACGGCCACAGTTTCATATAGCCCATTCTCACAATTCCTTTCCTGTCTCCATCCCTGCATTCCGGCCAATCTCGTTCCTCTCTGAGTGTTGAACTCAGCCGCATTAAAGTTAACTTTCTCTTAAAGAGACTTAATTAGGGTTCTCTTGACAAACATAAATTAATCCTCCGGCCGCGGAGCGATTCCCTTCTCAATCAATAGCTTGCCCAGCCTTCAAGCTCTTACAGAAATCCAAGTCTCTTTCATCTCCATCCATAACGCTATCAGACTCTGGAGAAGCCACCTGACGGAATATCTTAAGCTTCTGGGCCTTAATGTTGTTGTTGTTTAGTCATTTAGCTGTGTCCGCCTCTTCGTGACCCCCTGGACCAGAGCACGCCAGGCCCTCCTGTCTTCCACTGCCTCCCGCAGTTTGGTCAAACTCATGCTGGTAGCTTCGAGAACAATGTCCCACCATCTCGTCCTCTGTCGTCCCCTTCTCCTTGTGCCCTCCATCTTTCCCAACATCAGGGTCTTTTCCAGGGAGTCTTCTCTTCTCCTGAGGTGGCCAAAGTCTTGGAGCCTCAGCTTCACGATCTGTCCTTCCAGTGAGCACTCAGGGCTGATTTCCTTCAGAATGGAGAGGTTGGATCTTCTTGCAGTCCATGGGACTCTCAAGAGTCTCCTCCAGCACCAGAATTCAAAAGCACCAATTCTTTGGCGATCAGCCTTCTTGATGGTCCAGCTCTCACTTCCATACATCACTACTGGGAAAACCATAGCTTGAACTATACGGACCTTTGTAGGCAAGGTGATGTCTGGGCCTTAATAGGGGTATCTTCTGGCAGCCACCCTCTGGCCTTTCCCCACCTAAGGAAAACTGGGCGAGGGACAAAGGTGAGAGCTGTTTCCTAGTTCTGCTGGATCTCTCAGTGGCCTTTGGCACCATTGACCATAACATCCTTCTGGACCGTCTAGAGGGGCTGGGAGCTGGGGGCACTGTTATACAGTGGTTCCGTTCCTTCCTCCTGGGCCGTGTCCAGAAAGTGGTGGTGGTGGGTTCAGACCCCTGGGCTCTCACTTGTGGGGTGCCTCAGGATTCCGTCCTCTCCCCCATGCTTTTTAACATCTATATGAAGCCACTGGGAGAGATCATCAGGGGGTTTGGGCTGGTTGTCCATCAGTATGCAGATGACACCCAGCTCTGCTTCTCTTTTAAATCAGAACCAGTGAAGGTGGTGAAGGTCCTGTGTGAGTGTCTGGAGGCACTTGGAGGGTGGATGGCGGCTAACAGATTGAGGTTGAATCCTGACAAGACAGAAGGACTGTTTTGGGAGGACAGGGGGTGGGCAGGTGTGGGGGACTCCCTGGTCCTGAATGGGGTCACTGTGCCCCCGAAGGACCAGGCGTGCAGCCTGGGGGTTATTTTGGACTTACTGTCCATGGAGGCGCAGGTCAGTTCTGTGTCCAGGGCAGCTCCATCTGATATGCAGGATGAGACCCTCCCTGCCCACACACTGTCTAGCCAGAGTGGCGCATGCTCTTGTTATCTCCCACATGGACTACTGCCATGCGCTCTCCGTGGGGCTGCCTTTGAAGGTGACCCAGAAACTACAACTAATCCAGAATGCGGCAGCTAGGCTGGTGACTGGCAGTGGAGACCACATAACACCGGTCCTGAAAGACTTGCATTGGCTCACAGGACATTTCTGAGCACAATTCAAACTGATGTAGCTGACCCTGAAAGCCCTAGCTCTCGAAGTTACCAGCATGAGTTTGACCAAACTGCGGGAGGCAGTGGAAGACAGGAGGGCCTGGCGTGCTCTGGTCCAGGGGGTCACGAAGAGGCGGACACCACTAAACGACTAAACAACAACAACGTAATATGATAATGTATACATATGTGACATAAGAACGTTAATTAAAAAAAATCAAAAAATCAGGGATGTCCCTGGAAAATAGGGACACTTGAAGGGTCGGGAGGGGGAAGGGAAGGGATTTCATCTGAACGTTAGGAAGACTGTCTTCATGGTATGAACTATTCAGCAGTGAAAGACAGGATGTCTTGGAAGCAGAGACGGTCTGTCCCCAACCCGTCAGGGATCCCAAATCAGCTGATTTCCTTCATTGCAACGACTAGACACCTCCTGGTCTCCTGTTCCCGATGGTCACCGACATCCACGCAAAAGCAGATCCCCAAAGAAACCCCGGTCGCCAAGCTCGTCACGTCGCAAGGTGCCGAAACAATCAATAGCAATTCCAATATCATACAAGTCAATTTCAACCTGTCATGAGCGGAGTCTACTCGATAGCCGCGTACGCTGATAAATGGGGCCCTGGAAAAAACATATTTATAGGAGCTGGGGGCAGGGAAGCCATAAAATTTGGACGTGGGGCAGAAATGGGCCAAGAAGTTGGGGGTGCGGAGAGAGAGAAAGGGGAAGGGAAGGTGAGTTTTGCTGCTTGCCTGGAAGCTTCTGGGTAAAAAAGGTAAAGGTAAAGGGACCCCTGACCATTAGGTCCAGTCATGGCCGACTCTGGGGTTGCGGCACTCATCTCGCTTTACTGGCCGAGGGAGCCGGCGTACAGCTTCCGGGTCATGTGGCCAGCAGGACTAAGCCGCTTCTGGCGAACCAGAGCAGTGCACGGAAACGCCGTTTACCTTCCCACCGGAGCAGTACCTATTTATCTACTTGCACTTTGACGTGCTTTCGAACTGCTAGGTTGGCAGGAGCAGGGACCAAGCAACAGGAGCTCACCCCGTCATCGCGGGGATTCGAACCGCCGACCTTCTGATCGGCAAGTCCTAGGCTCTGTGGTTTAACCCACAGCACCACCTGCGTCCCTCCTCTGGGTAATAAACACCTGCAAATTCTTCTGTCCTTGTTTCGAATCCTGCCTCAAAAGGCAACTTTTCTGGGGAGATTTGTGGCTACGCTGGAAGCCAATGTCAACTAGAACAATATGCGGGTGCGCTATCCCATAACAACAGCAATATATTTATACCTTGCATATCAGTCTGCTTTTAGCTGAGATTCCTTCATTGTTTGGGGTTGGACTAGATGACCGTTGGGTCCCTTACGGCTCTAAGGATTCTATGATATGCCCCAGCAACTCTGGGTGGCTTCGAACACATAAATACATAATAAAACAGTAAGCATTAAAAAAAATCCCTGTACAGAGCTGCCTTCAGATGTCTTCTAAAGGCTATATAGTTATTTAACTCCTTGACTTGGGCGTTGTATAACTCAGTACCCACCAATATTTCTCTAATGAAAATAGGAACGTCCTATTCCATCCCCTCCAACGTTTCTCCCGAGAAAATAGGGATGTCCTATTCCATCCCCTCCAACGTTTCTCCCGTGAAAATAGGGACGTCCTATTCCATTCCCTCCAGCATTTCTCCCGTAAAAATAGGGACATCCTATTCCATCCCCTCCAATGTTTCTCCCGTGAAAATAGGGACGTCCTATTCCATCCCCTCCAACGTTTCTCCCCTGAAAATAGGGATGTCCTATTCCATCCCCTCCAATGTTTCTCCCCTGAAAATAGGGGCGTCCTATTCCATCTCCTCCAAAGTTTCTCCCCTGAAAATAGGGACGTCCTATTTCATCCCCTCCAACGTTTCTCCCCTGAAAATAGGGACGTCCTAAAGAAAAGTGAGAATTTCTGGGATAAAATCAGAAACCGGGACAGCTTCTGTAAATGCAGGTATTATTCTGTGACATAATAGACAGGCAGTGCCAAGCATGTGGACCCTGAGAGGTAGCTTTTCAATGCTGTCTGTGTTGATTTCCCCCTCCCAGGGCTGGTCGGGAAGGGGAAAACATTTACGCCTTCTGGAATGCAGAGGCGAACAGGCGTTCCTCTCAGCCATCATCTGTTCCCCTCCGCTCTGCCCCCAAATCCCTAATGGAAAACTGCAACGATCAGGCCCCTGCGCACATTATCTATAGAATGCTTGACACTTCATAAATATTAAACTATGACATTATGGACCGCCAAGCAGGGAGTCTGTAAACCCAAGAAATCAAAGCCAGATAAATATCCAATCAACACTGCTGGCTATCACTCAAACAGAGACTTGTTCGCTGCTGCTGCTGCTACTGGAGATTTCAGGCAGGTAGATGTGCTTTTGTGGAATGGCAGATGTGGATTCGGGGATTTATGAATCTGTTTCAGGCTTTTAGACGGTGTTGAAATCAACAATAATTTATAATTATTGTAGTTATTTTATTTGTATGCCGCCCATCAGGCTGGGCTGCCCCAGCCGTTCTGGGCAGCTTCCCAAACATATATAAATACAAAACAAAACATCAAACATTAAAAACCTCCCTAAACAGGGCTGCCTTCAGATGTCTTCTAAAAGTCAGGTAGTTGCTTATTTCCTTGATATCTGATGGGAGAGCGTTCCACAGGGTGAGCGCCACCACCAAGAAGGCCCTCTGCCTGGTTCCCTGTAACCTCACATCTCACAGGGAGGGAACCGCCAGAAGGACCTCGGGAGAGGGACCCCGGTGTCCGGGGTGGAGACTCTCCTTCAGGTCTACTGGGCCATTTAGGGCTTTCAAGGTCAGCACCAACACTTTGAGTTGTGCTTGGAAACGTCCTGGGAGCCAGTGTAGGTCTTTCAGGACTGGTGTTATGTGGTCTTGGCATCCGCTCCCAATCCCCAGTCTGGCTGCCGCATTCTGGATTAGTTGCAGTTTCCGGGTCACCTTCAAAGGTAGCCCCACGTAATGCGCATGGCAGTAGTCCAAGCAAGAGATAACCAGAGCATGCACCACTCTGGCCAGACAGCAGGCAGGGAGGGTCTCATACTGCGTACCAGATGGAGCTGCCCTGGACACAAAACTGATCTGCGCCTCCATGGACAGCGGTGAGTCCAAAATGACCCTCAGCTTGTGCACCTGGTCCTTCAGGGGCACAGTTGCTGCATTCAGGACAACGGAGTCCCCCACACCTACCCGTCCCCTGTCCCCCAAAACAGTACAGTGGTACCTCAGATTACATACGCTTCAGGTTACAGACGTTTCAGGTAACAGACTCCGCTAACCCAGAAATATTACCTCCGGTTAAGAACTTTGCTTCAGGATGAGAACAGAAATCACACAGAGGACCCATTAGCTAAAGTGGTGCTTCAGGTTAAGAACAGTTTCAGGTTAAGAACAGACCTCTGGAACGAATTAAGTTCTTAACCAGAGGTACCACTGTACCTCTGTCTTGTGGGGATTTTGGACTGATCTATCGGCAGACTCCTTGTGCTATTGAGTGAGGATCCAAGAAAGATCCTGGGGTTCTCTGGAGGCTCTTTGCTGCCGGCGCATCACCCCCCATTGGCTGCATCACCCCCCCATCTCTTTTCTTGGCTTTCCCCTTCCTCTGCTCCCCTCCTCCCTTCCTCCTTCCCACCCGCCTCTCCGAGAGCCGGGTCAGGCTCGGCCGCCACGGGGCCCCGGTAATGGATCTGCAGGAGTTTGCCTGCCAACCTCATCCCGGCTGCTGACAGGAAGCGAGTCCTGCCTCAGACACCCCTGGGCCCTCTTTCCGCCGACTGCTCTTCCAGAGACGCCACTCCCCGAAGACCCGCGCTGAGTGAAAGAACGCTTCGAGATTTCCAGTAGCTCTTTGCTTCCTCGAGGCCTTGATGTGGAAAGACATTTCTCAGAAAAAGCGGCGGTGGAGGCGCTCGCTCACTCGCTCATGAGTTGTTGTGGTGGTTTAGTCGTTTAGTCGTGTCCGCCTCTTCATGACCCCATGGACCAGAGCACTCCAAGCCCTCCTGTCTTCCACTGCCTCCCCCAGTTTGGTCAAACTCATGCTGGTCGCTTCGAGAACACTGTCCCACCATCTCGTCCTCTGTCATCCCCTTCTCCTTGTGCCCTCCATCTTTCCCAACATCAGGGTCTTTTCCAGGGAGTCTTCTCTTCTCCTGAGGTGGCCAAAGCCTTGGAGCCTCAGCTTCAGGATCTGTCCTTCCAGTGAGCACTCAGGGCTGATTTCCTTCAGAATGGAGAGGTTTGATCTTCTTGCAGTCCATGGGACTCTCAAGAGTCTCCTCCAGCACCAGAATTCAAAAGCATCCATTCTTCGGCGATCGGCCTTCTTGATGGTCCAGCTCTCACTTCCATACATCACTACTGGGAAATCCATAGCTTGAACTATACGCACCTTTGTTGGCATGAGAGAGAACCCCCCAAAACTTTCACTAAACCTACGAGAAGCACTATTTCATTGATCAAACATGTTTGGGATGAGTTATTAAATTTATCATTGTCCCTGCCATCGTTAATTACAGCCGTAACTTGGAAGCCGGATGCCTTGGCTCCCGAACAAATCGGCTCCTGAACGATCAAAACCCGGAAGTGAGCGTTCTGGTTTTTGAACGGTTTTCGGAAGCTGGAGGTCCACCGCAGCTTCTGATTGGCTGCAGGAGGTTCCTGCAGCCAATCAGAGGCCATTGTTTGGTTTTTGAATGTTTTGGAAGTCAAACGGACTCCCGGAACGCGTTCTGTTCAAAAACCAAGCTACCACTTTATGAGCCTTCATTGATTGATTGATTGCATTGTATATAAATAATCTTCCTTGTTGTTGTGATGATGATGATGATGTATATTCCATCTTTCTTCCAAGGACCTTGAGGTTGTGTACATGGTCCTCCCCATTTCTTCTAATCCAAGCAATTTTTATTGATTTTCATGTAAATACAAGAACGTATAACTGCACCTCTGAATTTTGCACTGCAATTCACCGGCCCAGTAATGTGTGCAAACACACATAAACAATGTCAAAGTGTGCATTTGAATGCGTAGATCTGTGACCACGACACACAAACATGTTTTATTTTAGGGAATATCGTGTCACAAAACAATGGGTACTTCTGGCACAACGGCGTAGGAATGTGTATGTATAAGGAGAGAAGGACGATGAAACGTTCATGGGTTTTCATGAGAATGTTCGGAAAAATTGCAAAACTTGATGGGAGAAAGTAAATACAGCGGTACCTCAGTTTTCAAGTGTCTCGGAAGTTGAGCATTTCGGTTTTCCAACGCTGAAAACCCGGAAGTAATTGCTTCTGTTTTCGAACGTGCCTCAGAAGTCGAACATTTCAGGAGTCCAGTGGTCATCTTCTGGAACAGATTACGTTCGAGAACCGAAGCACCACTATAAATGAAAAACAGTCGATCAGGTCTCAAGCCATTTTAAAAAATATAATACGGATAGTAAAAGCACATGAAACAGCACAGTGCTGTTAAGAGCCATTTGCTTAAAAGCAGTCGGTTCTCGAAGACCTGTCGGAATGAAACAATATTCACTTGTACGACAATGAGGGAGCTTAGCCTTTCAAAACTGAACTGGTTGTGAGCAAATTTTGCATTACCATTGGACTCCATTTTGAACCAAGAGGGAAGACGGCGCCTTTCAAAATGGCACTGGTTTTTAAGCAACGCCCAGGTATAAGGCTACTAGTTTTGCCAAAATGTGACTCGCTTCCCAGCCAGCCTCACCTTGCCGTTTTGCGGCCTGAGGACCACCCAAGGTTGGGTGTGTGAAAGAAGCCGTCCATTGAGGAAGAGTGCATCGCACCAATTGAAAACAAACCATGGTTCATAGAATCATAGAATCCTAGAGTTGGAAGAGACCACAAGGGCCATCGAGTCCAACCCCCTGCCAAGCAGGAAACACCATCAGAGCACTCCTGACATCTGGTTGTCAAGCCTCTGCTTAAAGACCTCCAAAGAAGGAGACTCCACCACACTCCTGGGCAGCAAATTCCACTGTCGAACAGCTCTTACTGTCAGGAAGTTCTTCCTAAGGTTTAGGTGGAATCTTCTTTCTTGTCGTTTGGATCCATTGCTCCGTGTCCGCTTCTCTGGAGCAGCAGAAAACAACCTTTCTCCCTCCTCTATGTGACATCCTTTTATATATTTGAACATGGCTATCATATCACCCCTTAACCTCCTCTTCTCCAGGCTAAACATGCCATGGCTTCAGATCCCAGTTTACTAACAGTAGACGAACAGTTGCCAAGCCACAGAACTGTAGAATTCGAATGGATCCCCAAGTAATCTCAGCTAAAGCACCCATAAATGCTCCCTGGGTTGGGTTCAGTTGATCTTAAAGCCGTACCATGGTTGTCGAACTTAATCCGTTCCGGGAGTACGTTCGACTCCCAAAACGGTACATAAAACCAAGGCGTGTCGGACGTCCGGCTTCTGAAAAACGTTTGCAAACTGGAACACTCACTTCCGAATTTGTGGTGTTCAGGAGCCAAAACTTACGAGTACCAGGGTGTCCGACAACCAAGGTATGGCTGCAATTTAATGGCTAAGCATTCTGACGAACCAGGGTAGGAAGACATTACCAGGAACAAATTCTTCTGTCATGGTCCAGTTCACGGGCAATCGAAGTCCCGGCTGGGGACGTCGGGACCGGGGGCAAGATGGTGGGGTGGGAGCAGGAACGGGAGTCCAGAAACCAAGAGTCCGAGGGTCAGAGAGCTGGGAGTCAAGAAGCCAAGGGTCCGAGGGTCAGGAAGCAAGGAGTCATGAAGTCAGGGGTCCGAGGGTCAGGAAGCAAGGAGTCACGAAGTCAGGGGTCCGAGGGTCAGGAAGCAAGGAGTCACGAAGTCAGGGGTCCGAGGGTCAGGAAGCAAGGAGTCACGAAGTCAGGGGTCCGAGGGTCAGGAAGCAAGGAGTCACGAAGTCAGGGGTCCGAGGGTCAGGAAGCAAGGAGTCACAAAGTCAGGGGTCCAGGGATCAAGAAGCAAGGAGTCATGAAGTCAGGGGTCCGAGGGTCAGGAAGCAAGGAGTCATGAAGTCAGGGGTCCGAGGGTCAAGAAGCAAGGAGTCACGAAGTCAGGGGTCCGAGGGTCAAGAAGCAAGGAGTCACGAAGTCAGGGGTCCGAGGATCAAGAAGCAAGGAATCACAAAGTCAGGGGTCCGAGGATCAAGGACTCAAATGCAGCAAGGCAGAGAACGTGCTGCTGTGGCAAAGAGCTGAAGGGAAAATGCTGACCTTATATCCCTTCCCGGATCTTGCCACCAGGTGCTGTGAGTTACCAATCAGCCTCACCTGTGTGGCCGCACCTTGCCTCTTCAGAACAAACTTAGGAAGGCCCCAGTCCTGCGAAGTCCTACTGGTCACAGGGCCTGGCTGCTGCACACACTCCTGACATCTTCTCCGCCTTCCCCCCACCAGTTTCTCTGAGCGGCTCGCCATCTTTGTCCTCTTCTTTCTTTGTCCTCACCATTCCCTTTCCAGGCACACACGGTTGGATTCCCCCCCCCCCCACTTGTGCTTTGACGATGCAGCTGCTGTGGTCGAGAGTGCCTTGAATAAGTTATAGCATCTGCCGGGATCTCAGATGCCTACGGCTAGTTGCTCTCTTGAAAGAGCCTCCAGGCAACCCCAGCGGGAGACTTAAAGGCACTACTCCATCTTGCCCCATATTTTCACAAGTCTGGAAGTAGCCCAGGTCAGGAAGAGGCGTGGCTTGAGGGAAGTGGGTGTGGTCTGGGGAGGGGCCTTGAAGATTCCAGGAGGCCAGGCAGAGGCCTAATAATAATAATAATAATAATAATAATAATAATAATAATAAAGGTCAGCACCAACACTTTGAATTGTGATCAGAAACGTCCTGGGAGCCGATTATTATAGGCCTAATAATAATAATAATAATAATATATTTATAACAAACCTAGACAGCATCTTAAAAAGCAGAGACATCACCTTGCTGACAAAGGTCCGTATAGTTAAAGCTCTGGTTTTCCCAGTAGTGATGTATGGAAGTGAGAGCTGGACCATAAAGAAGGCTGATGGCCGAAGAATTGATGCTTTTGGATTATGCTGCTGGAGGAGACTCTTGAGAGTCCCATGGACTGCAAGAAGATACAACCTCTCCCTGGAAAAGACCCTGAAGACTCCCTGGAAAAGACCCTGATGTTGGGAAAGATGGAGGGCACAAGGAGAAGGGGACGGCAGAGGACGAGATGGTGGGACAGTGTTCTCAATCCTACCAGCATGAGTTTGACCAAACTGCGGGAGGCAGTGGAAGACAGGAGTGCCTGGCGTGCTCTGGTCCAGGGGGTCACGAAGAGTCGGACACGACTAAATGACTAAACAACAACCACAACAACCCTGCCCATATGGCTGGGTTTCCCCAGCCACTCTGGGCGGCTTTCAACAGAACATTAAAAACAGAATAAAACTACATACATTAAAAACTTAACTCTCTCGGGGTCCTTTACCTTTACCTTTTTACCCCACACCTGACTGACCCCCTTATCTTTGTTGCTGTTGTTTAGTCGTTTAGTTGTGCCCGCCTCTTCGTGACCCCTGGACCAGAGCACACCAGGCACTCCTGTCTTCCACTGCCTCCCGCAGTTTGGTCAAACTCATGTTGGTCCCTTCTAGAACACTGTCCCACCATCTCATCCTCTGTTGTCCCCTTCTCCTTGCGCCCTCCATCTTCCCAACATCAGGGGCTTTTCCAGGGAGTCTTCTCTTTACACCTCGACAATCCCCCCCATAGTTCACCCCACCTTCTCCTCCCACGGCTCACCCCAGCCTCACCCCCACAGCTTTCCCCAAGCAAGTGGCCGGCAGCCTTGTATATAGGATGATAGACACACACAAACATGTATGCATATATAAATAACCCATACGGACCATTCTGCATCGCCGAGGCTGTGTTACCCCATGAATTCCCTGCGGGTGCTTCCTCTCTCTCTCTCACCACCATCTCCCCAAGCCCCCAAATGCCTGAGCTAAATCCAGATGCTTATAAAATATACAAGAAGCCTCTGGGCTTGGGGCAAAGGCTTCAGGATTCTGGTTGCTCTCTAGTTCACGTCTTTGGCAGAGAGAGAGAGAGAGAGAGAGAGGGACCTGTTTTATGCAGGACAGGTGACAACCCCAAACTCAACTATAGCAGCTCTGCAATGGCCCCAGAGGCAGAAGCAGGGCCCGATATCAGTGGCGTAGCGTGGGTTGTCAGCACCCGGGGCAAGGCAAGTAATTTGCGTCCCCTAACCCATGGATTTGCGCCCCCTAACCCTAACCCCCGATGTTGTGCCCGGTGCGGCTGGCCCCCCCCCTGCACCCCCCACGCTACGCCACTGCCAGATATAGGTTTGATGTGGCCCTCAGCTCCTGAAGGTAATGGGGCCCTTTCTATGTCCAGCTGTCCTTCGTCAACAACAAACTGCCTCTGTTTTTTGTGTTGAATACACGCTCTATGGGAATTGATGGACCTAAGAGGCATCTAAGGGACGTGGGTGGCGCTGTGGGTTAAGCCTAGGACTTGCTGATCGGAAGGTTGGCGGTTCGAATCCACTCAATGACGGGGTGAGCTCCCATTGCTCAGTCCCTGCTCCTGCCCACCTAGCAGTTCAAAAGCATGTCAAAGTGCAAGTAGAAAAATAGGCACCACTCCGGCGGGAAGGTAAATGGCGTTTCCGTGCACTGCTCTGGTTCGCCAGAAGCGGCTTAGTCCTGCTGGCCACATGACCCGGAAGCTGTACGCCGGATCCCTCAGCCAATAAAGCGGGATGAGCGCCGCAACCCCAGAGTCGGCCACGACTGGAGCTAATGGTCAGGGGTCCCTTTACCTTTACCTTTAAGAGGTATCTAAAGCCATTTGCCCACCCAGAATGCAGGACCCTATATATAGAAAGGAGCAAACCGGTGATATTTTAGGGAGCAGGCGAGCAGGCGGGGCCCATGACTTACATCCTAGGAGGCTACACAACACAAAACACTGTTGCGGGATGTAGGTTTTATTTGTTTTTTAGCTTATATTTTGGAAATGTACATCCAGTTTTTTCCCTTTAATTTTTTTTGGGGGGCCCCAAGAGAGTGGGGCCCTAAGCTATAACTTGTTTAGCTTATACATAAATCTGGCACTGAGGACAGGTGACAGGTAAGCTCAACTATAGCAGCACTGCAGATATCTATAGGGCTGTCACAAGGAAGAGGGAATAGATAGTTGTTTATTTCCTTGACATCTGAAGGGAGGGCGCCACCACCGAGAAGGCCCTCTGCCTGGTTCTCTGTAACCTCACTTCTCACAGGGAGGGAACCGCCAGAAGGACCTTGGGAGGAGGACCCCGGTGTCTGGGCTGAATGATGGTGGTGAAGACGCTCCTTCAGGTATACTGGACCAAGGCTGTTTAGGGCTTTCAAGGTCAGCACCAACACTTTAAATTGAAGAAAACTTTTCCCTATATTGCATAATTTTATAAACTGTCTCTTACTTGCATTTTCTCCTAACGAAAAAGCGCCAAACACTGCAGTCTTTCCCAACAGGGGAGGTGAGCAACAGCTTAACTCTACCAGCTTCCTTGCCCTGTTCCTGCATTGGGGCTCCTTGAGCTCTGTCCGTGGTCCTGAATGAGTCCTGTGCTGCCCTGCCGTGAGCTCATGGGCAATACTTGAAGCCATCTCCTTGCTTCCTTGACCTCCAGGTCAAGGCTCTCACTGCAGGCCTTAGTCACAAATGCTTCACTAGAGAGCTCCTTTCTTCCTTCCATTCATTTGTTAAGCGTCTACCGTGTCTCTCCAGCAAAGTAGGGAGGAAACAGAATTAAAACAGAAACACGTTTTGTTTAAATATATTATTTAATATATTTAAACACCTTTTGAATTCTGGTGCTGGAGGAGACTCTTGAGAGTCCCATGGACTGCAGGAAGATCCAACCTCTCCATCCTTAAGGAAATCAGCCCTGAGTGCTCACTGGAAGGACAGATCCTGAAGCTGAGGCTCCAAGACTTTGGCCACCTCATGAGAAGAGAAGACTCCCTGGAAAAGACCCTGATGTTGGGAAAGATGGAGGGCGCAAGGAGAAGGGGACGACAGAGGACGAGATGGTGGGACAGTGTTCTCGAAGCGACCAGCATGAGTTTGACCAAACTGCGGGAGGCAGTGGAAGACAGGAGGGCCTGGCGTGCTCTGGTCCAGGGGGTCACAAAGAGGCGGACACGACTAAACGACTAAAGAACAACAACACCTCAGGTTAAGAACTTAATTCATTCTGGAGGTCTGTTCTTAACCTGAAGCACCACTTTAGCTAATGGGGCCTCCTGCTGCCATCGCGCTGCCGGAGCACGATTTCTGTTCTGTTCTTAACCTGAGGTACCACTTTAGCTAATGGGGCCTCCTGCTGCCACCGCCGCGCCACCGTGCAATTTCTGTTCTCATCCTGAAGCAAAGTTCTTAACCCGAGGTACTATTTCTGGGTTATCGGAGTCTGTAACCTGAAGCGTCTGTAACCCGAGGTACCACTGTATTCAAGAACATCTAAAAACGTCAAGAACATGTAAAAAAACCAGCCACATTCCCTCACAGTGAATAATGTCAAGGTATCTTTGAGCTACCCAATGCCTGAGTGAGCCAGGAATGGTCCTCTTGGGTGTCAGTAGTGAAAGAAAGAGGAGCACCTCAATATGAAGAGCATTATGCAAAGGGGATATCTCCACCGAGAAGTCCACGTCATGGGTCAATGCCAACCAGGCAGAACCCATCAACGGTACCACCACCAACAGGACCTTCTCCTGCAGATTGTGGGGTCAGATATGGTGGGTCTTTGTGGAGGTGGTCTTTTTAGGTTCTCAGGTCCCATTACATGAGTCTCTTTAGCCACCGTTGATGGTAGACCCAGACCTGGAGCACTGAGGAGACACCACAGAGGACTTTGAAAGCGACGCCAACCCGTCCTAGCTTGGCTTATCGGAAGCAGAAATAGGAGATTGAGCAACGGGAGATCACCCAGGCGTGGTAGCTATCAAGAAGTGTTTGGCAACCTGGGAATCGATACCCCCGCACTCAACTGGGCTATCAGCGATCGTCTGGGGAGCTTAGGAGGACATATGGTCACCACCTCATCTCCTCCCTTGGAGCAGCCAACCAGGAGACCTCTCCATCGAAGCTATCTCCTCTCCGGAGCCCTTCAGTTCCTGTATTGCCCCCGCCATCGCGGCTGGCGAAGCCCTAATGGCCCATCTCCGATGTTTTATTATCTCTTTTAAAAGTGTAATTAGTTCAAGTGTAAACAAAAAACAAGCCCTTTGGTTAATTAAGAATTTTTAAACAGGGGAAGGGAGACAGTAAGCAAGAGGATCTTCCGGAAACATTAACGGACCCGGGGCAGGTATCATAAAATTGATTGAGGGACAGGGCGGAAGGATGGGGAGATGTCGGCGGGGAGGGCCGGCCACCGTTGAGAGGGGGAATATGGGGGGAATATGGGCAAGGGAAGGGGGGGGCGAAGCGAGCCCTCCTGAAAATGGACCCTAGTTTATCTCTCCCCCTGCACCCACACAACGGAGTGCATTTATGACCCCGGGTCTCCATAGAAATGGCTAACGATTTTTTATGCATTAATGGGAATAATGGACAGCGGTAATATATTGTTTAAAGAGATGGATAGGATCCTTTTAACGCTGACATGTATATAGATCTCAAGAGCGACCGGGGGATGGACCATGTGAATTCTGGACCTCCGTTCGGGTCAAGATTGGCCAGGCACTTTGGTTGGGCCTTCTTGTGCCTTTCGTTCCATTTCATTTAAAAAAAATATTTTTCATTGGTTTTTACAAAAACAAATTCAAAATAATGAAAAGAATAAACTTTTGCCATATCCATATATGAGATTCTTTGACTCTCATGGCTTCCTCTATGTCCCCTGCTTGGGTCCTTACCATACCGTACTTTTCTATGTATTAGATGAGGTTTTTATACCTCCAAAAAAGGTTTAAAATTTGGAGTCATCTTATACACAGATAGTGCATAGGGGGGTCGTGGGATTGGCTGCTACCGCGAGCCGGAGATTGTCAGTGGATTTCGGTTGTGGTTTTTTTGACTATGGCAAGGGCTGTTGTTGATTGGCCAAAATCAAACCCCTGTGTTGCAATACGAACCAATCACAACAATACAAACACAACGCGTGGACTAATCGTTAGTAGAGAATATATTCTCTACTAACTATTAGACTGAGGGACGCGGGTGGCGCTGTGGTCTAAACCACAGAGCCTAGGGCTTGCCAATTGGAAGGTTGGCGGTTCACATCCCCATGACGGGGTGAGCTCCCGTTGCTCGGTCCCTGCTCCTGCCAACCTAGCAGTTCGAAAGCACACCAGCGCAAGTAGATAAATAGGTACCACTCCGGCGGGAAGGTAAACGGCGTTTCCGTGCGCTGCTCTGGTTCGCCAGAAGCGGCTTAGTCCTGCTGGCCACATGACCCGGAAGCTGTACGCCGGCTCCCTCAGCCAGTAAAGCGAGATGAGCGCCGCAACCCCAGAGTCGTCCGCGACTGGGCCTAATGGTCAGGGGTCCCTTTACCTTTTTAACTATTAGTCTACGTGTTGTGTGTGTGTTGTTGATTGGAGGCTGCTGTGTCAATTGGGTGGGCGATAAGCAGCTATTGTGACGCATGCAAATGGCAGCCCATGTCATGCGAGTGAGTGAGTGATTTTCTGCAATTCCCCCTAAGAAAAGCTCAGCAACTCTGGGCAAACCTTTCCCCATTTTCTTAATTTGGAGTCCCCCCAAATAGTTAGCATCTTATACATGGGGGCGTGTTATACATGGGAAAATATGGTACTTCTAAAACTACATATCATTACATCCTTCACAGTTTTCATCTCTCTAAATTATCCATCCACACACAAACAAACAAACACACCATTTATTCACAAGTCATTTTTAAAGTCTAGCTAATGTTTTTATTTGTTTACAGTCGTCTCCTAAGTAAGTTATAAATTCCCCCAGTTCTTTTTTAAAGTCTTTGTCTTCTCGATTCCTGAGTCTACCAGTCAGTTTTGCCATTTCAGCATATTTCAGCGATTTGACTTGCCGTTCTTCCTTGGTCGAAACTGTTGGTTCTTTCCATCTTTGCACTATTAGCATCCTTGCTGACATAAACAGTATTTTCTGGTTCTTTTGGGATATCGGAACCTGTAATTCCCAATAGAAATGCTTCCGGTTTTTAAACAAACGTTACTTTAAACATTCTTTCTCTCAATTCATTATATATCAGTTCCCAAAAAGACTTTATCTTACATGACCACCACATTTGAGGCCATCAAGATTTCTTGAAGTCCCTTTGGTCTTACTCTGTGTTTGGCTGATACAGGCAGGACGTAAAAATAATTCCCTTAGTTAAAGGTAAAAAAGGATAAAGGACCCCTGGATGGTTACGTCCAGTCAAAGGCGACTATGGGGTTGTGGCACTCATCTCGCTTTCAGGCCGAGGGAACTGGCGTTTGTGCACAGACAGCTTTCCGGGTCATGTGGCCAGCAGGACTAAACCGCTTCTGGCGCAATGGAAAACCGTGACAGAAACTAGAGCGCACAGAAACACCATTTACCTTCCCGCCGCAGCAGTACCTATTTATCTACTTGCACTGGTGTGCTTTCAAACTGCTAGGTTGGCAGGGTATAGGCCAGTGCATAAATTGAATTAATAATAATCATCATCTTCTTCTTCTTCGTAGCCAAGCAAGATTGTCTTCCATAAACACAGTTTTAACAGTGAGTCCGTAAGCAACTGTGGAGGCCAGTTCTGGATCCCCACGTCCTTCCACAGTGGGGACATTGGTTTCCGGGCAGGAGTTGATCCCGGTGAGGGTTTGCCAAGCGTGCCTTCCTCTTAGCACGTTTCTCCCTTGCGTCCTGAGTTCGAGTGCCTTCAAAACCCAGTTACAAAGATAGGTAGCCCTGTTGGTCTGCCATAGTCAAAATAAAAAAATTCCTTCTAGTAGCACCTTAAAGACCAACTAAGTTAGTTCTTGGTATGAGCTTTCGTGTGCATGCACACTTCTTCAGATACACTGAAACAGAAGTTGCCAGATCCTTCTATATAGTGAGAAGGTGGGGAGGGGTATTACTCAGAAGGGTGGTGGGAATGGGAGATTGGCAGATAGCTGAGATGAGCCTGCTGACGACTCTTAACGACTGCAATAGGTCTTACAAGAAAAGGCAAGGGGTGAGAAGGTGAAAAATGGCTTAGTCATGTATAATGAGATAAGAATCCAATGAGATAAGTGAACAGAGACTTTGGATTCTTATCTCATTATACATGACTAAGCCATTTTTCAATCTCCCAGGACATTCTATACAAGATCTCAAAGTAGCTGTTTTACTACAAAGGAATTTCAGAAATAGACTGGAAAGAGAAGCTGCTGAATTGCAACTCATTACCAAACTTAAAACCATGGAGAGACCTGGTCTGAACAGAGACATTGGATTCTTATCACTATATAGAAGGATCTGGCAACTTCTGTTTCAGTGTATCTGTAGAAGTGTGCATGCACACGAAAGCTCATACCAAGAACTAACTTAGTTGGTCTTTAAGGTGCTACTAGAAGGAATTTTTTTTATTTTCAAAACCCAGGACATCTTTGGTCAAGGCTGTTCTCCAACCGGAGTGCTCGCAGGCCAGTGTTTCTCACAGGGAAGGCTTCAAGGTGACATTTGCCTCCTTCTGCCCTCCTTCCCTTCCTCTGCCGGTCCACCCAGAGAAACCTCGGTCTCTCCACCTCCTTTCAGAGTCCTTCCAGCTTGCCGCAATCAGCTATCGATTTCATCGACAGGCAGAGCCGGTCCCCGCGAGATAGAGCAGCCAGGCTCCCCGCCGAATCTAATTTCAGAAGGAGAGGCTTGATTTTTCTTTAAAAAAATTCTTCACACACACACACACACACAAATATGGATTTAGCAACAAAGATCCCTCTCCCCCTTGCTCAGCCAACTCCT
The DNA here is from genome assembly GCF_965112155.1 of Podarcis liolepis. Lineage (NCBI taxonomy): Eukaryota > Metazoa > Chordata > Lepidosauria > Squamata > Lacertidae > Podarcis > Podarcis liolepis. The sequence continues at coordinate 1,584,691 of NC_139572.1, forward strand.
TAAACCGCCAAATCTCCTGCAAGAAAAGTCAGGGAGGTAGAATAGATGGGTTGGGGTGAGGCAGACCCCCCCCCCACCAAAGAAATAGATTACGACATGCAGGCCACATTTAAAGCAACAGTTATGTGGCCTCCACACACCAAAATGGAAGCATCACGAGAGGAACAATGTTGTGGTTTTGTTGTGCAGTTGAAGCTACGTTACAAAGTGTTTTATTATGTGTTTATATATGTTGGAAGCTGCCCAGAGTGGCCGGGGCAACCCAGTCAGAAATGATAAAATTATTATTATTATCATCATGGAATAGGACTTCTCTGTTTTCACAGGAGAAACGTTGGAGGGGATGGAATAGGACGTCCCTATTTTCAGGGGAGAAACGTTGGAGGGGATGGAATAGGACGTCCCTCTTTTCAGGGGAGAAACGTTGGAGGGGATGGAATAGGACGTCCCTATTTTCAGGAGAGAAACGTTGGAGGGGATGGAATAGGACGTCCCTATTTTCAGGGGAGAAATGTTGGAGGGGATGGAATAGGACGTCCCTATTTTCAGGGGAGAAACGTTGGAGGGGATGGAATAGGACGTCCCTCTTTGCAGGAGAGAAACGTTGGAGGGGATGGAATAGGACGCCCCTATTTTCAGGGGAGAAACGTTGGAGGGGATGGAATAGGACGTCCCTATTTTCAGGGGAGAAATGTTGGAGGGGATGGAATAGGACGTCCCTATTTTCAGGGGAGAAACGTTGGAGGGGATGGAATAGGACGTCCCTATTTTCACGGGAGAAACATTGGAGGGGATGGAATAGGACGTCCCTATTTTCAGGGGAGAAATGTTGGAGGGGATGGAATAGGACGTCCCTATTTTCAGGGGAGAAACGTTGGAGGGGATGGAATAGGACGTCCCTATTTTCACGGGAGAAACATTGGAGGGTACGACAGCCACTCTCAGCCCTAATGATTCTCAGCCACTGGTATTTGGAGGCAGAAGACAGGCCACTACGGCTAGCAGCCTTTGAGAGCACCCTCCATATCAATGGTTTTGACGAAGCCTCCATCCAATTTAATGGTCGGCCCTGCTTCTCGCGGGAGTGAATATCGTAATTTCAGCTGCGTTCTTCTCCCAAGGCTGAGTCGGCTTTGTGTGTTCAAAAAAAAGGGTTTCGGGTGGGGGGAGCCGGAGGTGGGGAAGAATCGGCCCCGTTGCCGTGGAAACAGCCCGCGAAACAGGGGCAGCATCTCCCTCCCCTCCTCTTCATCGATTCCAGAAATCTTCTCTCTGCATGTATGATCCATAGAAAGGCTGTGGGCCTATTGATCCGGCTGTTGCATGGCTCGGAGATCACCTTCCTTAGAAACGAGAGAGAGAGAGAGAGAGAGAGCGATGAAGGCAGGCGAGGTGTCTGTCCCAGATCTGAGCAACAAGATGGTCGGCTGCATAAGACCCCCCCCCTCCAAAAAACCCACAACAACAAACCCACCCCTCTCCACCCCTTTGTCTGCTGTTCTTGCCTTTTTTCAGACACATCCGCAGCAACTGGTCAAAATTAATGCTAGCCGGCTCTTGTGGGCTTCTTTGTTATTTACCTCTAGACGTCTCCAGGAGGGTTGCTCCCAGCTGAAGGCAGGAAGCAAACCCCTTTGGCGAATTAACACCAAACCATCGATGAACGTCAGTAATCAGAAAGCGAGGAGGCCGGGCAGCTGTAAGGAGCGAGACTCCCGTCTGTTCCTCGCCCACCCTCCCCAAGACATCTGCAAAAAGGAACGTAGGATGATGGCCTGATACTGGGTCAAACAATTGGTACACCTAAGCTCAGTATGGTCACCACCACCACCACTTTTTATTTATACCCCACCCATCTGGCTGGGTTTCCCCAGGCACTCTGGGCGGCTCCCAACAGAATATTAAAAACACTATCAAACATTTAAAGCTTTCCTAAAGAGGGCTGCCTTCAGATGTCTTCTAAAAGTCAGAGAGTTGTTTATTTCCTTGACGTCTGATGGCAGAGGGCGCCACCACCGAGAAGGCCCTCTGCCTGGTTCCCTGTAACCTCACTTCTCGCAGGGAGGGAACCGCCAGAAGGCCCTCAGAGCTAGACCTCAGTGTCCGGGCTGGACGATGGGCGTGGAGACGCTCCTTCAGGTATACTGGGCTGTTTAGGGCTTTCAAGGTCAGCACCAACACTTTGAATGGTGCTGGGAAACGTACTGGGAGCCATTGCAGATCTCTCAGGACCAGTGTTATGTGGTCCCTCGGGTTACAGACGCTTCAGGTTACAGACACTTCAGGTTACAGACTCCGCTAACCAGAAATAGTACCTTGGGTTAGGAACTTTGCTTCAGGATGAGAACAGAAATTGTGCAGCGGCAGCAGGAGGCCCCATTAGCTAAAGTGGTACTTCAGATTAAGAACAGTTTCAGGTTAAGAACGGACCTCCAGAATGAATTAAGTTCTTAACTAGAGGTACCACTGTAATTGCTTTAGGGTGGGAAAATGCGGGGTTTTTTTGCTGTACTGGATATTAATCATTCGAAGCTTGCGAAAAGGGTTAGGGCTGGTTTCACGGCAGATCAGCGTCAGGTGTGGTCTCAAAACTGCAAAACCACACGCCACAAGAATCACGCTCACACCGATCGCTCAATTACTGCCCCTGTTGCAGCAGTCCAGACTTAGAATCGTAGAAATTGTGGAATTGTATAGTTGGGAGGGACCCCCCAGAGTAATCTAATCTAATGCAGGAATCTCAGCTAAAGCAGCTGGGGCTGTGCTGCAGGAATTTATGTATAGGTTGGGGGGGGGTTGCCCCTCCAGCAGATATCATGCACATGCAGCCCACTACCAAATCCAGCACAATCGCTTTTGTGACTTTTGTGATTTGTCCCCACAATACACTTTGTCACAGTTTCTTCCTATCTATGCAAAGGGCCTTTGCTGCACAATACCAAATCATAGAATCATAGAATCATAGAGTTGGAAGAGACCACCAGGGCCATCGAGTCCAACCCCCTGCCAAGCAGGAAACACCATCAGAGCACTCCTGACATATGGTTGTCAAGCCTCTGCTTAAAGACCTCCAAAGAAGGAGACTCCACCACACTCCTTGCCAGCAAATTCCACTGTCCAACAGCTCTTACTGTCAGGAAGTTCTTCCTCATGTTTAGGTGGAATCTTCTTTCTTGTAAGAATTCACTGATCAATGTCTCTATGTACTGGCTCACTGGGAAAACTTCAGAAATTCCTATAGACATGTGAGGCTGTGGGGTTTGTTTTCTGGCAAGCAGCAAAGAAAGGTGTGGCAGCCTCCATTCGCCGAGAATTAATTATCCTTAAGGAGGTGTCCAGCTAGTCAGATTGGGGTGGGGGTTGCGGACGGGTAATTAATTACGCCGGGGTTTTCTCTGCCACCCCAACTCCATCCTCCTCCTCCTCCTCCTCCTAACCCCCCCCCCTGCTCCAAATGGGGACAGGGAAAAGAGCGAGGAAGCAGGGCAACAACCTGGAAAAGGCTGGTCAATGAAAACATAAAATTAAAATAATTTGCGTCAATTCCGTTGAGTGGCTGTTAGCCCTAATTGCTATTGACTCGCAGCTGTAATTATTAAGGACGAGAGAGAGAGAGAGAGAGAGAGAGAGAGAGAGAGAGAGGAACCCAGAGGTTGGTGTGGGATCAGGGCTGGGTTCGGATCACCTCTGGTACTGCCCAGGCTCTGCGATGCTGGTCTATATAGTTTCCAAGGCAAGAATGGGTCTTGGGCCCCAGGCAGCTGTGAAACTCTCCCAGGGAATCGGTCTGAATGTGGTATCAGAAAGGTTTAATGGTCAATGTGGCCAGGGAGGGGCAGCTTTGCCTGTAGGATTGGGATCCGGTCAGCCGGCTGGGTCCTAATCTCTCCCACACCCCATGTGCCATGTTTGACCCACCTGTCAATCACCTGATGTCATCGCCATCACCATTTTATTATTTATACCCGGCCCATCTGGCTCGGTTTTCCCATCCACTCTGGGCGGCTTCCAAACAGATATAAAAACAAAACATTAAACATCCAAAACTTCCCTAAACAGGGCTGCCTTCAGATTTCTTCTCAGAGTTGTATAGTCCTTTAGCTTCTTGACATCTGATGGGAGGGTGCCACCACCGAGAAGGCCCTCTGCCTGGTTCCCTGTAACCTCACTTCTCGCAGGGAGGGAACTGCCAGAAGGCCCTCAGAGCCTGCCACAATTCAAGCCTGGTCACCCTAGATGTGGCAGCAGCTGATTCCAGCTCCCTGCAGAGACAACATTATTAAAATAGATGCTTTGGTGAGATTAGAGCTCTCCAAGGTCCTGAATAGGGACTTGGGTGGCGCTGTGGGTTAAACCACAGAGCCTAGGACATGCCGATCAGAAGGTCGGCGGTTCAAATCCCCGCAATGACGGGGTGAGCTCCCGTTGCTCGGTCCCTGCTCCTGCCAACCTAGCAGTTCGAAAGCACCTCAAAGTGCAAGTAGATAAATAGGTACTGCTCCTGCGGGAAGGTAAACGGCATTTCCATGTGCTGCTCTGGTTCGCCAGAAGCGGCTTAGTCCTGCTGGCCACATGACCCGGAAGCTGTACGCCGGCTCCCTCAGCCAATAAAGCGTGATGAGCGCCATAACCCCAGAGTCGGCCACGACTGGACCTAATGGTCAGGGGTCCCTTTACCTTTATCTTTAAGGTCCTGAATCTGCTCTTTGCTCCAGCTCTCTGCAGAGACAACATCTCCAGTCGTTTCCTCAGCAAGAATTCTTGGACTTGTCCAAGGTCTTGAATCTGCTCTTTGCTCCAGCTCCTCACAGAGACAACACCTCCAGTCGTTTGCTATAGAAGGAATCTTTAGAGCTGCCCGAGGTCCTATATATCATCTTGGGTAGTTGCCTTAGCAGAGATCCTCGGAGCTTTGTGGAACGCCCTCCCATCAGATGTCGAGGAAATAATAATAATAATAATAATAATAATAATAATAATAATAATAATAACAACTTTATTGTCATTGCCCCCTTCGGGGACAACGAAATTACTTGACTGCTCCATAAAAACACTAATTAAACAATACAGTATAATACAGCAAGGGAGATTAGATGACTTTCAAAGTCCGGGCTTCCCATTCAGGGCCGAGATCGCTCTGGAGAAGAAGCTGTTCTTAAGACGGCTCGTTCTTGTCTTCATCGTCCTGTATCTCCGTCCCGACGGCAGGAGCTCGAAGAGACAGTGACCAGGATGCGATGGATCTTTGACTATGTCCAGTGCCTTCCTATGGCACCTTGTGGCATAAATCTGCTCTAAGGTGGAGAGTGGGCAGCCAACAATGCTCTCTGCTGCCTTAACAACCCTGCACAACCCCATCCTGTCCTGGGCAGTACAGCTTCCGTACCACACACATAAGCCATAAGCGAGCACGCTCTCAATGGCACAGTGATAGAAGAAGGCAAGCAGCAGTTTCTCAACCCTCTGACTTTTAGAAGACATCTGAAGGCAGCCCTGTTTAGGGAAGTTTTTAATGTTTGATGTTTTATTATGTTTTTAGTATTCTGTTGGGAGCCCAACCAGATGGGCGGGGTATAAATAATGTATTATTATTATTATTATTATTATTATTATTATTATTATTATTATGGATGGACGGCCACCTTGACAGGATCCTTGCCTTGAGCAGGGTTCAGACATAAGCATGGTATCTTTCCAACTCTGAGCTTGTATAAATAATACTGTAAATTGTTGTTATATTATTTTTCTCAGGATCAATCTGCGCAACACCCCAAAGATGGAAATTCTGTGAGCAGGGAGGGCAAATATTGGGTTCCCCCCAACATTAGCAGACCCGCTCAAATTAAAGGCCATGACTGGCGCAGCTCCATTATTTTCAATAGGTCTACTCTGAGTAGAGAATTGAGCTGGGTGCAGATATGCTCTGAACTGGATTTGAATCGGTTCCCATCGATGTCTTCTGAAGCGAGTTTCATCTATGCAATCTCAGTGGGTCTACTCTGAGCAGGACGCAACCCAGTAAGAACAGCGCACGTATTATTACGTATCTGGAACAAGAGGCGAGAGCGGTCTGTATTCTTAATTAAAATTGATTTTTTAAAAAGAAAGAAGGAGAGAAATATTCTAGAGAGACGCACGCGCGCAGTGTTTTATGGGGTTGTACCCAGCGTTAGTAATGCTCAGAGTAGACCCATGGCAATCAATGGACTCCGCTAACTTAGGCTCATTAATTTAGACACTGGCTGCTCTGAGTCTGACCAGTGTTCTCTGCAAACCGATAACACAACAGCAATGGTCATTTTCCGGATTTGAATGGGTACGAAAGTCATCTCCCTGCCCCTTTAAAAGATTAATCTTGATTCCCCCCCCCAGCCTCCCCCCAAACCCACTCCTCCCTCAACCATGCTCAGCAAAGCCCCTCTGATTGGCAGCTGTAGTCTCCTCCCCTTTCCTGCCCCACACCTAAGGGGCTGATGGTGGGAAAAGGTAATTAATCTGGGAAAGCGGGGGGTGGGGGGTGGAGTGTTAATACCCCTAAGACACTAGGGATGCGAGCTGTCAGTTATCACCAATTAGTCACCGAAAAGCCTGCACGTATGATCTCCGCGGCGCAGCCGAGTTGATTACTCTAATTAATTTTGCATTGATCTACACGGATCTGCTGGAGGAAGGCTGTCCGGGGAAGTGGGGGGGGGTGGCATGGCACAGAGAGAGAGTTTACTCTGGAGGAAGTGAGGGGAGAGCGGCTACAGATGGTGGAGGGAGATTCGAGATGGGCAAATCTTATCAAATTCGTTTTCTTGTTTCCCCCACTGCTCTCTCCAATATCAGATTTTGGTCTTGAAAAAAAATTGAAAATTCGTTTGCATTTCCCCTAGGTTATTTCTGGTTTTTTTTTGCATTTCTGTAGACACATTTGGCGCAATATTCACATGGCTGTATACCATTCCGCACAATACATTTTGTATGGTACTCCGTGCCGGATTTACGTATAAGCTGAACAAGCTATAGTTTAGGGCCTCACTCTCTTGGGGGCCCCCAAAAAAACTAAAGGGAAAAAACCACCTGGATGTACATTTCCAAAATATAAGATAAAAAGCAAATAAAATAAAATCTACCTATTGAAACAGTGTTTTGTGTTGTGTAGGCTCCTAGGATGTAAGTCATGGGCCCCGCCTGCTCCCTAAAATATCACTGGTTAGATACCTATTAAGGGACGCGGGAGGCGGTGTGGTCTAAGCCACAGAGCCTAGGGCTTGCCGATTGGCAGGTCGGTGGTTCGAATCCCCGCAACGGGGTGAGCTCCCATTTTTCGGTCGCAGCTCCTGCTAACCTAGCAGTTCGAAAGCACGTCAAAGTGCAAGTAGATAAATAGGTACCGCTCCGGCAGGAAGGTAAACGGCGTTTCCGTGCACTGCTCTGGTTCGCCAGAAGCGGCTTCGTCCTGCTGGCCACATGACCCGGAAAAATGTCTGTGGATAAACGCCGGCTCCCTCGGCCAGTAAAGCGAGATTTAGGTTTGGTGAGGCCATCAGCTACTGAAGGTAATGGGACCCTTTATATGTCCAGCTGTCGTTTGTCAAAAACAAATGGTTGCTGTTTTGGTTTTGGAATGGACTTCTGGAACGGATTAAGTTTGAGAATCAAGGTACCACTGTACATAGAAGTGATATTTTAGGGAGCAGGTGAGCAGACGGGGCCCATGACTTACATCATTGGAGCCTACACAACACAAAACACTGTTGCTGTAGGTAAAAGGTAAAGATAAAGGGACCCCTGACCATTAGGTCTAGTCGTGGCCAATTCTGGGGTTGCGACGCTCATCTCACTTTATTGGCCGAGGGAGTCGGCATACAGTTTCCGGGTCATGTGGCCAGCATGACTAAGCTGCTTCTGGCGAACCGGAGCAGCGCACGGAAATGCCATTTACCTTCCCGCCGGAGTGGTACCTATTTATCTACTTGCACTTTGACCTGCTTTCAAACTACTAGGTTGGCAGGAGCAGGGACCGAGCAACGGGAGCTCACCCCGTCATTGCGGGGATTCGAACCGCCGACCTTCTGATCGGCAAGTCCTAGGCTCTGTGGTTTAACCCACAGTGCCATCCGCATCCCTGTTGCTGTAGGTAGGTTTAGTTTATTTTTTTTTATCTTATATTTTGGAAATGTACACCCAGGTTTTTTTTCTCTTTAATTTTTTTTTGGGGGCCCCAAGAGAGTGGGGCCCTAAGCTATAGCTTGTTTAGCTTATACGTAAATGCAGCACTGTGGATGGTGGCAACACGACAACGGGGCCTTCTGTGCAGTGGCTCCCATTTGTGGGATTCTCTCCCCAGGGAAGTTTGCCTGGCGCCTTCGTTACACAAGGCAAAAACATCCGTCTTCTCCCTGGCCATTGCTTAATTAAACAACCCATGGCCTTTTAAACTGTGCGTGTGAGAGCGAGGTGAATGTTATTGTTTTAGTATTATGGTATGTATTTTTATGTTTTAATAACGCAAACTGCGCTGCTATCCTGCACTTTCTCGTTTTCTGCCTACTTTTCCTGACTTTTCACCTGCTTAAAAATAAAATAAAAATGACTGGCAGCAGGAGATTTTCTCGATGCTTGCTGTAATCTATTATTAACCGAATATTCAAATGGGAACCAACGGCGCGAGATGGGACTGCGATTCTCCCGTTACGCCGCCCTCCCTGCTTTAAATTGCACCTTTCCCTTCGCTCCAAGCCCCCCTCCGTGGATTCTTTTACCAATTTTGTTGCGTTCTTTTGGCCTTTTTAGAGCTTTCCTTGGAGAGGCCATTTTGGGGGGCGGTGGGAATGTGTGTGTGTGTGTGAGGCGAGATGCACACACACACACACACACACACACGCACAAACACGCACAGAACAGCAGCCGGACAGAGATCAATACTTCCTTTGCAGCCGCGTTAATGAATAGCAATATTCTTCATTTATTAATTATGAAAGGGAATTTTCCATCGCCGGCTCGAGGCTGCCAGCTATGGGGCGTGACTCTCTTGCAGATGGTCCTATCCACCATCCGCTCACATCAGGAGGAAACGGTCTTGCCTTGTTCTCTCCGTTCCCCTGCAATTTATCTTTACAATCTCGAGCCATTTGCCAATTTTGTTGTGCTGGTGGGGGCGCACACCTCTGCCGAAAGGGACCCTGTGCAGATATGGGGTTTGGATTCCCGCCCCCCTCCTTTCCCGCCCCCAATCTCCTTAAAACCGCCTGCTCGTTGACAGCACTTAGATTCCCTGTAAAACCTCACAAAAAAAAATTCCCACTCTATATTTACAATAATTGCTGGATCAATTTCACACTTACTGGCTACTTAGAGCCTAGAGGTGCCTTTCTTCTTGTCATCCTAAATATAACTCAGGTGGCTATCAGAGGCTCCTTCCCCCCTTTTCCACTCTCAGCCCCCTTCTTCCCTCCCCCTGCCCCACACACAAGCTGCTCGAACGGGGACGGCCAATTACAGTTATTGGCACACTACAAAGCAGTCTCCTTTATTCAGTCCCAGTGAATGAATCTGCCAGAAAGCCCTTTAAGCCATGTAGTTCCTCGCCCCCCCCCCTTACAACCTTTGTTTTTCGATGCCATCATTATCCTATTCTTCTAGAACATCAGGTTTGAAGGACGTATGTGGCCCTGACCCAGGCCTCTCCATCTGGTACCAACATGCCCAGCTCCTTCAACCGTTCCTCATAAGGCCTGGTTGCCAGACCCTTGATCGTGCAAGTAGATTGTTGTCCTCTTCTACGCATTGCTCCACCTTGTCAATATCTTCCTCAAATCGTGGTGTCCAGAACTGGACCCAGTTTTCCAGGTGTGGTTTGACCAAGGCAAAATAGAGCAGCGCTATGACTTCCTATGACAAACCTAGACAGCATCTTAAAAAGCAGAGACATCAGCTTGCCAACAAAAGTCCCTATAGTTCAAGCTATGGTTTTCCCAGTAGTGATGTATGGAAGTGGGAGCTGGACCATAAAGAAGGCTGATCGCCAAAGAATGGATGCTTCTGAATTCTGGTGCTGGAGGAGACTCTTGAGAGTCCCATGGACTGCAAGAAGATCAAACCTCTCCATTCGGAAGGAAATCAGCCCTGAGGGCTCACTGGAAGGACAGATCCTGAAGTTGAGGCTCCAAGACTTTGGCCACCTCATGAGAAGAGAAGACTCCCTGGAAAAGCCCTGATGTTGGGAAAGATGGAGGGCGCAAGGAGAAGGGGACGACGGAGGACGAGATGGTGGGACGGTGTTCTCGAAGCTTCCAGCATGAGTTTGACCAAACTGCGGGAGGTAGTGGGAGACAGGAGTGTCTTGCGTACTCTGGTCCAGGGGGTCATGAAGAGGCGGATATGACTAAACTTTCCTTCTCAATATTCTCTGGTTGGCCTGTTATTTTCTCCTGTTGTTGTTGTTGAGTTGTTTAGTCGTGTCCGCCTCTTCGTGACCCCCTGGACCAGAGCACGCCAGGCCCTCCTGTCTTCCACTGCCTCCCACAGTTTGGTCAGACTCATGCTGGCAGCTTGGAGAACACTGTCCCACCATCTCGTCCTCCGTCGTCCCCTTCTCCTTGTGCCCTCCATCTTTCCCAGCATCAGGGTCTTTTCCAGGGAGTCTTCTCTTCTCATGAGGTGGTCAAAGTCTTGGAGCCTCAGCTTCAGGATCTGTCCTTCCAGTGCCGAGTCCTATCTGGGCTTTTGAGCTGGGTTCTCCCTCCAGACAAGAAGGCCCCCGCTGTGCTCTGTGCAGTCCCCGTTGTCGCTGGCTTTTGATTGGGCCTTAGGGGTGCATCTTTGAGTCTGCAACGCGAGCCCTGTTCTGAATCCGCAAAAAGCAGCGTAGCTTGAAGAGGTGCTCAATACGCTTATTGATCAACCATTTCTCCTCGATCGGTTTTTTCTTTTTTCTTTTTTTTTTGCCAGTGTGAGCTGCTGCTGCAGTCTTGCGTCGCTGGGCCAGCAGGGAAGGACAGGAAGCATGGTGTGTGTGTGTGTTTAAAGAACAGAAGAACATCAGAACAGCACAGCTGGATCCGGCCATAGGGGGCCCATCCGGCAGCCTGTCTTTGCCGTGGACAACTCAATGCATTTTCTGGAGAGCCGCCTAGCATTTTTTTTCAATGAATCCGGGAACACTTTTCAACCTCAATGGCTTTTGAATGAGGTAAAGGGACCCCTGACCATTAGGTCCAGTCGAGGCCGACTCTGGGGTTGCGGCGCTCATCTCGCTTTACTGGCCCAGGGAGCCGGCGTACAGCTTCCGGGTCATGTGGCCAGCAGGACTAAGCCGCTTCTGGCAAACCAGAGCAGCGCACGGAAGCACCGTTCCCCTTCCCGCTGGAGCGGTACCTATTTATCTACTTGCACTTTGACGTGCTTTCGAACTGCTAGGTTGGCAGGAGCAGGGACTGAGCAACGGGAGATCACCCCATCATTGCGGGGATTCGAACCGCTGACCTTCCGATAGGCAAGTCCTAGCCTCTGTGGTTTAACCCACAGTGCCACCCATGTATGAGGACTGGTTTGTAAATCCAGGGACTGTTCCCGGGAAACGGGGACGCCTGATAATATTACCCTAGCAAGACCTGAGTGCAACAGTGCTTCTCCCAGCAACTGATGTTCAGAGGTCATAACACTTCTGACATTGGAGGCAAAATATAGCCATCATGGCTAGTCGCCATCAGTAGCGCTATGTGGGGCTGCCCTTGAAGGCTCGGCAAATACCGTATTTTTGGCTCTATAAGACTCACTTTTCCCCTCCTAAAAAGTAAGGGGAAATGTGTGTGCGTCTTATGGAGCGAATGCAGGCTGCGCAGCTATCCCAGAAGCCAGAACAGCAAGAGGGATTGCTGCTTTCACTGCGCAGCGATCCCTCTTGCTGTTCTGGCTTCTGAGATTCAGAATGTCTTTTTTTCTTGTTTTCCTCCTCCAAAAACTAGGTGCGTCTTGTGGTCTGGTGCGTCTTACAGAGCGAAAAATACGGTAAATCATCATCACCAAAGAAAGACTTTGGAATGAGTTCTTTGCAGTGTTTGACAAGGAAGAACTCCTGGAAAGTGAGCGTTGCGATCTCTTCTGTGGCGGTGCTTGGATTTTGGGATGCCAAAATCCTGACCATTGGGGGGGGGGTGCTTGTGTGGTGTCATGGAAAAAAGAGGGTGGGAGAGAATCGCAACTGGGGAAGGGTGGTAGAAAAAGGTCACAGAGTTAATCTCCTCTCCGCACGGCTCTCTCACACATGGCTGATTAATAATTGAAGAAAATATATTTCTTTTTCCGCTGCAGCATAAATGAAAAATGAAGAAGCGCTAAAGGCGTCGCGACTGAGCCCGAGGGAAAGGTTCGATTCCTGCCATCTTTGAGGAGAGCAGCCTGAAACCTGGGAGAGATGCTGCCAGTCAGTGCATGCAATACTAAGCTTAACAATAACAACAATTTATTATTTATAACCCGCCCATCTGGCTGGGTTTCCCCAGCCACTCTGGGCGGCTCCCAACAGAATATTAAAAACACAGTAAAACAACAGACATTAAAAGCTTCCCTAAACAGGGCTGCCTTCAGATGTCTTCTAGAAGTCAGATAGCTGTTTGTTTCCTTGACATCTGATGGGACGGCGCCACCACCGAGAAGGCCCTCTGCCTGGTTCCCTGCAACCTTGCTTCTCGCAGGGAGGGAACCGCCAGAAGGCCTGGGAGCCAATGTAGGTTTTGAGCGTTGAATGTCATCAATACCTAAATGCCGGGAAGCTGGGCATCAACGTTATAAATCGGGCGCCACCATTTAAGAAGGATGACTGACTGAACCCAAAGAGTACAGCTGCCCCCATTCAGGACCAGGGAGTCCCACCCTGTCCCCCCCCAAAACAGGACTTCTGTCTTGTCAGGATTCAGCCTCCATCTGTTAGCCGCCATCCATCCTCCAACCGCCAGACCACACCTGGAATTCTGTGTCCATTTCTGGGTACCACAATTTAAGAAGGATGCTGACAAGCTGGAAGGTGGGCAGAGGAGGGGCAACCAAGATGATCAAGGGTGTGGGAACTAAGCCTGATGAGGAACAGTCGAAGGAGCTGGGTACGTTTAGTCTGGGAAAGAGGAAACTGAGAGGAGAGATGAGAGCCATCTTCAGATATTTATAGGGCTGCCACATGGAAGAGGGAACAGGTAGTTGTTTATTTCCTTGACATCTGATGGGAGGGCGCCACCACCAAGAAGGCCCTCTGCCTGGTTCCCTGTAACCTCACTTCTCACAGGGAAGCGACTGGCATTAGTTCGTCTGTCTTCCCAAGTGATGTGTAAAAATTTTCAGAGACACCGTTGATAATAATAATAATTTATTATTTATACCCCGCCCATCTGGCTGTCTCTCCCCAGCCACTCTGTGCGGCTCCCAATCGAATGTTAAAAACAGTACAGCATTAAATATTAAAAACTTCCCTAAACAGGGCTGCTGTCAGATTTCTTTTAAAGATAGGATAGCCGCTTATTTCCTTCACATCTGAAGGGAGGATGTTCCACAGGGTGGGCGCCACTACCGAGAAGGCCCTCTGCTTGGTTCCCTGTAACCTCGCTTCTCGCAGGGAGGGAACCGCCAGAAGGCCCTCGGGAGCTGGACCCCCGTGTCCGGGCTGGACGATGGGGGTGGAGACGCTCCTTCAGGTATACTGGACCGAGGCTGTTTAGGGCTTTCAAGGTCAGCACCAACACTTTGAATTGTGATCGGAAACGTACTGGGAGCCAATGCAGATCTCTCAGGACCAGTGTTATGTGGTCTCCACTCCCAGTCCCCAGTCTAGCTGTCACATTCTGGATTAATTGCAGTTTGTGGGTCACCTTCAAAGGCAGCCCCACATAGAGCGCATTGCAGTAGTCCAAGTTGATGGAATCTTTCAAGGAGTTGGAGATGAAGTGGTCCGTGTTTCACAAGCATACAGTAAGGTTGGTGGCAGAATAAATTGGGAGTATAACATCTCGGTCGTTCTCTGCACATGTTGCAAAGCTGAAGATGTCAGCTTTGTATTGATAGGCTTTTAAAATTTTAACTTTTTCAGCAGATTGGTGGTTTTTGCCTCCTTCCCCACCTCCTCTCCTGAAGAAGGACCGGGGGGGGGGGGAGGGTTTACCCAAGGGAAGGGTCAGCAAGCGGAAATGGCTCCCTTCGAAAACACCACTTCATCATCCCAGCTCCTGCAAATACACAGAGGGGGAGGGAAAGGGGTGGTGGTGGTAGGAAACATGACATGATCAATCAGGTCTTGAAAATTAATTATGACTACACCTTGGAATCTCGATTATGATTGATTAATTGATTTGGCCGTTCCCTGCGTCGAAATCCCAAACTCATGCAACCGACGACTGAGGGTGGGGGTCATGGGTGGAGTTTTTTGGGGGGTGGGGGTGGGAAACAGCAGCGGCTGTTCCTTAAAAGGGGGCAGGAGCTGAAAGGGAGAGAAGAGGGAGCTTAATACGGTGGGTGGGGGACTCCCTGGTCCTGAATGGGGTCACTGTGCCCCCCGAAGGACCAGGTGCGCAGCCTGGGGGTCATTTTGGACTCACAGCTGTCCATGGAGGCACAGGTCAGTTCTGTGTCCAGGGCAGCTCCATCTGGTACGCAGGATGAGACCCTCCCTGTCCGCAGACTGTCTGTCCAGAGTGGTGCATGCTCTGGTTATCTCCCGCTTGGACTACTGCAATGCGCTCTCCGTGGGGCTACCTTTGAAGGTGACCCGGAAACTACAACTAATCCAGAATGCGGCAGCCAGACTGGGGACTGGGAGTGGAGACCATATAACACCAGTCCTGAAAGACCTACATTGGCTCCCAGGACGTTTCCGAGCACAATTCCAAGTGTTGGGGCTGACCTTGAAAGCCCTAAACGGCCCAGTAGACCTGAAGGAGCGTCTCCACCCCGGACCCCGGGGTCCAGCTCCGAGGGCCTTCTGGCAGTTCTCTCACTGCAAGAAGCGAGGTTACAGGGAACTGGGCAGAGGGCCTTCTTGGTGGTGGCGCCCTCCCTTCGGATGTCAAGGAAATAAACAACTATCTGACTTTTAGAAGACATCTGAAGGCGGCCCTGTTTGGGGAAGCTTTTAATATTTGATGTTTTATTGTGCTTTTAATTCTGTTGGGAGCCACCCAGAGTGGCTGGGGAAACCCAGCCAGATGGGCGGGGTATAAATAATAACATTATTATTAATTATGCTCATTATTTTAGTCCAGCCCCAAGAAATGCAGAAAACTCAGCTAAAGAATTGCTGACTGGTGGCCATCCAACCTGTGTCTAATAGGTTACCCTGCTTACAACTTGAGGTCCCCACATCGCCTCACAACTTAATAATAATAATAATAATAATAATAATAATAATAATAATAATAAATTTCATTTATATCCCGCCCTCCCCAGCTGAACCGGGCTCAGGGCGGCTAACAACAACCAAATAAACAATCAAATAATCACACATTCTAAAAATATTTCATTATAAAAATTAGTTAAAATCAAATTGATGGCAACCGATTAAGCAAAATTCTGTGCAGGTTGCCAGAGGAGGGAGTCAGGCTGTGCCCTGACCAAAGGCCTGGCGGAACAACTTAGATTAAAACTAGCAGAAATAAGATGTTGTGGGGGGGGGGGGAGTGGATTTGTATTTTAAAATAAAAACAATGACCCCTGTTGTTTTTTAAAAGAACACACTCTCCTCTTTCATAATGAAGTGTGTCACCCACAAAGCAAAGGGGATTTCAGCCATTTAATGGTGGTAATTAACAGATTTCAGGCTTAAAATTGATGCTGTCTCTTTAATGGGGGGAAGGGGGGAGAGACAGAATATTGGTGCCTAGGCCCCTGTGGAGAGTAAAATCATACCCTGATATTGATTTGATTGTTATTCTTGCATGACCCCCATCCCCAATGCAACTTGCCTCAATCTCGCAGCCTCCTGAGGAATAAAGATTAAACAGAAAAGCGTTCTGATATGACTTTGAAAAGCAGGGAGAACGATGAAGGAATTCCACCGGTATCTTCCAGAGATGGAAGCTTGTATTTTTAATTCCATTCCAAAAAGCTCGCTCGTGTTATTCCTGACATCTACCTCCTAATTTTGAAGACAGGAGGGCCTGGCGTGCTCTGGTCTATGGGGTCACGAAGAGTCGGACACGACTAAACAACTAAACAACAACAACAACTAATTTGTGTTTGTGAAATTAAGAGATGTGCTTTAGATGAGACATCTTCTGAGTGGGGCATTGCAATGTTGTGTCACAGTTTGCGTAGGGATGGGTGGTGTTGTGGTCTAAACCACTGAGCCTAGGACTTGCCGATCAGAAGGTCGGCGGTTCGAATCCCTGCAATGACGGGGTGAGCTCCCGTTGCTCGGTCCCTGCTCCTGCCAGCCTAGCAGTTTGAAAGCACACCAGCGCAAGTAGATAAATAGGTACCGCTCCAGCGGGAAGGTCAACGGCGTTTCCGTGCGCTGCTCTGCTTCGCCAGAAGCGGCTTAGTCCTGCTGGCCACATGACCCGGAAGCTGTACGCCGGCTCCCTCGGCCAGTAAAGCGAGATGAGCACCGCGACCCCAGAGTCGGCCACAACTGGAGCTAATGGTCAGCGGTCCCTTTACCTTTACCTTGGGTCGCGCCCATCTACCTGGTCACACGCAGAAGGAGGATGCTACACACCAGGTGTGGCAGGAAGTCCTCCTGGCTGGAGCCACTCTGGGCAAGCAGGAAGTGTTGTACTTGACTGCTTCTGTTACAGCCAGACCAGAGACTCATTCAGAGATGCAGCTAGCAAAGTCCTCTTCAGAGTCCTCTGGGCTGCGTCATTTAATGAACCGATAGATCCCACAAGCTGCACACCTGCTGGGAATATCGGCTTGCCCAGGCTCGTTTGGGGCTTTCTTTTCAAATACAAAACCCCATGTATGATGGCAATGTGATTTGTGACTGCTTCGTTATATCCGCCCCCCTCTCCTTGTCCTTTTATGGCTTCTTCTTTCGTTGCAGATCCTTCAGCAATTAAAAAAGAGAGAGGAAGGGAGAAGGAAAGAAGGAGGAAAGGGAAAAGGAGAGAGAAAAGGAGTTGATGTTTGACTTCTGGCTATCACTTAGACGCTTGTTCCTGCTTACTCGGGGCTTATTAAACCCCATTCAATGGCCATAGCTGGGTGAGATCGATAGGTGCTCCGAGCAAAAACGACTCTGTTTGGTCACTGTAGCCTGTGTTGCAGAATTGATCCGGCACGGCTGCCGCATTCGGGAAAAAATCCATCTCTCTCTCTCTCTTCTCTCTCTCCCCCTCTCTCTCTTTTTTAACCAGCCCCCCCCCACTTCCCCACAAAGCCAGGTTGCCAGGCAACGGGCCTCCGTGTGGGTAGCCATTGGCTCCGCATCTCAGCATCGGTCTCTGATGTCCCCCTCTGTGGTCAGTTGGTCAGTTTGGGCCGCAATCTGTCCTCCAGGCTGGCTCCAGGGGTTGGAGGGAGTAGGGAGAGAGAGAGAGAAGAGAGAAATCGATAGCAGCTCACATTTAACCTTTCTTCCTCTTCTCCTCTCTGAAAAGTGGGGGGGGGGGAGGGAGAGAGTGGGGGCGGGGGGGCGCGCGCGCACTTCTCGAAAACTATATTGACTTCTTCGCCCTTATCCCTAGGGAGGGGGGGGGGAGCACCGAAGCGGCTTGGGCAAGGGGTTTGGCGAGGGGTCGTCTGTGCCAAGCTGCCGCTGGCAAGCTCGCTTTGGGACAAGGATTGGCATATGTCGCTGCCTTCTGCTCCCTGGCAGGCCTGAGAACCTTCCAGGAGAGAGAGGGGAAAGTTCCCCAGGAAACGTGGGAAATAAGCCTGGTTTCTATGCCTGGGGTTCGGGAAAGAGAAAGCGACCACTAGGCTAGATTGAGGAGAGAAAAAAGTAATATCTCTCTCTCTCTTTATTTCTTTTTCTTTCTTCCTTCCTTCCTTTTTGTTGTTTTCTGCTGTCTCTTTCCTTCCTTCCTTCCTTCCTTCCTTCCTTCCTTCCTTCCTTCCTTCCTTCCTCCCTCCCTCCCTCCCTCCCTCCCTCCCTCCCTCCCTCCTTTTTTATCCATTTTCCTTCTCTTCTTTTTTATTTTTTCTTGTGTCCTTCACCCGTTCTTTCCTTCCCTTTCATCCATCCTTCACCTTTCTTCCTCCCTCCAGTCCCTTCCATCTATAATTGCCTTCCTTCCTTCCTTCCTTCCTTCCTTCCTTCCTTCCTTCCTTCCTTCCCTGCCTCCCTCCTCTCCCTCTTCCATCTCTAATTTCCTTCCTTCCTTCCTTCCTTCCTTCCTTCCTTCCTTCCTTCCTCCCCCCTCTCCTTCCATCTATAATTCCTTCCTTCCTTCCTTCCTTCCTTCCTTTCCTCCCCTCCCCATCCATCTATAATTCCCTCCCTCTTTCTTTTCTCTTCCTCCTGACATCTTCCCCTTTTAATAACCTAACGAAACACAGGCCTCCGTAGCAACATACATAAATAACCTTTTTTGACACCTGGGAATTTCTGTCTGAATTATCCCCACCAGAAAGGACTCTCTGGTGTGTGTGTGGTGTTTTTTTTGGGGGGGAGTACTTTTAAACATTTTTTTTCAATTCATTATGGATTATTTCCCAATACTCTTTTACGCTTTTACAGGTCGACCACATAAGAAAGAACATTCCCTCCACCTCATTGCTGTGGGATGTGGTACATAAGTAGCAGTCAAGGACAACATTGCTTGTTTTCCTAGAGTGGACATGCAATGGAATGTTTGGTCCAGCCAGTTGAAAACTTCCTGTTTCCTCCTGGTCTGGAGCATCCTTCCTCTTGCATATGACAAGAGGTGGGCGTGGCCTTACCTGTCCAGGTAACAAAAGGACGAGTCACGCAACCATCTCTCTCTCTCTTTGACTTCCTCTGTCGTTGGAGCAGCTTTTTAGCTAGAGCTGCTCTGTAGGCTTTCAGCTTTCAGCCAACAGAGAATAAAGGTAAAGGGACCCCTGACCATTAGGTCCAGTCGTGACCGACTCTGGGGTTGCACCGCTCATCTCGCTTTACTGGCCGAGGGAGCCGGCGTCCAGCTTCCGGGTCATGTGGCCAGCAGGACTAAGCCGCTTCTGGCAAACCAGAGCAGCGCACGGAAATGCCGTTGACCTTCCCGCCGGAGCGGTACCTATTTATCTACTTGCACTTTGTGCTTTCGAACTGCTAGGTTGGCAGGAGCAGGGACCGAGCAACAGGAGCTCACCCCGTCGTGGGGATTCGAACCACTGACCTTCCGATTGGCAAGCCCAAGAGGCTCGGTGGTTTAGACCACAGCGCCACCCATCCCAATTCCGTCAGAGAAAAGTTGGAAGGTATGTGGGGGGGGGCTTCCTTGTCCAACGCCTCTTCAAGGCCTTCCTAAAACTGCCAGGAGAAGCCTGGCAACTTCGCTATGCCCAGGACTGAGTCTCCAAACCTCCTTCCCCCCCCACCCCCACGAATCTTGGCAGCCCACGACCAGCCTCATTAGGAGGAGTTTGATGGCAGAGTCTCGGGATCAGACCAAAGATTTATGCTGAGGTTTAAGAACACGGGGATGTCTGGCTGAGATGCGGCTGACAGGGTCAGTGGATTGCCCGTCAAATATTGAGCAGATGTTAGCTCAACGTCAATGATGTTAGCCCTAAGTGAAAACAAACAGCCAAGAGGGGGGAAAAGAGAGCAGTTAATGGTCTTCTTGAGACATCCTCTTGGCAAAGCTGGCCCGAGCGGTACCTGGTACGAACATTACTCATGGCCGAGTGATGTACTGATGTGCAGAACTCTTGATCCACAGCCATCCGGAGGAATATTCCTCGTGTACGAATCAGTGGTGAGAACTAGGACTTTGCACCACAGAAGGATGGCTGTGTTGTGCAGTGGTTAGAGTAGGGTGGCAGGGAATCTTTGTGGGAATGTTCAGGTGGCAGAAGAGAAGAAGAGTTTGGATTTGATATCCCGCCTTTCACTCCCTTTAAGGAGTCTCAAAGCGGCTAACATTCTCCTTTCCCTTCCTCCCCCACAACAAACACTCTGTGAGGTGAGTGGGGCTGAGAGACTTCAGAGAAGTGTGACTGGCCCAAGGTCACCCAGCAGCTGCATGTGGAGGAGCGGAGATGCGAACCCGGTTCACCAAATTACGAGACTACCACTCTTAACCACTACACCACACAAGCTCTCAAGGATATCTTGTTTATTAATATCCTTCCTAACTTGCGCTAGCAAGTTCTTTTTTCGTGGCAGAGTTACATTCCCCCTTCTTACATGCCTAGCAGATAGCTGGTTGCAGGCTCATGTGAGCGTCTCGCTATTATACAATTCACTCTGTCTCAGACTGAATTGTACGTTCCTGGTAAGTTCCCTTGAATCCCTCTTAAAAGTATAAAGATGCCACAATCTTGTTCAAAGTCAATAGAATAAGTTTACTCACATCAGTTCACAGTTGGATTCCTGAAGGCAGGCAAAAGGGAAAGGGACCCCTGACCATTAGGTCCAGTCGCGGACAACTCTGGGGTTGCGGCACTCATCTCACTTTACTGGCCGAGGGAGCCGGCGTACAGCTTCCGGGTCATGTGGCCAGCATGACTTAAGCCGCTTCTGGCAAACCAGAGCAGCGCATGGAAAGGCCATTGACCTTCCCGCCAGAGCGGTACCTATTTATCTACTTGCACTTTGACCTGCTTTCAAACTGCTAGGTTGGCAGCTGAGAGCTAGCAGAGCAGTCCTAGCTTAAAGCTGGTCAAACGAAGAAGGAAGTCAAAAAGAGAGAGGTGTGCTGCGTGACTCGTCCTTTTGTTACCTGGACAGGTGAGGTCACGCCCACCTTCTGTCACATGCAAAAGGAAGGATGCTCCAGCCAGGAGGAACAGGAAGTTTCGACTGGCTGGACCTGACATTCCCTCGCATGTCTTCTCTAACATTATAAGGAATGTTGTACTCTCGTGGATCACATCTCACCATCTTTGCCACGTTCCCTTCTGGGGCCACAATCCAAAGAGGAAAGTGGATGGAGTAATTCATGTAAATATTACCTTTATTTACCAATATTACCAATATCAGTGCTGACGGTGCAAGGAGAAGACCTGGCAGGCAAGTAATCAGCTAGATGCACCAAGAAAATAGCTGGATCAGGCCAGAGATGTATCTGATCCATCATTCTGTCCTCACAGTGGTTGACCAGATCCCTGTGGGAAGTCTACGAGCTGGAGATCAGCAATTCATAGAAACCGGGATGATGCTCCTCACTGATGGCCTGACTGGGAAAGATGGAGGGCACAAGGAGAAGGGGACGACGGAGGACGAGATGGTGGGACAGTGTTCTCGAAGCTACCAGCATGAGTCTGACCAAACTGCGGGAGGCAGTGGAAGACAGGAGGGCCTGGCGTGCTCTGGTCCAGGGGGTCACAAAGAGGCCGACACGACTCAACAACAACAAGAATCATATATCTTAAATGAAAATACGAAAATGTTCTTATACGCAACCACGGCAGCAAGAATATTAATTGCCCAAAACTGGAGAAAAAGTGATGTAGTACCAACTAAAGGAAGTAAGCCACGTCCTTTGGTTTCAATGGGCCTACTCTGGGTAGGATAAACGCCGGCTGCAACACTGAGCTTGCAACTGGCTAGAACAGCAGGGTTCGCTGCGAGACTTCAGCTCCCAGACACCCAAATGAGATTTGATGTCTGGAAACGAGGTCCATTTTCTGCTGCCAGCCCTGAAAGGCTACCCAAACTGGACTTTCTGGGGGTCAGCCAGCGCGTTCTCCCTCCCTGCTCGATTTCCACTGGACGTCCACCGCGAGCCGGAGGAAAACGTCGATAGAGACAAAGCAAGGTTATTAATTTTTCAGAAAAGAAAATGCATTATACATTTTCGGGAGAAATATTGATAAAGGCACTCAATTGCTTGCCTGCTCCTTCCTCAGTTCCCCTCCCCCCCTCTGTCCATCTCCATCTTGCTTCTCCGTCCTCCCAGAGGTTTCTTTTGTAATCTGCTTAATGCCATAACTCTGCCCTGATCGTGGCTTTTTAAAAACAAACAACAGCTTCTGCAGTCGGACCGCAAGGCAAATGTTTTCCTCTCCTCCCCAGCCAAAAAAAGGAACAAACGAACAACCATCTCCATTTGCCCTGATTTGGGAGAGCGTCCCAGACACTCCAAGTGTCTCTGTTTTCCAGGGACAGACCCAGATTTACAGAAGCTGCCCAGGTTTCTGATTTGATCCAGGAATATCCCATTTTTCCTTAAAAGGTAAAGGGACCCCTGACCATTAAGTCCAGTCGTGACTGACTCTGGGGTTGCAGTGCTCATCTCGCTTTACTGGCCGAGGGAGCCGGCGTACAGCTTCCAGGTCATGTGGCCAGCAGGACTAAGCCGCTTCTGGCGAACCAGAGCAGCGCACGGAAACGCCGTTTACCTTCCCGCCAGAGCGGTACCTATTTATCTACTTGCACTTTGACGTGCTTTTGAACTGCTAGGTTGGCAGGAGCAGGGCCGAGCAACGGGAGCTCACCCCGTCATGGGGATTTGAACCGCCAACCTTCTGATCGGCAAGTCCTAGACTCTGTGGTTTAACCCACAGCGCCACCCGCATCCCTAGGTCGTGGAATAGGACGTCCCTATTTCCATGGGAGAAACGTTGGAGGGGATGGAATAGGATGTCTCTATTTTCACAGGAGAAATGTTGGAGGGGATGGAATAGGACGTCCCTATTTTCACAGGAGAAACTTTGGAGAGGATGGAGTTATCCAACCTTGAACCAACCTTTAGAAAACATCTGAAGACAGCTCTGTATAGGGAAGCTTTTTAATGTTTCATGTTATATATGTTATATATGTTGGAAGCTGCCAAGAGTGGCTGGGGCAATCTAGTCAGATGGGTGGGGAGGAGGAGGAGGAGGAGGAAGAAGAAGAAGAAGAGGAGGAGGAGGAGGAGGAGGAAGAAGAAGAAGAAGAGGAAGAAGAAGAATGTCCCTATTTCTATCAGTGAAATGTTGAAGAGTATGGAGTTCTACACAGAGTCCTACACTGAAGGCCATGGGTAGGCAAACTAAGGCCCGGGGGCCGGATCCTGCCCAATTGCCTTCTCAATCCAGCCCATGGATGGTCTGGGAATCAGCGTGTTTTTACATGAGTAGAATGTGTCCTTTTATTTAAAACGCATCTCTGGGTTATTTGTGGGGCATAGGAATTCGTTCATTCCCCCCCCCCCAAAAAAAATATAGTCCAACCCCCACAAGGTCTGAGGGACAGTGGACCGGCCCCCTGCTGAAAAGGTTTGCTGACCCCTGGACTAGACCATGTGAAAAAGGAACATAATATTTCAGCTGCAGTTAATTCATTTTCAGCTTTGTATCCTTATTATCATATTTAAAAAGCATCTCGGCATTCTGTCGTTACGCCCGTAACCTAGGTTTAAGGTGCCTTTTAGCTCCTAACTTGCATATTCCACTGCCTCCCACAGTTTGGTCAAACTCATGCTGGTAGCTTCGAGAACACTGTCCCACCATCTCGTCCTCCGTCGTCCCCTTCACCTTGTGCCCTCCATCTTTCCCAACATCAAGGTCTTTTCCCGGGAGTCTTCTCTTCTCATGAGGTGGCCAAAGTCTTGAAGCCTCAGCTTCAGGATCTGTCCTTCCAGTGAGCACTCAGGGCTGATTTCCTTCCGAATGGAGAGGTTTGATCTTCTTGCAGTCCATGAGACTCTCAAGAGTCTCCTCCAGCACCAGAATTCAAAAGCATCCATTCTTCGGCAATCAGCCTTCTTGATGGTCCATCTCTCACTTCCACTAGCCTAGGATAGCCGTCTTCAAATATCTCAAGAGCTGTCCCATGGAAGATGGAGTGAGCTTGTTTCCTCCTGCCTCAGAGGGTAGAGTCTGAACCAACAGACTCCCTCAACAGGCCCTGATCCAGCAGACTTTTCTCACATTCTTATGGTTTTGTGACATCCTGCACCGTGCAGAATCACAGCAAATAATTGCTCCCCTTTCTGATTCTGGCCATTAGGGTACCCAAGCCGTTATTGTGGCAGTGATGACGAATCGAGAAAGGGGATAGGTTTGTTTGTGTGTGAGAGCTCAAATGCAGAAGAGGGAGAAGCTGTTGAGATGGTCTCTTTAAGCCATCGGTTGTTGACAAGACTATTCTAATCCCATCGAAGCTCTAAGTGATAGATGGATGTTGTCGTTCTCAATCTCACACTATAGCGTGCATTGATTTCTCTCTCCCTCCCTCCCTCCCTTCTCCACAGACGGATCTCAAAGGTAACCTTTCTCTGAAAGCGATAGATGTTCTCTTCCATATCTTCCAGGTGGCCCGGGAAAAACCCGTGGCTAGCTCAACTGATCAGGGCGCTGTAGCCAACATTAATCGTACAACACGAGTAGACCCGTTATATGAGCATCACTAACTAGATGCCAATGGTTCCATAGTGGAGAAACACAATAAAACATTAGACATTAAAAACCACAACATTTGGTGGTTGGCTGGCTGCCCCAGCCATTCTGGGCGGCTCCCAACAGAATATTAAAAACACAATAAAACATCAGACGTTAAAATCTTCCCTAAACAGGGCTGCTTTCAGATGTCTTCTAAAAGTCAGATCGTTGTTTATTGCCTTGTCCACAGGGCGGGCGCCACCACCGAGAAGGCCCTCTGCCTGGTTCCCTGCAACCTCACTTCTCACAGGGAGGGAACCGCCAGAAGGCCCTCAGGGCTGGACCTCAGTGTCCAGGCTGGACGATGGGGGTGGAGACGGTCCTTCAGGTCTACTGGGCCGTTTAGGGCTTTGAAGGTCACCACCAATATTTTGAATTGTGCCTGGAAATGTACTGGGAGCTGATGTAGATTCTTTAGGACCTGTGTTATAAATGCAATAAATAAATATTTTAGTTCCATTCATGGTTTCCCATTAGGACATCTGGTTGGCCACTGGGAAAACAGGAAGGAAACTAGACTTATCCTTCAAAATTCAAGGTGGTCTACATGGTTTTATACCCTCACCCCTAATTCTACCTTCACAACAACCCTGTGAGGCAGATTAGGCTGAGAGGCAGCGATTGACCCCCAAGACCTCACCTAGTGAACTTCATGTCTGAATTTGAACCCAAGTCTTCCCTGCCCAACATTTTGTGGGAACAAATTCCCGTTGTTTGACTCTGCGTTGTGTGAGCAAGGCCTGTCCTGCTTCCTTCTGACATTCAGGGTTGTTGGAAGTCCCTGAGGTCTAGCATGATGAGAAACCCTCCCTTTCCTTTCCCTCCCCCTCCCCAGCCACAACCAGAGATGGATGATATTGACAGGCTGGTCTCCATCTCTCTGTCAATTCCACTGTTGACATCATTAAAGCTAGCAGTGGATCTCAATTTAACGTGTTAGCTAACAGATTATTTAATTAGTTTTCGATACTAAGGAAAAGACGACCGAAAGGATTTATGAAAGAAAGAAAGAAAGAAAGAAAGAGGGAGAAAGAAGGAAGGAAGGAAGGAAGGAAGGAAGGAAGGAAGGAAGGAAGGAAGGAAGGAAGGAAGGAAGGAAGGAAGTTGTGATTTTCAAAAGCATCAGGAATCCTGGGCTTGTGGAACTCACAGTCTGATCTTCACGTAACCAGTTGATGAATGATCATAGACTTTACCTGCATGCAGCCCAAGAATGTAAAGCAAAGAATTATGGGAACTGTCGTATGTAGTAGATTTCAGAAATTGTAGTTCTTTGAGGAGTAAACTGCAGTTCTTGGGATACTCTCTTTCTGGGAGCACTGTGTGCGCGCTTTAAATGTGCTTTAAATTGAGGGTGTGTGTGTACATGGAATCTGTGTCCTAAGAGCAGTTAAACTACTGGAATTTGCTCCCGCAAGGTATTGTAATGGTCATCAATTTTGTCAAGTACATGGAACCACCAGGACTAGGATCCAGGTATGTTGAGCCTGGTTGAGAGCGGGAGGAGACAGGATAGCCTAGGACGTTGTTGTTGTTTAGTCGTTTGGTCGTGTCCGACTCTTTGTGACCTCATGGACCAGAGCACGCCAGACTCTCCTGTCTTCCACTGCCTCCCGCAGTTTGGTCAAACTCATGCTGGTAGCTTCGAGAACACTGTCCCACCATCTCGTCATCCGTCGTCCCCTTCTCCTTGTGCCCTCCATCTTTCCCAACATCAGGGTCTTTTCCAGGGAGTCTTCTCTTCTCATGAGGTGGCCAAAATATTGGAGCCTCAGCTTCAGGATCTGTCCTTCCAGTGAGCACTCAGGGCTGATTTCCTTCCGAATGGAGAGGTTTGATCTTCTTGCAGTCCATGGGACTCTCAAGAGTCTCCTCCAGCACCAGAATTCAAAAGCATCCATTCTTCGGCAATCAGCCTTCTTGATGGTCCATCTCTCACTTCCACTAGCCTAGGATAGCCGTCTTCAAATATCTCAAGAGCTGTCCCATGGAAGATGGAGTGAGCTTGTTTCCTCCTGCCTCAGAGGGTAGAGTCTGAACCAACAGCTTTGAGTTGCAAGAAAGGAAGAACGTTCTGCTGCTGAGAGCTGCTCAACAATGGAACAGACTCCCTCAAGAGCTGGGGGACTTCTCCTTCCTTGAAGGTTTTTCAGCAGAGGTTGGATGGTCATCTGTCATGGATGCTTTAGCTGAGATGCTTGCATTCCAGCAGGGTTGGACTTGTGGGATGTGATACATAAGTAGCAGTCAAGTACAACATTCCTTGTTTTCCTAGAGTGGACATGCAATGGAATGTCTGGTTCAGCCAGTTGAAAACTTCCTGTTTCCTCCTGGCTAGGACATCCTTCCTTTGCATGGGACTAGAGGTGGGTGTGATCTTACCTGTTCAGGTAAGAATAGGACAAGGCACGCAACTAACTCTCTCTCTCTCTCTCTCTCTCTCTCTCTCTCTCTCTCTGACTTCCTCCACCGTTGGAACAGCAGCTTTTTAGCTAGGGATTCAAGCCAACAGAGGACACTTGGACTATCTCCATATGGGAGAGATCCACATGTATATAAAGGTAAAGGTAAAGGTACTCCTGCCCATACGGGCCAGTCGTGACCGACTCTAGGGTTGCGCACTCATCTCACTCAAGAGGCTGGGAGCTGGTGCCGTCCGAAGACACTTCTGGGTCACGTGGCCAGTGTGACGAAGCTGCAACTGGCGAGCCAGCACCAGTGCCACACACGGGAACGCCGCTTACCTTCCCGCTATAAAGCGGTACCTATTTATCTACTTGCACTTAGGGGTGCTTTCGAACTGCTAGGTGGGCAGGAGCTGGGACCGAACGACGGGAGCTCACCCCGCCGCGGGGATTCGAACCGCTGACCTTACGATCAGCAAATCCTAGGCACTGAGGTTTTACCCACAGCGCCACCCGCGTCCCTGTCCACATGTATATACTTTGTATCTAAGTCTGACTTTAGGGATCCAACTGTGAACTGATGATGATGTGAGTAAACTACTTATATACTTTACACAAGATTATGGCGTGTTTATTCTTTTCAGAGGGATGTAAAGGAACTTGGGACAGGGGTGGCACTTGGGACGGAGGTGGTGCTGTGGTCTAAACCACTGAGCCTCTGGACTTGCCGATCAGATGGTTGGCGGTTCAAATCCCTGCGACGGGGTGAGCTCCCATTGCTCCGTCCCAGCTCCTGCCAACCTAGCAGTTCGAAAGCACGGCAAAGTGCAAGTAGATAAATAGGTACTGCTCTGGCGGGAAGATAAACGGCGATTCTGTGCGCTGCTCTGGTTTCGCCAGAAGTGGCTTAGTCATGCTGGCCACATGACCCGGAAAAACTGTCTGAGGACAAACATCAGCTCCCTCGGTCTGT
Organism: Podarcis liolepis; assembly: GCF_965112155.1. Lineage (NCBI taxonomy): Eukaryota > Metazoa > Chordata > Lepidosauria > Squamata > Lacertidae > Podarcis > Podarcis liolepis. The sequence goes on from NC_139572.1 coordinate 1,612,531, forward strand.
AAAGCTAGATGAGCGCCACAACCCCAGAGTCGTACACGACTGGACTTAACTGTCAGGGGTCCTTTACCTTTTTTTAAAGGGAACTTACCAGGAATCTAATACTGAGAGGCTTATGCAAGCCTGCAACCAGCTGTTCCATAACGCTATGTGAAGAAGTGCTTTCTGTTTTGTGCCCTGAATATTCCAACATTTAACTTTAATTGCAATTATTATTCATTGTGTCAATATGAATTAATTAATTAGAATTAAGAAGAAGTTGTACCCAAAGCAGCCTTACTCAGAGAAGGGGCATCGGAATGAATGATCCTAGTGGAAACAAGAGGAACTACCAATAAAGGAAGAATGGCAATTGAAGCTAACGGAATATGCGAAAATGGCCAAAATGACGGGAAGAATCTGAAAACATCGGGACCATAAGTTCATCAAGTACTGGACCAAATTTGTAAATTATTTGAAAGACAATTGTAGTCAATCAAATACATTGATACGATTGCAAGAAGCTTTGTAAGGAAAGGTGCAAAAACCACTGCAGATAAGAATAGGAATGTATGATGTTTTTTATTTTATTTTAAGGCAATGGTTAAATAGTGAAAATGCAGAAATTTGAAATGAAAGATAGAAAATCATAAGGAAGGTTTGAAGGAAGTCAGGGCCCTGAAGAGCCAAAATGTGTAATATAAGAGGAGATATGCCAATGGAAAGTATTATTGTAAAACTAATAAAAACGATATGATAGCCATGTTCAAATATATAAAAGGATGTCACATAGAGGAGGGAGAAAGGTTGTTTTCTGCTGCTCCAGAGAAGCGGACACGGAGCAATGGATCCAAACTACAAGAAAGAAGATTCCCCCTAAACATTAGGAAGAACTTCCTGACAGTAAGAGCTGTTCGACAGTGGAATTTGCTGCCCAGGAGTGTGGTGGAGTCTCCTACTTTGGAGGTCTTTAAGCAGAGGCTTGACAACCATATGTCAGGAGTGCTCTGATGGTGTTTCCTGCTTGGCAGGGGGTTGGACTCGATGGCCCTTGTGGTCTCTTCCAACTCTAGGATTCTATGATTCTATGATATGAGGGAAAAAGGAATGAATGAACCTAACTTCAGTGGGTCTACTCTGAGTAGGGCAAAATTTTAGGGGCCACCCATCAGACCAAACCCATTGAAACTGAGACCATTAGAGAAGTCCGTTCATCCCAATGGGTCTACTCTGAGCAGGACTTATACGACGCCAGTTATTGTTGCTCTCGATAATGCAACAAGAAGCAACCTCTATTAGTATAAAGCCCACGTTCTTTAACATTCCTCCTGCCGTTCTCCATTCCCCTACACGCAAAAAAAGAGTAGCGTAGGCAACAGAAGCCGCTTGTTTCACACACACAGCCAAAAGATGCGCGTTTGGGCATCATCCGTTAGAGAGAGGCAGGCAGAAGAGGAAGAGAGGAAAGGAAGGAGGCGGTTTGCAAGTTCAGGGACGCTGTGTTGCAGAGAAACTTCGAGTGTGCACTTTTTTACGCGTGGGCGCGTGGATAAATCGAGGCGCGCGCGCCCGCGCTCTGCTTCAAAAAGCGTCGTTTGTGATACCTTGTCTGAGAAGCAAAACTGAAACCAGGGCACTGTTGAAAGGATATTGCATTCTCCTCCCCCCACCTTTCTTTCTCTCTTATTCTTTTTTTTTAATTGCAAAGATTTTTTTTTATCTGCAAGCACAAGGTTGAAACCAACAGGCCGATTTCCTCCAGAATATTCCCATCGAAACCAACAAGGATGCTCCCGGTCAACTGCCCAACAACTTCAATTTAAGAAGGCGGGACGCGCGAACACCTCCCCATATTAGGGGTCTTTCTGCTGTTAAAAGAATAATTTAAAAAGTTTTTTTTTAAAAGAACCAAGGAAGTTAAGCCACATACACACATAAACACACGTCATAAACCCCACCGATTGATTCTTTCCTTGGTTTTTGCTGCAGTGGGGCTGGGTGCGCGCGCGCTCACCAGGCTTGCTAAGCGACGGGAAGGGGATCGATGCGGATCGATGCGGAGCCCGATCGATTAAACTCCCATTCCGATCAATTTGGCGCAGGATCTTGCCTGTTCGGGAGGAAATTTACCAGCCCCTTGTCTGTTTCACGCAGAGAGGGGGAGAGATTTTTTCCCCCTCTCCTCTCTCTCTCTCTCTCTCTCTCTCTCTCTCTCTCTCTCTCTCTCTCTCTCTCTCTCTCTTTTAAAAAAGAGCGAAGCGATGCAGCCCCCCCCGCCCCCCAGTGAAATCTGCAAGGCCTTGTCAGTTTCGCTAAGACTGCGCGCGCGCGGTTTATTATTATTATTACTATTATTATAAATACTAACAGTTAAATCATCAAGCCAGATTGAGAATCTTAAACCGGAGGAACAGCAGGGCCCTAATACTCTGGTGGAACTGGGTGGAAATTATTTTTTTGTTTGTATAATTGTAGGTGTGAGAGAGAGAGAAAAGAAAGAAAGAAAGAAAGAAAGAAAGAAAGAAAGAAAGAAAGAAAGAAAGAAAGAAAGAAAGCGCTACCTTTTAACTCTATGGGTCCTCTAAACTTAAGCCCTCTATCCGCACTGAACAGCCAAGTGGGGAAAATAATGGCTAATATTGCGGTTCAAAAAAATAAATAAATTGTGGTTCAAATGTTTCCGGGGAAAGCAGACTGGTGAGGTGGGAGACGAAGAAATAAAATCAATGCCGCAGTAAAATTGATAGTGAGGTTGCAGAAATCCCGTTTTTCTTTTTTTCTGTTTGCAGATGGATAATTTTTAAGAAATGGTGGGGTGTGTTATGTTTGTGTGTGTGTGTGTGTGGCGTCTCGGACGGTTGTTACTTCCCTCTGAGTGCGCCAGCAGCCCTTTCCAGATTGTAGGGAAGCGATCGATGGGTCGTGTTTTGGGGGTGGTGGCTGCTGTTTTTAGATTACTTGCACTGCACAAGGGGGCGCGGGGGGGGGGAGAGGAAACGACAGCTAATTCCTGAGCCTATCAAGTTCCGGCCCCCAGAGGCTCTCTTAAACCTCTTCTCTCCCCAAACCTCAAGTTTTTCTGGGCTAGCGCAGAACGTTGAATAAAGTGATGCTCAGAAATCTAGCCTGGCTTGCCCTGAAGTTTGTGCGCGCGCACGAGGTTTGGAAGAGGGGAATTTGTGCAGCTGGGAGGCGGCGGGGTGTGTGTGTGTGTGTGGAATAATCTGCAAGATCGCCAAGCCTGAAAGGTTTCTTTGGACTTTGGTTTCTAACTGCACAAAGTACAAAAGGAAAATGATGTAAGGGCGCCTTTGGCGAGGTAATGATTGACAGCGCACTCAACTCCCAGCCAGGTCTTTCTTAAGTTTGCACAGGAGTAAACCGTGTTGGGTTGAATGGGGACTTACCTCCTAGATAAATGGGGTTTTGGGGGGGGGGTTACAGCCCGATTTAGCTGGAGGGAGGGGACAGAAAGGGGCGTTTAGAGAGAACGGAAGAGGAGGCAGCGAGGTCTGCTACTCCAGAGGGAAGGAACGTGTGTGTGATCCGATTCAAGGCGCGTTTACTCTGAAGTCAGTCCAATCCGGTTTCAATCCGGTTTTCCTCTGGGCTGTTGGCGAAGCCGCGCAGAGGGATTTACAGCCTCGCTTTTAAAATCTGCTTTCTGGTGGCAAAGATACATGTCGCGCTTTTAAAAATAAATTTGGGGGAGATAGCTAAAACAGATGGGGGTTGAGGGTTGCTTAAGAAGCCGTCAGCGCGCATCGGAAGCACCTTTTCCCGGAAATTGAAAAAAGAAGGCAAAATATACAATATATACACACATACGCGCCCCGGTTCCTTGTTACCAAATTTCCCTTTTAAAAAAAATTAAGTTTTGACCGGAGAGGGGATCTGAAAGGAAAAAGCGAATCAGAGAGAAAGAGATAGAAGGAGAAGTAATTTTGGGGCGTGCCATCATCATCATCATATTATTCCAACTAAATAATAAAATAAAGTTAGTGGGCCTAAGTCAGGCATGCCCATCAATTCCAATGGGTCTACTCTATTCTGTTGCTCAACAACAAGCCACTGGTATTATTATGGGCTGCGTGAAGCCAGCTAAATCATGGGCCGTATTCAAATACGCTCATCATTATTGTTGTATTCTAGAGTATGCCTGATTTTTGGCCTGGCTTATTTGTGGTTCTTTTTTCTTTTTTTTAGTTGGTTGTAGAAGGATATTTTTAGACCTACTGATTTGTTGTGGGGGGCGGGGGGGGACTTAAACACTTTTAGAACTTCTCGTGGTTTGATTGCTTTGGACATTTTTTTAAATATAGCATCTTGGCTTTCCCAACTTGTTGGACAAGCCGGTTCCAGACTTGTTGTCGCCCTGCGAAAATAGAGGAGTATATTAAAATAGTCTTATGCATATCCGTTGCTTTCAATGGGGATTTTAGCCGGAAGCCCCTTGTCCTCGGCAAACCGTGCAAATTTAGACCCGTCTAGTCACAGAAGTAAGTTGGACAGGGGCTTACTCTCGAGGAAACGTGTGTGTGATGGGATGGCAACTTGAACCGTCCCATTTGCAACCCCCGGATCATAATGAATAATAAAAAGACGAATCCTTGTTGTTCCTGAAGCGGGAAAAATATGTTCCGAGAGGGTACCTTTTGATCTACACACACCTGCATTTATATAAAACGGATCATCTATCCGTAAAAAAATCGCCGCTCGCAAGACTTAAGAGTTTTCCCAGAGCGAAGCAAGACTATAGGAAAGATTTATCCAGGGGCCAGGACAGAACGATTTATTTTATTTTATTTTATTTTATTTTATTTTATTTTATTTTATTTTATTTTATTTTAGACTAGTCCCCGCCCCCACCCGCAAAAACAACCCCCAACATCAATGGATCGTCATTCCAAGGTCTGGGGTTTTAAAACGGAGGGACGGAATTGCCCTCGCAGGATCAGTCAAGGCCAGATCGCAGATTCCCAGCGCAGGAGGGATCTCTTTTTCCTCCGCGCACCCTCACCCCGCCGCCGCTTCCTTCCTAAACCTTAGGCCGACTCGCCTCGCAATCCTTCACCGAGGAGGAGCAAGGAACACAATCACCAGGGAGCAAGGAAAGTCCACTGGAAACAATGGGCTTTACTTCTGAGTAGAATCAACTTGCTCTGTTGCAAAGGCCTGGGATGATTTAAGATCTCCGAGGGCTGAAAAGCTGAAAGGGGAGAGAAAATCAGGGTAACACATACACGAAGTCAGAAACGCAAACATCTCCATAGGCGACTCTATGTGTGTATGTGTTTCTATATATCTGTGCAGATATCTAATTTAAGGGGTGGAACCCCCTCAAAGTGTACCCCAAAATGTTTGCAATTCTCCCGTCCAGACCAGAAATCTGGAGACGGTTATTGGTGTTTGATTAAAGTTCTATATTCACTCCCGGATTAATCAAAGGCGAATTTACTTGGAAGTATAAGTCGCCGGTGTCTTGCAAGGCGCCCGGATTCTGTCGTTAGATAAAAAAATTACTCGCATAGCTAGAGTTTAACACACATTTCCGAGTCGTCCACTCACGACAGAATCACTTCCGAGACATCCTCCCCGCGTTGGTGTGTATTATATGGAAATCTGGGCAATAATGGTAATATATGGAAATATGGAAATTTTGCAACAGCAACGATCGCCCCCAAATCCCCGCGTTGGACAATTAAAAAATACCCAACATTAATGCACGGGGTTTCTTGATTTCTTTTGCAATTTTTTTAAAAAAATATTATTTAATTAGATTACTTTAAACTTTTTGTTTGGGCGCCAGGGCCCCGAGTCTGCGATTGTCACTGGCACGAACATGGAGGGTAGCGTTTCCAAGCGCGACAGTAGTGAAGAGTTATGATATTATTTACACTGAATGGGGGGGAATCAGTCCTTCCTGTCTCCTTAAGGTTTGCTGGAAGACGTCCGGGTATACAGCGCAAGTCTAAGCCGGTCTACTCAGAAGTAAGCCCAACTAATTCAAGGGAGCTTACTCCCAGGTTCAAGGGGGTGTGGGGAGGTAAGGATTGCAAACTTTAGACCATATTTCTTCCCAAGAAGATATAAAATCTTAAATCCACATAGGGTTCCTATAAGATGCCCTTTTAACATGTGAGGAGGAGAATTGGAGACATTGAAATGTTTTTTTCTCCCCACGTTTGAAAACTGGAAGGCCCCTGTCAGGGTCCTACTCGAGTGTAAGCTGAACTTCTGACAATTCTCCCACCCCACCCCCGGACCACTTGAGAACTACAATATAATTTTGCACGTAACAGATTCCAGCCGAACTTAACCCGCTTCCCAATTTGTATACCTGAGAGAAGGGAATTTGCCGTTCTGTTCCCTTTTAAGATGGAATAAGCCGGTACCTGGCTGGTGATTTAGGGAAGGATCCTGTTCAGATTTAAGCAGAGGATTTCTGCTTTAAATGGGGCTTGAAGGCTGCTGTCCTAACTCTCCCCTCTCCCCCGTACCTGGGAGTAAGGCCCGTTGGATTCAACTGGGCTTGCTTCAGAGTAGACACGGTTAACTTTCCCACCGGAAGCGAGCCTGGTGAAACTCAGTGGTAATGAGGGAAGCGTGTCTAGGAGCAAAGGAGCTGCTGGATCGTGTCCCGGCCTTTGCTGTATTCTAAATTAGATAGATTTAATATGAACCGTAGGATCTATTTCTTCATGTACAGGGTTGGCTTTATCTGTAAGGGGCTGGGGAAGCGTTGGAGAAAGAGGGAAGGGTCTCTGCACTCGAGGAGGTTACAGTTTAAGGAAACTGGGCGCCCAATGGCAAAGCTTTCCTGCAGTGTCATGTATCGGGGAATATAGATATATATACCCTGTGCTCGTAGATACATAGAGTGGGTTATGGCTAACTAAGCCCTACTCAGAGTAGGCCTATTTACGTTAATGGGCTTAAATGAGGCTTGCCCTTTAATTTCAAGGCGTCTGGTCTCGGCACGACTAGAGTTACTTGCAAGCACAAATCTCAACACAGGCACCCAAACTTTCTTTCTTTCTTTTATTTTCTCTTTCTTTCTTTCTTTCTTTCTTTCTTTCTTTCTTTCTTTCTTTCTTTCTTTCTTTTACAAAGCAGGGCTTGTTAGGAACAGATCTCCCTTTCCTTCCAAAATATTGTCGAATTTCCAACCTCACCCCCCCACCTCCGCGGTGATCGCAAAACTTCCTAGCTAGACCTTCCTGGACTTTAAGTTTCTCGGTATTTTTGGATGCGCGACAGAAAACCAGGCGCTGCGCGGAGGAGTTTAATATTTATTGCGACCCTCCAAAACGTCACAGGAAGTGCGGAGGGCTTTCGGGTTCTACAGAGTTCTTCCTCAGGCGAGCAGGGAGGAAGGGAGAAGAAAAATAATCTTTAAAAGAAACCAGAGGGAAGAAGCGCAAATAATAATCAGACTGATTGTTGAAGTTATTGAGACCAGTTTAGGGATGGAGAGACAAGGCAGTCTGCGCTCAAGGCCGCAGCAGCGCAACTCCCTCTTGGCGCAACGCTGAGCCTGAGGAACAGCTCTGCCGGAGCTGGAAGCTTGCCACACTTCTGTGGCGGATGAGGGCCCCCCGATAAAAGGCGCTGCCCGACTGTGGGTGATCCTATCGCCGCCACTTGAACTCATTGCGCCAAAGTCCTTACTCTGTGTTCAGATGGAGATGACGAAAGAATTTGTACCCAACATTACTCTTCCTCAGAGAAGACCCGCTGGAATCAAAGAGCATGACCCCTCCCCACTAAGGTTCATTAATTCCAGTGGGTCTACTCAGAATGTAACTGGACGCACGCCACCTGTTTTTCGTATTAATGGCGATGGTAACGATAAACGCTTCGACATCACCTTGCAAGGTTTGTTTAAGTTTAAAAGGATGAATGGCGTTTTCCAGTTTCCAGAAGTCCCAATATGTTGAATTGGGCTTTACTCCAAAGTAAAAGGCTTTTGGTTTTTGTAAGGATTATAGCTTATTTCTCTAGACCCGCCTCTTCCGTGCCAAATGACTTTTGAGTATTAAACTATGGCGCCCGTGCGCAACTTCCAAAAGCAGATCCGTGGTCAGGTTTATTCAGAAGTATCTCGCGTTTAGCCGTATTCAGAGCGGACCCATTAAATAAAAAGAAATTGCTTGCTTGGCTCCGTCAATTTCAATGGACTTACTCTAAGTAGGATTCCCTTTTTATTTATTTTTTTAAAAGGACCTACCCGGCGGTTTTTGGCGCTGCGCGCTAGTGAAGACAGCGAGGCTTACTTTTGAGTAGAGATGCGCAAGATTCCGTCCCTAGTCGCTGAGTGTAAAAAGCGGGGAGGCAGCAGCTCCGTAAACCGATTCCCTAAGCGTGGTTTCCCCTGAAGTAAACCTCGCTGCGCTCCGCGCGTTTTGCTCCGGCTGAAGCGCTTCTCGGATTGCAGCCTTGCCGAGTTAGCAGATCTGTACGGTTCTCCTTTGCAAAAAGTTGTTTATTATTATTATTATTATTATTATTATTATTATTTATTTTAAAAAGTCAGTCTCGCTGAATCCAAATCAATCTACTCGGAGTAGGACTATCCCATTGCGACCAGTCCTAAGCAAATGTGTTTTTCAGATCTCATCCCCTGAAATGAAGGAAAACAAACCAAGCGGATTGTAGAAGAATCCGAGGAATTTGAAATGCCTATTCTCCAACTATGAATTATTATTTTTGTTGTTTTATTGCTATTACTATTACTAATGTGTTCCTTCAAATATAAACAAATAAAAACTCTGCGATCCTTTTAAAAAAAAATTAAATCACTCCAATATAAATCTCTTGGATACAGCCCGTTCGCTTTTTTCCTTTCTTTCTTTCTTTCTTCATGTGTCCAAAGACTCATTAAAATCAATGGGCGCGCCTGCCTTTGAAGCCCATTGATTTTCAATGGGTCTACTCTGAGTGGGACTTAGCCGGGCGCGGCCCTTTTCTCCCATCCTCCTGTTTAAGCCCTAGAAACGCTGGGAGTCTGAACTAAAAAAATGAGTTTTATTATGCGATGGGTTTTCCTTTCTTTGGGGGTAGGGCGGGGGGGGGGGAAGGAGGGGGGGCGGTCTAGGAAAAGTTTGGAGGAGGGAAGGCAAACGAGGGTCAATTGGACGGGCCGCAGGTTCCCCCGCATCTTGGATCCCTTCAGAAATTCGGCCCCCAAATGCGTCGTCCTTTTTAATATTCCTTAACTACAGGGAACCAGACAGAGGGCCTTCTCGGTAGTGGCGCCCACCCTGTGGAACGCCCTCCCATCAGATGTCAAAGAGATAAATAATTACCTGATATTCAGAAGATATCTTAAGGCAGCCCTGTTCAGGGAAGTTTTTAATATGTAACGCTGTACTGTTTTTAACACTGATTGGGAGCCTCCCAGAGCGGCTGGGGAAACTCAGCCAGATGGGCGGAGTATAAATAATAAATTATTATTATTATTATTATTATTATTATTATTATTATTATTATTATTATGAGAAGCAAAACGAGCATGATCGCTAAGTTAGGTACAGACGCCGGTAAGAAAAGAAGATCGCTCGTCCATGTTAGATATTTTTGTAACACACACACACACACACACACACACACACACACACTCTGATACGTGCCATACTATCCACATGTGCTATGTTATAATGCAGCAAGTTGAATTAATTCAAAGTTAAATCTTCTCTCTCTTCCTTTCTCTCTCTCTCCCTCTTTCTCTCACTGCCCTTTTTTTTCTCTTTCACACTCACACACTTTTTTGGCCAAGGGAGCCCAGATCCCAACGTTTGGGAGAGGAAGGCGGAGAAAGTTAGAGACGGAATGCAAATGGCAATCCCCTTAAGGCAGATGTGGTGTGTGTGAGTGGGAAGAGTTCCTTAGGCCTTCCTCTGAATGGGATTTAAGAGACCCTGGGCACTCTCCTTCCGCCTGCCTCTTCCCGAGCTGGATCCGCCAGCATGCTAATAATAATAATAATAATAATAATAATAATAATAATAATAATAATTTATTATTTATACCCCCGCTCCCCATCTGGCTGGGCTTCCCCAGCCACTCTGGGCGGCTTCCAACAAAATATTAAAATACAGTAATGCATCAAACATTAAAAGCTTCCCTAAACAGGGATGTCTTCAGATGTCTTCTAAAAGTCTGGTAGTTGTTTATTTCCTTGACATCTGACGGGAGGGTGTTCCACAGGGCAGGCGCCACCACCGAGAAGGCCCTCTGCCTGGTTCCCTGTAACCTCACTTCTGGCAGGGAGGGAACCGCCAGAAGGCCCTCGGGAGATGGACCCAGGTGTCCGGGCTGGACGATAGGGGTGGAGATGCTCCTTCAGGTCTACTGGGCCGTTTAGGGCTTTAAATGTCAGCACCAACCCTTTGAATTGTGCTCGGAAACGTCCTGGGAGCCAATGTAGGTATTTCAGGACCGGTGTTATGTGGTCCCGGCGGCCACTCCCAGTCCCCAGTCTGGCTGCCACATTCTGGATTAGTTGTAGTTTCCGGGTCGCCTTCAAAGGTAGCCCCACGGAGAGCGCATGGCAGTAGTCCAAGCGTCTAATCCGGCATGCGGTTCTTGTGGCGCCTCAGTGGGAAACCCGCAAGCAGGACCCGATCCCAAGAGCCTTCTCTCCCTCCCCCACCCACCCCCCACTCCTGCGATTCCCAGCATCTTGGATTGAGAAGCATCGCTGCCTCCCACCGCGGAGAACACGGTTTGCTAGCCAACCCTGGGTTCCGAAGGGAGCGCGTTTGGCCACTTGCTTTCCAAGACAGCTAGTTGCCTTATACCGAAGGTCCACCCAGCGTTGCCGACACGGACTGGCAGCAGCGGCCCTCCAGGGTTCCAGGAAGGGGTTTTCCCCCCGAGGAATGCCGAGAACCGAACCTGGGACGCTGTGCGCAAAGGAGGCGCTCTATCATTGAGCTGCGGCACGTCCTCTAAAAACAGCGCAAGGCGCCAGTCCTCATTGTTCTGTTCAAAAAGGGCAGAGAAACAGGACACAGGAAGCAGGTTTCTACGGAGTCTTGAGCTTCGGTCTATCTCTCTCAGTAGAGCCTGCACTGACTGGAAGCTGCTCTCCAGGTAGGACACTCCCAGTCCTACCTGAAGATGGCAGGAACTGAACCTGGGACCTTGCGTCAGCAACGCCAGAGATGCTCTAACCACTTGGCTTGCCAGCCCACGCCGCCAATATATGAAAATATCCACGTTTGACAAAACAAAAACAAGCAACACCCCCCCCCAAAAAAACCCCACCCAAAGAAATAAACAAAAATAACCTGGAAAGTCGTGTCCTCGGGGGAGAATTTTCGGCGTGATGATCCGAATGTTGATTGTAGGCGCCACGGGGCAGAGACACCTCCTTTAAACCCAGCGGTTTTGAGTGTTATTTTTATTATTAGATTTATATACACCGCCCTTTGTCAAAGGATATCAGGGCGGTTCACGAGATAAAAGCAAGTTTGAAAGTGAAAACAGAAAGGAACTAATAACACGCACCCATGGCCGTAGCCTTGATTTATTTGAGGGGGCACGGTTTTTTTTGGGGGGGGGGAGAACCTAGTTATCTGCGACACAGTTGGTCAGTTAAGTATTTTTTCTTTATTTACTTGATTTGGAGGGGGGGCAACTGCCTCCCTCCGCCACCGCCCCCCAGCCTAACTTAGTTCCATCGCTTTCCATAGGTCGGGTTTGGTGGAACGCAATTCCACTTTATTTCTGGAGAGATGAGAAGGAACCCGAACTTAGTTCTTTTAGGGATTTTCTAGGGGTGGTTGGTTGTCGACTGCCAACCCGCCCCCTCCCCACCCCCAAGAAAGGAAGACCTAGGTAAATTAAATTAAGACTTTGAATTAATTCATTTATATGCCGCGTATCTGACAAAATGCCTTCTTGGTGTTCCGGGCATCAGGGTTCTGAACATATAGAAATATTATCGCGATTGCAAGGTCTTCGGGGCAGAGCTCTGTGTGTGTGTGTGTGTGTGTGTGTGTGTGTGTGTCAAAAAGTATACTAGGCAGACAGCGTAACAGTAAAGAACCACCAACATTTTATAATAATAATAGCTTGGGAGCCCCTGAATAATACACTCAATTATTATAAAATATAATGCTGATATTGCTATGACTGGCCTGCCTGGGACGCTTCAAACGAAGGAAAGGAAGACGCCGGATCTCTGCCCCGAGGTCTACACAAAAAACGATAACGGTTTTTTGCGCGTGTTTTCAATATATTGCGGATCCTTGGAAGGTGAACATATTACCCCCTTCGCTCTCGTAGCTCATTCCTCGATTCCCTGAAAGCCGAGTCGTTTCTTGGGGAGAAAATATTCCGCACTGAGATCGATGAGGACTGTAAGCGCCGCGAGGGCAGAGACCTTTTCCCCCCTTCTTCTTTAAGCCTGCAGCGCGCGCGCGCGCGCGCCCCCATTCCGAGGGGGGGGGAAAGGAGCATGGGGAAAGTCCCTCGCCCTCACCCCCCACCCCCCAAATGAATTGCCCAAGGTGCGCTTTCTGTTCCACCGCCGACCCCTCCCCAAAATGGAAATCTTTCCTTTATTATCCCCCAGCCAACCAGGGCGCCTCTCCCACCGCCCCACCCACCCACGGAAAGCTGGCTTGCGGTCGCCTCTGGACAACTGCGGGCGAGCCGAGGCGCCAGGAAATATTTTTCCCAGGGTATATCTATCGATTGCCCCAGCAGAGAAAACAAATCTTTATGTGTCGAGGGCTGAAGTGTTTATGATAGATCTGCGGGGAAGGAGGAAGGAGGAGCTGCCGCCCCCCCCCAAAAAACCCAACACACACACACACACACACACACACACACACACACACACACACAAATGAAATTTAAAAGCCCTGGTGTCCTTTTTTTGACACCCCACCTCCTCCCTCCTTCCCTTTGTTTTTTCCTGTTTTCTTTCTTTCCATCCTCCTCACTTTTCTTTCAGTTTCTTTTCTCCTTCCTTCCTTAGCTCTAATATGCTCTCCTAAGGGGTTGTTAGGGACGCGGGTGGCGCTGTGGGTTAAATCACAGAGCCTAGGGCTTGCCGATCGGAAGGTCGGCGGTTCGATTCCCCGCAATGACGGGGTGAGCTCCCATTGCTCAGTCCCTGCTCCTGCCAACCTAGCAGTTTGAAAGCACGTCAAAGTGCAAGTAGATAAATAGGTACCGCTCCGGTGGGAAGGTAAACGGCATTTCCGTGCACTGCTCTGGTTCGCCAGAAGCGGCTTAGTCCTGCTGGCCACATGACCCGGAAGCTGGACGCCGGCTCCCTCGGCCAGTAAAGCGAGATGAACGCCGCAACCCCAGAGTCGTCCGCAACTGGACCTATTGGTTAGGGGTCCCTTTACCTTTACTAAGTTCCCTTATATCCCTCTTAAAAGAATAAACACGCCATAATCTTGTGTAAAGTATATAAAAGAAGTTTACTCACATCATCAATTCACAGTTGGATCCCTGAAGGCAGACTTACAGTGGTACCTCAGGTTACATACACTTCAGGTTACAGACTCCGCTAACCCAGAAATAGTGCTTCAGGTTAAGAACTTTGCTTCAGGATGAGAACAGAAATCGTGCTCTGGCGGCACGGCGTCAGCAGGAGGCCCCATGAGCAAAAGTGGTGCTTCAGGTTAAGAACGGTTTCAAGTTAAGAACGGACCTCCGGAATGAATTAAGTACTTAACCCGAGGTACCACTGTAGTTACAAAGTATATTCATGTGGAACTATCCTATATGGCAGTGGTTTTCAACCTGTGGGTCCCCAGATGTTGTTGGACTACAACTCCCATCATGCTAGCTAGGGGTGATGGGAGTTGTAGTCCAACAACATCTGGGGACCCACAGGTTGAGAACCTCTGTTCTCGATGCTGCTGGGCTCCAATTCTCATCATCCCCAGGAGGAGCCACAACAGCATCTCCTGGGAGCTGTCCCAGGTCCTGAATAACCTTAAAGGTAAAGGTAAAGGGACCCCTGACCATTAGGTCCAGTCGTGGCCAACTCTGGGGTTGCGGCGCTCATCTCGCTTTACTGGCCGAGGGACCCGGCGTACAGCTTCCGGGTCATGTGGCCAGCAGGACTAAGCCGCTTCTGGCGAACCAGAGCAGCACACGGAAACGCCGTTTACCTTCCCGCTGGAGCGGTACCTATTGATCTACTTGCACTTTGACGTGCTTTCGAACTGCTAGGTTGGCAGGAGCAGGGACCGAGCAATGGGAGCCCACCCTGTCACAGGGATTCGAACCGCCAACCTTATGATCGGCAAGTCCTAGGCTCTGTGGTTTAACCCACAGTGCCACCCGCGTCCCTTACCTTGGGTCTAAAACGATGTGAGGAACTCTTGGCCCTCCAAATGTTCTTGAAGTACAACTCGCAACATCCCTCGCTATCGGCTATCCTCTCTACCAGGAGACTCCAACAACATCTGGAGAACCAGTGGCTTCCTCATCCCTATTCTGTTAAGAGGCATTCTCCTCTCTTGAGAGGCCAATGCTTCTTCTAAACTGAGTCATTCTTCTTTCCATCTCTTACATGCAACAGTGAATGCTGCTACTTAGATCAGGGGATGTGGGGAGTGGGACGACCTAGAACCCAGGCATAGGTAAACTCGGCCCTCCAGATGTTTTGGGACTACAATTCCCATCATCCCTGACCACTGGCCCTGTTAGCTAGGGATCGTGGGAGTTGTAGTCCCAAAACATATGGAGGGCCGAGTTTGCCTATGCCTGCTATAACCCAATGGATGTAATAACAACAACAACAACAACAACAACAACAACAACAATAATAATAATAATATCTTTATTATTTATTATGGACTCCAATTCCCATAATCCCTGACTACTGGCTCCGCTCGCTTCTGGGATTACTGGGGCTACATATCTGAAGAACCACAGCTTCTTCAATGGTGTTCTAGGTCTTGGGTTGCATTTACATTATATGAAAAGCAGACACACTGAAATTCATTGGCAGTTAGTCTTGTCCATTCGGGTCGGTCTGGAGTAGGATTAACGTTGGACCTTTTTTTGGTAAATTTATTTATTTGGGTTTTTTCAAATTAAAATTTTACAATAGCATATCAACATACAATATAGAAACAAGATTCCACAGATTCTCCTGGCCTTCCATTCTCCTAATCATTTCCTCCTGCATCTTTTATAATAATCAAAATCTTTTGCATCTCCATTACGTCCAAAATCCACCGTTGAATTACAAGTGTTATTCCACTAACGCTTTTAACTGTTTTACAATGGTTTTTAAGATGCTATAAATTTCCCCCATTCCTTATTAAAATTTTGGCCTTCCTGATTTCTGATTCTTCTGGTCATTTTTGCCATTTCAGCACAATCCATCAACTTGATCTGCCATTCTTCTCTGGTCGGGACTTTTTCTTCTTTCCATCTCTGGGCTGTTGTCTTTGTCCATGGAGTTTTCTTGGCAGGGAAACTGGAGTGGCTTGCCGGTTCCTCCTCCAGGTGGAACCAGAAAGAAGGCTGATTGCCGAAGAATTGATGCTTTTGAATTATGGTGCTGGAGGAGACTCTTGAGAGTCCCATGGACTGCAAGAAGATCAAACCTCTCCATTCTTAGGGAAATCAGCCCTGATATCTGGAGACGGCTATTATATCTCCTCTCAGTCGCCTCTTTTCCTGGCTAAAAATACCCAGCTCCTTCGACTGTTCCTCATCAGGCTTGGTTTCAAGACCCTTGATCACCTTGGTTGCCCTCCTCTGCACTGTGGAAATGTTCAGGGTGGCAGGAGAGGATATATAGTTTATTAATATCCTTCCTAACTTGCGTCAGCAAGTTCATAGAATCATAGAATCATAGAATCATAGAGTTGGAAGAGACCCCAAGGGCCATCGAGTCCAACCCCCTGCCAAGCAGGAAACACCATCAGAGCACTCCTGACATATGGTTGTCAAGCCTCTGCTTAAAGACCTCCAAAGTAGGAGACTCCACCACACTCCTTGGCAGCAAATTCCACTGTCAAACAGCTCTTACTGTCAGGAAGTTCTTCCTAATGTTTAGGGGGAATCTTCTTTCTTGTAGTTTGGATCCATTGCTCCGTGTCCGCTTCTCTGGAGCAGCAGAAAACAACCTTTCTCCCTCCTCTATGTGACATCCTTTTATATATTTGAGCATGGCTATCATATCACATAGTTCCTTTACTTAGCAGAGTTACATTCCCCTTTTTATATGCACAGCAGATAGCTGGTTGCAGGCTCGTGTGAGTCTCTCGCTATTATACAATTCAGTCTGTCTCGGATTGAATTGTACGTTCCTGGTAAGTTTGCTTGAATCCCTCTTAAAAGAATAAAGACGCCACAATCTTACTCAAAGTCAATAGAAGAAGTTTACTCTCATCAGTTCACAGTTGGATTCCTGAAGGCAGACTTAGTTACAAATATATACATGGGGGTCTACCCCATATGGGGGAATAGTCCCAGTGCCTCTGCTAGCTGAGAGCTAGCAGAGCAGTCCTAGCTAAAAGCAAACGAAGGAGGAAGTCAAAAAGAGAGAGGTGTGCTGTGTGACTCGTCCTTTTGTTACCTGGACAGGTGAGGTCACGTCCACCTTCTATCTCATGCAAAAGGACGGATGCTCCAGCCAGGAAGAAATGGCTGAACCAAGCATTCCCTCGCATGTCTTCTCTAGCATTGCAAGGAATGTTGTACTTGACTGCCTCTCATGGGTCACATCCCACATGCACACCTTACAGCTTGTCAACATCCTTCTTAAATTGTGGTGCCCAGAACTGGACACAGTGTTCCAGGTGTGGTCTTGCCCGATTCAAACGGAGCTATTCCTTTGTTCTTCGTATTCCTCTGTGTGTGAAGAAATGACTCATTCTAAGCAGTAAATCTGGATTTCAGGGAGAAGGGGGTCTATTTGAAGCAGGGTTTAGGTTTGATGAGGCCCTCAGCTACTGAAGGTAATGGGGCCCTTTATATGTCCAGCTGTCCTTTGTCAATAACAAATGGCCACTGTTTTTTGTGTTGAATGTATGCTATAAGGTCACTGATGGACCTAATAGGTATCTAAAGCCATTTGCACGTAACAAAATATGTATTTTATCCAAGTCATTGTTGAACTGAAATGCAATTAAGAAGAAGTATATTAATAGTGAAATACAATTAAGAAGAAGTATATGAATAGTAAAATAATTGTGAAGCTCAAACTGTATGTAGGTTTGTTTTTTATCTTATATTTTGGAAATGTACATCTCCTTTAAATATTTTGGGGGCCCCCAAGAAAGTGGGGCCCTAAGCTATAGCTTATTTAGCTTATACGAAAATCCGACACTGATTCGAAGCCTACATAAACACACACACACAGAGAGCAGACATAATTTTCTAGGTTCGGGGAGGACTTTAAATAAATTAATAAAATATTGTGGGTGTGTGGAGGGAGAGGGGTCACTAAATCGTGCAAAAAGCTAAATGTCCTGCCTTCGATGGTATAAAGATGGACATTGCTAGTGTACAGAAGGTCCTGGCTTCAGGGAACACCCTCCCATCTCCCAGTGGATTATCGGTGGCTGTGGAGAAGCAGAAAGAGTTGACCATACAGTAATATTCATCTGCCACGTGAAACACACTTTCAATTCTACGGAGGATGCGAATTAGCACCTGAGCTCCATCCATTGTTCTTCTACCTTGCTTTTTCTACAAAAGATCTTCCCTGGTGGCTTAAAACAGCCTTTCCTTCTTCCTCCTTCCTTCCTTCCTCCTCCTCCTCGTCCTCCTCCTCCCTTTGCTGCCTTACCACATTTTCTGGCCTTTTGCCTAATGACATTGTATTGATTAGGCTCTAGCAACGGGGTGTCACTGCCCAGTGGAAAGGAGAACAAGCCAGCATAGCTCAATTATATTTTATTAATTACAGAGCGGTTGGGGAGAAGAAAGTCCGGCCAACGTCACGGAGAGAGAGTGGGGGAGGAAGACAGATTGCACCGCGAAGCACCCTCAGCCAGGCCGCTTGGGGGGAAAAACCAAACAGGGCAGGGGGGGACTTCATTTCCCCGGCTTCGAAATACTTTTTTCCTGATTGTGATAATAGTAAGGAGATGATAGCTAGATGATAGCTAGATAGATAGATAGATAGATAGATAGATGATAGATATATAGATGATAGATGATAGATGATAGATGATAGATGATAGATGATAGATGATAGATGATAGATGATAGATGATAGATGATAGATGATAGATGATAGATGATAGATGATGATGATAGATAGAGATAGATAGATAGATAGATGATAGATAGATAGATAGATAGATAGATAGATAGATAGATATAGATAGATGATATATAGATGGATAGATATAGATAGATAGATAGATAGATAGATAGATAGATAGATAGATAGATGATAGATAGATGATAGATAGATAGATAGATAGATAGATAGATAGATAGATGATATACAGTGGTACCTCAGGTTAAGTACTTAATTCGTTCCGGAGGTCCGTACTTAACCTGAAACTGTTCTTAGCCTGAATCACCACTTTAGCTAATGGGGCCTCCCACTACCGCCGCGCCGCTGGAGCATGATTTCTGTTCTCATCCTGAAGCAAAGTTCTTAACTATTTCTGGGTTAGCAGAGTCTGTAACCTGAAGAGAGATAGAGATAGAGATAGAGATAGAGATAGAGATAGAGATAGAGATAGAGATAGAGATAGAGATAGAGATAGAGATAGAGATAGAGATAGAGATAGAGATAGAGATAGAGATAGATAGAGATAGAGATAGATGGAGATGGAGATGGAGATGATGGAGATGGAGATGGAGATGGAGATGGAGATGGAGATGGAGATGGAGATGGATAGATATAGATATATAGATAGATACTGTAGATAGATAGATAGATAGATAGATGATAGATAGATATCACTGTTATGCACACATAGAGAAAAAGAGATGCTATTTTAATTTATTATTCAACACACACGTGGTTTATTGCATTTATAGCCCAGCTTTCCCCCTTCCAAGGAGTTCGAGGTGAGTTCGAGGTGATGAAGGTAGGAGAGGATATATTGTTTATTAATATCCTTCCTAACTTGCACTAGCAAGTTCCTTTATGTAGCAGAGTTACATTCTCCTTTTCACACGAACAGCAGATAGCCGGTTGCAGGCTCGTGTGAGCCTCTTACTATTATACAACGCAATCTGTCTCAGACTGAATTGTGTGTTCCTGGTAAATTCCCTTTAATCCTTCTTAAAAGAATAAAGACACCACAGAACGGCAGTCCAGCAACGTCTGCAGGGACTTGGGTTCCTTACTGTCTTCCAACGATCACCAGTGTCTAAGCAATGAGTCTTCAACTTCAACTTCGTTGGACTGGTCATGTTGTGCGGATGCCTGATTAACGCCTTCCAAAGCAACTACTCTATTCCAAACTTAAAAATGGAAAGCGTAATGCTGGTGGTCAACAAAAGAGGTTCAAAGACTCTCTCAAGGAAAACCTAAAAAACAAAACAGTAGTATAAACACGGACAACTGGGAAACACTGGCCTGCGAGCGCTCCAGTTGGAGAACAGCCTTGACCAAAGGTGTCGTGGGTTTTGAAGATGCTCGAACTCAGGACGAAAGGGAGAAACGTGCTAAGAGGAAAGCACACTTGGCAAACCCTCACCAGGATCAACTCCCACCCGGAAACCAATGTCCCCACTGTGGAAGGATGTGTGGATCCAGACTTGGCCTCCACAGACACTTACAGACTCACTGCTAAAACTGTGTTTATGGAAGACAATCTTACTCGGCTACGAGGGATCGCCAGAGAAGAAGCAGAAGAAGACCCCATCTTAGACCAAAGGTCAGATGCTTCAGGACCTGGGACAGCTCCCAGAGGGTTCCCTGGTGGATTCTCCCAGGGCTAGATCATAAAATGAGTTCTTATATCCCCAAGGAGAGCATAGTGCTGAACCAGGTCTAATCAATAGTGACAGTCCAGTCAAGGGAGGGTGGGACAAAGAAAGCCCCCCCCTGCTTTAACACACCATTTACTCACAGCTGCCCACACTCGTCCTTTTCCAGGTGAGATGCTTCCCTCCTGAAAGAGCCTGAAGAGTCCACAGGTGGAACAAGGAAAAGGAAAACTGATCTGATTGGTTCTGAGGTCAGTGGCCAGTCCCTGCTGTGCTTGTATCAACGAAGGGCAGGTTAGGACTATATTCATTTATTATTGGACAAAATCCAATGTTGGCTGTACACAGAGCGGACCTATTAAAATGAACAGACCTGGGTCACGTAGCTCTATTAATTTCAGTGGGGCTACTTTGAGTAGAAGGGACGCATGTGGCGCTGTGGGTTAAACCACAGAACCTAGAACTTGCTGATCGGAAGGTCGGCGGTTTGAATCCCTGTGACGGGGTGAGCTCCCATAGCTTGGTCCCTGCTCCTGCCAACCTAGCAGTTCGAAACCACGTCAAAGTGCAAGTAGATAAATGGGTACCTCTCTGGTGGGAAGGTAAACGGCATTTCCGTGTGCTGCTCTGGTTCGCCAGAAGCGGCTTAGTCCTGCTGGCCACTTGACCCAGAAGCTGTACGCCGGCTCTCTTGGCCAATAAAGCGAGATGAGCGCCGCAACCCCAGAGTCGGTCATGACTGGACCTAATGGTCAGGGATCGCTTTACCTTTACTTTGAGTAGAATGTAGCTAGAAACAGCCCAAAGAGAACAGCCTTTATTCTTCAGCTGAGAAGCTGGAGAAGAGTTTTTGGATATGGGGGAGAAGGACCTGGGTGGGGAAGGTGAGGACCAGCCACTGAAAACAGCCCTCCAGGTCCATCTGTCAGGGCCCCAGAGCTGCCCCCAGGCTGCACACCCTCTCCCCAGGGACACACCCCACACTCTGTTCACGAATGTGGTCCTTGAAGCACTTCTACTTGGCCCTCAGAGCTGTAGCCTGGCCACGCCCCTTCTCAGCAAGCCACGCCCCTCAGTAACCTTGCTTGAAGCCTGATAGGCCTGGGAACTGAGACCATCCAGAAGGCTGATCGCTGAAGAATGGATGCTTTTGGATTCTGGTGCTGGAGGAGACTCTTGAGAGTCCCATGGACTGCAAGAAGATCCAACCTCTCCATTCGGAAGGAAATCAGCCCTGAGTGCTCACTGGAAGGACAGATCCTGAAGCTGAGGCTCCAAGACTCTGGCCACCTCATGAGAAGAGAAGACTCCCTGGATAAGACCCTGATGTTGGGAAAGATGGAGGGCCCAAGGAGAATAGGACGACAGAGGATGAGATGGTGGGACAGTGTTCTCGAAGCTACCAGCATGAGTCTGACCAACTGCGGGAGGCAGTGGAAGACAGGAGGGCCTGGCGAGCTCTTGTCCAGGGGGTCACGAAGAGCCGGACACGACTAAACAACAACAACAACAGAACTTATGGCATTCAGAAGACCCCCAGGTTCTATTGCCTATATCTCCTCCCCCCCCGGGGGGGGGAGGGGGCTGGGAGAGACGCCTGGTCCGAAACCCCGAAGAGCTGTTCCTAAACCCATCCTTAAATCCAGGGCTATCTAGTTTAAGCTTCTGTTCTCGGTGTGGTCCGCCCTCCCCACGTAGGTTAAGGAGGCTGTCTCTGGAGCATAGCTGGACCTGAGGCGTCAATGAAGACCCTTTGTGGAGGGGGGCCCCCAGCTCCTTAATCCGGGCCCATTAGGAAACGCTCCCCTCCCCCCCAATACTTCCCACAGACCATCTGCGAAATCCTTTCTCTCTCCCTTCCCCCGTGATCTGAAGTGATCGATAAGGGCACAGCGCGGGGAGGGCGGCTGTGCTACAGCGGAGCGCCGGAGCCACTCCCCCCCCTTCCACGCCGTCTCCAAGGGCCGGTGGTGTCGGTGGGGATCTAGGAAGGAGAGAGGTCATCCTGGGACTGTGTGGGGCGCGTAGAGCGATCCCCACAAAGGTTAGGCAGATGAGAAGCCTCGGTTGCAGTAGGGGGGGTGGGCAAGGCTGGCCTCCGGTGTGGACCCCCCCCCCCCGCCACACGCGCGCGCACACACACAACCAGAGCGCGCTCTTAGCCTTCCCCTGCGAGGATAGATAGACCAATAGAGCAGAAAAGCCCCTGATAGATGGAGGCAGAGATTAGGCGCGATGGAGTGTCGTGATGTATGGCTCGCTGATACAGTCGGGGGCGGAGGCGGACGGGGCCGAGGGGCGAAGAGGGCAGGGGGGCACGGGGCGCTTGCTCAGGAGCTCAGCTAACCTGTCCCAAGAGACATAGCCTAAGTACTCCTTCCTTCCTTCCTTCCCTCCTTCCTTCCTTCCTTCCTTCCTTCCTTCCTTTTTTTCCTCCCTCTTTCCACTGCTCCCCTCTTTCTTTCTTTCTTTCCTTCTTTCCTTCTTTCCTTCTTTCCTTCTTTCCTTCCTTCGTCTCATTCCTTCTTATTTCATTCATTTTCTTTCTTTCCTCCAACCCTTCGATGCTCCTTCCTCCCTCCCTTCCTATTTCATTCCTTTCTTTCCTTTCCTGCAACCCTTTCCTGCTTTTTCTTTCCTTCCTTCCTTCCTTCGTCTAATTGCTTCTTATTTCCTTCCTTCCTTCCCCCTCTCTTTCCTTCCTTCCTTCCTTCCTTCCTTTTCCACCCCCTCCCTCAATCTCACCCTCCCTCCCTTCCTTTTTCCTTCCTTTCTTCCTTTCTTTGCTCTAACCCTTTCCTTCCTTCCTTTCTTCTCATTGCTTCCTGTTTCATTCATTCCTTTCCTTTCCTCCAACCCTTCCCTGCTCTTTCTTTCTTTCCCTTCTTCCTTCCCTCTCTCTCTTTCCTTCCTTCCTTCCTTTTCCACCCCCTCCCTCAATCTCACCCCCCCTCTCTCTCTTCCTTCCTTCCTTCCTTCCTTCCTTCCTTCCTTCTTCTCGTTGCTTCCTGTTTCATTCATTCCTTTCCTTTCCTCCAACCCTTCCTTCCTTCCTTCCCCCACCCCTCCTCCCTCCCCCTCTCTCAATCTCACCCCTATCCCTCCCTCCTTCCTTCTCGCCTTCCCCACAGATTCACACTCTCCCCCCTCACCGCCCGCACTACAGCCCAGCTGAAACTCTCGCTCACCCTCCAGCCGCAATTGATTTTATATCGCTATTCTCCCTTACTCCCCGCTGCTGCTGCCGCCTCTCCCCTCACCCCCCGCTTCCCCCCCCCCGCCCACCTCCCAGCACTCGCCTTTCCCTGTGGTGTGTGTGTGAGAGAGAGAGAAAGAAAGGGGGGAGAGGGAGAGAGAAAGAAAGGGGGGCACACACCCTTGTCGTTGCCTTCTACACAGAGAGAGGCAGAAATCACATTCATAATAGGAACCAGAGAAGCCACACTGAGGCAGGCAGGTGGGCGCTCGTTAGGAGCACGCTGGGCAGGTTGTGTGTGTCTGTGTGTGTGTGTGTGTGTGTGTGTGTGTGTTTGGGGGTGGTGTCGGTGGAGAGGGGGGGGCGGACAGACCGTAGCTGGGCGCCGTGACGTCAAGGCGAGAGGGAGGCTGAGCCGAGGAGCAGAGCCGCGCGATTCGCAGCCACGGCGCACAGAAGAGGAGGAGAAAAGCCAGCGAGCGAGCGAGACCAGCCAGAGCCTAGCGCCGAGAGGACAGGAGCGCCCATCCCCGCAGCTTTGGGCAGGAGGGGGTGGGGGGGGGGTGGGGACCCGCCGCCGCTGCCGCCGCCGCGGCCCCTGAGCACCACCCGCTCCTCCGCCTGCGCGCGCGCCCAGAAGAGATCCGGATGGAGATCTCCTGAGATGGATCTGGCTTAAGGCGGCGGGGGACACAGGAGGAGGGAGGGAGGAGGAGGCGGAGATCCAGGAGGGGGAGGAGGAGGAGGAGGAGGAGGAGGAGGAGGGATCGCCTGGCCGGGGGAGAGCGAGCGAGCGATGGAGTTGAGCCTCGACGGGCTCGGCAGCCTCCACCAGGCCGGGGAGCTCTTGAGCCCCGCCGGGGCGCACGCCAGGCAGCCTCCGCCTCCTCCGCCGCCGCCTCCCCCTCCGCCTCCTCCCCCGTCGGCGCACCGCAACCTCGTCTCCTCGCACGGCCGGCCGGCCATGGTCTCCAGCATGGCGTCTATCCTCGACGGGGCGGGAGACTACCGGCCGGAGCACACCTTGGGCGGCCCTCTCCACCCGGCTATGAGCATGGCTTGCGAGTCGCCCTCGGGGATGAGCACCTACACGACTCTGACGCCTCTGCAGCACCTGCCGCCCATCTCCACCGTCTCCGAGAAGTTCCACCACCACCACCACCCTCACCACCACCCGCACCCCCACCCGCACCACCCGCCGCACCACCAGCGGCTCTCCGGGAGCGTCAGCGGCAGCTTCACCCTCATGCGCGAGGAGCGCAGCTTGGCCGCCTCCATGGGGAACTTGTACGGCCACTACCCGAAGGATATGCCGTCTATGGGGCAGGCGCTGTCGCCCCTCTCCAACGGCCTGAGCCTACACAACGGGCAGCAGTCGCTGGCCCCCTACGGCCCCGGCGCCCACCTGGCTGGAGACAAGTTACTTTCGCCCAACGGCTTCGACCCTCACATGCTATCCAGGAGCGAGGAGCACCTGGCGCGGGGTCTGGGGGCTCCGGGCTCCGGCATGATGCCCTCCCTCAACGGCATGCACCCCCACGGAGGGCACCCCCACGGGCAAGCCAACGGCGCCCTGCTGGGCGAGCGGGAGCGGCAAGGCTCGTCCGCGTCGGGCTCGCAAGGCGGCGGCTCCGGGCAGGTGGAAGAAATCAACACCAAGGAAGTGGCGCAGAGGATCACGGCGGAGCTGAAGCGCTACAGCATCCCGCAGGCAATCTTCGCCCAGCGGATCCTGTGTCGCTCGCAGGGCACCCTCTCCGACCTCTTGAGGAACCCCAAGCCGTGGAGTAAGCTGAAGTCCGGGCGGGAGACCTTCCGACGGATGTGGAAATGGTTGCAGGAACCGGAATTCCAGAGGATGTCTGCGTTGAGGCTGGCGGGTAGGTGGCTTCGCGTTAGGGACTAGAAACTTGGGGGGGGCTGCGTGGTGGGGTCCGGAGAGGGGTGCGGGGCGGGAGCCAAACAGCTGTAAATTTCACGCCCGCGCGCGCACATACACACACTTGGCCGCCTGGACTCTCCACTTTGACGCGCGCCTCTCTGGAAGAGGGAACACGGTCGTCTGAACGCCCGCGGGGAATGTCATAGGCGGGTGGGGGTGAGAGAGAAAGAAGGGAAGGGGGGGTCTAGGGGAAGAAGCAGAGGAATCGTTGGGGAGCGGGAGGGGTGTGCTTGTGAATGGAATGAGACAGGAACTCCCGCCCCTGCAAGAAAAGTGTGATTTACAGGTGTGTGGGTCAGGATGCGTGTACGCTGATTCGCGGCCCCGAGCCTCAGGGGAAGTGGCTGGCGTGTGTGAGGATCAGCTCCGGCGGAGGTGACACCCCCTCCTCATCCTCATAACTTTTTAATCGCCTCAATTTGCTACGCTTTCCAGGGTATTGGGGGGAAAGTCCGTTCACACGTTCCATCCCTGCCCGTTGCCGCGTGTCGAGAAAGGGAGCGGCGGCGTTCCAGGGAAAAGGTGGGGGGGGGAGGAGATGCGCAAGGGCAACACGAAGATCGATGTTTATTCAGTCCCCCGGTTTTCTGCACAATATACATTGGGGCCTATTCCTCTCTCCTTTCTGTCTATGATCGCTGGCTGCAGGGAGCATCTGGGGACAATCGCAGCGCCCTCGGGTGTCTGCCTACTCAGGAGTAAGCCCGCTTGGGTTGAATGGGCCTTGCTCCCGGGGCAAGAGACAGAACAGACCCGTTGAAATTGAAAGGGCACGACCAATTTAGGTGCCCTCATTTCAACGCCTCTGCTGTGATTCAGCTACAACCCTGAATATTTTATCCCAGAACTGAAGGTGAATATAATGCCTGGTGTGAGCCACACACAGGCACAGCGTTCCGACGTGCGCAAGAGCAGAATCCGGGTGCTAGCTAAGGCATGAGCGAAGCGTGATCCGTTTCCTACTTCGGTTAGACACACACACACACAGAAATAGAGAGACACGCGTCGGTCCATCCATCTATCCAAACGTTTTAGGACGCTGGGCCGCCACCGTTCTACCTCACGGGGTTGTCGTTGACGATTAAATGAGGCGGGAGAGAGAACCACGTAGGCCGCTTCTGAGAGCAAAAGTCCTGCTCATAAGGATACCCGTTGAAACGAACCAAGGCCTAAACTAGGCACGTCTATCCGTGTCCATTAGTCTACCCTGAGCAGTGCGTAACCGTCGAAGGCAAAACCTACTAAAACGCATGGGGTCCACTGGACTCAATGAGTCTCTGAGCAGGACCGAGCGCTCTATGGCGCACCAGACGCGCGCGCGATCCGCTGTGCGACGAGGATCTCATCCTGCGATGCCCACAGACGGGTGGGGGAATAGGCAGTTTCAGAACCCAGAGAGATTCAAGGAGGAAAAAGAGAGAAAGCGGGGCGAGAGAGGACGCGCAGGTCTCTGCCTGCAAGGAACTTGCAAAGTCTAAAACCCGCAATTGCCTCAGGGATCGAATGCAGTTGAATGCGCTTATTTACACTACTCTGTGATCCCCTATACGTGTAGATGAATGGGACTTGCTGATGAAGGGCATGTAATAATAATAATAATAATAATAATAATAATAATAATAATAATCTGAAGGCAGCCCCGTATCGGAAAGCTTTTAATGCTTGATATTTTACTATATTTTTATATATGCTGTAAGCCGCCTAGAGTGGCTGGGTATAATAATCCTGTAATAATAATAATAATAATAATAATAATAATAATAATAATAAGGCCCATCTGACTAATTGCCCCAGCCACTCTGGGCTGCTCCCAACAGAATATTAAAAAACATAATTAATATTAATAATGTTCAAATGAATGAGCACGCTTAACCTATAGAGAGGGAATTCTCCTCCGCCTTATCATTCTCTCATTCTCTCCTTCCCCTTATCCATCTGAACGTTTATTCTATCTATCCATCTCTCGCCAGCCGAAAGCTCGCTTTTAAACAGATGGATTCTTTAACTGGCCCTATTAATTAATAAACGAATCCCGAAACGGAATCCCCCTTGCTCACCCGTAGCAGCTTCTTGTCTGCTTGTACACTTGTCAATCGCGCGCGCGCGTGTGGACAGATTATACGCGGTCTTGACAACTTGGCAACTGCGTTTTATTCACAGCAGATTTTCGCTGATCAACGAGTATAAAGAGGGACGTGGGCGTGTGTGGTGTCTTTAAAATGCCGTTTCGTTTTAAACGATTTTAATATTTTTATTACACACACACACACACACACACACACTCACTTTCATAGGGTCTACTCTGAGCAGGGCGCAACACTAGATATTATTATTTGCATTCCTTACCGCTCCTTCACCATTATATATAGTAAGGAACGCAAATAATAATATCTGGTGTTGCGCCCTGCTCAGAGTAGACCCTAAGGGACACGAAGAACGAATGTCAACTCCAACTAAATTACACTAAAAGTAGGAACTCTTGAAATCGATAGGCCTAAAATCTTTTCGCCCGTCCATTTCAGTCTGAGCCAACCCATAAGGCAATTTTTCTTGATGGGAGAATGCAGAAATTGCGAAACTTACTGGAAGAAATAAGAAACCAAGAAGAGAGACTTTTAAAAATCAGAATGGGGGAAAATTTACTAGCTAGCTGAAGAGGCATTGTAGACAACTTAGAACATTAGCAGGATCGACATAAACCTGTCCAGTAAGAAATAATGAAAAGGGAATACAAAGAGGAAATTAGAAATTAGGCTTGAACTGGATTAATAATAATAATATTTGTATGGGTCACCCATCTGATATAAACCAAGTGACCGCAGAAAGGAGGGGAGGAAAGTCGAGGGTTGATTATGTAAAGATTTGGGGTGGGAGGGTTGTTTTAAAAAATGAGAATATCAAAAATTAATTTTTTTAAAAAAATAGACAATTTTGACATCCCTTCCCTTCGCTAACTGCGGCCTGGGGCATAGCAAACCCATTGAAACGGAGGGAGAAGAGGAAGTCAGTCAAGTCAATGGGTCTACCGGCTACTCTGAGCAGAATTTAGGCAAATCATTTTAGCCGCTACTCCTTTACTTAATAACAAGAGGGTCTCTGGAGCTGCAAAGATAATAATGTGCTTTTCTAATAAAAAGCGATGGTTTTAAAAATAAACGCATGGATTGATCAAATGCTGAACACTTTGCGGATTCTGGAATCATCATTTTTTAAAAAACAGACAAGGAACCAAACATTGAGAAATAGGTTGATAGCTTCGAAGATGGAGACGGCGGAATCTGGATCTTAATATCTGTGGTTAGAGAGGCGAGCCGAATCGGTGCCCTAAGGAACGCTTAGCAATAGGCGTGGAGAGGCGAGGGAGAATTTAAGGGCCTTGAAAGGTTTGCCAGTGAGCCCAGAGGTGAGGGACATCCTTGCTTGGAGGGCTACCTCTGTACCCCACCCCCGTGTGGAATTTCCACCCGTGACTTCAGAGGAAATAAATGGCTGGTTTGGGCGCACAGTCAGCCCCAGAAACCCATTATCCCCCCCCCTTTCCTGTTTCCAACGCTGGTCACTGCATTCTTCCGACCAGGGAACGTCTAGGGGGACAGCCATAGTTTGATTGATTGATTGATTGATTGATTGATGGTACTCCTCAAAACCTACCATGGAATCGCCAGTGAACACTGTCGCGTGTGCGCCAGTTTGGACACGGTGGCCCCTTCCACTGACAAGCCTGAAGAAGACAATAAGGGTTCTGCCGGATCAGGCCAGTGGCGAGCCCAGATTGTTGTTTAGTCGTTTCGTCGTGTCCGCCTCTTCGTGACCCCCCGGACCAGAGCACGCCAGGCACTCCTGTCTTCCACTGCCTCCCCCAGTTTGGTCAAACTCATGCTGGTAACTTCGAGAACACTGTCCCACCATCTCGTCCTCCGTCGTCCCCTTCTCCTTGCACCCTCCATCTTTCCCAGCATCAGGGTCTTTTCCAGGGAGTCTTCTCTTCTCCTGAGGTGGCCAAAGTCTTGGAGCCTCAGCTTCAGGATCTGCCCTTCCGGTGAGCACTCAGGGCTGATTTCCTTCCGAATGGAGAGGTTTGATCTTCTTGCAGTCCATGGGACTCTCAAGAGTCTCCTCCAGCACCAGAATTCAAAAGCATCCATTCTTGATGGTCCAGCTCTTACTTCCATACATCACTACTGGGAAAACCATAGCTTGAACTATAAGGACCTTTGTTGGCAAGGTGATGTCTCTGCTTTTTAAACGCTGCTGCGTCCTTAACCCCTCGAGTTTGCCTAGCCCCCTTTTCCAGTGCTCCGCAGAATCTTGTGGCCGCGAGTCCCGCGGGCTCAGCCTCTTCCCCGGTTGAAGGACGCTGTCCTCGGGCCTGAGGCCGGAGGGAGATGTCGGTCGCAAGGCGCTTGGGACCCGACCCGCCCCCTCCCTGCCCCCGCCCCCTTTCTCTTACCCATATTTCTGCTGCTTTTAATCCTCCTTTTCCCAGTCCATATTTCATTATTTCCTTCCACCCAACCCTCGATTTCTCTCCTCCTTCCTCCCTCCTTTCTCAGTCTCTCCTTCCTCGACCTCCCTCCATCCGTCTCTTCCTAAACTCATATGCATATAAGATGGAGCCATTTTTATTATCCCAGCCCCCTATTCCCAAGGCTTGGATGTTGCTGAATAGGTCAAAATCAGCTGATCTCAGTGACCTCTCCCCCCCATCGCCGCTCGACCCCCTCCTTCCCCCCCCCCTCTCTCCCTCGCAGGCGGATCGATAATATAGCTCCTTCATTTTACAAATGGCGGCGAGGATCAATTATCTATAACCGAGGCAACGCGGCTCAGATAGGGAGGGAGAGAGGCCAGCCGAGTAAACAGACCCTTTGGTGGGCGAAGGGTTCTGTTTCCTGTCCCATCCGGCTTAATTCGGATTCGGAGAGGGCTCTGTGTGAATGGAATCGCGCGCAAAAACGCACGCGCACAAACAACACACCCCTTCAAGGCTTTCTGATGAGGACTATACGAAAATATTGTCAGCCAAACCTTACTAACGCGCTGCTTTCGGGAAAACTCGACACACCGGAGCGACTCCGTTTACACGGAGCTTGATCCTACTACGCGCAATCCGGTGTTTGTTTTCATTTAAAATAGCGTGGGTAGAAGGGAGATTACTTCATTTGCTACCTGTTATTTACCCAGACCGAAGTCCAACCCACCCCCCTCCGGCCGTTGCCAATCTGGAAAGCACACGAAACGAATAGCCCCCAGTCTCTCTCTCTCTCTTACTATCCCTTCTATCTTGTGTTCAAAGATAGACCGCCGTGGAAGTGGGAGGTTCCATCTTTTTCGCCTTTGCTTTCTCCTCCGTGACTTTGCTTTCTCTCTCTTTCCCCCCAATTTTCAAAATTAATTTTCACAAAATTATAAGCGAACAAAACACACAAACAAACATAAATCATAACCTTATTAAAATTACACTTATTAACATTGTTAAGTGACTTCCTCGCTTCCCCTTGGTTGAATTTCCATACGTATCCTTATAGCGGCTTTCCAAATCCTAATTCTTATATACTTAACTTAGTCCATTAACATCCTTATATCTTTTCAATTCAAAATTGTACATGTTAAACATCACTTAACTTATATAAATCCCTAAGCCAATCTGTTGCCTGCAAGCTATTTCCAATTAGCTTAACTTAACAAATTTAGCTAAATAATTGTTGAATTTTGTCCATTCTTCCTGATACTCCTCCTCCTTCTGGTCGTGGACTCTTCCGGTTAGGTCGGCCAGCTCCGAAAATTCCATCATCTTCATCTGCCATTCTTCCACCGTTGATAATTCCTGGGTTTTCCACTTTTTAGCTACCGTATTTTTCGCTCTATAAGACGCACCAGACCACAAGACGCACCTAATTTTTGGAGGAGGAAAACAAGAAAAAATAATATTCTGAATCTCAGAAGCCAGAACAGCAAGAGGGATCACTGCGCAGCAATCCCTCTTGCTGTTCTGGCTTCTGGGATAGCTGCGCAGCCTGTATTCACTCCATAAGACGCACACACATTTCCCCTTACTTTTTTGGAGGGAAAAAGCGAGTCTTATAGAGCAAAAAATACGGTAATAAAATTCGAGCAGCAGTTGTGGCATACAAAAACAATTTAACATCTTTCTTGGGCAATTCCAAACCTATTATTCCAAGAAGAAAGGCCTCTGGTTTCTTTATAAATGTATATTTCAACATTTTTTTCAGTTCATTATAAATCTTTTCCCAGAAGTCTTTCACCTTGGGGCAGGTCCAGTGACTTTGCTTTCCGGCCTCTCCCGCTTAGTCCAACATCACGTGGCGGTGAGTTCCACAGATAATGAGTGCGTGTGTTGCGGTTTAATGAGTCGAGGAAGCGCCCGTTTGCCTTTCCTGGCTACTGCCTGGTTCATTCTCGTTCGCTTGAGATGAAAGAACCACTTTTAGTTTTCCATCGTAATTTACCGTATTTTTTGCTCTATAAGACGCACCAGACCATAAGACGCACCTCAATCGTTGAGCATAAACCAGGATAGGGCCCTGTTTCGATGTATTCATCTTCATCAGCTAATTTTTAAGTTTGAAGTTTGTAAGCTTGAGGACTTTCGGATAAATATACAGTGGTACCTCGGGTTACATACGCTTCAGGTTATATGCGCTTCAGGTTACAGACTCCACTAACCTGGAAATAGCAACGGGAGCTCACCCCGTCATTGCGGGGATTCGAACCGCCGACCTTCTGATCGGCAAGTCCTAGGCTCTATGGTTTAACCCACAGTGCCACCCACGTCCCGATTAGTTAAGTATTTTTATTTATTTGCTTGATGGGGGGGCCTGTATACATACACCCCCTGCGCCCATGAATCGAAAACATACACATGCATATCCAAGAGACTGTTGCAGTTTGCGAGTCAAGTGTTGTCCAAGGTTGCAGTTAGGTGATAGACAATCTGCGCCCCTCCAGAAGTTGCGAAGGCACTACAACTCCAACCTTTGGTCCCAGTGGCTGAATCTATTGGTAGTCAGCGATTATCACAGAATCACAGGGTGGCAAGAGTTGGAAGGGACCCCACCTTCTGATGGCCATCTAATCCGACCCCCTTGCAAATGCAGAAATATTTCGCCCAGCACGGAACTCGAACCCAGGGCCCTGAAATGACGAGGAGGATTGGAGAACGCTGATGGGTTCTCCTGTCACCTAGACATGCCTGTTGCTAGCAGGATTTGAGATATAAGCAGTGGATTAGTGAGAGAATTAAACGACACTGGAGTTAAGATAGCGAAAACGTATTTTTATTTTCATTATGTATTTTGTGGTTTTACATATCTTGGTTTTATTCTGTGAACTGCCCTGAGACCCCACCAGGTGTTTAATATGTATATATATTTAAGAGTATGATTTAGTTGGGAACACAATCATAATAATGCTTTTAGCATATAGCATATATATATATATTTAAGAGTATGATTTAGTTGGGAACACATGACATAATAATGCATTTAGCATATTGCCTTTGAGACCTGAAAGATGACCCAAAGAACTGACGATGAATTGTTGGGGTTTTTTTTTAAAAAAGCCATAGGATATTGAAATATAAACCAGAACGCCATTAAAACAACAAGAGGTAGTTGTTAAAACATTATAAACTCAGGAAGATAAAAACAGATCATAACCTCAGCAAAAATGCCACCTATGTAAAAAATTCCGCCGAGCTAAAATCTATAGAGACTATTGCTAATGTATTGCAGCGCTAATGTAGTCAGCTGCTTTTTCCAAAATGTTTGTGTTCATGGGAGAGAGTTCAAGTATAATTCAGCTCAAGCAAACTGCTTTGGAATCCCGTAGATATTAAAGGAAGCCTTCTGGGATATAATGGGCCTGCTCCCAGGTAAGCAAGCAAGTAGGACAAAGGGTTATTATGGCCCAGTAACTCCACTCAGGGACGTGGGTGGCGCTGAGGGTTAAACCACAGAGCCTAGGGCTTGCCAGAAGGTCGGTGGTTCAAATCCCCGCAATGACGGGGTGAGCTCCCGTTGCTCGGTCCCTGCTCCTGCCAACCTAGCAGTTTGAAAGCACGTCAAAGTGCAAGTAGATAAATAGGTACCGCTCCGGCGGGAAGGTAAACGGCGTTTCCGTGCGCTGCTCTGGTTCGCCAGAAGTGGCTTAGTCCTGCTGGCCACATGACCCGGAAGCTGGACGCCGGCTCCCTCGGCCAATAAAGCGAGATGAGCGCTGCAACCGCAGAGTCGGCCACGACTGGACCTAATGGTCAGGGGTCCCTTTACCTTTACCTTTAACTCCACTCAAAGTGGACCCATTGAAATGAGCGGACCTCAGTTAGCCATGTCAGAGAATGCTGGATGCAACCCGCAATACCTAACTTGACCAAAGACCCATTGGAGTGAATGGGCAGCACTAACTGAGCTCCATTGATTTCAAAGGAGGGAAACAGGAAGCAGCCTGGGAGTCATTGTGGACTCACAGCTGTCCATGGAGGTGCAGGTCAGTTCTGTGTCCAGGGCAGCTCCATCTGGTACGCAGGATGAGACCATCCCTGCCTGCAGACTGTCTCGCCAGAGTGGTGCATGCTCTGGTTATCTCCCGCTTGGACTACTGCCATGCGCTCTACGTGGGGCTGCCTTTGAAGGTGACCTGGAAACTACAACTAATCCAGAATGTGGCAGCTAGACTGGGGACTGGGAGCGGCCGCCGAGACCACATAACACCGGTCCAGAAAGACCTACATTGGCTCCCAGGACGTTTCCGAGCACAATTCAAAGTGTTGGTGCTGACCTTGAAAGCCCTAAACAGCCTCGGTCCAGTATACCTGAAGGAGCGTCTCCACCCCCATCATCCAGCCCGGACACCGCGGTCCATCTCCTGAGGGCCTTCTGGCGGTTCCCTCCCTGCGAGAAGTGAGGTTACAGGGAACCAGGTGGAGAGCCTTCTCGGTGGTGGCGCCCGCCCTGTGGAACGCCCTCCTGTCAGATGTCAAGGAAATAAGCAACTATCTGACTTTTAGAAGACATCTGAAGGCGGCCCTGTTTAGGGAGGTTTTTAATCGTGTTTTTAATATTCTGTTGGGAGCTGCCCAGAGTGGCTGGGGAAACGCAGCCAGATGGGCAGGGTATAAATAATAAATGGAAGTGGGATTCAAACCCAAGAGCGTGAGATTAGGAAGTATCATGCTCTACCAATTGTTTTTTTATATATTGCTTTCATGTCCCATCTTTCCAATGAAGAGTTTTGGAGAGCTGGACATTTGATGACACTTGAGCTACTCTTAATATACTTTGTTTGTTTGATTGATTGATTGATTGATTGATTGATTGATAGACCGCCCTTCATCTTAAGATCTCAGGGCGGCTCACAGAACAAAATACAGGATGAAAAACAAGTGAATAAGTAAAACAAAACAGCAAAAATCAACTCCCCTTTACAAAGGTTGTAGCCTCAGCGAAAGCAGCAATCCCTCTTGCTGTTCTGGCTTCTGGGATAGCTGCGCAGCCTGCATTCACCCCATAAGACGCACACACATTTCCCCTTACTTTTTAGGAGGGAAAAAGGGGGTCTTATAGAGCAAAAAATACGGTATGTCACAGTACTGCACTGTTTCCCAAACCTGGGTCTCTGGCTGTTTTTAGACTACAATTCCCATCATTCCTGACCACTGGTCTTGCTATCTGATGATGGGAGTTGTAGTCCCCAAAAACAGCCAGGGACGCAAGTTAGGGAAGCGCTGCTCCACTGGTTAAAAGGTGTTTGAAATGTCACAGGTAGGATGGAATATTTATAGAGGCCTTCTTCCCCTTTCTGTTTCTGGAATCCACTGGCTCCCCTTTCAAAGAATAGTCAGTTGGAAGTATGTGGACGGGTTGGGATAACAGTTGCCACATTCAGACGGAAGGCCTGTGGACAGGATCATTAGAAAGCCTTGTTATCAGAGGAAGGTCATGTGGATAGTCCTCAAGAGTGCTGGACGCACGAAACTGCAGGCTTCCTTGGTCTGGGCAGGATTCCAGGAGAGAACAAGGACTCCTTCTGAGACACGAGGCACCCTCTCCTAAGCGTGAGGCCTCTCCCGCAGTTCTCCATGAATCTGAACGGTCCAGTCCAGTGGCGTAGCGTGGGGGGTGCAGGGGGGGGCCGGCCGCACCGGGCGCAACATCTGGGGGTTAGGGTTAGGGGGCGCAAATCCACGGGTTAGGGGGCGCAAATTACTTGCCTTGCCCCGGGTGCTGACAACCCACGCTACGCCACTGGTCCAGTCGCACAGGTTCCCTCGTTCCAGAAAATATTCAGCTTGAGGGATGCATTTATCGTGTTTTTAATATTCGGTTGGGAGCCACCCAGAGCGGGGTATAAATAATGTATTATTATTATTGATTAATATTATTATTGGCTGGGACACGGGTGGCACTGTGGGTTAAACCACAGAGCCTAGGACTTGCCGATCAGAAGGTCGGCGCTTCGAATCCCCGCAATGACAGGGTGAGCTCCCGTTGCTCGGTCCCTGCTCCTGCCAACCTAGCAGTTCAAAAGCACCTCAAAGTGCAAGTAGATAAATAGGCAGGAAGGTAAACGGTGTTCGCCAGAAGCGGCTTAGTCCTGCTGGCCACATGACCCGGAAGCTGTACGCCGGCTCCCTCAGCCAATAAAGCGAGATGAGCGCCACAACCCCAGAGTCGGCCACGACCGGACCTAATGGTCAGGGGTCCCTTTACCTTTACCTAATATTATTATTGCAAGAGGAAGCGGCTTACAGCAGAGAAGGGGGTGTTATTAGACAAATTTAGAGGGTCAGGTGGATATCAGCACCATGTTCACAGACGGTCTTCTTCCAAATAACAATTTGGAGAACCGCGATGAAGAAATCTGATTGCTAGACATGAGGAGAACAGGCTTTTCATCTGGTCCAGCAAAGTTGCAGGTCCTTAAAGAATTTCAGAGGAGGACTTCTCCCAGCAAAACGTCACACCTACGAAAACCTGAATCTTGACGCATGTGTGTATGTCCCTTTCTAGTGATAGACGTGGACAGTGCAGTCCTATACATATTATTATTATTATTATTATTATTATTATTATTATTAGACCGCCCTATACCTGCAGGTCTGAGGGCAGTTCACAAGTCACGAAAACACAGAATACATAACCAAAATGAAAACAACAACCCAATAATGCCATGTCTACCCAGAAGTAACCCTTCCTGAGTCCAATGGGACTCCCAGGGAGGTGTGTCTGGGATTGCATAAAAATAAAAGCAGCCTTTTAAAGGATTCCTCGGAGCAAGGTTCTGAGGGCTTTGGAGACGAACCTTTTGAGATGTGTTGCTTTCTGACAGGGGAACTGTGATTTGTGTGGTTTTGGTCAGAAGGTGGATTGCAGACAGGAACATTTAACGGCAATGCCATTATTCCAATCTCTTCCTTGCACCAAGAGTATCTCCTTACACCTAGTGTGGAGACCCCTAGACTCACTGGAGCCCACAGTCTCTCCAGCCAACATGTCTACAAGATGGTTCTGTCTGCGTAGATTTTCAAACTAAGACAATTACAGGCCCATTCCAGACCTTCCAGGTGTCCCCATTTCCCGGGAACTGTCCCAAATTTACAGAAGACATCCTGGCTTTGCATTCCCAGAATGTCCCACTTTTCCTTAGGACGTCCCTATTTTCAACGGAGAAATGTTGGAGCGTATAGAGTTATGCAACCCTGGAGCCAAGGAGATAAGTAACTAGACCATGGGCAGGCCAACTAAGGCCCAGGGCCCGGATCCAGCCCAATCACCTTCTAAATCCTGCCCACGGATGGTCCGGGAATCAGCATGTTTTTACACGAGTAGAATGTGTCCTTTTATTTAAAATGCATCTCTGGATTATTTGTGGGGTCTGCCTAGTTTTTACATGGGTAGAATATGTGCTTTTATTTAAAATGCATCTCTGGGTTATTTGTGGGGCATAGGAATTCGTTCTTCTTTTTTTCAAAATATAGTCTGGCCCCCTCAAGGTCTGAGGGACAAGGGACCGGCCCCCTGCTGAAAAAGTTTGCTGACCCCTGATTACTAGACCTTTAGAAGACATCTGAACGCAGTCCTGGATAGGGAAGTTTTTAAATGTTTTGTTACGTTTTTATATACTGTATGTTGGAAGCCGTTCAGAGTGGCTGGGGCAAACCAGTCAGATGGGCGGGGTATTAATAATAAAATAAAATAAAATAAAATAAAATAAAATAAAATAAAATAAAATAAAATAAAATAAAATAAAATAAAATAAAATAAAATAAAATAAAATAAAAACAGTTCTGGAATAGGACGTCCCTATTTTCGTCGGAGAAATGTCAGAGGGTGTGCTCTGCTCTTTCAGATTTTACTTGTGCAGCAGGGATGAAGGGAACCAGTGACACCCCCACAGCCGAAACCCCCAACCCTATCATCCTGAACCTTCACCTTGGGGCCTGTTGGGAATCCTGAGAAATCCCAAAGGCCTTCTGGGTCCTCCGTAGGTGTAAAACCTATGAGGACTACCCATGGAGATGATGTTGAGAAGTCTGGAGTTCTAATGGGGAAAGGAGACCCAGGCAGAACGGGGACTCATTCAGAGATGTTCGGTGGTGGGGCAACCACTCTTTGAGCGCTGCAATCCAACATGGGGGCGGGGCTGAGGGATCGGGTCCCCAACCCGACAAGGGGCAAAGGCACGTGGCGCTGCTGCTTCCGGTTCAGCCTCCTTGGGAGAAGCTTGGAGAACAGGGACTCTTGCAGGGTTGCATCTTGTCGGACTTGTTGACCACAAACTTGACATGAGCCAACAGTGTGACGCAGCAGCTAAAAAAACCAACGCAATTCTGGGCTGCATCAATAGGAGTATAGCATCTAGATCAAGGGAAGTAATAGTGCCACTGTATTCTGCTCTGGTCAGACCTCACCTGGAGTACTGTGTCCAGTTCTGGGCACCACAATTCAAGAAGGACACTGACAAACTGGAACGTGTCCAGAGGAGGGCAACCAACATAGTCAAAGGCCTGGAAACGATGCCTTATGAGGAACGGCTAAGGGAGCTGGGCATGTTTAGCCTGGAGAAGAGGAGGTGAAGGGGTGATATGACAGCCATGTTCAAATATAGAAAAGGATGTCACCTAGAGGAGGGAGAAAGGTTGTTTTCTGCTGCTCCAGAGAAGCGGACACGGAGCAATGGATCCAAACTACAAGAAAGAAGATTCCACCTAAACATTAGGAAGAACTTCCTGGCAGTAAGAGCTGTTTGACAGTGGAATTTGCTGCCCAGGAGTGTGGTGGAGTCTCCTCCTTTGGAGGTCTTTAAGCAGAGGCTTGACAACCATATGTCAGGAGTGCTCTGATGGTGTTTCCTGCTTGGCAGGGGGTTGGACTCGATGGCCCTTGGGGTCTCTTCCAACTCTAGGATTCTATTCTATGATTCTATGACTTACAGGAGATTCAGAATGACCAAGTCTGCCCTCCAAGGGAGCCAGCAGAGACAGTTTCCGTCGGAACCTCCCTCCCCTCTCCCCGCAAACCGGTTCCAAACCGGTTTCTGTCGCCCTCAGCGCTTGGAGCCGAAGAGCACACACTCTCCTTTAAAAAAATAAAAATAAAAACAAAGTCCAAAGGGATTTGCCAAAAGCCATTTACACCTCCTCCCTAATGAGCGTCTTGGGCAGAGTCCACTTCCCACCGTGTGCCAATGGCAGCGGTCCAACGAGGTGGTTCTTCCAATCCACGAGGCCGCTTGCCTGGCGTAGATCTTCAGAGGCGCCTCTCTCAGCAGCCCTGGCGGGGTTCAGAAGGACACGGGTTTCCGGCGGCGCTCTTTCGCACGTGGCGGCGTACACGTGTCGCCCTTGCGCGAATGTCATCTCCCGTCAAGGGGTGGGTGGGGAGGTTATACTCAGCGAGCCAGCCGTCCTCACTGATAATTCCACATATTTTTAAAGATTTACAAAACAATTGAAAGTGTGTGTGAGAGAGAGAACGCGCGAGAGAGCGCTGGGAAATCCAGCCAGTTGGGCGGGGTATAAATGATAAATTTTATTATTATTATTATTACTAAAAACAGATGCAGTTGGTTTCAAGTTGTCTGCCACGGATTCGAGTAGGAGAGAAACAGAAATGATCCTTTTGAATACTCTCTCTGACACACTGTGTGCAGATATTTATATGCATTTTAAATATAAATATATTTAAAATATAACCAGGCATCATCCAGTAAAAAAGGGTATTTTTAAACTCTCTACTGGGGGCGGGGCGTGGATTTAGCACACGCCAAACCCTTCAGAATTGTGAAACGAATTAGGAATTAAAGGCTTAGTTTTGACTAGATTAATAAAGGTTTAGCGTTACCTCGCGTCCCCTATTCACCATAACGCAAGATCTGTTTTTCTTAAAATGTTGTTTATAAAATTGTAATGCACATTTCGCTGCACACTAGGATAGTCACAAATATATTTTATTTATGATGATGATGATTTCTTCTTCCTCCCTTCATTCCTGCTATACGAGTAAAATCTGGAAGATTTTTTTACATACCCTCCAACATTTCTCCGATGAAAATAGGGACATCCTATTCCAGAACTGTTGATGCTGTTTATTATTATTATTATTATTATTATTATTATTATTATTATTATTATTATTATTATTATTAACACCCTGCCCATCTGACTGTGTTTCCCCAGCCACTCTGGGCGGCTCGCACCATATATAAAAACAAAATAAAAACATCAAGCATTAAAAAATAAAAAAAATGTGTTATATAGCTCCATGGTGATATCCAGTGTTATTCTCATTTTGGCTCAAGAAAATCACCATGTTATAGTTCAAATCGGGAAAAGGAAATACAATAAATGGACAAAAGTACAGTGATTCACAAAATGTTTAGGAGCACGCGTACCCCTGCGTACCCCCCCAAAAAAGCGAGGGTAATAGGGGGGCGGAGCCACACTCGTTGTAGACTTCAGTACGTCTACTTGTCAGGGACTGGCCGGATGAGGAGTGGTTGAGACCTTCACCCCAGGACGCTTCAGGGCAGGAGAGAGATGGAGATAGGATGGACCTAGGACGCTGGTGTTTTGAGACAAGGAGACGCCCCAGAAGAGGAAGCAAAAAGCTGGGAAATAATGGAGGGAAGAAGCTAACAGATGCCTTGTTTCTGACCAGAGAGAGGAGACAGAAGTGATAGAAATAGGAGACCCCGTGTCGCTTGAAACCCTTCCTGCTCCTCCAACCAAGCGCTGCCTTCCTTTCTCAGAGCAGAAAGCCAGAGGCAGACATATTCATTCCCTTGGCAGCAGGAGGGGTCTGGCATGTGGGAAGTCATTGTCACGGGAGAGGGGTGCCCACCCCGGGGCAACAGCTCAAGCTTGAAGGAGCACAGCCTCCGTGTATTCTGTTTGATCTTCTTCTTCTTCTTCTTCTTCTTCTTCTTCTTCTTCTTCTTCTTCTTCTTCTTCTTCTTCTTCTTCTTCCTCGTCTTCCTCTTCTTCCTCCTCCTCCTCCTCCTCCTCCTCCTCTTTGGCGAGCCCTCATAGCCGAGTAAGATTGTCTTCCATAAACACGGTTTTAACAGTGAGTCCATAAGTGACTGCGGAGGCCAATTCTGGATCCCCACGTCCTTCCACAGTGGGGACATAGGTTTCCACGCAGGAGTTGATCATGGCGAGGGTTTGCCAAGCGTGCCTTCCTCTTGGCACGTTTCTCCCTCGCGTCCTGAGTTCGAGTGTCTCCAAAGCCCTCGACACCTTTGGGAAAGGCTGTTCTCCAACTGGAGCGCTCGCAGGCCAGTGTTTCCCAGTTGTCGGTGTTTATACTACATTTTTTTAAGATTTGCCTTGAGAGAGTCTTTGAACCTCTTTTGTTGACCACCAGCATTACGCTTTCCATTTTTAAGTTTGGAATAGAGTTGTTGCTTTGGAAGACGATCATCAGGCATCCGCACAACATGACCAGTCTAGCGAAGTGGATGTTGAAGAATCATCGCTTCGACACTGGAGATCTTTGCTTCTTCCAATTCACTCGCATTCGTTCGCCTGTCTTCCCAAGTGCTGTGTTTGATGCCTTTAAAAGGACTGAACAGTCGCGCTCTCTCCGTGCCTGGGTTTACGCAGCGGTTAGCTCCGTGCGCTGTGTGCCGGCTCCCTCTATTATTATGGCTGGATATACATACAACTTTTAAAATTACTATTCTGTATACTAGGATGTACCCAGCATTTGTCGCAGCGTAAGCCAGTGAAAGTAAACCCATTAATTTCAACGGACCTACCCTGAGCTGTTTTTGGTAGAGTACAACCTATGCTAGTTAACAAATAGTTACATTGCTATCCAGTTAATTTGCAAATAGTTATTTTTTGTGCATGTGATATATTGTGTGTGTTTTACACACTTGATTCCTCCCCCCAATTATTTTTATTAGTTTTCCAAATTATTACAAATCATACCGGATCACTTTAATTCAATACGATTTCTTAAAATCGGGTTTCCTGTTGCAAACATATTTGACCTGCGTTATGTGTCTCTGTGTGTGACGCCTCTACACATAACGCACATTTGTACAAACAATACGAGTGTATTTTTCCCCTCAAAGGTTAACTTCCATACGATGTGGAACAAGCGGATTGACTGAGCTTCGATCCGGTCTGCTTTTGAATCAGCGTCAAAAGCCTGTTCTGAGTAGTCGTATTCAGTGGCGTAGCGTGGGGGTGCAGGGGGGGCCGGCCGCACCGGGCGCAACATCTGGGGGTTAGGGTTAGGGGGCGCAAATCCACGGGTTAGGGGGCGCAAATTACTTGCCTTGCCCCGGGTGCTGACAACCCACGCTACGCCACTGGTCGTATTTGGATCGGGCAATAGCAGGGGAGCGAAAGGAGTCAATGAGAGAGATGGAGGAAGGAAGGAAGGAAGGAAGGAAGGAAGGAAGGAAGGAAGGAAGGAAGGAAGGAAGGAAGGAGAGAGAGCGCTGAATCTATGGGAACCAGTCTATTTAGAAGCGATCCTTATTGGTTTGAAGGGGAAATTTCAACAATGGTAGGATACTCTGCAGGCGGGCGTCGTGGGGGGAGCCCGTGGGGGGGGGGGGGCGAAGGCCGCGTGGGGGGGGGGGGTGCCTGGAAGACGCAGAAAGCCCTTTTTATTTTATAGAGCGTATGGATGCGAGTATATGTCCGTCACTCTCTGCGCGCAAGGGCGAAGATGGGAAAGGAATGTAGCAGGCTTGCTGTGGAATGAGGGAGGGGAAGGAAGGAGAAAGCGGGAGGAGAGAGAGGAAGGAAGGAAGGAAGGAAGGAAGGAAGGAAGGAAGGAAGGAAGGAAGGAAGGAAGGAAGGAAGGAAGGAAGGAAACGGGGGGAGAAAAGGAGCGAGAGAGAAAGAAAGAGAAAGGAAGGAAGGAAGAAGGGGAAATTAAAAAGAATAAAGGAAAAGCGGAAGAAAACTCTAAAAAGCGTGACAGGAGGAGGGGAGGGAGGGAGGGAAGGAGAGGGAAGGAAGGGGAAGTAGCAAGAAAAAAGGAAGAGAAAGAAAGAAGCGAGGGACGAAAAAGAATAAAAAGGGAAAAGAACGAAGATGGAGGGGAAAACGGAAAAGAAAGAAAGGAAGGAAGAAAAAGGGAACAGGAAAGAGAGAGAAGGGGAAATAAAAAGAAGGGGGGGTTATAATTAGGGGGCGTGTGTGTGTGTGTGTGTGTGTGTGTGTGTGTGTGTTCACGCGAGCCCTTGGTTTCACACGGAGCCCTGTTCCCTACTCGTCCTCCGCCCGGGCCTTTGTCTCCCCGGGGTCCCGAGCCTCTCCGCCGAAGCCCGGTTCCTTCTCCGCCGCGGGGGACGCGCGGAGGCAGAGTCGGCGCTGTGCGCCCCTCCCGGATCCTGGCCTTTCTCCCCTCCCCGCCGCCTCCCTCTTCCCCAAAGTGTCTGAGCGGATTATTTATGGGGGGCGAAGCGGTATTCATACGTATTTAGAGTAATTCCGCCAGTGTTTAATTAGGAAGGGCGAGTGGCGTCCTTTAGTTCCAGTCAATGCCCTATTGAAAAGCAGTTAATAGCGATGCAAATTGTCCCTCTGTCTTTACAAGGCTCTGGTAAATAAAGATTTAAACACTGGCCACAATTGGCTCCT
Organism: Podarcis liolepis; assembly: GCF_965112155.1. Lineage (NCBI taxonomy): Eukaryota > Metazoa > Chordata > Lepidosauria > Squamata > Lacertidae > Podarcis > Podarcis liolepis. The sequence goes on from NC_139572.1 coordinate 1,655,665, forward strand.
TAAGTACCCCTGTTGTTCGCACTAATTGAGCCGTCGGTGTTTTATTTCCCCATCCCAACAAATAAATAATAATTTAAAAGGAGGAGGAGATAGAGCGGCGGACGACGCCAAGTCCTACTCCGAGGAAAGGCCCGTGGAGATCAATGCTGGTGGAGATCAACGCTTGGACTACTGCGATGCGCTCTCCCTGGGACTCCCTTTGAAGGTGACTCGGAAGCTACAACTAATCCAGAATGCGGCAGCCAGACTGGGGACTGGGGCCATTTATAACACCGGTCCTGAAAGGACCTACATTGGCTCCCAGGACGTTTCCGAGCACAATTCAAAGGGCTGGTGCTGACCTTGAAAGCCCTAAACGGCCCAGTTTACTTGAAGGAGCGTCTCCACCCCCATCGTCCAGCCCGGACACTGGGGTCCATCTCCGAGGGCCTTCTGGCGGTTCCCTCCCTGCGAGAAGTGAGGTTACAGGGAACCAGGCAGAGGGCCTTCTCGGTGGTGGCGCCCTCCCGTCAGATGTCAAGGAAATAAACAACTGTCTGACTTTTAGAAGACATCTGAAGGCAGGCCTGTATGGGGAGGTTTCTAATGTCTGATGTTTTATTCTGTCTTTATTATGTACTGGAAGTCGCCCAGATGGGAAAGTCAGAGAGCCAGTATGGTGAGGAGGTTAGAGCGACCTACTGGGACCTGAAAGACCCAGGTTCAAATCTCCACTTGGCCCTGAAGCTCACCGGGTGTGACTTTAGGCCAGTCACTCCCTCACAGGGTTGTTTGGAGGGATTGTGTTTGGAGGGACGGGAGAACCGTGCACAGTGGGATATAAATGCAATGCAAATGCATTTTTAAAATCCATTGCAGTGGGTTGGACTAGATGACCACTGGGGAACCCCTTCCAACTTACCATTCTGTGAAGTAATTAAAATGAAAGCCACCTTGGAGAGCTTGCCAGCAAGCTAGCAGCCCTACTGGTTGACTGACCAACTCTAGAGTAGACCCGTTGAAAAACCGACAGGCCTAAATCAGGCTCGCCCCATTTCATGCCAGCCGGTCTACTCCGTGTAGGGCTTAAGGTTAGGCTCCTCGCTGCTGCGCCTTGAAGGAAGAACTTCTGGTTTTCCGACTCTTGAGCTGAAGCTTTTTATCATTCCTTTAAGGAGAAAAAGCAAAACAGAGTAAGTGCAAGTCGGGAATGACTCCTGCCCGGGTGGGACCACGTCGCTGCTCTCCTGAAGCCCTTCTGCTCCGTCCCAGCTGAGGGTGTGTGTGTGATAAATGCGCTCTGCACACGCTCATGGGCACCGCTGCCCAGCAGGCGCCAGGGAATGCGCTCCGGTTTTTAGAGAGCCGGATGTCTAAGCAGAAATAGACAGGATGTTCTAGGAAAAGGACGGTGGAGGTCGACCCCTCCTCCCAATAACAGTGGTTGTGCCCGGTGTTAGTCACACTCAGAGAAATGTAAGAATATTTAAAGCACACACCTCTCCCAGAATCCTGGGAATTATAGCGTACTCTTCAGAGTGCTACAATTCCCAGCACCATTGACAAACTACACTTTCCAGGATTTAAATATATGGTGTGTGCACAGCCTAATTTACGTCCCTTGCTCTGAGATTAATAATAATAATAATAATAATAATAATAATAATAATAATAATCAGAGCTTCAGTGTCGACAGTGCTTTACAGAGCGCAGTTTTCTCGCAAGTAAGCAATGCATCTTAGATCCCATAAAAGTCTGTTAAGCGTTGGGGTCTTTCAGTGCGGTAGCGAAGGACCCGATCCAACCAAAATGAAGCCCTTTCGAAACCCAATGGCCTTGATTTTCTTTTTTTTAAAAGGGGGGGGCGTCTTAACAGACCGATCACAACGCCTTGCTTACTCGCAAGTAAGCCTTACCGAGCGTAACGAGGCTTACGCCTAAGTAAGAAAGTGCTGGAACGCGGTCTTCGCCTCTTCGACGCAACTGAACGTGGAAGAGAACGCAGCCTTTGTCTCATTATCGTTGTGTTTCGCTATTGACTCTCGAAAACGTAAATCGAGGGAGACACAAAAATTGGCGACGATCGCGGGCCAGCAATATTATATTTGGGTGTTTTTAATCCGGGACGGGAGGGAAAGGAATAATCGTTTTGAAGCTTGTCGCGCGCTCTTAAGCGGAGTGAAACCGAACCTCCGCGTTTGGTAGGCACGGTCTCAGATGTTTTAAATAAATTGAATTGCATCCGTTTGGATGTCGAGGTCTTGTAATTCGAACAAGCAAAAAACAACAACAATGAATTATTATTTTTTTATTATTATTATTTATTTATATGGTTATACACAGTCAGCTTGCCTTGAATATTGGTGACCCGGGGTTGCGGCTAAGTCCTGATTAGAGCCAGGTAAACTGAAATTAAAGGGCAGGTCCATTAATTTCAATACTGTAGGTCTGCTCTGAATTTGGTCAATGTTAATGGTATCATAGAACTGTAGAATTGGAAGGGAATTTTTGTTGCACGCAGCAAGCTAACAGCACCAAGAATATAGTGTTTTTAGATAGAGATAGATAGATAGATAGATAGATAGATAGATAGATAGATAGATAGATAGATAGATAGATAGATATAGTTTGGTAATCAATATACATATATCGCCTAACAGCCCTTTCTATGCATATTTACTTGGGAATAAGTGTATTCTACCGAGCTTACCCCCAGAGGAAGTTGTAGTCCACCCGACATCATCATCATCATCATCATCATCATACCCTGCCCATATGGCTGGGCTTCCCCAGCCACTCTGGGCGGCTTCCAAAAAAATATTAAAATACTGTAATACATCAAACATTAAAAACTTCCCTAAACAGGGCTGCCTTCAGATGTCTTCTCAAAGTCTGGTAGTTGTTGTTCTCTTTGACATCTGGTGGGAGGGCGTTCCACAGGGAGGGCGCCACCACCGAGAAGGCCCTTACATACATTTAAAGCGCGCACCTCAAATATTGGGAACTGTAGTTCTTTAATTTCGGTGTGTGTGTTAAACTACAGCTCACAGGATTCTTGGAAGAAATGTGTTTTTTCGAATAGTACGATGTGCACACAGAAATCAGGGAACGGGTTGTTTGGTGAGAGAAGGAGCACATGATGGGAGTCGTGTTTGTGTGGAAAGGAAGGTTGGGAATAAATATAATCTGGTGAGGAAGGCAGGGGCGCTGGAAGAAAATGATAATATTTGAAATTAGTAGGTTCCAGAGTCATTTATCTTGGAGACGACTGAATTTGAGAATGGGGTGGGTGTTCTTTCCGTTTCTAATCTAGGGAATCCGTGTTGACCTATCCTAGCTGCGTTTTATTGCATGCCGCCCTCTGGAAAAACCCGGTGGAATCCTGCCCTGAAATTGTTAACAGACGGTTTTAGATGCGTTTACTCGGAAGTAAAGGCCCGTCGTTACCAAGCCAATCGCTTGCCAAAGGCGTCAGGACAGCCGTTGGCGTTTGGGGAATGCAGAGCTTCCATCTAGAATAAAAACCATTTTCATTTCGGATGAAATAATTTTCTTGGGTGTGCCGGGGGCCGGGCGGTATTCGTAAATTGGGTTTTTAAGGCAAATTGGGAAACCATTCCTAGTTCCCAGACACGTTTCCTCCCCCACAAGTGAAACAAAACATTAAATCCCCAACCCAAGTAAAATCAATTATTAAATCTGCACAGGCTGTTTATTGATTTAGAGGCTAGGTATTGCCTGAAAACTTTAAAAAAAATAGCAGCCTAAGACCTAACCCGAACATCGCAGCTAAAATGACCGAGGAACGTGTGGATCGTGACCAATTCAATTTTACCCAGTGAAAACAGCAGTTTATCAAGTTTATCGTGTGGATTGGTTTCAGCGGGTCTACTCGGCTTAGGTTTTACTTGGACGCAGCTTATTCACGGGGGGTGGGGGAATCGATATAACGCCCTATTTTAAGGGAAGGGGAAGGGAAGATGGTCAACATTAAAACCAAAAGTTAAAACAGCCACAATTAATAATGGGTGCTGTGCTTCGCATCTGTTTATTTAAGATACGATTAAATTAAAGAGAGACTTTGGCGTTTTCTCGCCACTATTCTGCTTTAGGGCCGGCGGGTAGATATAAATAAGATTTTTTTATTTGCTTGTTCATTTTGACCACAAACACCACTACTAGAGACCGGAAAGGCTAATGGTTAAAAAATGTCTTTTAGGAATGAGAGACTGGTATTTTTTCTGGGCAAAACCGGATTTAACAAACCGGCTCAGCCGGAATTCGTGGAGTCCGAGCCTCGGCGCGTTTACTTGGGAGCAAGTCTCAGTGAACTCGTTGGTTTTGGGTAGACAGGCGCCAGGATTTAGGGAAGTACACGAGGAAAGGTTTTCGGGAGCCAAACGGGATCCTCGCCCACGAAGTCAGATAATTGTGACGACTCTTAGATGTTCATTTTCAGGTTTAAGACTGGGAAAGGAAGGTGAAAGGGAAAGAGATGGGGAGCTTAGAGAGGGAAAGTTGCTGGCAAAGGAAGGGGCAAAATGTGTGTGAGAGAGAGAGAAAGGGAGAGAGAGAATAAGAGAGAGAGAGAGAGAATGAAAAAGAGAATAAGAGAGAGAACGAGAGACAGAATGGAGAGAGAGAATGGAGAGAGGAAATGAGAGAATGAAGAGGGGAAATGAAAGAGGGAATGAGAGAATGAGAGAGAATGAAAGAGAGAAGGAGAGAATGAAGGAGAAAAGAGAGAGAGAATGAAAGAAAAAGAATGGAGAGAGAGAGAAAGAGAACAGAGAGAGAGAATGAGAGAATTAAAGAGAAAGAATGAGAGAGAGAGAGAGAGAGAGAGAGAGAGAGAAAGAAAGAGAAAAGAGAGAGAGAATGAAAGAGAGAGAGTGAGAGAGAGAAGGAGAGAGAGAATGGAGACAGAGAATGAAAGAGAGGAGAGAATGAAAGAGAAAAGAGAGAGAGAATGAGAGAGAGAATGAAAGAAAGAGAATGGAGAGAGAGAGAATGAAAGAGAATAGAGAGAATGAAAGAAAGAGAGAATGAGAGAATGAAAGAGAGAGAGAGATTGGGGGGAGTGCTGGCAAAGGAAAGGAGCGAAATGAGGGCGCTGTATGAGGGAGGGGGAAATCACAGAGAGGGGGGAAACAGTAGCAGGAAAAACGGGGTGGGTGGGGAAAGGAATTAGAAAGAAATTCGGGGGGGGGGAGAGATGGGAAATGAGACAGGAGAAGAACCTTCGAACCGAGGGGGAACGGCAGGAGGAGATTCAAAGGAACGGGGCGGGGGGGGGGCGTGGAGAAGGGGAAAAAAGGAAGGAAGGAGAGAGGAACGAAAGGAAGTTAAGAAACAAAAGAGAAAGGAAGAGAGGAGCGGAAGAGGAGAGAGAAAAGAGAAAGAAGTAAAATAAAGAAGAGAAATGATGGTAAAAGAGAGAGGAAGAAGCGGGGAGCGAATGTGCGCCCCCCCAATCCACTCCGGTTTTTTTTTTTTTGCTGGCGCCCAGCCCTCTCGGCGAGGGGCCGTCCAACCTCTCCTCTCGGCCCGGCTCCCATTTCCCTGATTGCATTTAAACGCGTCATTATCCAGAGCGAGGACTCTCGGAGGTGGGGGGCGTCCCTGGCCGCTCCGATCCTCATCGATTCCTATCCCTAATTCATCACCGTCTCTCCCCGATCGATCCGTCCGCCCCTGCCTGCCTGCCGTAGATACAGCTTCGACCCCAACCACCAGCTTCTCAGCGCGCAGGGCCTCCCAACGTGGCGCCGGGGGCCAATCCGGAGTGAGACCGCTTTGGGAAAAGGAGCTGCCGTGTTTTACTGCTCCTCCTCAGGGTTGCAAGCCTCCCTGAACAGAGCTGCCTTCAGATGCCTTCTACAAGTCAGAAACTTGTTTATCTCCTTGACATCTGGTGGGAGGGCGTTCCACAGGGAGGGTGCCACCACCGAGAAAGCCCTCTGCCTGGTCCCCTGTAACTTGGCTTCTTGCAGGGAGGGAACCACCAGAAGGCCCTCGGGAGATGGACCCAGGTGTCCGGGCTGAACGGTGGTGGTGGAGATGCTCCTTCAGGTCTACTGGGCCGAGGCCGTTTAGGGCTTGAAAGGTCAGCACCAACACTTTGAATTGTGCTCGGAAATGTGCAGGCCTTTCAGTCTGCCCTGGTCTGAGCATCTGGACGTCGTAAATATCAGCTGGCTCAGTTGCTAGAGCATGAGATTCTTAATCTCAGGGTTGCAGGTTCGAAGCCCAGGTTGGGCAAAAGATTCCTGCTTGGCTGGGGGTTGGACTGGATTTAGGTTTGATGTGGCCCTCAGCTCCTGAAGGCAATGGGGCCCTTTATATGTCCAGCTGTCCTTTGTCAACAACATATTGTCGCTGTTTTTTGTGTTGAATATATGCTATATGGTATTTTAGGGACCTAATAGGTATTTAGGGACGCAGGTGGCGCTGTGGGTTAAACCACAGAGCCTAGGACTTGCCGATCAAAAGGTCAGCGGTTCGAATCCGGGGTGAGCTCCTGTTGCTCAGTCCCTGCTCCTGCCAACCTGGCAGTTCAAAAGCACGTCAAAGTGCAAGTAGATAAATAGGTACCGCTCCGGCAGGAAGGTAAAGGGCGTTTCCGTGCGCTGCTCTGGTTAGCCAGAAGCGGCTTAGTCCTGCTGGCCACATGACCCGGAAGCTGTATGCCAGCTCCCTCGGCCAATAAAACGAGATGAGCACCGCAACCCCAGAGTTGGCCACGACTGGACCTAATGGTCAGGGGTCCCTTTACCTTTAATAGGTATCTAAAGCCATTTGCACATAACAAATTACCGTATTTTCCGCTCTATAAGACGCACCAGACCACGAGACGCACCTAGTTTTTGGAGGAGGACAACAAGAAAAAAATATTCTGAATCCCAGAAGCCAGAACAGCAAGAGGGATCGCTGCGCAGCGAAAGCAGTGATCCCTCTTGCTGTTCTGGCTTCTGGGATAGCTGCGCAGCCTGCATTCGCTCCATAAGACGCACACACATTTCCCCTTACTTTTTAGGAGGGAAAAAGTGAGTCGTATAGAGCAAAAAATACGGTATGTATTTTATCAAAGTAATTTGTTTTTTTATCTTATTTTTTAGAAATGTACATCCAGTGTGTTTTTCTTTTAATTTTTTGTAGAGACCCAAGACAGTGGGGCCCTAAGCTATAGCTTGTTTAGGTTATACGTAAATCCTGCACTGGCTCTGCTCACTGTTGTGAAGAATATTCTTACGTCATGAATGGTCGATGTCACCATTCAATCACAGCCAGTCTGTTCTTTGAAAAATAAAACCTTAGAGCCACCTTGCCCCAAAATGGCAACTGGACATTCCATTTGTGGGAATCTTGTGGATAGTAGGAGGTAAGGGTAAAGGGACCCCTGACCGTTAGGTCCAGTCGTGGCCGACTCTGGGGTTGCGGCGCTCATCTCGCTTTATTGGCCAAGGGAGCCGGCGTACAGCTTCCGGGTCATGTGGCCAGCAGGACTAAGCCGCTTCTGGCGAACCAGATCAGCACACGGAAACGCCGTTTACCTTCCCGCTGGAGCAGTACCTATTGATCTACCTGCACTTTAAGGTGCTTTCGAACTGCTAGATTGGCAGGAGCAGGGACCGAGCAACGGGAGCTCACCCTGTCGCGGGGATTCGAACCGCTGACCTTCTGATCGGTAAGTCCTAGGCTCTGTGGTTTAGACCACCTTGCGTCCCTGACATTCCCCTGTATATTGCAGGAAGCTAGTTGTTAGATTCGTTTGAATCTCTTGAGTTAAGCAATCCAGTCTAGCTTGTCCAGATTGGATTGTTCCTGGTAAATTCCCCTTTAATCCCTCTTAAAAAGAATAAAGGCACAACAGCCTTCTCTTAAAAGTAATAATAGGTTTACTTACATTCAGTTCACAGTTTGATCCTGAAGGCAGGCTTTAGCTTGTAGTTACAGAAGAGATTGTGGGTTTATCTCATTATAGGGAATGAGCCCATATGCTGCTGGCTGAAAGCCGGCAGACAGCAAAAGAACATCAAAATGGAACAAGGCAAAACAGAAAAAGGAGAAGGGTCAAGAGAGGAAGATGGCTGCTTGACCAGCCCTTTTAGCCATCTCACTGTGGGATGTGATACGTAAGTAGCAGTCAAGTACAACATTCCTTGTTTTCCTAGAGTGGACATGCTGGGAAATGTTTGGTCCAGCCAGTCGAAAACTTCCTGTTTCCTCCTGGCTGGGACATAGATCCTTTGCATGTGGCTAGAGGTGGGTGTGGCATTACCTGTCCAGGTAACAAAAGGACGAGGCACATAGCACTCTCTTTCTCTTTTTGACTTCCTCTGTCGTTGGAGGAGCAGCTTTTAGCTAGAAATGTTCTCTCAGCCGATACGGGATAGATCCACATGTATATACTTTGTAACTAAGTCTGCCTTCAGGGATCCAACTGTGAACTGATGATGTGAGTAAACTTCTTTTATATACTTTACACAAGATTGTGGCGTGTTTATTCTTTTAAGAGGGATATAAGAGAACTTAAGGTAAAGGGACCCCTGACCATTAGGTCCAGTCGCGGCCGACTCTGGGGTTGCGGCGTTCATCTCACTTTACTGGCCGAGGGAGCCGGCGTACAGCTTCCGGGTCATGTGGCCAGCATGACTAAGCCGCTTCTGGCAAACCAGAGCAGCGCATGGAAATGCCGTTTACCTTCCCGCCGGAGCGATACCTATTTATCTACTTGCACTTTGACGTGCTTTCGAACTGCTAGGTTGGCAGGAACAGGTTCCAACAGGAGTTCACCCCGTCGCGGGGATTCAAACTGCCAATCTTCTGATCGGCAAGCCCTAGGCTCTGTGGTTTAACCCACAGCGCCACCCGTTTCCTTATAAGGGAACTTACCAGGAACCTAATAGCAAGAGGCTCACACGAGCCTGCAACCAGTTATCCGCTGTGCGTTTAAAAGGGGAATGTAACTCTGCTAAGTAAAGGAACTTGCTAGCGCAAGTTAGGAAGGATATTAATAAACAATATATCCTCTCCTGCCTCCCTGAACATTCCCACACTCACAGGGTCCCGCCCATCTACCTGGTCACATACAGGGGAGGATGCTATAGATCAGGTGTGACAGGAAGTCCACTCTAGGCAAACAGGAAGTGTTGTACTCGACTGCTTTCTGTGATGTTACATCCCACACCTTTGGGCACCTTAACGCAACCGATAGCCAGGTGAAAACGAGCCTGGCGCCTGGCTAATTCCGAACACCGGTTGGAGACCCCAGTTTGGGAAACAGCTCTGTTTGAAAGGGATGGAGCAATAGCTCAATAGGAAAAATGCAGTTTCCTGCATTCTACTACAGTGTGGAAGAATATTTTGTGACTGTAACTAGGACTGGTTCCATCCAGCTGTGTTTCCGTCATCCCTCAATGCTTCTCAACATGGCTCTTCAGATCTCCCTCAATGTCGCAATTTTAACTGCAGGATACCAGCTTTATGTTCCATTCGCCTCCCCTGTTAGGTTATTTCCCCACCAACAGAGATTATTTTATTTTAAAGGTGCATTCTTTTTTGGGGGGTGGGCCCTGTTGTTTGCTTGCGGATCTGCAACTTCTTTACAGCGGCGGAGCCAAGGGGTGTGGGGGAGAGAAAATGAAATCAAGGAAAGGGGGAAGAAAGAAAGAAAGAAAGGGGGGAATTTTCAAGCCTGTATACTGCTAGATGAAATGAATAGGCCAGAAATCTTAAAAAAAAAAAAAATCAGCGAAGCTCAATCAATATCAGGCACAAAACAGCAAGCAGGGATATTGACAAACACATCTCCTAGACCCCCAATCTGGGAGGGAAGAAAATGTGTGGGGGGGGTGGTTGAGAGAGAAGGGAGGGGGAGGGAGAAAACTGTTGGAAGGAAGGACAAAGGGAACGAAAAATAAGGCAGGGAGAGAGAGAGGTCTGAACTGGGAGGGTTTTCATGCAAACAAATCCATGTGTTGTGTTGTGTTGTGTTTGTGTGTGTGTGTGTGTGTGTGTGTGTGTGTGTGTGTGTGTATCCTTTGTGTATGTATAGCTGAACAGTGTAGAAATCTGAGCCATGAATGGAAAATATATACACACAAGGACTCACTGGAAGGGCTTTATCCAGAATTAATCCTGAGCAGGCCTGGAAACGATGCCTTATGAGGAACGGCTAAGGGAGCTGGGCATGTTTAGCCTGGAGAAGAGGAGGTTAAGGGGTGATATGATAGCCATGTTCAAATATATAAAAGGATGTCACATAGAGGAGGGAGAAAGGTTGTTTTCTGCTGCTCCAGAGAAGCGGACACGGAGCAATGGAGCCAAACTACAAGAAAGAAGATTCCACCTAAACATTAGGAAGAACTTCCTGACAGTAAGAGCTGTTCGACAGTGGAATTTGCTGCCAAGGAGTGTGGTGGAGTCTCCTACTTTGGAGGTCTTTAAGCAGAGGCTTGACAACCATATGTCAGGAGTGCTCTGATGGTGTTTCCTGCTTGGCAGGGGGTTGGACTCGATGGCCCTTGTGGTCTCTTCCAACTCTAGGATTCTATGAAACTGGCCGGCGTGGCTAAACCAAGCCCATTGAGGTCAATGGTTCTAGAATGGGGATGGCTCCAACCCATAATATCCTCTCTCTCCCTGGGCGTCTGTGAATGTCTGTGCACCACACACAGAATCTCACGAGGAAGGGGGGGGGGCTTAGGATGTATACAAGGGGAGGGAGTTTAAATGGCTTGCCTGGAGATCCGCTGCAAAAATCTGTGCAAGGTAGACACCGAAGGGCCTGCGGGCGGCTGCAGTAAAGGGGGAATGTAAAAAAAAAAAAAAAAAGAAACAGCTGCTTAGAGATAAGTCTTCAAGACCTATCTGGGTCTTTTCATACCCAAATATACATTCGGGAACACATTTCTTCATTTTTCTTTCTTTTGAAAAAACCCCAGTTACGGGTCCCAACTCGCCAGGTGTATATGTGGTCCAAAGGTCTGTCTGAAGGGCACCTGCTGAGGATTAAATGAGCGAGTTCATCGCCATGCAGGTAAAGGGTAAAGGGATCCCTGACCGTTAGGTCCAATCGTAACCGACTCTGGGGTTGTGGCGCTCATCTCGCTTTACTGGCCGAGGGAGCCGGCGTACAGCTTCCGGGTCACGTGGCCAGCAGGACTAAGCCGCTTCTGGCGAACCAGAGCAGCGCACGGAAACGCCGTTTACCTTCCCGCCGGAGCGGTACCTATTTATCTACTTGCACTTTGACGTACTTTTGAACTGCTAGGTTGGCAGGAGCTGGGACTGAGCAACGGGAGCTCACCCCATCATTGCGGGGATTCGAACCGCCGACCTTCTGATCAGCAAGCCCTAGGCTCTGTGGTTTAACCCACAGCACCATCCGCGTCCCATTATATATATAATAAATGTTCATAAATGTACCAGCCAAGCACGTACATAGATATGTGGACCACATATCTGGAGCAGCATGGGAAGACCGCCCTGAAACCGTTTTGACTCCCAAACTGACCAGATGTTTTCTCTGCAAGGAGGGAGGGGGTGAGGGAACCTTCCCATTGTCTCATGAATTGGGTGATCACCATCTCAAAGGAATGGGTAGACTACCAGGAAAGGCAATCAGATGATAAGGCAATATCCGATAATCTGGCAGACAGGAAAAACAACAGCACTCAAATTTCTGTTGTAGACCGCCTTTTCCATGATGTAGGTATGATGTTTGTAGAAGGAAGAAAACCAAGTGAGGCTTGGACAAAGGGGTCAGCCTCTTTTCTTTGGCCTTAGCCCCACCCCGGGCCGTCCGTTCACTGTCCTCCCTGGCCGAGGGTGGGTCAAAGGCCGGCCCAAGCAGGTGGGAGGCACCTGCCCAGGTGAGCCCTCCTCTCGGTGCCACAAACCCCGCCCACTTGTAGGGAAGGGAGGGCAGAAATTGGTGGTGGTGGTCTTAGGTTACACCCCTTCTGTGATGGGGTCTTGAGCTACCAAGTAGGCAATTTTAAAAGTCTAAACAGTGGTGCCTCGCAAGACGAAATTAATCCGTTCCGCGAGTCTCTTCGTCTAGCGGTTTTTTCATCTTGCGAAGCAACCCTATTAGCGGATTAGCGGATTAGCGCTATTAGCGGTTTAGCGGCTATTAAAGGCTTAGCGGCTTAGAAAAAAGGGGGGGAAATCGGAAAAAAATCTCAAGACTCGCAAGACATTTTCGTCTTGCAAAGCAAGCCCATAGGGAAATTTGTCCTGCAAAGCGCATTGAAAAACGGAAAACCCTTTTGTCTAGCGGGTTTTCTGTCTTGCGAGGCATTCGTCTTGCGGGGCACCACTCTATAAAAGCTTGCACACCTATGTTCTCGGTTCATCTCCTCCCTCCCTGCGTGGAGTGAGCAGGGGACCCTGTTGCAACAGTTTAATAAAGATCAGGCTTACTAGCTGCTTTGCTTCTCAATATTCTCTGGTTGGCCTCTGTTATTTTCTCTTGTGGTTGTTGTTTAGTCGTTTAGTGGTGTCCGCCTCTTCGTGACCCCCTGGACCAGAGCACGCCAGGCCCTCCTGTCTTCCACTGCCTCCCACAGTTTGGTCAAACTCATGCTGGTAGCTTCGAGAACACTGTCCCACCATCTCGTCCTCCATCGTCCCCTTCTCCTTGCGCCCTCCATCTTCCCCAACATCAGGGTCTTTTCCAGGGAGTCTTCTCTTCTCATGAGGTGGCCAAAGTCTTGGAGCCTCAGCTTCAGGATCTGTCCTTCCAGTGAGCACTCAGGGCTGATTTCCTTCCGAATGAAGAGGTTTGATCTTCTTGCAGTCCATGGGACTCTCAAGAGTCTCCTCCAGCACCAGAATTCAAAAGCATCCATTCTTCGGCGATCGGCCTTCTTGATGGTCCAGCTCTCGCTTCCATATGTCACTATATTTTCTCCTACTGATAGAAAAACGTACTTAAGGACTCTATACAGGTTCTTGGATACCCCATAAGGGCAGATTTTGTTTACAACAGGGGGTTTACAACCCATGACAGGCCATTGTTGTTGAGCTTTTTTGGTGTGTGTGTGGGGGGGGAGGAATTCATCCATAAAAGACAAACAGTGATACTCAGAAGCTGCTGAATTGCAACTTATTACCAAACTTAAAACCATGGAGAGACCTGGTCTGAACAAAGACATTGGATTCTTATCTCATTATACATGACTAAGCCATTTCTCACCTTCTCACCCCTTGCCTTTTCCTGTAAGACCTATTACAGTCGTTAAGAGTCGTCAACAGGCTCATCTCAGCTATCTGCCAATCTCCCATTCCCACCACCCTTCTGAGTAATACCCCTCCCCACCTTCTCACTATATAGAAGGATCTGGCAACTTCTGTTTCAGTGTATCTGAAGAAGTGTGCATGCACACGAAAGCTCATACCAAGAACTAACTTAGTTGGTCTTTAAGGTGCTACTGGAAGGAATTTTTTTATAGTGATACTCAAAAACACAGTTCCTGCTTCTATTGGCAACAACCCGGACGTTGTTTTGACGGTTTTCTGAAATTCCTCCCGGACGCTAAATTCGCTGTTTGAATTCCAGACGTGGCAACCCAACTCGGAGAGTTGTGGACTCTCCTTCCTTGGAGGTCTTCAAGCAGAGGTTGGGCGGCCCTCTGCCATGGATGCTTTTGCTGCGATTCCTGCATTGCAAAGCGGGTTGAGATGGATGACCTCTGGGGTCATTTTATGACTGAGCGTTGGCGAGCCTCCTTTGCACGCAGAAGGTTCCAGGTGCGATTCCTGGAGTTTGCAGGAAGGGCTGGGAAAATCCTGCAGCCTGAGGCCCTCCATTGTCATAGAATCATAGAATCCTAGAGTTGGAAGAGACCCCAAGGGCCATCGAGTCCAACCCCCTGCCAAGCAGGAAACACCATCAGAGCACTCCTGACATATGGTTGTCATGCCTCTGCTTAAAGACCTCCAAAGAAGGAGACGCCACCAAACTCCTTGGCAGCAAATTCCACTGCCGAACAGCTCTGACTGTCAGGAAGTTCTTCCTAATGTTTAGGTGGAATCTTCTTTCTTGTAGTTTGGATCCATTGCTCCGTGTCCGCTTCTCTGGAGCAGCAGAAAACAACCTTTCTCCCTCCTCTATGTGACATCCTTTAATATATTTGAACATGGCTATCATATCACCCCTTAACCTCCTCTTCTCCAGGCTAAACATGCCCAGCTCCCTTAGCCGTTCCTCATAAGGCATCGTTTCCAGGCCTTTGACCATTTTGGTTGCCCTCCTCTGGACACGTTCCAGTTTGTCAGTGTCCTTCTTGAACTGTGGTGAGATGAACCAGCGGTTTGCTTCGGTATGAGACAGCCTGTTAGCTTCCTATTAGATCAGCCATTCCTTCATGAGGACTAGTTTATTGCTTAATTTTTTTTAAGGAGAGCATCTATAGCTCGATGGTAGATCTTCTCTTTTGCATGCAAAAGGTCGCAGGTTCTATGCTTGGGGGTCTTCAGGGAGTGCCAGAAAGCCCCCCCCCCCAACCTGGGCCTTTGGATAATAATAATAATAATAATAATAATAATAATAATAATAATAATAATAATAATAATAAATTTATTTATATCCCGCCCTACCTAGCTGAAGCCAGGCTCAGAGTGGCTAACAACAGTAAAATATACAATGTGCTAAAATCATTTCATTGTAAAATCAGTTCAAATCCATATATAATCCAAATAATAATAATAATTTTTATTTAGACCCCGCCCTCCCCAGCCAAGGCCGGGCTCAGAGTGGCTTACAAGTAATAATAAAAACAAGTTGAATGATTACAACTTAAAAACAAAATTAAAGTACAACATTAACCCCCGGTAACCCAATACATTTGAAGCAAGCGGCTTCCTGCAAAGGATCCTGGGAACTATGGTATGTGAAGGGTGTTGGGAATTGTAGTTCTTTGAGGGGGAACCCACAGTTCCCAGGATTCTTTGAGGGGAAGTCATATACTTTAAAGATATGGGGTTTGTGGGGGGTGGCTAGCACTGGTGAGATCTCTGCCCCAGTAGGCTAAAAGGGGAGCGGAGTTGTGCTGCACGGGAGAACGGGCCCCCATTCGCCCAGCCTGCTTTCACACGTGCGGCTAAACACGCGTGTTGGCCGGGCTGTGAACGTTCTAACACAGGGTGGAGGTCTGAAAGCCGATTGGGAAACCGGCGTTGTTCACCTTCCCAGCCTCTTGCGCACGAACGCGCAAGCCCCACCCCGTGAGAAAATGACCCGGCTCCGCGTCGCCTCTGCCCTTAAATCGAATTGACGCCCAACTACTCAATCCCGCTAAGCCAAGCGAGGTATTAAACGCAGCATTTGATGTCAGGCGAAGAATTTACGAGGCGGTCGATCTTCTTTTCGCAACCTTCTCCCACACAGGGAGACCTTCAGGGAATCTTTCTTGGAACCACCTATCCAATCGACTGCATCATCCGCTTGATATTCATTCATTTGGGTGTCGCGGGTTCGAGTCCCGCGTCGGACAAAAATATTCCCGCATTGCCCCTGGACATTTACCCAGGAGTCAGCTCCACCGGACACAGTGAATTTTACTTCTGAGTAAATATCTATAGTCTCGCTCTGTCATTTGAGACTTTTGCCACTACAATAATTGGGATCCTATTTCCTTGTTCCAATCCAGCTGTGAAATATATATATGGGTTCTTATAATTTTTTTGCTCCCACCTCCCAGCCCGCTTTTCCTTCTGAAAGACAAAACACGCATAGTAACACACACCCTGTAAAAAAATAAATAAATCTATTTTTATCTGGGATGGGGGGGGCAAAATGATTTCAATAAAGACAGGGGCAATATCACCCCTTCCTAAACTGAATTCACACCATAAGGGTTCAACAGAAATTAATATTATTAATTTTAATAAATTAATATTATTAGTATAAACTTAATATTATTAAACTTAATTCACGAGAATTCTGTGATTCTTTTTCGCACGCACATTAGTGGCAAAAGTCTCCTCAAATGACAGAGCGAGACTATAGATATTTACTCAGAAGTAAAATTCACTGTGTCCGGTGGAGCTGACTCCTGGGTAAATGTCCCACACTCAGTGGAGCTTACTCCTGTGTGCACGTTTATAATTTTGTGCTGCGAATCGGATTGGAACCACTTTCGTTTAATCCGGATGTACCGTTTCCCTTGGAAGTCTGGGATTTTTTCTTTTCTTCCAAAAATACATACATACATATATATATATATATATATATATATATATATATATATATATATGCAGGTTTTGGTGTCTTCGGGTGTCTTCCCGTGTAAGAGTTGGGGTGTCTAGGCGACGTTTCGACGAGGTCTCACTCGTCATCTTCAGGCTGGTGCTTTCGGCTTCTTGTTACTGGAACAGAGCAGGATCTCAGTGTTCCAGTAACAAGAAGCCGAAAGCACCAGCCTGAAGATGACGAGTGAGACCTCGTCGAAACGTCGCCTAGACACCCCAACTCTTACACGGGAAGACACCCGAAGACACCAAAACCTGCATTCCTGTACCCGTGAAAATCTACGAAAGCAAATATATATATATATATATATATATATATATATATATGTTTTCGTAGATTTTCACGGGTACAGGAATGCAGGTTTTGGTGTCCTCGGGTGTCTTCCCGTGTAAAAGTTGGGGTGTCTAGGCGACGTTTCGACGAGGTCTCACTCGTCATCTTCAGGCTGGTGCTTTCGGCTTCTTGTTACTGGAACAGAGCGGGATCTCAGTGTTTGAGTTCCTATAAATACTGTAGAGGGGTGTGGTGTATTGCCTCAAAAGTTCTGGGCAGAGGGGAAGTTCCCAGGCTAGTGTTCTTTTCTTCTTTTGTTCCTTAATTACTTGAGGGATATCTTGAGTGATTTCTTGAGTGATATTCTGAGTACCACTTAGGTGGGTCATTAGGTGTGGATTAGTTGCTAAAGCCTTCGTGTCTTGACCTCTTGAATTTGTGAAGAGTTTTTCTGGGAAGATGGCTGTACTGCACTTAGTTGTGCTTTGGCTTGGCTTCGTGTATAGGGGCGAGCTGTGGTTTTGTGCCCTGTGCCAGCCAGATCTGTGTAGGGATTGCAGGGGGGTGCAGCATCCGGAGGTGTCACTATGGTTTGGTTACTGGATGGTGTCTGTAATTTATCTGTGGAGAGGGTCTGGGTTTGGGTCTGGTGTGGTTGATTGGTGGTGGCGTTCTGTGTGCCTCTGGATCTGGTGTCGGTTTTTGTGGGGAGGGCTAATTTCCAGATGTCTGGCAGGCGGGACGTGTCGTCACGCTTGTTCATGTTGTGAGGGTGTTTCTCTATCTCGATGGCTTCCATGATTATTCTCTTGTGGTGATGTTCCATGTTAAAGAGCAATTTGGAATCTGCAAAATTAATTTCGTGTCCTGTTTCTTTCATGTGTTGGAAAAGAGAGGAAGATTTTTCTTCTTTTTTGACGGCATTCTTGTGTTCTGCGATACGTGCATTTATTCGTCTGTTTGTTTGTCCAATGTACGTGGCTGGGCAGACTTTGCAGGGTATTTCATAGACCCCTTGGTTTTCCAACTGGATTTTATCTTTGGGGTTTCTGAGGATATTGGCTATTTTTTGGTTGGTGCAAAAGGCTGTTTTGATATTGTGTTTATGGAGGATTTTGCTAATTTTATCTGTAGTGCCCTTGATATAAGGAAGGAGGGCCATGCCATTGTTTTCTTCCGTGTCTTGGTTTTTGGGGGGTGTTTCTTTTTGGATTAGCTTCTTAACCCTGTTTTGCTGGTATCCATTGGCGATTAACACATTTGAGAGATTCTGTAACTCAGTTGTCAAGTGGTCTTTGTCAGCCAGGCGTTTGGTTCTGGAGATGAGGGTCTTGGCTACGGAGTTTATTTGTGCAGGGTGGTGGTGTGATTGAGCATGTAAGTAGCGGTTGGTGTGTGTTTTTTTCCGGTAGATAGTGTGTCCTAGGGAGCCATCAGGTTTTTTGTAGATTAGGACGTCAAGGAAGGGAAGCTGGTTGTTGGCTTCTATTTCCATAGTGAATTGTATTTTGGGGTGTAGGCTGTTGAGATGTGTGAGGAAGCTATCTAGTTTTTCTTTCCCGTGTGGCCAAATTACAAAGGTGTCGTCAACATATCTGAGCCAAAGTTTGGGTTTGTGTTCTGACTTGTCTAAAGCATTGGTTTCAAAGTGTTCCATGTACAGATTTGCGATGACCGGTGAGAGGGGTGATCCCATAGGTGCTCCTTCTATCTGTTTGTATCTTTGTCCATTGTGGATGAAGTACGTGTTGGTTAGGCAGTGGTTGGTCAGGTCCAGGATGTATTCGGGGGGATTGTATTTGTTTTGAATGGCTGTCAAGGCTTCATTAATGGGCACTTGTGTGAAGAGAGATACAACATCGAAGCTCACAAGTAGGTCATCGGGATGACCTACATCCCGATGACCTACTTGTGAGCTTCGATGTTGTATCTCTCTTCACACAAGTGCCCATTAATGAAGCCTTGACAGCCATTCAAAACAAATACAATCCCCCCGAATACATCCTGGACCTGACCAACCACTGCCTAACCAACACGTACTTCATCCACAATGGACAAAGATACAAACAGATAGAAGGAGCACCTATGGGATCACCCCTCTCACCGGTCATCGCAAATCTGTACATGGAACACTTTGAAACCAATGCTTTAGACAAGTCAGAACACAAACCCAAACTTTGGCTCAGATATGTTGACGACACCGTTGTAATTTGGCCACACGGGAAAGAAAAACTAGATAGCTTCCTCACACATCTCAACAGCCTACACCCCAAAATACAATTCACTATGGAAATAGAAGCCAACAACCAGCTTCCCTTCCTTGACGTCCTAATCTACAAAAAACCTGATGGCTCCCTAGGACACACTATCTACCGGAAAAAAACACACACCAACCGCTACTTACATGCTCAATCACACCACCACCCTGCACAAATAAACTC
This sequence comes from Podarcis liolepis, assembly GCF_965112155.1. Classification (NCBI taxonomy): domain Eukaryota; kingdom Metazoa; phylum Chordata; class Lepidosauria; order Squamata; family Lacertidae; genus Podarcis; species Podarcis liolepis. Next base: position 1,674,619 of record NC_139572.1, read on the forward strand.
CGTAGCCAAGACCCTCATCTCCAGAACCAAACGCCTGGCTGACAAAGACCACTTGACAACTGAGTTACAGAATCTCTCAAATGTGTTAATCGCCAATGGATACCAGCAAAACAGGGTTAAGAAGCTAATCCAAAAAGAAACACCCCCCAAAAACCAAGACACGGAAGAAAACAATGGCATGGCCCTCCTTCCTTATATCAAGGGCACTACAGATAAAATTAGCAAAATCCTCCATAAACACAATATCAAAACAGCCTTTTGCACCAACCAAAAAATAGCCAATATCCTCAGAAACCCCAAAGATAAAATCCAGTTGGAAAACCAAGGGGTCTATGAAATACCCTGCAAAGTCTGCCCAGCCACGTACATTGGACAAACAAACAGACGAATAAATGCACGTATCGCAGAACACAAGAATGCCGTCAAAAAAGAAGAAAAATCTTCCTCTCTTTTCCAACACATGAAAGAAACAGGACACGAAATTAATTTTGCAGATTCCAAATTGCTCTTTAACATGGAACATCACCACAAGAGAATAATCATGGAAGCCATCGAGATAGAGAAACACCCTCACAACATGAACAAGCGTGACGACACGTCCCGCCTGCCAGACATCTGGAAATTAGCCCTCCCCACAAAAACCGACACCAGATCCAGAGGCACACAGAACGCCACCACCAATCAACCACACCAGACCCAAACCCAGACCCTCTCCACAGATAAATTACAGACACCATCCAGTAACCAAACCATAGTGACACCTCCGGATGCTGCACCCCCCTGCAATCCCTACACAGATCTGGCTGGCACAGGGCACAAAACCACAGCTCGCCCCTATACACGAAGCCAAGCCAAAGCACAACTAAGTGCAGTACAGCCATCTTCCCAGAAAAACTCTTCACAAATTCAAGAGGTCAAGACACGAAGGCTTTAGCAACTAATCCACACCTAATGACCCACCTAAGTGGTACTCAGAATATCACTCAAGAAATCACTCAAGATATCCCTCAAGTAATTAAGGAACAAAAGAAGAAAAGAACACTAGCCTGGGAACTTCCCCTCTGCCCAGAACTTTTGAGGCAATACACCACACCCCTCTACAGTATTTATAGGAACTCAAACACTGAGATCCCGCTCTGTTCCAGTAACAAGAAGCCGAAAGCACCAGCCTGAAGATGACGAGTGAGACCTCGTCGAAACGTCGCCTAGACACCCCAACTTTTACACGGGAAGACACCCGAGGACACCAAAACCTGCATATATATATATATATATATATGTGTATATATATGTGTATATATATATATATGTGTATATATATGTGTATATATATATGTGTATATATATATATATATATATACACATATACCCTCTACAAAAAACACAGAAACTGTAAATCCGGGTTCGAGGGGCGTTGGCGGGATATTCATCTAGAGATTATTTACTGGGCGCGTTTGGGTTTTTTACTGAGAAAGGTTGAGAATTTTCTGTGTCTCTGTGTTGCAAAAAAATAAAAATAAAAAATCCTGTTATTTTGTAATTGTGCAACGATTCATTTTAGCTTTTAAAAATTTATATTTTGTACATCGCTTGTAGAATATACCTTGAAGGCGAATAATAATAATAATAATAATAATAATAATAATAATAATAATAATAATAATAATAATTTCAACTTAATCTTTCGGAACTGCTTTTAACGAGTCCCACTCCCCCAGCCGTGACAGAACCCCGTTTCGATTCTCTCAAACGTCCCCCCACGCCAACCACCTCGCTCCAGGTGCAAATCTAGGAGCCACTCCGGATTCGTTTTCCGTTCACACGGAAACAGGTTCAGGCGTCGGATCCGCTCGGAAGTTCCAAATTAACCGAGCGAGACGCTCTTTCGGGCGAAATCTTCTTTGGGAACCAGATTTTTTCTCTCTCTCTCCCCACCCCTGTTCAAGAAATATAGATAAATATCTCCAAATCTTGACTTGCCAGCGTTTGGGGGCGGGCGGGGGCGGGGGCAGGGGAGAGGATAGGCTTAAGCCTCGGCTAATTTGCTCCCCCGTGCATTCATTATAAATAGAAATATCCCCCAGAACCTCAGCTTTCCCAATCTATTAGCGGGACTTAATTATGATAAATAATTAACGGATAAATCTTTGCTTGCTGTTCCACAGGGCTTGTCAAATTCATATCAGGATTTCCATTTAATTCCCTCGCAGCTAAGTAAGAGGCCGTTTCTCGCTCGCCGGTTTGAGCCACTTAGTTTCAAGAAAGATTTCTTTCTCTTGCTCTGCTACTTCCTCTTTCTTTCTTTCTTTCTTTCTTTCTTTCTTTCTTTCCTTCCTTCCTTCCTTCCTTCCTTCCTTCCTTCCTTCCTTCCTTCCTTCCTTCCTTCCCTCCTTCCCTCCTTCCTTTCTTTCCTCCTTCCTTCCTATCCCCCTTCCTTCCTTCCTTCCTTCCTTCCTTCCTTCCTTCCTTCCTTCCTTCCCCCCTTCCTTCCTTCCTTTCCCCCTTCCTTCCTTCCTTCCTTCCTTCCTTCCTTCCTTCTTTTCTCCCTCCCTCCCTCCCTCCCTCCCTCCCTCCCTCCCTCCCTCCCTCCTTCCTTCCTTCCTTCCTTCCTTCCTTCCTTCCTTCCTTCCTTCCTTCCTTCCTCTCTCTCTCTTGCTCCTTTTCTCCCTCCCTCCCTCCCTCCCTCCCTCCCTCTTTCCTTCTTTCTTTCCTTCTTTCTTTCTTTCTTTCTTTCTTTCTTTCTTTCTTTCTTTCTTTCTTTCTTTCTTTCTTTCTTTCTTCTCCTCCCTTCCTCCCACCACCAGCCGCCTCTTCCACTCCCCCCACCACCACCCAACCTCTTCCCTCCGACTTCCTTCTTCTCCCCGTTGCCCCTGGAACCTTCTGGGGGAGAGATAACAGAGCCTGAAAACTTCTCCGGGTGACCTCTGAATCAATTTGAAAAAGCTCATTTAACTGATAAGTCCTGAAAGCCCCAGAACTAATTTGAAAATACACCTATTAAAATCCCATCGATGGTGCCAGAGCGAGGCCGGGAGAGCCCTGAGAGGGCGAAGGCCCAGCCGCCCTGTCTGCCTGGACCCATGGGCAGAAACGGTCAACAAAGAAATTATACCTTTGCTGGGGAGCGTTGGGGAAAGAAAGAAAGGAAAAAATAAGAATTATGAGGGTCGAAGGATACAGCTCCTTCCTCTCTGCTGCTCCTTCCTAATGGAATAGGCTGGGCCAAAAGCTATTCATTTCCCCCAGGAACCAGGGAGACAGAATATTGAATTTTAAGTAAATCCAATATGTTATAATTTGGCGCAGTTTTAACGGTTAGGCTGGAAAGCGGTGATTCAAGGGTCATAAGCAACATAGCAAGCTGGCTTAGAGGGAGTCAGGCCAGTGGTCCGCCAAACTCTGTACTGTCCACACGGATCGGCAGGGTTTTCCAGGGTCTCTGAAAGAGCTTCTCTCCCACCACTACTGGGCGATGATGCTGGGAACTGAGCCTGGGGTCGTTTGCATGCAGAGCGAGTGCAATACAACTCTGCGATTCCCTTAAATATATTGCAAGACCCTAGTCCTCATGGTCTGTATAGTTAAAGCCGTGGTTTTCCCAGTAGTGATGTATGGAAGTGAGAGCTGGACCATCAAGAAGGCTGATGGCCGAAGAATGGATGCTTTTAAATTCTGGTGCTGGAGGAGACTCTTGAGAGTCCCATGGACTGCAAGAAGATCAGACCTCTCCATTCGGAAGGAAATCAGCCCTGAGTGCTCACTGGAAGGACAGATCCTGAAGCTGAGGCTCCAAGACTTTGGCCACCTCAGGAAAAGAGAAGACTCCCTGGAAAAGACTCTGATGTTGGGAAAGATGGAGGGCGCAAGGAGAAGGGGACGACGGAGGATGAGATGGTGGGACGGTGTTCTTGAAGCTACCAGCATGAGTTTGACCAAACTGCGGGAGGCAGTGGAAGACAGGAGGGCCTGGTGTGCTCTGGTCCAGGGGGTCACGAAGAGTCAGAAACGACTAAACAACTAAACAACAAGTCCTCATGGTCCTGAATTAAACAGTCTGCGAGCGCTTCAAAAAGGATGCTGTGATTACTCAGACCCAGACCTCAGAGTTTCAAGATTGGTGGATCAGGGGAAAGCTGCAGATGTAGTGTCTACCCGGACACCGGGGTCCAGCTCCGAGGGCCTTCTGGCGGTTCCCTCCTTGCGAGAAGCGAGCTTACAGGGAACCAGGCAGAGGGCCTTCTCGGTGGTGGCGCCCTCCCTGTGGAACGCCCTCCCATTAGATGTCAAGGAGATAAACAACTATCTGACTTTTATAAGACATCTGAAGGCAGCCCTGTTTAGGGAAGTTTTTAATGTTTGAAGTTTTATTCTGTTTTATATGTACTGGAAGCCGCCCAAAGTGGCTGACGGGAAAGTCAGGGAGCTGATATGGTGTAGGGGTTAGAGAGTGACCTACTGGGAACTGAGAGACCTGGGTTCAAATCTCCACTTGGCCCTGAAGCTCACCAGGTGTGACTTTAGGCCAGTCACCGCCTCTCCGCCTGACCTAGTGAGCTTACAGGGAACCAGGCAAAGGGCCTTCTCGGTGGTGGCACCTGCCCTGTTGACTGCCCTCCCATCAGATGTCAAGGAGATAAATAACTATCTGTTTTTTAGAAGACATCTGAAAGAAGCCCTGTACAGGGAAGTTTTCAATGTATGATGTTTTATCATGTTTTTAATATTCTGTTTGGAGTGGCGTGCAGGGAGGGTCTCATCCTGCATACCAGACGGAGCCGCCCGACAGCCGCCCTGGAACACAGAATTGACCTGCGCCTCCATGGACAGCTGTGAGTCCAAAATGACTCTCAGGCTGCTCACCTGGTCCTGTATGGGGAAATTGCATCGTAAAGACGACGGGATATATATATATGCAAGTGTGCTTTGCCGTGGCTACTGATTTCCACCGCAGTTATTAATGACCCAACCTGGGCCTGTGTGCCAGGAGACAGGCAAGTTCTGCTGATTGAATGAAAATTGGAAAACTCGTTAATACCTCAAGCGATATAGATCATCTGGAAGAAGATTTAAGCTCAGCCCGGGAGTGACTGATGGGTTTTAACACCTCTCGGATCTTTAAATTATATCTATCATAAAGCCCAAAACGCGACGTGTCTCGCCTAGGGTGATGTTAGAGGTTGAGTGCGTGACGATGTGCTTGAGACCTTCAGATGGGGCCAGCTCTCTAACTCTGGGTCCAGACATAATGGGGATGAACTGCCTGGGCCTTCCCCAACCCGGTTTTGGACTACAACTCCCATCATCCAAGACCACTGGGTGTGAAGAGCCAGGGGTTGATGGGAATCAGAGTCACGCAGCTCTGTTAAGCCACGGGTTCTCATTGCTGGGTGAGAACTGAAGTCCAAAATTCCTAGAGGCACCAGGCAAATTTGAACAATTTTTAACCTGTTTTCGGACAACATCGCCCTAGACCAGCCTTTCTCAACCTGTGGGTCCCCAGATGTTGTTGAACTACAACTCCCGTCACCCCTAGCTAGCAAGGCCAGAGCTCAGGGATGATGGGAGTTGTAAGCCGGAAGGACACAATAAGGGTTCTGCCAGATCAGGCCAGGGGCATCCAGTGGCCAGCCCAGATTGTTGTTGTTTAGTCGATTAGTTGTGTCCACCTCTTCATGACCCCCTGGACCAGAGCACGCCAGGCACTCCTGTCTTCCACTGCCTCCCACAGTTTGGTCAAACTCATGCTGGTCGCTTCGAGAACATTGTCCCACCATCTCTTCCTCTGTCGTCCCCTTCTCCTTGCGCCCTCCATCTTCCCCAACATCAGGTTCTTTTCCAGGGAGTCTTCTCTTCTCATGAGGTGGCCAAAGTCTTGGAGCCTCAGCTTCAGGATCTGTCCTTCCAGTGAGCACTCAGGGCTGATTTCCTTCAGAATGGAGAGGTTTGATCTTCTTGCAGTCCATGGGACTCTCAAGAGTCTCCTCCAGCACCAGAATTCAAAAGCATCCATTCTTCGGCGATCAGCCTTCTTGATGGTCCAGCTCTCACTTCCATACATCACTACTGGGAAAACCATAGCTTTATGTAATAGGACGCCCCTATTTTCATCAGAGAAATATCGGCGGGTATGTGAGGTTGCCACCCTGAGCTAGAAAAGAGGGCGATTGCAGCTGTCGGTGTCAGCCAGCAGTCCAGGAACAATAAACCTGACACAGGATTGGCAAAGCCATCCCCATCGCTTGCCATTCACGCCTCTTAACAAGTGTATCGGATGCGTATAACAAGCTCCTGGCCCACCAGGCGAAATTCTTGGGTTCCTGGCTCCCATCTCCGATGGCGAGATTGATGGGGAAACATTTCCTCCTGGCTTCCCCATAAACCTGCGCGTAGCTTGGCTCTCCTGCTAGAATCACCCTAAGCCAAAGACATTCATTAGAGGCGTCAATCGATGTGGTGGTTTTTTTATTTTTTATTTTTACGATTATTCTCATGCTCCCCGCACCACGTGCGCTCCAAGGCCGGGGCTTGGAAATATGTCAGCGTAATTGGAGGCAAGGAGACGCGCCCGGGTAGATTTCATTCTGCATGTTGGTGTCTGCTTGATCGTTAAGAAGCAGAATCATGGAACTGTAGACATTGGAGGGACCCTCAAAGGTCCTCTAGCCCCACCCGCTGATATGCAGGAATCGCAGATTAAGCGTCCATGACAGTCGAAGGCTTCTCCTTTCCTGGTTTCACCGTAGAACTAATCCTTTGAACTAATGTTTGTGGCAGCTGAACTCATCTTGGATTTGCCTAGGTAATTACAGTATAATCTTTCTTGGGGGTGGGTTATTCTTCATCATGCAGTACATCATTAATCTGCAGAACTCACTCCCACAGGGGGCAGAGATAAGCCCCTCCACCAAATAATAATAATAATAATAATAATAATAATAATAATAATAATAATAATAATAATAATAATATATTATTTATACCCTGCCCATCTGGCTGGGCTTCTCCAGCCACTCTGGGCAGCTTCCAACAAAATATTAAAATACTGTGATACATCAAACATTAAAAGCTTCCCTAAACAGGGCTGCCTTCAGATGTCTTCTAAAAATCTGGTAGTTGTTGTTCTCTTTGACATCTGGTGGGAGGGCGTTCCTCCTCCATGAAAATAGCTGTTTCAATTCAGTGGAGCAGGGTGAAGATATTAACTGATATGCATGGAATTTCAGATACAGCTATATAATCCCTCGTTTAGTAAGATAAGACCTTTGGAGCAGGCTTTTTAAAAAACAAATAAATAAATTTATGAACTGCCCTACCGTCCGCTGGAGTTCCCGGGTCCTGGAAAGTCGGCCTGTGTGAAGAAAATGAGACTAGGCTGAGTAGATTAGGCCTTGCCTTGCTTTCGCCCTGCCCCCTGCACACAGCCGATTTTTCTTGATTTTACTGCTGTGGTGTGTTTTGTTTGTTTGTTTGTTTGTTTTGGCAAACCACTTTGCAGGGTTTTTTAAAAAATAATTTTTATTAAATAAATAAACAGCAAATATAGATAAAACAACACAAGCCAAAACACAAACCACCCTGTAGATTTAAGTACAGCGGACGCTTGAGTTGCGGACGTGATCCGTGCGGGACGCATGTCCGCCACCTGCAGCAGCATGTCTGCACATGCTCAGATTGCGTTTTGGTACTTCTGCGCATGCTCAGATTGCGATTTGGCGCTTCTGCGCATGTGCAGCCGCTGTCACCTGTTCCGGTACTTCCTGGTTTCGGCGCGTCCATAACCCAAAAAAACGAAACCTGAAGCATCTGAAATCTGTCCATAGTCTCCTACTTGTGATGAGAGGCCCAGAATCCACATTCCTTTGTAAGAAAATACGAAATAATGTAAAACCATTTTTGCAGGCAATAATAATAATAATAAATGTGGGGTGTGTTGAAAAGAAATTTTCCGCACTGGGTACCACCTGACTTTCCTACGCCTCTGTGAACATCCATTCATCACCCTTAAAGGCAAAGGACCCCTGACCATTAGGTCCAGTCGTGGCCGACTCTGGGGTTGCGGTGCTCATCTCGCTTTACTGGCCGAGGGAGCCGGCGTGCAGCTTCCGGGTCATGTGGCCAGCAGGACTAAGCCGCTTCTGGCGAACCAGAGCAGCGCACGGAAATGCCGTTTACCTTCCCGCCGGAGCGGTACCTATTTATCTACTTGCACTGGTGTGCTTTCGAACTGCTAGGTTGGCAGGAGCAGAGACCGAGCAACGGGAGCTCACCCCGTCATGGGGATTCAAACCGCCGACCTTCTGATCAGCAAGTCCTAGGCTCTGTGGTTTAACCCACAGCGCCACCCGCATCACCTTTACTGTGATGTAAATAACCCATGAAGGTTGGCGGGAGGCGGGAGAGGAGAGAGAAATCCCTGGGAAATCTGTTTTGAATCTCCTGCGTGGGCACGACACTTGGAACAGCATTCCAGAGAGAGATTCTTCTGATCTGCCCGTCTCAGGTTCCGCTGGCAAGCGTCCCAGTGGCGCTGCTGACATCTCTCCAGCCCCATCAAAAAACCCCGACTTGGAGTAACAAGCAATCAATTCCCCTGTTAAGCTGTCGAAATATTTAACAGATATTACGGCTAATGGGTGCGGGGAGGGGGAGAGAGAGGGAGGAACCTCAAGCAAAGGGAGAGGGATGGTGCAAAGAGGTCTTCGCAGTGGAAAGGCAGAAGAAGAAGGCTCTCCTTTAGAAGCGTGAACATGGCCTACACTTCCCGCTGCCCCGATGTCCCCCCCAGAAGCACTCCCTCCTTGTGACCATCTCTGGTCAGAAGCTGTTTGTGGCGAAGAGGCAGAACAGCGTCCGGGAGCCTGTGATCGTCTGAATTTGACCTTCCTGCTTTTGTTACTCTGTGACTTTGGGAGTGGGGGACTCAAGGAGAGTTGGGGTGCAGGAACAAAGCACCTTTTATGTACGCATGTGTTGATACTGGGTCACAAGAAGGCTGGAGGCTCCTTGAATGCATTGTAAGGTAAAGGTAAAGGGACCCCTGACCATTAGGTCCAGTCGTGGCCGACTCTGGGGTTGTGGCGCTCATCTCGCTTTACTGGCCGAGGGAGCCGGCGTACAGCTTCCGGGTCCTGTGGCCAGCAGGACTGAGCCGCTTCTGGCGAACCAGAGCAGCGCACGGAAACGCCGTTTACCTTCCCGCCGGAGCGGTACCTATTTATCTACTTGCACTTTGACGTGCTTTTGAACTGCTAGGTGGGCAGGAGCAGGGACCGAGCAATGGGAGCTCACCCCGTCATTGTGGGGATTCGAACCGCCAACCTTCTGACCGGCAAGTCCTAGGCTCTGTGGTTTAACCCACAGCGCCACCCGCGTTGTACATTCTGCTTAAAGTCTTCGTGCCATATAGCTCCATATAGCTGTGGGCGTGATGGTGGTATGTGAAATAAAGTTCTTTGAAAAGAGGAAAAAAGAAAAAGGAAAAGAAGGGAGAGCGCTGAGGTCAAGGCCTTGGTAAGCCAGGGCCTGGCTGGAGCGATGGGGTGGGGATTGGCACCAAGGGGGGCAGAGAGCTTGCCCAAAAGGCACTGTCGCCCACAGGAAGAACAGGCCATGCGTGTGTGAGAGCGGCGCCCAATTATTCTCTCTCCTCTCTCCTTCCTTGGAGGTTTCTAAGCAGAGGTTGGATGGACACCTGTCAGGGATGCTTTAGCTGAGATGCCTTGTCTAGGCCCAGTATCCCTGAAGGAGCGTCTCCACCCCCATCGTTCTGCCCGGACACTGAGGTCCAGCGCCGAGGGCCTACTAGCGGTTCCCTCATTGCGAGAAGCAAAGCTACAGGGAACCAGGCAGAGGGCCTTCTCGGTGGTGGCGCCCGCCCCGTGGAACACCTTCCCATCATATGTCAAGGAAATAAACAACTATCTGCCCTTTAGGAGACATCTTAAGGCAGCCCTGTTCAGGGAAGTTTTTAATGTGTGACCTCTTAGTGTATTTTTGGTCTCTGTGGAAGCCGCCCAGAGTGGCTGGGGAAACCCAGCCAGATGGGCGGGGTACAAATAATAAATTATTATTATTATTATTATTATTATTATTATTATTATTATTATTATTATTATTTTTACAGATAGGTAGCCGTGTTGGTCTGCCATAGTCAAAATAAAAAAATTCCTTCCAGTAGCACCTTAAAGACCAACTAAGTTAGTTCTTGGTATGAGCTTTCGTGTGCATGCACACTTCTTCGGATACACTTCTTCGTGTGCATGCACACTTCTTCAGATACACACGTGTATCTGAAGAAGTGTGCATGCACACGAAAGCTCATACCAAGAACTAACCTAGTTGGTCTTTAAGGTGCTACTGGAAGGAATTTTATTATTATTATTATTATTATTATTATTATTATTATTATTATTATTGCATTGCAATGGGGGGTTGGGCTAGGGGGGTCCCTTCCAACTCTACAATTCTATGGTTCTATGGTACGCAACTTAAGGCCCGGGGGCCGGATGCGGCCCAATTGCCTTCTCAATCCGGCCCGCGGACGGTCTGCGAATCAGCGTTTTTTTACATGGGTAGAATGTGTGCTTTTATTTCAAATGCATCTCTGGGTTATTTGTGGGACATAGGAATTCGTTCATTCCCCACCCCAATACAGCCCGGCCCCCCACAAGGTCTGAGGGACAGGGGACCGGCCCCCTGCTGAAAAAGTTTGCTGACCCCTCTATTAGAACCTCTCTGTCTTATCTGTATTGAACTTCAGTTCGGGCAAGAGGGCTGGGGAACCACCTGCTACTAGAACATGGGAAGGCAAACTAAGGCCCGGGGGCCGGATCCGGCCCAATTGCCTTCTCAATCCGGCCCACGGACAGTCCGGGAATCAGCGTGTTTTTACATGAGTAGAATGTGTCCTTTTATTTCAAAGGCATCTCTGGGTTATTTGTGGGGCCTGCCTGGTGTTTTAAATGAGTAGAATGAGTGGGTGCCACCACCAAGAAGGCCCTCTGCCCGGTTCCCTGTAACCTCGCTTCTCGCAGGGAGGGAACCGCCAGAAGGCCCTCGGGAGATGGACCCAGGTGTCCGGGCTGGACGATGGGGGTGGAGACGCTCCTTCAGGGATACTGGGCCATTTAGGGCTTTCAAGCTCAACACCAACCCTTTGAATTGTGCTCGGAAACGTCTCGGGAGCCAACGTAGGTCTTTAAGGGTTCGTGGTGAGTTCTGGCACCTCTTTTTCCCTGCAAAAAATGCAACCATACAAACAATAACAAAGGCATTGCAAGGAGCATGTTCAGTACACCCCCCCCCCAAATGGCAGGGGTACAGATTGACCAAGATTTTAAGGGGAGTTTGCACAGCCCAACGAGAACGAAGAGCGCTTCATGTCGTCATCAAGGCATTCTGGCCCCAACCTCTTTTGTTCTTAAAGCTGCTCCTGGGGGTTTCAATAAAATTGACAGGTTCAGGGGAATCAATGGTCCATCCAGGGTTCTCCGTCGTCCCACCCCCTTTCTCCGCCCACCAGAGTGCCCAGAGAAATTGGGATGGCAGCAGTTGGGGGGGTTGGGGGGGTGGAGAAACGATGTTTGGAGGGGGAGCAGGAGGAGTCCTGCAGCTGCAGCGAGGCTGCTTGTGGGAAGAGAAATTTGATTGGAAATCTATCAGCTCCTTCTTGTGATTTATGGGTTCTTTGCCAGCAGAAGCAGCCCCAGATGGGGGTCATTTTTTAAAGGGCAATGCCAGGAAGTTTTCCAGCTCCCAAGCGCTGCACGATCTGTCCATTTGATAGAAGAAAGGAGCGTTCTTTCCTTCTCTCTCTGTCTCTATCTCTCTGCACCCCACGACAATCTTGACTCCTGTAATGTGCTTTTCGTGGGGCTGCCCTTTGCAGCTGGTCCGGAAGTTGCAATCAGATTGAGGTTGAATCCTGACAAGACAGAAGCACTGTTTTGGGGGGACAGGGGGAGGGCGGGTGTGGGGGACTCCCTGGTCTTGAATAGGGCAACTGTGCCCCCCAAAGGACCAGGTGCGCAGCCTGGAAGTCATCTTGGACTCACAGATGTCCATGGAGGTGCAGGTCAATTCTCTGTCCAGGGCGGCTGGCTGTCTGCCAGCTCCATCTGGTACGCAGGATGAGATCCTTCCTGCCCACAAAGAAAGGTCACGAAACAGAAAACACTTCTGGCGTCTTCCTGCTATCTACTTCCAACTTGGGGTGACCATGCCATTTGACTATTTTATGTCCCAGGTGCCTCACCTTGTCTGCAGACTGTCTGGTCAGAGTGGTGCATGCTCTGGTTATCTCCCGCTTGTACTATTGCCATGTGCTCTACATGGGGCTGCCTTTGAAGGTGACCCAGAAACTGCAACTAATCCAGAATGCGGCAGCCAGACTGGGGACTGGGAATGGCCACTGAGACCACATAACACCGCTCCTGAAAGACCTACATTGGCTCCCAGGACGTTTCCAAGCACAATTCAAAGTGTTGGTGCTGACCTTGAAAGCCCTCAACTGCCTAGTAGGCCTGAAGGAGCGTCTCCACCCCGGACACTGGGGTCCCCCTCCTGAGGGCCTTCTGGCAGTTCCCTCCCTTCGAAAAGCGAGGTTGCAGGGAACCAGGCAGAGGGCCTTCTTGGTAGTGGCGCCCGCCCTATGGAACACCCTCCCATCAAATGTCAAGGAAATAAACAACTACCTGACTTTTAGAAGACATCTGAAGGCAGCCCTGTTTAGGGAAGTTTTTAAATGTTTGATGTTTTATGGTGTCTTTAATATTCTATTGGGAGCTGCCCAGAGTGGCTGGGGAAACCCAGCCAGATGGGCGGGGTATAAATAATAAATTATTATTATTATAGCTGTGCAATTCTACGATTCTGTGAGTAAAACCTAGTTGATTGCCCGTACTTTGTTGTTTTTAATAGTAGGCGGGTGTGTGATCTATCCCTGAAAATTGGGGACTGTTATTCCTGGTGGTTCTTTCCAACTTCTTTCCATTTAGAGAGCCTCGTCTGTGTCTCCATCTATCCTTCTCCTAGCGTCTCTCCTCCTCCTCCTCACACCAGGTACAAATTGAGCTGTCACTTGGTTTCTCCAGGTACCCTCTGGCACCGTCGCAGACTCTCTCTTGCCAGGTTGTGTTACTGTGGCAGTTTATTAGGAGCAATTGGCTCCCGTCGCATTAGCTGGGGCTGGTTCAGAAGAAGAGATTGAGAGTGAAAGGAGGCGAGGGAGGGAAAGGAGAACGACTGGAGTGAAGAAAAGAACGAGACACTGCAGAGAGCTGTCAGGAGTAACCATGGACCAATGGTACCGAATAAGACCCTGATGTTGGGAAAGATGGAGGGCAGAAGGAGAAGGGGATGACAGAGGACGAGATGGTGGGACAGCGTTCTTGAAGCTACCAGCATGAGTTTGACCAAACTGCAGGAGGCAGTGGAAGACAGGAGTGCCTGGTGTGCTCTGGTCCAGGGGGTCACGAAGAGCCGGACACGACTAAACGACTAAACAACAACAATGGTACCGAATAGTATGGGAAACAGCCTTACTGAGAAAATTAACCAATAAACTGAAACTGACACAGGGCAAATAACATTATTATTATTATTATTATTATTATTATTATTATTATTATTATTATTAATACCCCACCCATCTGGCTGGGCTTCCCCAGCCACTCTGGGCAGCTCCCAACAGAATATTAAAAACACTAAAAAACACGATAAAACATCAAACATTTAAAAACTTCCCTAAACAGGGCTGCCTTCAGATGTCTTCTAAAAGTCAGGTAGTTGTTTATTTCCTTGACATCTGATGGTAGGGTGCCACCACCGAGAAGGCCCTGTGCCTGGTTCCCTGTAACCTCACTTCTCGCAGCGAGGGAACCACCAGAAGGCCCTCGGTGCTGGACCTCAGTGTCCGGGCAGAACGATGGGGGTGGAGACGCTCCTTCAGATATACTGGGCCAAGGCCGTTTAAGGCTTTAAAGGTCAGCACCAACGCTTTGAATTGTGCTCGGTAATTTATGGACCTAACAGGTATCTAAAGCCATTTGCACACAACAAATAGGAGCCTACAAAACACTATCACTATATGTAGGTTTTATTTTATTTGTTTGTTATCTTATATTTTGGAAATGTACATCCAGGTTATTTTCCTTTATTTTGGGGGAGCCCCTCCAAGAGAGTGGGGCCCTAAGCTATGGCTTGTTTAGCTTATTTGTAAATACGGCACTGGGTATCATACAAAATGCATCGTGCGGAATGATACTCAGCCATGTGAATATTGTGCCAAACTTGGCTACAGAAGTCCTTCCTTCCTTCCTTCCTTCCTTCCTTCCTTCCTTCCTTCCTTCCTTCCTTCCTTCCTTCCTCCTCCCTTCCTCCCTTCCTCCTTCCTTCCTTCCTTCCTTCCTTCCTTCCTTCCTTCCTCTTTCTTTTCCTTCCTTCCTTCCTTCCTTCCTTCCTTCCTTCCTTCCTTCCTTCCTTCCTTCCTTTTTCTTTCCCTTTCCTTCTTTCTTCCTTCCTTCCTCCTTCCTTCCTTCCTTCCTTCCTTCCTTCCTTCCTTCCTTCCTCCTTTCCTCCCTTCCTCCCTTCCTCCCTTCCTCTTTCTTTCCCTCCCTCCCTCCCTCCCTCCCTCCCTCCCTCCCTTCCTTCCTTCCTTCCTTCCTTCCTCTTTCTTTCCCTTCCTTCCTCTTTCTTTTCCTTCCTTCCTTCCTTCCTTCCTTCCTTCCTTCCTTCCTTCCTTCCTTCCTCTTTCTTTTCCTTCCTTCCTTCCTCCCTCCCTCCCTCCCCTTTCCTTAGATGACTAAGTTATCCCACCCCAGCCCACCCCAAAAAAGAGAGAGGCGAAAATAGATTCCGCAGCAAAGCTCAGAAGCCTTTTGTATTGTCTTACATCCTAATTTGCAGAGTTCAGAGGAAGATTTAATTTGCGTCGCTGCAGACAGTCTGCTTGGGAGAGCGCGGGAGCTCAGGGCATGCCGGCTGCATACGAATCACAAACTGCTCCCACTTCTCTAAGGGAACCAATCCTGAAAGCATGGCTTGCAGGTCTCTCTAACCCAGTACCCTGTCTCTGACAGAGGATGGTAAAAGGAAGTAGAGTTGAGGGAACAGAACCCAGATATTCTATCACCTATCTATCCCGCAGTAGCATAACCGCCAACATTTCTCTGATGAAAATAGGGACGTCCTATTCAATAATAATAATAATTTTTATTATTATTTATACCCCGTCCATCTAACTGGGTTGCCCCAGCCACTCTGTGTGGCTTCCAAAATATATAAAAATGTAATAAAACATCGAACATTTTCTATAGGGCTGCTTTCAGATGTCTCGTAAACAGTTACCTATCTCCTTGGCTCAAGGGTTGCATAACTCCATCCCCTCCAATGTTTCTCCCCTGAAAAGAGGGACGTCCTATTCCATCCCTTCCAATATTTCTCCCGTGATGCACTCGTGTAGCAAAAAATAAGAATTCTTAGGGTGGAAGGAAAAAATAATCTGTGCATTTACCACACTCCCAATGGCCCTGAGAAATTGTTACTCACACCTCCTCTGTTTTCCCAATTTTTTTATGGCTGGTGGATTTTGAGAGGTCAGTTTGTGAATAGCTCTAGGTGAAAGAGCCTAGTTTGCAGACGAAGCCATAGTTCCACCTGGTGGCCAGCAGAATACATTGCAACAAAATGCTTTCAGTTGAGATGGGCTTACAGGAATCTCTCTTGAGCTTGCTGATCGGCAGGTCAGCGGTTCGAATCCCCGCCACGGGGTGAGCTCCCGTTGCTCTGCCCCAGCTTCTGCCAACCTAGCAGTTCAAAAGCACGCCAGCGCAAGTAGATAAATAGGTACCACTGCGGCGGGAAGGTAAACGGCGTTTCCGTGCGCTCTGTTTTCCGCCATGCGCCAGAAGCGGTTTAGTCCTGCTGGCCACATGACCCGGAAAGCTGCCTGTGGACAAACGTCTTCTCCCTCGGCCTGAAAGCGAGATGAGCGCTGCAACCCCAGAGTCGCCTTTGACTGGACTTAACCGTCCAGGGGTCCTGTTTACGTCAGAGCATTTTCTAGCTGTGATTCCTGCATTTCAGGGTCTAAATGACCCTGGAGGTGTGTGTGTGTGTGTGTCTCTTCCAAGTCTACAGCTCTACTATTCTATGACCGGGCCTCGGTCTCGCCGTCATTGATCCGCCACGCACACCCATCGCTTGCAGGAGTCTTCGCCCTTGCGCCAAAACCACTGTGTTGTTGCTGTCAACACACGGAACAAAAAAACACCCCCTCTTGTTAACAAACAACCAGAGCCAGCCCACCTCGTATCGCCAACCTTTTGTCGTTTGCCTAAATTGCCGGCGCTTGAGTAATAGCCATGCAATTGCATGCATGTGTGTGTGTCTGTGTGCAGGGAAGAAAACTGCAGGCTGCGTTGCAAACGGGGCTGAAGATAAACGTATGCATTTAGGGGTACAATGGGGAAACTGGTGCTGGGTCTCTCAGCACGTTCGCCCTGCAGGGAGGCATCAGGTATATTTAGTCGCCGAAATGCTGAGAGGAGCTCCCACAGGGAGAGATAATCGCCGCCTATCAATGGCTGGCCCCCTCCATTCCCCCATTACATACCCTCTTCTTTTTAGGAACAATTCTTCTCCTCTCCGCTCCCCCTTTACTTTTCTTCTTTCTCTTCTTCGCCCGGAGACTTGCAGAAGAAAGAACGGAGGGAGATGGAGGACAGCAGACCGTTGTTTTGTGCAAGGCAGGTTTCTGGAGAGTAGAGGGAGGTTGGCTTCACGGTAGAGCCTGCTTGTTACACACAGACGGTGTCAGAGTCAGTCCCCGGCTGGATAGTCACTGCCAGTTGTGGGAATGTTCAGGGTGGCCGGAGTGGATATATTGTTTATTAATATCCTTCCTAACTTGTGCCAGCAAGTTCCTTTATGTAGCAGAGTTACACCCCCCTTTTTACATGCACAGCAGAGAGCTGGTTGCAGGCTCGTGTGAGCCTCTCACTATGATACAATTCAATCTGTCTCAGATTGAATTGTACGTTCCTGGTAAAAAGGGTAAAGGGACCCCTGACCATTAGGTCCAGTCGCGGCCGACTCTGGGGTTGCGGTGGTCATCTCGCTTTACTGGCCGAGGGAGCCTGTGTACAGCTTCCGGGTCATGTGGCCAGCAGGACTAAGCCACTTCTGGTGAAACAGAGCAGCGCATGGAAATGCCATTTACCTTCCCGCCGGAGCGGTACCTATTTATCTACTTGCACTTTGTCGTGCTTTCAAACTGCTAGGTGGGCAGGAGCAGAGAGAAAGAGAGGATAGAGATAGATAGATGATAGATGATAGATGATAGATGATAGATAGATAGATAGATGATAGATAGATAGATAGATAGATAGATAGATAGATAGATAGATGATAGATGATAGATGATAGATGATAGATGATAGATGATAGATAGATAGATAGATAGATAGATAGATAGATAGATAGATGATAGATAGTAGATAGAGAGATGATAGATGATAGATGATAGATGATAGATAGATAGATAGATAGATAGATAGATATAGATAGATATAGATAGATGATAGATGATTGATAGATAGATAGATAGATAGATAGATAGATAGATAGATGGATAGATAGATAGATAGATGATAGATAGATAGATAGAGAGATGATAGATGATAGATGATAGATGATAGATGATAGATGATAGATGATGATAGATG
Source organism: Podarcis liolepis (assembly GCF_965112155.1). Classification (NCBI taxonomy): domain Eukaryota; kingdom Metazoa; phylum Chordata; class Lepidosauria; order Squamata; family Lacertidae; genus Podarcis; species Podarcis liolepis. The sequence continues at coordinate 1,692,345 of NC_139572.1, forward strand.
ATAGATAGATAGATAGATAGATAGATGATAGATAGATAGATAGATAGATAGATAGATAGATAGATAGATGATAGATAGATGATAGATGATAGATGTAGATGATAGATGATAGATGATAGATGATAGATGATAGATGATAGATGATAGATAGATAGATAGATAGATAGATAGATAGATAGATAGATAGATAGATATAGATGAATGATAGATGATAGATAGATATAGACTTAGCCAACTAAGTCCTATTTGCAGCAGCAGACCCACTGAAATGACTGGGCCCAGGTTCACCATTGTTTTCAATCAGTCTACTCTAAGTAGAATCGCATGCAGCTGGAGCTGTAAGCGAAGCTTCACCGTGTTATTTAATCCTACCTTTTGCTGAAGAGGGAAGACCCCGGCGAGTCTGTGGAGCAAAGGAACATAGTGGCCTTCGACACAAATGCCCCCTGGAGCCCGTGAGCGGCTAGACCAAAGGCTGCCTAGACCGTCATACACAAAGAATGAGAAATATGAACAGAGGCTTTGGTGGTGCTCTTGTGTATAGATCCGACACTAGCAGCTATTGATTCCAGCTCTGCTGAGCTGTAATTATATTGAATTGCAAAGGGACATGTTAAGCCGCCTCTCGGAGGGGGAGAGAGAGAGATCACACCCCAACCCCCCTCCAAAAGGAAGGGAATAATCTATTTGAGATTTACTGGCATCTGTGCTTAAGATGAGAGATGCTGGGATTCACTCTGTCCAGAGAGTAACCCCATGAAGAAGGGTGGTGGTTTCGTCAGCTGTAAAAGGGGACGCACTCTGCACATGTTCAGAAGGTTCGCCTGGTGCCTTCATTACATACCGTATTTTCCGCTCTATAAGACGCACCAGACCACAAGACGCACCTAGTTTTTGGAGGAGGAAAACAAGAAAAAAAAAATATTCTGAATCTCAGAAGCCAGAACAGCAAGAGGGATCACTGCGCAGGGAAAGCAGCAACCCCTCTTGCTGTTCTGGCTTCTGGGATAGCTGCGCAGCCTGCATTCGCTCCATAAGATGCACACACATTTCCCCTTACTTTTTAGGAAGGAGAATGTGAGTCTTATAGAGCAAGAAATACGGTATATTTTAGGTGCCTGGCGAAAATGTTACTCTTCCTCCAGGCTAATCAATATTCTTACATCCTTTTAAATATGTCTGTGTGAAGGGGGTGGGTTTGTTATATTACTTTATTTACTTGTGCTTTAGCATGTGTTTTATTCCGTGAAATGCCCCGAGATCTTTCAATGAAGGATGGTATATTAATTCAATAAATACTAAAATAAAAAGGCCGAAATGGTTTGACTGGGCTAGGTCTTGATTCTGGCACCTAGGCGTGGCTAAAGCATGAAAAGGGCTCTTGAGCACAGGTAGTGGCAAGGCCACCGGATCCACACCCCCATAGCCACATACCCTTGTTCACTAGGAGCACCCATAGCTCAGTGGCAGAACACAGGCTTTGCATGCAGAATGTTCTAAGGCATGATCAGTAAGAAACATCTCAGGAAGCATCCAGCTTGGAGGGCTGGCATCTCCTGTTCTGGCCCCATGGAGAAGCTCATGCAGCAAGACAAGTTGGGCATTTCAGAACCACGGAGAGCTCCAAGTGAGCCGCTTGCTCCTGAGGCAGCACCACGGAGAGCTCCAAGGCAGGTCTGGTGTTTCAGCACCACGGAGAGCTCCAAGGCAACAAGGAGTGCGGTGGTATCTCAGCTTAAGTACTTAATTCGTTCCGGAGGTCTGTACTTAACCTGAAACTGTTCTTAATCTGAAGCACCACTTTAGCTAATGGGGCCTCCCGCTGCTGCCATGCCTCCAGAGCCCGATTTCTGTTCTTATCCTGAAGCAAAGTTCTTAACCTGAGGCATTATTCCTGGGTTAGCGGAGTCTGTAACCTGAAGCGTATGTAACCTGAAGCGTATGTAACGTGAGGCACCACTGTATTTCTTTTTGCTGGTTCGGTGGGCAGCCTGCCCGCTCTCTGACAGCAGACGACCCCACTGGGAGCGGCACTGGGGTGGGTTTCACCCTGTGCCTCGTAGAGCTGGGCTGACGCTGCCGGCGGGCCCTGCGCCCCTTGGCACCATCCGAAGGCTGTGATCCAGTAGGCGCTGGGGTGGATTGCAGAGTTAGGCCCAAGCTGCCCCCGGGCCCAGTACTGACAGCAGCAACAAGGAGTTCTGGCTCGCCCAGCCCTACCTATTGCCAACCAACCGCACTTACCTGAACTGGCGGTTCTAGATCACGCACTCTACTGGTCAAAACAGGAGCCTCAGCGATCGCCCTCTCTTGCCAGAAACAAACCAGGAGTGCTCCAAGGAAGTGCGCGTGGCAAAAAAAAGAGCGCTAGGCCTTGGTGGGCCGCCCCCTTACCCAGTGGTGTAGCGTGGGGGGTGCAGGGGGGCCGGCCGCACCGGGCGCAACATCTGGGTGGCGCGCTCGCACTCGCAGCTCTCTGCCCCTACCAGGTTAGGGGGCGCAAATTGCTTGCCTTGCCCCGGGTGCTGACAACCCACGCTACGCCACTGCCCTTAACTGCTTATGACTGGCCAAGGGGATAACCAGCCATTGAGGATTTTTTTTAAAAAAATGCTTCCCCCCCTGCATTTCTCACTTCCTTCTGCGGCCCCCTAGCATGCTGTCGTCCCCCCCATTACACATTTTCACCTGTGGCCCCCTTGGAATATCTTGGGGGCACCCAGCCCCAGGTTGGGGATCACTGATGACGCCAATGCATACATAGCCACATACCCCTTGTTCACTAGGAGCACCCATAGCTCGGTGGCAGAACACAGGCTTTGCATGCAGAATGTTCTAAGTCTGATCTTCGGCATGATCAGTAAGAAACATCTCAGGAAGCATCCAGCTTGGAGGGCTGGCATCTCCTGTTCTGGCCCCATGGAGAAGCTCCTGCAGCAAGACAAGTTGGGCGTTTCAGGACCACGGAGAGCTCCAAGTGAGCCGCTTGCTCCTGAGGCAGCACCACGGAGAGCTCCAAGGCAGGTCTGGTGTTTCAGGACCACGGAGAGCTCCAAGGCAGGTCTGGTGTTTCAGGACCACGGAGAGCTCCAAGGCAACAAGGAGCGCAGTGGTACCTCAGGTTAAGTACCAATGCATACATGGAAAATGACCAAATCGATTTTGTCTGTTGGGAGTTGATGGGAAAGCTGCTGGGGGGGGGGGAGGTTGTGGGCTGGGGAGAAGGGATGAAGGAATTGGTGGCGGGTGTTCTGCCTGTCGCAAATGCTTTGACCCAGCTTCTAATTTTGCGAATCTTGTTTTCCCCCCTCCTCCCTTTCCTTTTTTAAGCTTTCTGAAATTTTCGTGTGTGTGTGTGTTTTTCAATTAAAAAATGACTTTTAAAAAGATGACTTCTTTTAAATAATGAGTAAATATTACCTGTTGATGTGCCAAAAAGGTTTATATCTTTTATTTGTTTTCCTTGCAAGCATCTGATGGTCATAGGGTAGGTTTTTTAATTCCTCTGCTGGGGGTTTTTGGATGGAGAAACACCCAAAGCTTCGCCCAATCTTTAAAAAATAAAAAAAGGAAGAGAGAGAGAGAGAGAGAGAGAGAGAGAGAGAGAGTCGCCCAACCTTAAAAAAAAAAGGAAGTGAGAGAGAGAGAGAGAGAGAGGGAGAGAGAGAAATACTAATAATTAAAATTCATACTAATTCTAATAACTAATGATATTTGGGGACAGAGGACGCATCAGCACTACACACCAGAAAGGTTTGGGAACCAAGTCCTAAGGAACGGTTGAGGGAGGTGGGTACATTTAGCCTGGCAAAGATTTGATAGCCGTCTTCCAATACAGTGGTACCTCGGGTTAAGTACTTAATTCGTTCCGGAGGTCCGTTCTTAACCTGAAACTGTTCTTAACCTGAAGCACCACTTTAGCTAATGGGGCCTCCTGCTGACGCCGCGCAATTTCTGTTCTCATCCTGAAGCAAAGTTCTTAACCCGAGGTACTATTTCTGGGTTAGCGGAGTCTGTAACCTGAAGCGTATGTAACCCGAGGTACCACTGTATCTGAAGGGGGAGACTTGGAAGACGGAGCAAGCTCATTTTCTGCTGCCCCAGGGGGTAGGACCCCAACCACTGGGTTCAAATGATAAGCAAGGATATTCCAGCGAAACATTAGGAATGGACTCTCTAGGAAGATAGACTCTCCATCCTTGGAGGTCTTAAGACAGAGGTTGGGTGGTCATCTGTCAGGGAATCTTTAGATGTGGTTTCTTCTTTGCAGAGGGGTTGGAATCGATAACCCTTGAAGCACTATATAATATCCCTTTAGCAGCCATGGCCTCCTCCTCCTCCAATGAATCCTGGGAGCGGTAGTTTGTTTAAGGGTGCAGAGAGTTTATCAAGACCCGCCTCCTATCCCCCTTACAGAACTACAATTCCCCGAGATCTCTGAGAAGAGGGATGGATTGTTAAACGGTACGGGCTTCTGAGCAAGGGGTTTGATAACCGTTCAGAGGTTGGCGCCTAGTCCTAGAATCATAGAATCCTAGAGTTGGAAGAGACCCCAAGGGCCATCGAGTCCAACCCCCTGCCAAGCAGGAAACACCATCAGAGCACTCCTGACATATGGTTGTCAAGCCTCTGCTTAAAGACCTCCAAAGCAGGAGACTCCACCACACTCCTTGGCAGCAAATTCCACTGTCCAACAGCTCTTACTGTCAGGAAGTTCTTCCTAATGTTTAGGTAGAATCTTCTTTCTTGTAGTTTGGCTCCATTGCTCCGTGTCCGCTTCTCTGGAGCAGCAGAAAACAACCTTTCTCCCTCCTCTATATGACATCCTTTTATATATTTGAACATGGCTATCATATCACCCCTTAACCTCCTCTTCTCCAGGCTAAACATGCCCAGCTCCCTTAGCCGTTCCTCATAAGGCATCGTTTCCAGGCCTTTGACCATTTTGGTTGCCCTCCTCTGGACACGTTCCAGTTTGCCAGTGTCCTTCTTGAATTGTGGTCCTCCGTTTGCAAAAGAAGCAGGAGGTTTTGTCCAAATGTAAGATTTGCACCATCTGTAGGCAAGGGTGCAGAAGTGGGGGAAACTGGGTGAATCTTTTTTCTATATTAAAAAAAAAAGGAATACAGAACACAGATACACTGGAACCTCGGTTTTCGGACGTAACCCATACCAAACGACCGCCCGACTTCTGAAACGTTCAAAAACCGAAGCAGCTTCGATTCCGGAAGTGTTTGCTGACGGAAAACTCAAAACGGGAGCCGCGTGTCACATTCGGCTTCAGAAAAGCGTTCGGAAACCGCAGTCGCTTCCGGGTTTTCGGCGTCCAAAAGCCAAAGTGTTTGACTTCCGAGATGTTTGAAAACCAAGGTTCCACTGTAGCCTTATTGAAGGACCACAGAAGTACCAATTAATGGGGTGGGGTCTCTTGCCAGAGGAAAGGTCAGAGCAGATTTGTTGTCCTCTGTATTGGGGAGGGCCACCCGAAAAGTTGGAAGAAGCCTTGTTCTGCATCTTGTTTGATGGCTGTGTTCTTTTTGTCTCCTCCTCCTCCTCCTCCCCTTCCTCCTCCGACGACGACATATAGCATGCAAACGTAAAGAGCAGGAGCAGCAGAAGGACCGGAACCTACAGCCGAAGAAGCAGCGCCTCGTCTTCACGGACCTCCAGCGCCGCACCCTGATCGCCATCTTCAAGGAGAACAAGCGGCCTTCCAAGGAGATGCAGATGACCATCTCTCAGCAGCTGGGCCTGGAACTCAACACCGTTAGCAACTTCTTCATGAACGCTCGCCGGAGATGCATGAACCGTTGGCAGGAAGACCCGGGCGCCAACCCCGGCGTTCCCTCTTCATCTACAAGCACTTTTTCCAAAGCATGATCTCCTCCTCCTTCTTCTCACCCTCTCCCTACATCTCCCCCCTCCTGTCCAACACCACACAGCAGCCAAAAAACTCATTGCCTTCTCCATGCTGGCTTTCCTTCTCCTCACCGCCATGCGCACGCCTTGAGCAACCAGCCACTCATCCCTCAAGCATAGCCATCCGCACCAGGTGCAATTGGAATGCTGCTAGAGCTCTGGGAGCATCCATGCATCTTAGATGCACAACTGCCATGCGTCTTAGATACACAAGAGCCCTTGCCTCCGGCCGCCATCTAAAAACTGGTGCCTGATTTGCAGAGAGTTACTTGCTTGGCGCCATCTCACAAGCAGCCCCCAAAATCTTTGGCTTAGGTGAGAGACGCCACTTGCCCCATAAACAAACAAACAAACAAACAGCCCAGAGGGTGTTGTGCCATTCTGATGGCTGGGCAAGGGGATTAAGGGGCTGGTTTAATTGCAGACGTTTTCAAGGAAGTCCCCGTTATGGGGGAGGCAAAAGCCATATCGCTGAGGGGCGGTGGGTGCCTTGGCCAACTGAGTGTGTGCTGGATGCCTTAAACACAGGCCAGCGCTGGGCAATTGTTGGGAGGGCAAGTAACCATGTAACCATGTCAAACTGGTACACCTTCCTTCTGCCCTTTCCCTGTCCCTGGGTTTCAACCCCTAGACCATTCACCTTTCAGTAGTAAAGCATCCACTTTGCATGCAAAAAATAAATAAATACCAGGCACCTGCAGGTATGGCTGGGGAAAATGCCCAGCCTGAAATCCCCAGAGAGCTGCTGCCAGTCAGTGTATACAGTGCTGAGTGAAATGGACCTATGGTCTGTCTCAGTATTAGGTAGCTTTCTATTTTCCTACCATGGCTACCTTGGCACCAGCAATGGTCTTGCGTTCTAGGACACAGCTGAGCCCCCAAGTTTCCAGACCCCTGCCCCCACAGCTCCATTTCAAACGAGGGTCATTGTTGCGAAGCTGATAACAGCCCTTTTGGATGCGGGGCAGGGAAAAGGCAAACGACCGTGTCGCGTGGGGACGGTTTGCAATTCGTTTGGGGACAAGCTGTTGCATCCTAGGCAATGGCGAGTGGAATCAATGGCGGCCTGCATGAATGGTGTTTATGGGGTGTTTCTCAATTTGCAAACCAAAAGGGGGCTGAGAAGTTTTTAAAAATAATAATAAAACCAGTAATGAGCATGGCATTCGTAGGACCAACAAGGGGAAAGCATGGAGAACCATATTTGCAAACATCACCAAAACATTACCATGCTGTCCTCATGCACATTTGTTCCCCACTCACCTGCTCAACACCGTTCCTTGCATCCCATCGTCTACGCAGCTCATGTACAGAAGGCGTTACTCTCCAAACCAACCCCTCCATGAATATACACCCTAAAACTAATGGTCAACTGCACAACAACATGATTCACGTCTACCAAAAAGAAGAAAAAAAAGAGCAACCAAAAAGTGTAGGAGAATCAGCCGAAGAGAAGACTTCTTGTTCTATCAATGATTCCTCTCAAAGGAATTCCAAGCCAAAGTATGGAAAGGAAGAGGGAGAGTAGCAACTCACACGAAAAAATACCCCCTTCCTCCCCCCTGGAATCAGTCGTGCAAGGGGGTCTAAAGCTAAGTTGCACTGTGTCACCTCGAGAGAGAGAAAATATAAGCGGGTCACGAAGCACATTTTAGGTACATAATTCGGGTATTTAACAAGAGAGAGAGAGAAGCGAAAAGCTTTAACGAAACCAAAGGAAAGGAGAGGACAGGATTTCCGTTCTTTTTTCCGGACGCTGGGCCGCCGTCTCGCCTTCTGTCTTGACCTTGGTTTCATTCCAGAAGACAGCCCCAGACTGGACCGATTCTGTCCATCTCCTCGCAGAGTACCCACAAGCCCCCCACCTCCTTTATCCTGCTGTCAACAGAGAGGGGTGGGGAATGAGAATTGACCGATATGATAAGAACTGGACTGGTGGACGGAGGCCCCAATTGTGAATCTGCTTGCAGAACAGAGATAGAGATATATTTAAGTACGGATTGACGTTGTGGGTGGCGAGGAATGTAAACTTCCTTCTCAACCACCCTCTGTCCCCATTCCACCCCTCTGCTCCTGGAAAAAGAAAAACTCTACAGCAAGCTCAAAAATAATAATAATGGATCTCTGGCAACGTATGAAATATAACTGACTATTTGAGTGTGTGCATGGGTGAATGTGTGCCAATTAACAGCCTGCCTTAAAAAAATAATAATTACAAGATAGATACACCACTATTCTCTTCCTCATTCCTGGAAGGACCGGTGTCCTCAACAGGGGCCGGCACCACGAATCACGAGTGACTTGCAAAGGCTAAATAAAACGAGACAATGGCGGGGTCAAAAGAGGATGAGGGACGCTTTCGCGAGCCAAGCCTCCCAAACGTTTGAACCCAAAGGGCCGAAGAGGAGACGACGTTGAGAAAGCCCAGGGGGGCGAGAGAATCTCACCCTCGCCACCTCCCCAGTAAACGTGGGGTTTCTTTGTGTGTCTGTGCGTCCGTGTGTCTGTGTGTCTTCTTGTTTTTTGATTTTTAATGGGACAATACCAAATTGATGCGGGTACAAATAGCACGGTCTGTGTGGAGGTCTTTTCCCCCCTGTTCACTTTACGTTGAAGGCGAAGTGTTGAATCCACGGTTAGGCGACTTCTGGAACGACGAGGAAGAGAAGAAGGAAAGCCACGCCATCGGATAACATTATTTGATTCGAAAGGAGGATGAACTTTGAAAAGAAAAGAGAGAAGAAACTTTAACCAGAAACCCAAGATTATGCCCCGATCTATTGAGCGGGTGTAACCATCAGGGTGCCAGAAGGGGAGAGATGATTGAACCAACCCAAACAGACGACGGAAGGAGGGGAATGTAGCAAATGCCGAGCTGTGTTTTGCCAAAGGAAAAAGAGAGGGTGCGAAAGGGAAGGGAAGCAAATATATATATATTTCTCTCTCCGCCCAGTGTCCACCCGCCTCTCCAAGCGCCCCCAATTCCCCCCCCCCATCCTGTCTTGTCTTTGTCGTGACGTGTCGACGCTAACGGACGATGGAGGGCGAAGACAGTGGATTTCCGTACCTGATTTTGTGGAGTATTTAAAGGGCTGAGAAGCCACGCCAGAAAATAAAAGAAGAAAGGTAATAAACGGGGGGCTGACCTTGGCTAAAAAATAAATAAAGAGAGCACCCCAAGGACAAGGACAAGGAAGCTGTCGACGAGCGACTGGCCCCCCGAGCGTGAAAAAAAAAAAGACGTTTGTAGTGAGACCCAAAAAAATATAGGCTACCTCACTTGAGTTTTCGAGTTTTTCGTGATTTGAGAATCACACCTGATACCAAAGATTTGTTCCCCTTGCCTGGTTTGTGGTGGAATCTAAACACCCCCACCCCCAACCTTCCTTATCCTCGTTCCCATGCTACCGCCATAACCGTTCCTAGATGGTTATGTCACCCACCATGACCCATAGATGTTATAGCCAACCTTCTTCCTTCCCAAGACCCCCATACCTTCCTTGCTCTTTCCATTGCTCCCCCCAGAGAGAAAGACAGACAGACAGAGACAAAGAGAGAGAGAGGAGAGAGAGAGAGAGAACATGATCTTTAGAGTGATAGAGTGCCTTTTCCTGTACCAAAGGTGGTAGTCCACGTTTCTTTGTCCTATAAACTCACACAGTAACTTACCTCAGTTCTCTTAATCGGACGGATCCCGGATACTCTCGTTTGCTTTTGGGTGATGGGGCACAAGCCCAGTCTACCCCTTGCTCCCTCCTTGTCCCTCCCTTCTCGCCCAACCACCAAAGAGACTTATTCTTCCTCCCCAACTGGAGTGCCTGCGAATGCGCACGAGAACCAAAATGTGCTTAGTGGGCTCTTAACGTTCATGGATATTAATGTTCTGGAACTTTGTCTGTACCAATGGATCGGGTGAGAAGAGACTCCATAGCTCAGTGGCAGAGAACATGATCAGCTTGTAGGTCCGGTCCCAAACATCTCTGATTTGAAGCGTATTTCACACAGCCAGTGAGGAGGAAATCATCTCTCTGTCACGTTCTGTGGGACCCTGGAGAGCCTCGTGGGGTCTCCCACCTGCCAATCGCCTGGTTCAAGGTGCTTTGAAGCTCCAAAGTTTGGGTCTTCAAAACACCTTGGAAGTTGGCGAATGAGCAGGAGCTGAAACCTGTTCGCTGTTGCCAGTGCGCAATTGTTGTCCAGGGCTCTCCAGATGTTCTTATGAATAACAGAGAGAGAAAGAGAGACAGAACAGCTGTTCCCATGTGTTTCCTGAAGGAATCTTGATTGGTTACCAAGAGAACAGGTGGCTGGACCTGATGGGAATTTGGCTTCACCCAGCAGGTCTCGTTTGAGGTTCTCCAGAACCTCTCTCCACCTGAGAAGGAAATTGACGTTTTTTCTCGCATTATCATCACCTTCTGTGGGTTGCAGGTGCCAGACCCCCCAGAACACAAGCGACCGACCCACCTTCTCTCCCAAGACCCCTCTTTCCCAAGCTAAATCACACCCCCTCCATCTTTTGACCCAACACCCAAATAGCCTTGTTGATACCAAAGAAATTCTCCGCTCAGGAGGAAAAAATAACAACCCTTTACATAAACCCAGCCAAATCGACCCAACCCACCGCCTCTCTCTCCATCACAAACCTGGCAAGACTTTTGACAATGTTCTCTGAAATACCTCAAAAAATAAAATAAAATAAATATTTAATGTATAGTTTATGTGACAAAAAAAATAATGATGATGATGATAATAATAATAATTACTTAGCTAGTTTTTGGAATTTGCAACTTGAAGCTTTATACTGTTAAATTATAATTTTTTTGCAGAGGGCGGCATGTTGTAATTATGTTAAGATCCTCATTGGGAGACGTATTGAATGTTAAGAAAAGGGAAAGGGAAAACTGGTTCGTTTCATGATTTTTTAAAGAGGGAGAGAGACGAAGAGAGGGAAGCGAAGGTTCCTTGGCGTTTACAGATTTCATATTTAAACGAGTCCTTTAAAAGAAAAAAAAATCACAAATAATACTAATACCTGTTGCTTTCGGGGATGTTATTCTTTTCTTCTCCTCTCCTGCTGAGTCATGTCTTACGAGAGTATTTATTATATGTGTTTATGTGTTAAATTGTAATTTAAGAAGAAGAAGAAGAAAAAGACAAAAAAAAAAAAAGAGAGATGAAATGGAAATTTGATTTATGCATGGAAAAAAAATATACTCTTTCTTGAAGTAACGTAATAATTATTGAGGGGGTGGGAGGGTGGGCGGGGCGGGCGGGGGAGGAGGGAATTGATGTGTTGTTTGTCTGACAAAAGATTTCATTTCGACTTGACAAAAGGTCTGTGCATGGGCCGGATCCGTTTCATGTGACCGTTGACCCTCTTCCTTTCCCCCCCTCCTTTCTCGTTTATCCCGCCATCTCTTCTTCTTCCGTGTTGTCTGTCTGCGCGTTCTCGAATGACAACGAGGACGATGCTTATCCGAGGTGAGGGGGAAAGGCTGGAGCTCCTCATGTGTAGGAGACCCCTGGCAGGGCCGGGGATCTCCCCCCACGCCCGAAATCCAGGAAAGCAGCGCTCAGCTAGATGGAACCAGTGGCCCTACTCTGTACAAGGCAGCTTCCTAGGTCCCCTGTTGAAATCCAACTTCTCATTCGAGATCATGAGGACCAGAATCCTTATGCAATCTTCAACTTAGTGGTGGGACACCAAGCTTCGCATGTAGAAGCCCCCCTGGTTTGATCCAGGTACAGCTGCGGATAGACACCATTTCTGAAACCCTGGAGGTCCTCTGACAGTCGGTGTCAGCGCTACTGGGCTAGCTGGACCAACTGGCCCCAACAGCTTGGGAGCAGAGTGAGGGCAAGAGGGCTGGAGCTGGCTACAACGAAGGAATGGTGCCTCAGCCAACGTCAACCCAACACGGTCCCTGCCTTTCCAGCAAGCAAACATCAGCTCCTCCACCCTGCTCTGCCCGTGCCCCTTTAAGCATCCAATCACAAGTGTCTTTATAAAGAGAAAGAGACAATCATCTGCCCAAAATAACAAGTAAAGTTCCACTGAACCCGTAACCGCATTGATACCGGTTGCTGGAAACGGCAGGGAGCGAGGGTTGCTGTTGAGCTGAGGTCCCAATTGCGAGCTTCCCGTTGGGACATCTGGTTGGCTTCTGTGACCACATGGGCCTCCTTGATCCAGCAGAGCTCAGCTCATCCTCTAAGGAACAGCATGAGAGACGAATTCTTCCCTTCATGCCCTGTGAGAACAGGACGCTGCACCTGATGGGTCTTTGGCCTGATCTTCCGGGGCGCTTCCAATATCAAGTTTTTAGGATAGACCTCTCCCACTGTGAATTTTGGGTCAAGGGGAACCACGCACCATGGACGTGCTTGTCCTCTGACCACGGCGCATTGGGCTCTTGGACCAAAATCAAGCTCAGATCAGGGCAGAAATATCTCCAGGAATCGATGCTTCTAGGTCCTCTTTCTATAGTTTGGAAAGTTGCAACCAGGGCATGGGGAGAAGTGGGTGTCCGTAAAGTTTTTGTTGTTCTAAAGGATGAGTGTCCACACCTCTTCCATCTCTGAGGAACAAAGTGTCTTACAGGTCTCTGAGGCCTTCCAATTCGACGGGACCTGTAGCACAGTGGAAGGTCATCTGCTTTCCATGCAGAAGGTCACAGGTTCAATCCCTGTTATCTTCAGCTACAGCTGGCAAAGAATCATCTCCAAAACCCTGGATAGTCAGTCAGTGTAGACCGGTGATGACAAAGACCTGAAGTCCTCCAGATGTTGTTGAGTCAGGTCCCAGCAGCTAACCAGGGTTTGGGAGAGGATTTCTCCCCTCTGGGGATGATGGGAGCTGTCATCCAGTAACATCTGCAAGGCTGCAAGTTTCTTGTCGACCAGGGTTCTTCAGCCTCAGGTCCCTAGCTGTTGTTGGGACATCACCCCCAGGCTGTTTAGCCAGTGGTCAAGGATGGTGGGAGTTGTGGAGTCCAGCATCATCTAGAGACCCAAGGTGGAAGAACACACTGGTGTGGACAGTGCTGACCTAGATGGACCAATGGTCTGATGTGACATAGAACACCTTCTGCATTTCCATGCTCCGATGTTTAAAGGACCCACCACCAGAAATATCAAATCCAGGAGGGTCATAAGAAGTTCTAAAAAAAATTAATGGTGGTCTTAAACAAAGAGAATTTGAATGTAATTGAGAGGGTGCTTAATGCTTGCCAGAAAAGTGGTCCATATGTAAGTTCAGAATGAAAACAAACCCATCAATCTGAAAGCCAGCTGTTAGTCTGTCTCCAGACAGGGTTAGTATCCAGACAGGGTTATATCCAATTCATGTATGCTCAGAACAGACCCACTAAAATTAATGGACCTGACCAAGTCACACCCATTAATTTCAATAGGTCTTCTCTGGGTAGGGCAAACACTGACTGCAGCCCTATGGGCTGTAGCCAACATTAGTCATACTCAAAGTATCCCAGATATTTATGTCTGTAATAAGCGCTAGGAGCCAAATTATTTCTTAATTTCTGTCCTCGGATGATGACCACATTTAGATTGGCCCTTGTACAATAAGGGCTGCCCGGTCACAGACCACCCCAAATTGGCTTTCAGCCTTGAGACAAAGAGGCCCTCTTCTGAGCCATCTCGTTGACCTCATAAGCCCAAAGGGTCACGAGATAACATAGGTTGCTCCACACGTGAGCAATAAGTGGTCCAAGAGCCCAGCCAAGTTTTTTTAAAGTTTACCATGAATAATGTGGGAACAGGAATGTCTCTGACTAAGCCGTGCTCAGAATGAACCAGTCGAGTTTATGGCCAGCTAAGTTCTCTGTGCAGGGCAAACCCATTGAGATTAATGGGCCTGAGTTACTTGCGCCCATTACTTTCAATGGGGCTGTCCTGAATGGGACCAGTAAAGGACATGACATATGTGAGGCCATTGATTTCAGTTGGTCTGGATAGATTTTACTTTGAGCGCATAGGGGGTTAGATCCATTTCCCCCAAAGCCTGGTCAACTTCTAGAAGTTCTGACTTTGGCCTTTTATCCCTGAAGTGAAGTAGATGGAAGACTTGTAAGACCCGACACCAAAACAAACATCCTTTTGTCTCTCCTCCTTTCTGCCATCCTGCCTATCAACACCTGCTCCATCGTTCACTCAGTTCTCAAATCATTTCAGGAACAATCTTTCCAGGATACCAAAGATCTTCATTCCCTTCCTTCCTTCCTTATGGAGGTATCGACAATCCAAACTTGTCATAAAGACAATTCTCTCTACCACAAGAAGGGTGGTGGTGGGGGTTCCTCAGGTATAAATTTTGGGAACTGTGAGGAGGAAGAGGGAATCGTTTCCCCCCCCCCTTTTTATTAGAAATGGTTTTGTCCACAGCCATCAAGGAGAGCAGGATGGAATATGCCACCATCTGACAGGAGGCAGGAGCATATCAATGGTTTAGAAGACAGACTTTCAAGGCAATAACAGACTTCCACCCTTTCTTTCATTACTTTTTGTTGTTGTTAATGGAAAGCTAATACAGTATGTTTTCCCATACCTACCCAACCTTGTCTCACCTAACGATTGCATTATGACATTGCAGACTATCCATTAACGGTAGGTGGGATATTTTGTGCATGTGCTCTGAACCAATGCTGGTTTCACCGGGCACAGCCAATGTGGACGGGGATACGTTTGTTTAAGGTTCTTCATCAGGGCCCTTTGGAGTTGGCTGGATGTGTGTTTTGATCCAGAGCCTCCTGTTTGGATGTGGCGGGAGAGCCTTTGGAGTGGGGTGAGGCAGGACCACAGACAGCTCCCAGTGAGAAACGTGCCCCTAGCCAGACCATGGACAGCTCCCAGTGAGAAACGTGCCCCTAGCCAGACCATGGACAGCTCCCAGTGAGAAATGTGCTCCAGGTCAGCACTATGGACAGCTCTCGGTGGCAAATGTCAGAGGTAGACTACGGCCTTTGAACATCTGCCTCCAGTCCACCTCACCTGGCCTTCATCCCTCTTGAGAATTTCAGTCTATTAAGGCAAACAAGCACTTCTTCTGTCCTCCTCCTATCCCTGAACCATCGGGCCAGCTAGTTAGCTTGGGAGGCAGAGGGAAAGGTTTTTGAACCTCGGTGCTGTGGGTTCTAGTTCAGCTCCTTCCTGAGAGAGCCTCTGGCAGTCAGTGTAGACAGCACTGAACTAGAGGGACCAAGGATCTGAGCTGGTATAGGCAGCTTCCTATAGTAGCCTGAGACAGCAAGCCACCTGTCGAATGAATGCGTAAGTGGACTCTATCAAGCAAGCATTGCATTTGAGGGAAGGTGAAGGCCCTGCCTCTGATCTTTGACCCAGATTTGCTTCTCCACCCCTGCAAAATTGCTCCTTCTGTGAAGCGTTCGTCAGGTGTCCACAGGAAGTCCATAAGTGTCTCACATGCAACTCCTAGGAGTGCAATGATTTTTATACCATTATCAAAGCAATATTTTGGATGCAAATCTGGTCTACACACACCACGAGAAACTGCAAGACAGGTAAGAATAAAAGAAGCAAAGTTCCTCAGGAGTTGGGACCATTTCCACACGCCTTGCTACCTGAGATCCGCAGGCTAGGCGATGGAGTCTCCTCCAGATATTACTGGTCTGCATCAGTGTTGATCAACCTTGGGTCCCCGAATCCTGCTGGACTACAAATCCAACCAACCCTGAGCTGGCTGGGGGTGATGGGAGTTGTAGTCCAACCAGCACCCGGGATTTTTTGAAATTTTTCTTAGACTTAAAAAACAAACAAACCAAAAAGATGAGGAAACAGGCAGAGGAGAAGAAAGCAGATGGAGGAAAGCTCTCTCTCTCTCTCTCTCTCTCTCATAACGCTATAACTTCTGGCTATCAAATGATGCTGAATGTGAGAAGGTTCAGGAGAGAGAAAAGAAAGGACTTACTCACACAGAACCTAGAGTTACAGGAGGCAGTGATGGCAACAACCTTGGATAGTTCTGAAAGAGGACGGGGTAAATTCCTGGAGAAAAAGGCTCTCAATGGCAACTAGCTGTTTCCACTGTTAAAGTAAAGGTAAAGGGACCCCTGACCATTAGGTCCAGTCGTGGCCGACTCTGGGGTTGCGGTGCTCATCTTGCTTTACTGGCCAAGGGAGCCTGCGTACAGCTTCCGGGTCATGTGGCCAGCAGGACGAAGCCGCTTCTGGCGAACCAGAGCAGCACACGGAAACGCCATTGACCTTCCCACCGGAGTGGTACCTATTTATCTACTTGGCACTTTGACGTGCTTTCGAACTGCTAGGTTGGCAGGAGCAGGGACCGAGCAACAGGAGCTCACCCTGTCCATCGCGGGGATTCGAACCGCCGACCTTCTGACCGGCAAGTCCTAGGCTCTGTGGTTCAACACACAGCACCACCTGTGTCCCGTTTCCACTGTTGGGGGGCAGTAAAAGCCTCTGAATACCAGTTGCTCGAAATTACGTGTGGGGAGGTTGCATTCAGTTCCTGCTCGTGAGCACCACGAAAGAGGCATCTGATGAACTGCTTTGAGAACAGGCGTGATAAGTCTTTGGAGTTACCCAAGCGAACCCCAGTGTTGCAAAATATGAGTCAGCAATACCAAAAGCAACACGATGGCCAGAAACAGTAACAATGTGAAACACTTTATGTTGTTGTTTAGTCATTTAGTCATGTCCGCTTCTTCGTGACCCCCTGGACCAGAGCACGCCAGGCCCTCCTGTCTTCCACTGCCTCCCACTGTTTGGTCAAACTCATCTTGGTAGCTTCAACCACACTGTCCCACCATCTCGTCCTCCGTCATCCCCTTCTCCTTGTGCCCTCCATCTTTCTCAACATCAGAGTCTTTTCCAGGGAGTCTTCTCTTCTCCTGAGGTGGCCAAAGTCTTGGAGCCTCAGCTTCACGTTCTGTCCTTCCAGTGAGCACTCAGGGCTGATTTCCTTCCGAATGGAGAGGTTTGATCTTCTTGCAGTCCATGGGACTCTCAAGAGTCTCCTCCAGCACCAGAATTCAAAAGCATCCATTCTCCGGCGATCAGCCTTCTTTATGGTCCAGCTCTCACTTCCATACATCACTACTGGGAAAACCAGAGCTTGAACTATACAGACCTTTGTTGGCAAGGTGATGTCTCTGCTTTTTAAGATGCTGTCTAGGTTTGCCATCGCCTTTCTCCCAAGGAGCAGGCGTCTTTAAATTTCATGACTGCAGTGATCATGGAGCCCATGATCTTTATGGAATAATTCAAAACATCAGAACTAACAAGCCAAAGTCTCTGAACGTCCTTAAATGAATCACGGTTCCAGACTTTACCCGGCAGAGAGCAAGCTGTGAACCTTTCTATGATCAGCAAACATCCAATTCTGATGTCAAGCTCTGAACTCTGCTGAACGGTGTTTCCGGATAACAGCTCCTGTTTCGCTGAATTCCTCATCAGCCAATTAGTTCCACACTTGTAAGTCGAAAGATATGTCATTTCTTCATTAACTGAAAATAAAATATTCAAACGATGACCTGCACATAACAACAACTTCAAATAGCGTAGAAATTATAAACTGTAACAGAATTGGACATACAAAGCTTCACAGCTTGCTCTCTGCCAGGTAAAGTCTGGAACCGTGATTCATTTAAGGACTTTTTCCAGAGACTTCAGTTTGTTAGTTTTGATGTTTTGAATTATTCCATAAAGTTTTTCACGTTGTTATTGTTTATGGCCATTGTGTTGCTTTTGATATTGCTGAGTTACCCAGCAGGCTCTGATGGGCCACTGTGGGAAGCAAGTTGATGGACTTTATGGGTGACTGTCTTGAGTCATCAAGGCTCTTTCATAGGCTCTTATGCGCCGAAGAAGAAGAAGAAGAAACTAATGTTCATCTAGGCTGTATCAAAAGAAGTCTAGTGTCCGTATCAAGGGAAGTCATAGTACCACTCTGTCCTACCACTCACTTAGAAGACTGTGTCCAGTTCTGGGCACCACAGAGTTTAAGAAGGACATTGACAAGCCGAGGAGGGCGACCAAGATGACCAAGGGTCTGGAAACCAAGCCTGATGAGGAACGGTCGAAGGAGCCTGGTGTGTTTAGCCTGGAAAGATGGAGAAAGCTTGCTTTCTCCTGCTCCGGAGGGCAGGACTCGAACCAATGGCTTCAAGTTACAAGGAAGGAGATTCAGACTTAACATATACGGGAAAACGTTCCGATGGTAAGAGCTGTTTGACAGTGGAACGGTCTCCCTTGGGAGGTTGTGACCTCTCCTTCCTTGGAGCTTTTTAAGCAGAGGTTGGGTGGCCATCTGTCATGAATGCTTTAGCTGAGATTCCTGCAAGGCTGATGACCTCTGGGCTCCCTTCGCACTCTATGATTGTATCATAATATTGACAGTCTGCTTTAATGGCGGAATGGGTCAGGAAACAGGGTGAATTGGTGGACGTCAAATGTCACAGGTGGGGCATTCATCTCTCAAATGCAATCTTTCTGAACGGGTGACACTTGACACGTCGAGCTAGCCAGGAGGGGCAACCAATTCTTGGCTGAATGGGTCATTTGCCTTAATGGAAAACCATATAGCAGGTCAAGATACATTGGAGATATAGAAGGTTGTTCTAGCAAGGAAGACACACACGAACCAGCCAGCCTCTCCTGTTAATTTAGCCAGTGAAGCAGAGTTAATATAATCACCATGTCTTATCCATGTCCAATGGTTTAGCTTAATGGCATGGTTTTCTTGCTGATTGCCACCAAGCTGTTTTAATTTGACCCAAAAGAAGGTGCCTGGCATCTCCTCAATGGCAGGTAAGGGTGATATTCAATGTTAGTCGTTCTCAGAGTTGGACCCATTGAAACGAGCTATCATGACTATCGATTTGAGTGGGCCTCCTCCGGGTACGAACAGGTCCCCCAAACGATGTATATTTTTAACGGCATGAGCTTTTGTGGGCTGGATCCTGCCTCACCAGACCTTAGCAGGCTGGTGAAGATATGAAGGATAAAATTGTAAGCTGAGAGTTGAACAGAGAGCAAGGGGAGAGTCAGCGATAGCCGGGACATAAAGGCATAGAGGAAGGATACATCTTGGAGTAGGAGATTGGTGATAATTTACTCCACATGGCTGAGATGACCTGTGTTAGGGCAGGGGTTTTAATGTCGGCCTAAACAAATGGTCACCAGCTGTAATGTTGCCATAGGTAAAGGTAAAGGGACCCCTGAACATTAGGTCCAGTCGTGGCCGACTCTGGGGTTGCGGCGCTCATCTCACTTTACTGGCCAAGGGAGCTGGTGTACAGCTTCCAGGTCATGTGGCCAGCATGACTAAGCCGCTTCTGGTGAACCAGAGCAGCGCACGGAAACGCCGTTTACCTTCCCACTGGAGTGGTACCTATTTATCTACTTGCACTTTGACGTGCTTTTGAACTGCTATATTGGCAGGAGCAGGGACCGAGCAACAGGAGCTCACCCCGTCGCGGGGATTCGAACTGCCGACCTTCTGATCGGCAAGTCCTAGGCCCTGTGGTTTAACCTACAGTGCCACCTGCGTCCCTGTCCCTGAATGTTGCCATATTCCATTGCTATTCAGCACACACTTCAAATGCCTGCCAATTCAGATTTCACTTTCTACATCTGACAAGGTGGGTTTGAAAGTCCACAAAGCTTACCGCACAAGAAATTTAAGGCACTGCAGTTTCGCTGCAAGAAAGTAACAAGGCTGCCATGCCGGGAATTTTGACAAAATGAAACATAATAATACAGTGGTACCTTGGCTGCCAAACAAGTCGGCTCCCGAATGCCGAAAACCCGGAAGTAAGTGTTCCAGTTTTCGAATGTTTTTTGGAAGCCAAACATCTGACATGGCTTCCGCTTGAGCTCCTTGGTTTTCGAACAGTTTTGGGAGTCGAACAGACTTCTGGAACGAATTAAGTTCGAGAACCAAGGTTCCACTGTACTCACAAATCAATCAGGGGGTGGCTACATTTCTCACTGGCTCTGCCTCCATCCCATTATTGGCTGTAGCGCCACCTATTGTTGGCCTCCTTGCCTTTTGCCCAATCAGACCCAGCCACCATTGCCTTCCAAATCTAATAAATCTGTATTTTTTAATTTTATCCAGTCTCGAATCCAGCAAATGCAAGAGGCTTCATAATATAATTTCAAATCGGGCAGCGAGAAGCCTGGAGGTTGTAGCTCTGTTCACCAACATTGGCATGACCTGGAACTTTGGCACGGGTACCATGCCTTGCCCACCAAATCTACCAAGTATTTGGGGTTTTGTTAACAAGTGGGCGAGGAAGGTTGTTTCGTAGCAACGTAAACGGCCCTGTTTCAAAATTCCAGTGCCGGTTTAAGCTCCTGTGTTTCATTCCTGCTTCTCTTTACCCAGGTGGCTTAGGAAACTCGTTTTTTGTTTTTAACGTTATGGGTAACACATACTTATTCGCTCTTCCTTCTGTGTCTTTGCCATTCTATACTTCGGTTCTTTTCAAGATGTCAGTTTAATCTTTAGCTCTCTTTTTTTTTATAAAAAAAGTCTTATTTGTTGGCACTTTATCCAAAAGAAACCCAAAACCAAAACACCACCATTATGAGGGGAAATAACAATGTTGCTTGGAGCTGGTTTTCAGCATTCAAGAACCCTGCGTGAAACTTCTCGACCGATTTTTGAAAGGAAACCAAAAAAGAAAAAAAAACTAAGAGAGAGAGAAAATAATTCTATTTGTTTTTTTTATTGCTATCTGCTGTTCCATGTGTGTTTGTATGTTCCTACAGCTTTTGGGTTCCTTCAATAAATTATTTTTTGGTCATTCAACTAAGCTCCTGCAGTTCACCCGTGTCGTTGACTTTTGCCACTGATGCTACGATGATAATAATAATAATAATTTATTCCCTGCCCATCTGGCTGGGTTTCCCCAGCCACTCTGGGCGGCTTCCAGCAAAATATTAAAATACAATAATTCATCAAATATTAAAAGCTTCCCTAAACAGGGCTGCCTTCAGATGTCTTCTAAAAGTCAGGTAGTTGTTTATTTCCTTGACATCTGGTGGGAGGGCGTTCCACAGGGCGGGCGCCACCACCGAGAAGGCCCTCTGCCTGGTTCCCTGTAACTTCGCTTCTCACAGGGAGAAGACCCTCAGGAGATGGACCCCGGTGTCTGGGGTGGAGACGCTCCTTCAGGGATACTGGGCCATTTAGGGCTTTCAAGGTCAGCACCAATACTTTGAATTGTGCCTGGAAACGTACTGGGAGCCAGTGTAGATTAGAAAACTTCCCCCAAAGTTTCAAACTTTGGAACAGGGAGAGCCGTCCGTCTTTAGACCCAGAAGACTGGGGCTGCAGGCAGAAACTCTATTTCTCTACCTCATTTCCCTTTTAATCAGAAACCGCTCTGTTCACCCTTTGCAAACCGAAACACGGCAGCCGCCTTTTAAATTTGCACTGCTCTGAATTTTGCGATGGAGTGTGTAGAAAGACGAATTAATTTGGTGGAAATTGCTGGCACACCTTATTCGTTGGTTTGCTTATTTATTGCTGGCACATATTATTTGTTTATTCATGGGGGGAGATCACTACAGTGGTGCCTTGGTTCTCAAACGTAATCCGTTCCGGAAATTCCGTTCCAAAACCAAAGCGTTCCAAAACCAAGGCGTGCTGCTTTCCCATGGAAAGCAATGCAAAATGGATTAATCCATTCCAGACTTTGAAAAACAACCCCTAAAACAGCAGTTTGAGGGACACGGGTGGCGCTGTGGGTTTGAGCAGTCTGAGATGAATTTTGCTATCTATCGAGACCAGCGATCCATTTAATGAAAGCAGAAAACAATGGATAATCAATCTATGAGGGCAAACTGTGCCCTGTCCCAGCAACCTTTGCCTGACAGCTGTTGCCTGCCTTCCTCCCTACCGGCAAGCAGTCCAGGGTCAGCCCTGACACACCCTTCCTCCTTAGTCTAAGTTTTGCCTTTGCAGACCTCAACAGAAGGAAGGAGGAGGATGGGGACCAAGGTAGCAGCCTGTGGTTCCAATTTTCATTGCTCTAGCGCCACCTGCTGTCCAGCTCCCTGCCTCCCAGCCCATCAAGGACCAATGAGTGCCAGCCACCAATGGCAGCTGCCCCACTCTCCCCTATTTGTAGATTCGTGATGTCAGCCTCATATCTAACACATTGGCAGTGTCTGGTGTGCCCTTTCGAACAATGCCAGAGGAGGAATTCCGCTCGCTGCCCAGGAACCCCCCAGAACACACTTCCTGCGGATGAAAGATCTGTGGCGCGCAGCCCCAAGAACCAGCCAGAATTGTTATGTTTTCCTTTCCCAAAATCAGTTTTATTTCAAAGTGCTGGAGAGTGCAAAAAAGGGGGGAGGGGAGATTAAGGATGCCTTTGGACAGAACCTCTGTCTGGAGTTGAAGCCCTTGTGCATCAGAGATTCTGCTGTGAAGCTTCTCCCCTCCATCCCATAACCAGTCAGGCAAACTGCTACAGTCTTGGGAGATTTCGCTCTGTGTCAGTACTGCATCCGTCCAGCAGAGGGCAGTCTTGTGTGCAACAGCCAACACCGGCCGCGTCGCTTGGGCGCCCTCTAGGGGCTCTTGCCGGTAATGCAGTGGCAATGCACCCTGATTTCGTTTAAGAGAATAATAATAGGAATTAAAAAAACCAAAACACCTTTACGGAGCTTTGTCAAGCGGGTTACTGCTGGAGCCGGCTTTCCTTCACTAAATAAACTGTTCTTTTTTAAAAAAAGAGAGAAATGTTCTTTATTTATTTTTAAAAAAGGCACCTCCTGTTTTTCTTGCAGCCAGAAAACAATGATTGAAAACAACTAATGTTGCAGAGGAAAAGAGCCCCCGGGAAATTATGATGCGGTGCTTAAAAATACCTTCAAGGACAGCCAGGCACCTATTGAAAGCTACAAGACATAGAACGGCCAGATATAGGGGCAGTCTACCTCCCAGCAGTATGTGATGAGGTCCAGCAACTTGGGGAGGCTGGTGGCTTTCACGGTCCGTTTGCGAGCTTCTCCCAGACACCCGACAGTTTGTAGCTAAACGCTGGATTAGACAGAACTCGGGTCGGATCCGCCAGGGCTCTTATTGAGTTAGGAATGACAGCTAGGCTGGACCTCCAAATTCGGAGGCAGTTTACAGGCCAGCAACAGTGGCTGTGTGTCAGCTTTGGAGCTCTGGCCGTGCGATTCCCAGAAAAACACTTGGAGTCGGTCATTGTCGAAAACAGGGTGCCGGGTTCGAGAAGACCCCGGGAAGCCCACGCTCGTGTTCTTGAGAGGTGTTTTTGGCACAAACATAATTCCTGCATTCGCAAGCGGTTGGCCTAGATGCCCTTTGGGGTGTCCCTTCCAACTGTACAATACTTTGATTCTTTGGCTAGAGGATAGAGAGGGGGGTGTGAGCGCTTGCAGAAACCGGCCTATGGGACGAAGGTTAAAGTTTACATTTGAGGCTCTGTCCGTTTGCCTCTAGTTCCGGCCACTGCTGGTATGTACCCCCTGTAAGGACGCTCAGAAACAGGGGGGCCAACTTGAATAAAATATTGGGGGGCAGGCAAGCCCCTCCCTGAATAATCAATCACATCATGAGGTTCACACACACCATTTGAATAGCAAGGCACATCAACTTTGCAGGGCCCAGCCTCCTCAAACATTGTTTTTTTTGAGGGGGGCAAATATCCATTGGCCCCCTAGGAGTTGACCCCTGTGCTCAGAGGTGAATGGGATAAGCTCCACTTTGCTTGAAGGCTCTCCTTTCTGCCGGCGCCTCTGATTAAAAAAACAACCATAAGAATCAGGCACCGGTGGTTGTTGATGGGAATGCTTTCTGAATAAAGTTTCAGAGGGTATTTGCAACATCACCGTCTTCTTTCGCACCACAGTTACGGTGAGAGAGCACAGCAGAGTCACCGCCCAACGTCTGCCGGCGCCCGTGCGAGAACGGCGGCAGTTTCCGTGCAAGGAAATGTCCGGCGTGCCGGGATTCGAACTCAGAGCTGCGATCTCCTGCGGGCTGCGCTTCGGGTCTCGGGAGCCCTCTTCGGACGCCAAGGTGATGGAGATTATCCGACGCTGGTCCCTACGGTTACTGGTACACACACACACACACACACACACACACACACACACACCAAGGCCTTGTTCTCCTCCTGGTCAACAGAGATGGAATTTCTTTTCTTCAGAGGCACGATCGGCAGAGGGGGTGTATTTGGGGCTGCTGCCAAAGCCGTTCAGCTGGCTGCGGACACGGGGGCCCTTGCTCCGTAGACTAGCACCTCTGGAGATGAGGTCTGCGTAACCTTCCTTGTGAGAGAAAGCATAGCTGGAACGTCTCAGGTGCGAGTTCCTTCGGATGTGAGAGGTCAGTTCCACCGCCTTTTGCTTCTCCCGCATGTCCCGGGCTTGCAGCACCTGAAAAGAAAGCAGAAAGCGTTGTCTTTTTTGCATAACCTTTTTCCTGAATTTTCACATTTTGCAAATTCCTTTCATCGACAATCAAAGCAAATCTCCCCTGAGGATCCTTCCATCGTGTTCTTTTCTTACCATGTATTACTTATATTTTCCCCATGATATACCTTGGAAGGGGACGCGGGTGGCGCTGTGGGTTAAACCACAGAGCCTAGGACTTGCCGATCAGAAGGTCAGCGGTTCAAATCCCCGCAATGACGGGGTGAGCTCCCGTTGCTCGGTCCCTGCTCCTGCCCACCTAGCAGTTTGAAAGCACGTCAAAGTGCAAGTAGATCAATAGGTAGCACTCCGACGGGAAGGTAAACGGCGTTTCCGTGCGCTGCTCTGGTTCGCCAGAAGCGGCTTAGTCCGGCTGGCCACATGACCCGGAAGCTGTACGCCGGCTCCCTTGGCCAGTAAAGCGAGATGAGCACCGCAACCCCAGAGTTCGCCACAACTGGACCTAATGGTCAGGGGTCCCTTTACCTTTACCTTTATACCTTGGAAGTCAAATGGAATCCGTTCTGGAAGTCCATTCGACTTCCAAAACATTCGGAAACCAAAGCACGGCTTCTGATTGGCTGCAGGAAGCTCCTGCAGCCAATCGGAAGCTCCGTTCGGCTTCCAAAAATAGTTCACAAACCAGAACAGTCACTTTCGGGTTTGGGAGCCAAAACGTTTGAGAACTAAGCTGTTTGAAGACCAAGGTACGGCTGTAATTCTAACTTCTTAATAATGATATTTTCCTCAGTCCTCAAACCCACGTATCATAAGTTCGTTTTCTTTTCCACACAAAACGTCTATAAGGAGTTTCCAATCCTTAGTAAATATCGACCATGATTTTTCTCCGATTAAACATATCAACTTTGCCATCTCTGCCACGTCCAATAATTTTAACAACCATCGTCGTTCATAAAGAATCTTTCCATCTTTGTGCAGAGGAAAGTCTCGCCGCTGTGGTCATGTCTTGAAATAATATTCCGCAGTCTTTTTCTAATTGTGTGTCCACTATTCCTAGGCAGGAAAAGGTCTGGCTTCAAATAAATGTTAGGCTTTAAAAACCTTCTACATTGGTGTATCTGATATTTCTTGACTTTTTTTACAAGTCCAACAAACATGATGAAATGTCTCTTCATATTTTTCACACTTCCAGCAAACAGCTTGATAAGCTCTAAAGAATTGTGCTGCATTTAGATGCCATTGGAACATCGTTTTGTGTTGATTTTCTTGAAGGCCATTGAACCCGTCTTCCCAACAGATTGCGCCCAAGGATTCCATCTAAGGGCTCAACGCTTTGGCGCTGTCCTTCAGCACCCAAACTCTGGGGAGGCTGCCAAACAACACTCACCTCCGACATGGTTGTGGGTCCCGCGAAACTCCGCACAAAACGGAAGGTGAGGGAGGGGATCGTGTTCACCACAACGCAGAGCAGGACCACAAAGAGCGACAGTGGGTCTGTCAGCGCGTTCTTGGTGGCAGCTGGAGGAGAAAAGAGTGACCCAGTCAGCTCGGGAACATCAGAGGGGTCTTCATATGTTGGGTGGCAAGGCAGCTGAGAAGACTGGGTCTACCCAACACACACAAAATGCCAATTGCAAAGGAAACTCAAGGGCAGTGCTAGGAAGAAATAGGGCCTTTTAAATATATCCTAGAAATTGAATTTATACATATATGCAGGCTAGAATCCTCCCTGCCATTCATACTTACGGGTACACATGAAAGGGATCCAGGGGTTTAGTAAACCACAAGCTTAACAGTGTGATGCAGCAGCAAAAATAGGTGATACTATTCTAGGTTGCATCAACAGATCAAGGGAAGTCATAGTCCCACTCTATTCTGCCTTGGTCAGACCACATCTGGAATACCATGTCCAGTTCTGCATACCACAATTTAAGAAAGCTTTTGATAAGGTAGAATGTGCGCAGAGGAATCATGGGACTGTAGAGTTGGGAGGGACCGTGAGGATCATGTAGCCAAATTCCTTGCAGTGCAAGAACCTTTCGCCAAAGAGGGCAGCCAAAATGGAAACCAAGCCTGATGAGGTATGGTCGAAGGAGCTGGGTATGTTTAGCCTTGGAAAGCGGAGACTGAGAGGAGATATGGCAACCATCTTCAAATATCTCAAGAGCTGCCACGTGGAGGATGGAGCAAGGTTGTTTTCTGCTGCCCTGGAGGGGTAGGACTCGAACCCAAGGCTTCAAGTGATAAGAAAGGAGTTTACGGCTCAATGCCAGGAAGAACTTTCTGGTGGCAAGAGCTGTTTGACAGTGGAACGGACTCCCTTGGAACCGTTCAACAGTTCCTCATCAGGGTTGGTTTCTAGACCAGGGGTCAGCAAACTTTTTCAGCAGGGGGCCGGTCCACTGTCCCTCAGACCTTGTGGGGGGGCAGACTATATTTTTTTGGGGGAATGAATGAATTCCTATGCCCCACAAATAACCCAGAGATGCATTTTAAATAAAAGCACACATTCTACTCCTGTAAAAACACGCTGATTCCCGGACCATCCGTGGGCTGGATTTAGAAGGCGATTGGGCCGGATCCGGCCTCCGGGTCTTAGTTTGCCTACCTACCCATGTTCTAGACCCTTAATCATCTTGGCTGCCCTCCTCTGCACACGCTCTAGCTTGTCAACACCCTTCCGAAATTGTGGTGTGTTCCAAATGGGGTAAAAGGGTAAAGGGACCCCTGACCATTAGGTCCAGTCGTGGCCGACTCTGGGGTTGCGGCGCTCATCTCGCTTTACTGGCCGAGGGAGCCGGTGTACAGCTTCCGGGTCATGTGGCCAGCAGGACTAAGCCGCTTCTGGCGAACCAGAGCAGCGCACGGAAATGCCGTTTACCTTCCCGCCGGAGTGGTACCTATTTATCTACTTGCACTTTAATGTGCTTTCGAACTGTTAGGTGGGCAGGAGCAGGGACCGAGCAACGGGAGCTCACCCCGTCGCGGGGATTCGAACCGCCAACCTTCTGATCAGCAAGCCCTAGGCTCTGTGGTTTAGACCACAGCGCCAGCCTCCAAGTGGGGTATTTCAGTCAATTCATAAAATATAATAATACAACAATAGTGGAGCTGGAAGGGAATATCTGGTCCAAACCTCTGCAATGCAGGAATCTTTTGCCCAATGCGGAGCTCTGATTGGCCCTGACTCCACCTACTGTTTGGGCTCCCTGGTTCCTGCCCCATCAGTCCCAATGGGCGCTGGCCCTCCCTGAAGGACAGGCAGCATGGCCCACACAGATCTGCCCCACCAATACCTCCCTGCTTCCTCCCGTCCCACAACGCATCTGCCGTTTGAGTGTTGTGGAAGACACGGGAGAGTTCCGGGAGTCCTTACCTGGAAACTGGAAAGCGACAGGCGACGTCTTGAAGGCTTGAAAGCTTTGAGTTATATAGGAGAAAAGGCAGTAGAAACCGATGCTGACGGCAATAGCCAGTACGGACAGGACAGTCCAGAATTTGACCTCCATCATGCTCTGCCAGGGGAGATACAGAAATTATTATTATTATTATTATTATTATTATTATTATTATTATTATTATTATACCAACAACCAAAACACAAACAGTGAAACCCCCCAGGCGGCTGATACATTGGGTATAAAGGTAAAGGTAAGGTAAAGGGACCCCTGACCATTAGGTCCAGTCATGGACGACTCTGGGGTTGCGGCGCTCATCTCGCTTTACTGGCCAAGGGAGCCGGCGTACAGCTTCCGGGTCATGTGGCCAGCAGGACTAAGCCGCTTCTGGCGAACCAGAGCAGCGCACGGAAACGCCGTTCACCTTCCCGCCGGAGCGGTACCTATTTATCTACTTGCACTTTGAGGTGCTTTTGAACTGCTAGGTTGGCAGGAGCAGGGACTGAGCAACGGGAGCTCACCCCGTCATTGCGGGGATTCGAGCCACCGACCTTCCGATCGGCAAATCCTAGACTCTGTGGTTTAACCCACAGCACATCCTGCATCCCTACATTGGGTATACATAATCAATAATAACACATTCAAATCAAGCATATGTACAATTCTATATACCTTAACACTCCTCCCTCCACAAGGTTTTAGGTTTTAACATTCTCCCAGATTCTGCCCAAATAATTCAATATCTTCTCAAACCAATCCTCCTCCTTTCTCACTGACCTTAAACCCTTTCATTCTGTGTATCTTCACAGTTAGATATTCTAAGATTATAATATTTTTCCTTCCATTGCTTCACCCCTAGCTCTTCTGCGTTTTTCCAATTACTCGCTATAACCTGTCTGGCTGCAGTTACCATCAATTTTACCCATTTACACTCCTCTCTTGTTTCTAACTCAGTCATAGCTGTCAACGTTTCCCTTTTTTAAAGCGAAGTTCCCTTATTCCGAATAGGATTCCTCGCATGAAAAGGGAAAAGTTGACAGCTATGATCAGTGCTACTCAGGGTAATAAGAACCATTAATTCAGATATTTCCACCTTCCTACCCACAATTCCCGATATTTCTATACCAATCTGTTTCCAGAATTTGTTAACTAACGGACAATCCCACCACATATGACTGTAAGTTCCCATCACTCCACATTTCCAAGGGGAGATACAGAAAGGAAGGTCAGTGAAGCAAACTGCTTTGGCAAATCTGCAGCCACAGGGATGTTGCTCAGCACCAGGGCGGATTCGGTTTACCGTATTTTTCGCTCTATAGGACGCACTTTTTCCCCTCCAAAAATTAAGGGGAAATGTGTGTGCGTCCTATGGAGTGAACGCAGGCTCCTTGGCTTCAGCGATAGCAATGCGAAGCCTCCGAAGCGCAGAGGGAGCGCTCCCTCCGCGCTCTGGAGGCTTTGCGTTGCTTTCGCTGAAGCCTGGAGAGCAAGAGGGGTCTGTGCGCACCGACCCCTCTCGCTCTCCAGGCTTCAGAGATAGCTGCCTGAAGCCTTCAGAGCGCAGCGGGAACTCGCGCTGCGCTCCGAAGGCTTCAGGTTCCTTTTGCTGAAGCCAGGAGAGCAAGACTCTCCTGGCTTCAGCAGAGAGGGAGAGCTGCGCAGCGCCCCTTCGGCGAAGCGGGAGGAGAAATGGAAGGGGCCCCGTTTCTCCTGCCGCTTTGCTGAAGGGGCGCTGAGCAGAGAGGGGGAGAATTTTCTTTCTTGTTCTCCCCCTCTAAAACAAGGTGCGTCTTATGGTCGGGTGCGTCCTATAGAGCGAAAAATACGGGAAATCTCGATTTAAATCACCGATCACATCCAACACGCACAAACACACACACGGGCACCCGCCACCCACCCCAAACTCACCTCGGCAATGACGGTGAATATTGCAGCGGTAGCTATTACCATGGCAAAGGACTGGTAGTCGCCGACGACGTGGGAGCCCGAATGGTCTCCCATGGCCCAGAGAGTGATGAAGAAGTTAGCCAAGGAGACGAAGGACCCGTGAACGAAGCAGAGGCAGAAGATTCGGAAATTGAAAAAGCGGTCTTTCTGACCTGCCTTGTAGAGCTCGGGGAATTGCAAACTTTTCTTGGCACTCACATCCTGAATGAAAGGAGGAGAGAAAGAGAGAGGGGTGGATTATTTTTATTGTTTATATTATTATAACCCTAAACCCTAAACCCTAAACGACATCTGAAGGCAGCCCTGTTTAGGGAAGTTTTTAATGTTTGATGTTGTACAGTGGTACCTCGGGTTAAGTACTTAATTCGTTCCAAAGGTCCGTTCTTAACCTGAAACTGTGCTTAACCAGAAGCACCACTTTAGCTAATGGGGCCTCCTGCTGCCGTTGCTCTGCCGGAGCACGATTTCTGTTCTCATCCTGAAGCAAAGTACTTAACCCGAGGTAATATTTATGGGTTAGCGGAGTCTGTAACCTGAAGCGTATGTAACCTGAGGTACCACTGTATTGTGTTCTTAATATTCTGTTGAGAGCTGCCCAGAGTGGCTGGGGAAACCCAGCCAGATGGGTGGGGTATAAATAATAAATTGTTACTGTTATTGTTATTACATTGCACTGGTCTCTGAACACTCCCTGTGGGATCAGCGGAATGATGTCTCTGAACGTCAATTGCTGGGGGGGGGGGGGTCACTGCTTGGGATAGAGCTGGTGGTTTCGTGCCACAGGCATCCGATTGGTTGCTATGGCAACAGGATGGAGAATTGGATGGACCACACCCCTTTGGACTTGTCCAAGGGCAGAGCTCTCTTTGCGTAATGGAGGAGAATGGGATGAGTGGGTGTGGGTAGCAAACGCATCTACGGAAACGGCGGACTTACCTGTTCAAACAAGCCCATGCAGAGCACCGGGTACGAAGTGTAGAAGACATTGTAGAGGGCAAGGAACCAGCCCTCCAGCAGAGGCTGAGATGGGAGAGCAAAACCAGAGAGGATTAGATGGGTTTCCTTCACATAACTTGCAACCGGTGTTAGGAACCTATGACCCTATGTCGTTGGACTACAACTCCTATCATCCGGTCCATGCCAGCTGCTGAGACCTACGGTCCAGTGACCCTTGGAGGTTCACTGATGTTCACCATCCCTGAACCAAGAAGAGGCATCCCTTCGTTCAGGGATGAATGCCTCTTCTGAACAGAGGCTGCCTTTCACCTCTTGAATGCAGTAGGGAATGAGACCTTCTCGTAGCAAAGATGGGGGACATCAGTGACCCTGCAGGTGTTGTCAGACTACAACTCCCATCATTCCCGACCACTTCTGGCTTAAATGGTATATGCATTTTATGGAGAACACGCTACCTTATCAATTTACCTTTTCTCTCTCCCCATCTCTGTTTCTCCCTCCCTCCCTCCCTCCCCTCTTTCACACACATAAGCACACAGCTGGAAAAAGAGAACATCACATTGCACCACCATTTATGAATCAGGCACCATTTCCCTCCCATGATGCCCTCGAATAGTGCTTGACTTGTGCAGTTGGGCAGGAGAAAAAATGGTTATCAATCATCATCACCATCTTCTTATTATTTATACCCCATGGTTGCTGCTGGTTTCGCCACGAGCAGGGGCAACAGTTAAAGAATAAAACCAAACGAAAACACGGGACTTGAACCCAGGATCTTCCGTCTCACAGGTCGTCATGCACAGTACCATATCACCTTGGAAGTGAACAAAACGGCAGAATGAAAGGGTACGAACTACAGGGAGAGGGCAGGGGGGGAGACCCCTGAAAATTCACATGGAGTGCATAGTTTAAACTATGGAACTCACTGCCACAAGAGGCAGCGACGACTGCCAACTTAGATAGCTTAAATAGGATTAAACAAATTTGTGGAGGTGGAGGAGTCTATCAATGGTTATTCATCAAGTTGGCTAAGCTCTGCCTCTGCAGTCAGAGGCAATAACACACCACTTGCTGGAAGCTGGAAGAGTGCACAGGAGATAACTTGTGTTCAGAGCCCATAGCTGTCAACTTACAGATTTGAAAATAAGGGACCTGCAGCCTCGAAAACAAGGGATCAGCAGCCAAAATAAGGGATTTTCCAAGGGGCACAGGTATGTTCAACTTCTGAGCCCCTCCGAGCCAAAGGCAGAAAGCCCAGCCAGCAGCCAAACGAAGCCTCAAGCGGTGATTCCCACAGCGCAGCAACCCGGCAAAGGGGATGCAGCAAGGGAAACCACCGTCCCCTCTCCGCTGGGAAGCGCTGAGCAAAGGCGAGTCCCCAGGCAACGCGGCCGATTTGATCGGCACAAGGCATGCAAGCTCCACCCCCCAGTCGTTCTTAGACTCCTTATTGGGTGAGCAACGCAGCCAAGCAAAACAGCTGGAGCCTCCCTCCTCCCTGGCCGGCAGGGAGGGAGGGAGAGGAGCTGCTTCCTTTGAAACCCGGGAAATTTAAGGGACATCATCAATAAGGGACAGCAGCGGGACACGGCGCTGGGATAAGGGAATTTCCCACCAAATAAGTGGTGGTTGACAGCTATGTCCCCGATGAGTGAAGACAGATGCAACGAAGACAGATGCAACGAAGACAGATGCAACGAAGACAGATGCAACGAAGACAGATGCAACAGCTATGTCGGAGCCTGAGGTCATCCTACAGGTATCTGATGGGCCAGTGTGAGATGAGGATGCTAAATGAGGCCCTAGAGCCCTATCCCTTCTTACCTGCGCTGTGAAGCCAGTGTAGAAAGCAAACCAGATCTGCACCATCATGCCGGCGAAGGTCTTGTAGAAGAAGTAGCGGAGGAATTTGCAGATCCGGAGGTAGGACCACCGGCCGTGGACAAAGAGCAGCCGCTCCAGGTAGCGGAACTGAGCCAGGGCATAATCGCTGCACTGAACAGCCTGCATCCCTTCCTGCCCGCTGATCCCGACTCCGATGTCGGCAGCTGGAGAGAAAAAAGGCAATCGATAAAGTAAGTGGTTTTGTGTGCCAGGATTTGTCATGGCTGCTTTAGCGGAGATTCCTGCATTGCAGCTGAAGACCTAGAATAGGCAACCCCAAACTCGGCCCTCCAGATGTTTTGGGACTACAATTCCCATCAACCCTGACCACTGGTCCTGTTAGCTAGGGATGATGGGAGTTGCGTGGCGAGTTCCCGCCTCCCCCCAATGGAAATAAAGACACGTATATTACGTTAATGGGCTAAAATTGGCCACAACTTTATTGGTTACAGGTAAGAGCGGTATTGGCTTCGGCATTGGTCCTATGAGCCTATGCAGCTTCAGCCTGCTTGCATGAAGACCGGGAAGGGTTAACACCAGCAGGGGGAGCCCTGCTGATGCACATCAACTAGGTACTCCCCCGGGGTCACCGCTCGGGGGCGCGCTTTAGGCCCGGACCTCCATAGACTTCGGACGAGGCAACGCCCCCCGGAATCCTTTACTGGACTACCCTTCAGTATATGGGGGGGTGATGGCACTGCTCCCCCCCAACACATCTACATAACATGACCCCTACCAATGCCTAACCACCAAAACCAAAGGAGTTGTGACAATTTGCTACGAGGTAGGGATGTGGGTGGCGTTGTGGGTTAAACCACAGAGCCTAGGATTTGCCGAATAGAAGGTCGGCAGTTCGAATCCCCACAACAGGGTGAGCTCCCGTTGCTCGGTCCCTGCTCCTGCCAACCTAGCAGTTCGAAAACACACCAGTGCAAGTAGATAAATAGGTACCACTCCAGTGGGAAGGGAAACGGCGTTTCCGTGCGCTGCTCTGGTTCGCCAGAAGCGGCTTAGTCCTGCTGGCCACATGACCCGGAAGCTGTACGCCGGCTCCCTCGGCCAGTAAAGCGAGATGAGCGCCGCAACCCCAGAGTCGGCCACGACTGGACCTAATGGTCAGGGGTCCCTTTACCTAGGCAAAAAACCAAATGGCTGGTGCCAATTTGCCAAGTGGAAAAAATTCCTACCAGGCCCCTTAACGGCGACCAACTGAGCTCCATAGCAAGGGCAGAAGGGAAACCTTAGAGGGTGGGCGGGTGGGAAACGACAGCAGCTGCGCAGGCAAAAGAGGGAGATCCCGGAGCCACGCTTGCCTTAAGTGGGGCAAGCCACACACCCCGAGCCAGTCGATTGGCTGGCTCAGGGGATGACACGGCCCGAGGATTCCCCTGATCGCGTGGGGGCTGGAAACCAGCCTCCGCGCGCGTGTTGGGGGCGTGAAGCCCGCAACCCCACCTCCTCCTGATGTCGGAAGTGGCTTTGTAGTCCCAAAACATCTGGAGGGCCAAGTTTGGGGATGCCTGACCTAGAAGCTCAAGTCTTCTTGGTCCCCTGGGAACAGGCCTCACTTTTAATCATGTTGACGTCGTTGGCCCCATCTCCAATGGCCAAGGAGATGGCTTTCTTGTGGCGCTTGACCATCTGAACGATGAGGGCTTTCTGCTTGGGAGTCACCCTGCAGCAGATCACGGCCTGGCAGGTGGTGGCCAGTTCCACAAAGGCTTTTTCCATCGCGTTCTCCTGGTCCTTCTTGTTTCTGTTGCGGCAGCAGCCTAAGCGCTGGCGCCAGCTCAAATTCTGCTCCTCCGTGGTCGATCCCTCTGTGTGGAAGATTTTATCCTGGGAAGAAAATGAGGAGACACCCAATCGGATGGTCTTTACAGTGGTACCTCGGGTTACATACGCTTCAGGTTACTTATGCTTCAGGTTACAGACTCCGCTAACCCAGAAATAGTGCTTCAGGTTAAGAACTTTGCTTCAGGATAATAACAGAAATCTTGCTCCGGCGGCGCGGCGGGAGCAGGAGGCCCCGTTAGCTAAAGTGGTGCTTCAGGTTAAGAACAGTTTCAGGTTAAGAACGGACCTCCGGAACGAATTAAGTACTTAACCTGAGGTACCACTGTATTTGTTAAGAGACCATCCCAAATTCTCGGTTCCTGTCACGGATGAATTGCCACTTGGGATAGGAACTATGTATCATACGTGGTGGGAGTGTGTGCATATCAAACAATTTCGGAGGGCCATTCAAGAGGAACATTAAAAAATGCTTAATAATAATATATAATAATATTAATTTATTATTTATACCCCGCCCATCTGGCTGAGTTTCCCCAGCCACTCTGGGTGGCTCCCAATTGAATGTTAAAAACAGTACAGCATTAAATATTAAAAACTTCCCTAAACAGGGCTGCATTCAGATGTCTTTTAAAGATAGGATAGCTGCCTATTTCCTTCACATCTGAAGGGAGGGCGTTCCACAGGGTGGGTGCCACCACCGAGAAGGCCCTCTGCCTGGTTCCCTGCAACCTCCTTTCTCACAGGGAGGGAATCGCCAGAAGGCCCTCAGGAGATGGACCCTGGTGTCCGGGCTGAACGATGGGGGTGGAGACGCTCCTTCAGGGATACTGGGCCGAAGCCGTTTAGGGCTTCCAAGGTCAGCACCAACACTTTGAATTGTGCTCAGAAACGTACTGGGCGCCAACGCAGATCTCTCAGAACCGGTGTTATGTGGTCTCGGCGGCCGTTCCCAGTCCCCAGTCTAGCTGCCATATTCTGGATTAATTGTAGTTTCCGGGTCACCTTCCAAGGCAGCCCCATGTAGAGCGCATTGCAGTAGTCCAAGTGGGAGATAACCAGAGCATGCACCACTCTGGCCAGACAGTCCGCAGGCAGGTAGGGTCTCAGCCTACCATGGTTCCATGGATAGGAACCATGTATCATATAGAATCATAGAATCCTAGAGTTGGAAGAGACCCCAAGGGCCATCGAGTCCAACCCCCTGCCAAGCAGGACACACCATCAGAGCACTCCTGACATCTGGTTGTCAAGCCTCTGCTTAAAGACCTCCAAAGGAGGAGACTCCACCACACTCCTTGGCAGCAAATTCCACTGTCAAACAGCTCTTACTGTCAGGAAGTTCTTCCTAATGTTTAGGTGGAATCTTCTTTCTTGTAGTTTGGATCCATTGCTCCGTGGCCGCTTCTCTGGAGCAGCAGAAAGCAACCTTTCTCCCTCCTCTATGTGACATCCTTTTATATATTGGAACATGGCTATCATATCACCCCTTAACCTCCTCTTCTCCAGGCTAAACATGCCCAGCTCCCTTAGCCGTTCCTCATAAGGCATCGTTTCCAGGCCTTGGACCATTTTGGTTGCCCTCCTCTGGACACGTTCCAGTTTGTCTGTGTCCTTCTTGAACTGTGGTGCCCAGAACTGGACACAGTACTCCAGGTGAGGTCTGACCAGAGCAGAATACAGTGGCACTATTACTTCCCTTGATCTAGATGCTATACTCCTATTGATGCAGCCCAGAATTGCATTGGCTTTTTTATGTGGTGGGAGTGTGTGCATATCAAACAATTTTGGAGTGACATTCAAGAGGAACTTTAAAAAATGCTTAAAACATCATGTAATAAAAAAACCAGGTGTCAAAACTACGCTGGCTAGAAAGAAGCACTGGTTTAGTGTGCCTGCTTTCAAAGAGGCTAAACTGCATGGAGGATGTTGGGGGGTGGGGGAGTGGAATGGGCTGCAAAAAGACTTTCCATTTCTAGAATTTAAGTCTGGGAAGGAAGGAAGAAGGGTCCAGCAAAAATATACGATATATCTTACCAGGAAGTCTCCGGTGACCACCAATGCTTTCTTGCCGTGTGGCAGGGAGGCTGGGAAGGATAAGAAAGATTTTTCTTTGCAAAGGCCTTCTCCACTGCTAGCTAAGCTGCTATCGCTGTACCAGCCTGGCTCCAGAATCTCGCTGCAAAACAAGGCGGGTGGTTGAAGGGCCAAAACAGAAATACTGACACACAGCTTCATATAACCAACATACTTAAGTCTGATTAGTAATAATAATAATAATTTATTATTTATACCCCTCACATTTGGATGGGTTTCCCCAGCCACTCTGGGCGACTTCCTGCAAAACACTAAAATACAATAACCTATTAAACATTAAAAGCTTCCCGAAACAGGGCTTCCTTCAGATGTCTTCTAAAAGTTTGGTAGTTGTTGTTCTCTTTGACATCTGACGGGAGGGCGTTCCACAGGGTGGGTGCCACTACCGAGAAGGCCCTCTGCCTGGTTCCCTGTAACTTGGCTTATCGCAGGGAGGGAACCGCCAGAAGGCCCTCGGCGTTGGATCTCAGTGTCCGGGCAGAACGATGGAGGTGGAGATGCTCCTTCAGGTATACTGGACCAAGGCCGTTTAGGGCTTTCAAGGTCAGCACCAACACTTTGAATTGTGCTCGGAAACATACTAGGAGCCAGTGTAGGTCTTTCAAGAGTGGTGTTAATGCATGAAGGGGTTAATACCATAGAGTAAGCTGGCCTGCCTGGCTTAGCTAGGTAGGGACTAGGTAACCAAGCCTTTGATTCCTCTGTCTACCTGAGAAGCTCAACATGTTTGCTCCAGCTTAGCCGCATGGCTTTAACAAGCCTCCCTTGGGCTCCTATATAGTGGTACATCCGTTTTCAAACAAAATCCGTTCCGGAAGCCCGTTCGGCTTCCGAAACATTCGAAAACCGAGGCGAGGCTTCCCATTGGTTGCAAGAGCTTCTTGCACTCAGCAAGAAGCCGCGTAGCACATTTAGATTCCGAAAAACGTTTGAAAACAGAAGCATTTACTTCCAGGTTTTTGGCGTTTGGGAGTCGAAACGTACGATATTCGAAGCGTCCAGGAACCGAATAATTTCATCCCTTTGCAACTAAGCCAAGTTCTACTGCCTGTGCAATTTTTCCCAAAGCTGCGTGGAACAGCACATGACTCGGACCTTTGAAGCGCTTGTAAGTAAACCATGGGTTCGGGTTACAAGACTCAACATGAGGAAGAACTTTCTGATATATATATATATATATATATATATATATATATATATATAATGCTAGGAGAAGTGGGAAACTTTGGAAGAGAGGGCATATTTCGAAGGTCTAACAGCCTGCGTTTCCACTGCATGTTTTGTGATTTTAAATCTCTGCTGGGGGTTCTCTCACCAGAGAGTACTTGCCCCACACCTAGAGCTCAGCAGGCACCCATACCTGATTTCACTCTCCTCTAGAATACTCATGTCGTCCGAGAGAAGTCGACAGGCAAAGCCAATATTGACAGCAGTCTCTGAAAATGCAAAGAAAGAGCAAAAATGAGACAAGGGTGCATTGACGAGATGCGCCAACGACTACAGCCACTTTTATATACAGTGGTACCTCGGGTTACAAACACTTCAGGTTACAGACTCCGCTAACCCGGAAGTAGTACCTCGGGTTAAGAACTTTACCTCAGGATGAGAACAGAAATCGTGCGGCAGCAGGAGGCCCCATTAGCTAAAGTGGTACCTCAGGTTAAGAACGGTTCTAGGTTAAGAACGGATCTCCAGAACGAAGTAAGTTTGTAACCAGAGGTATCAATGTAATAATAATAATAATAATTTATTGTTTATACCCCACCCATCTGGCTGGGTTTGCCCAACAGCTCCTGTTGGAGTATTAAAAACGTAATATACCATTAAACATTAAAAGCTTCCCTAAACAGGGCTGCCTTCAGATGTCTTCTAAAAGTCAGAGAGTTGTTTATTTCCTTGACATCTGATGGGAGGGCGCCACCACCGAGAAGGCCCTCTGCCTGGTTCCCTGTAACCTCACTTCTCACAGGGAGGGAACCACCAGAAGACCCTCGGGAGATGGACCCCGGTGTCCGGGATGGAGACGCTCCTTCAGGTCTACTGTGCCGTTTAGGGCTTTCAAGGTCAGCACCAACACTTTGAATTGTGCTTGGAAACATCCTGGGAGCCAATGTAGGTCTTTCAGGACTGGTGTTATGCGGTCTCCACTCCCAGTCACCAGTCCAGCTGCCGCATTCTGGATTAGTTGCAGTTTCCGGGTCACCTTCAAAGGGAGCCCCACATAGAGCGCATGGCAGTAGTCCAAGCGGGGGATAACTAGAGCATGCACCACTCTGGCCAGACAGTCTGCGGGCAGGGAGGGTCTCATCCTGCGTACCAGATGGAGCTGGCAGACAGCTGCCCTGGACACAGAATTGACCTGTGCCTCCATGGAGTTCAAAATGCGCAGGATACACACACACACACTGAAACAAATGTTTTCATAGTATCATAGAATTGTGGAGTTAATAGGGACCCCAAGAGAAAAAATGTAGTATAAACACTGACAACTGGGAAACACTGGCCTGCGAGCGCTCCAGTTGGAGAACAGCCTTGACCAAAGGTGTCCTGGGCTTTGAAGACACTCAAACTCAGGATGCGAGGGAGAAAGGTGCTAAGAGGAAGGCACGCTTGGCAAACCCTCACCGGGATCAACTCCCGCCCAGAAACCTATGTCCCCACTGTGGAAGGACGTGTGGATCCAGAATTGGCCTCCACAGTCCCTTACGGACTCACTGTGAAAACCGTGTTTATGGAAGACAATCGGCTACGAGGGATCGCCAAAGAAGGGTCATAAAGGTAGCCAGGTGAGGGCTGGCTGAGGGCGGGTAGAAGTTGGTGGGACGGATGCCTTACCTTGCTTGTCTCCCGTCAACACCCACACTTTGATGTCTCCCCTTTTGAGAAGCTGAATGGTTTCGGGAACCCCGTCTTGCAGTTTGTCCTCGATAGCCGTGGCCCCCAAGAGCTGAGAGAGGAAGACCAAGACAAAGCAATGATGGAACTCAAACTCATAGCTGTCAACTTACAGATTTGAAAATAAGGGACCACCAGCCCTGGAAATAAGGGATCAGCAGCCAAAATAAGGGATTTTCAGAGCGCTGGTATGTTCGACTTCTGAGCCCCTCCGAGCCAAAGGCAGAAAGCCCAGCCAGCAGCCAAACGAAGCCTCAAGCGGTGGTTCCCACAGCGCAGCAACCCGGCAAAGGGGACGCAGCAAGGAAAACCACCGTCACCTCTCCGCTGGGAAGCGCTGAGCAAAGGCGAGTCCCCAGGCAACGCGGCCGATTTGATTGGCACAAGGCATGCAAGCTCCACCCCCCAGTCGTCCTTAGACTCCTTATTGGGTGAGCAACGCAGCCAAGCAACCCAGTTGGAGCCTCCCTCCTCCCTGGCCGGCAGGGAGGGAGGGAGAGGAGCTGCTTCCTTTGAAACCCGGGAAATTTAAGGGACATCATCAATAAGGGACAGCAGCGGGACATGGCGCTGGGATAAGGGACTGTCCCGCCAAATAAGGGACGCTTGACAGCTATGCTCTAGCTAACCCAGAAACCTTTCGCCCCCAGCTCCTTCCTCGCTCGTAATACCAGACTCCAACAGGGGCTTTTAGGACGGGACGGAACGTGGGAAGTTTCAGGAGAGCAAAAGTAGCTGGGTCAACCGCAAAGCAGTTGGCTGCCGTCATCCGACTTCGCTTTGATCCTCCCTCCCTCCTGACTTGACCCCCAACAACTGAGCTCAGCAACTTTGGCCAACTTTTGTGCCTGGATTTTCACTTTCGGAAATATGGCAACCCTATTATATTATGTATTTGGGGGGTTTTATATTGTGGTTTTATGCTGCGGACCAGCCTGAGACCTGTGGCGGTACAGCAGTACACACATTTTTAATCGTAGTGACAGTAATGGTGATAATAATAAATAATAATAAACAATAATAATGACATCTGGTCTGTAGAAAGGGAAGTCCGGCCGCAGGAGAAGCCATTTGCTAACCAAAGGATCTTACCCTGAGATCCTTCTCAATCTCCTCATAAACCTTGTCCAGTTCTTGGGCTCGATTCTGCAGCAAGACGCTGGCAGCGTGGTGTTTCTTACTCCACAGGGAAAACTCGCTCTCGCCCACATCTCTCGTCGCCACACACAGAGTCCTCAGCGTCTCGGCCGCGAAAGTCTAGGAGAGGTGAAAGCAGAGACTGGATTTCTGCAGAAGGGGGCAGCGTGGCATAGCTGGGAGTCATTTTGGACTCACGGTTGCCCATGGAGGAGCAGGTCCATTCTGTGTCCATCTGGTACGCAGGATGAGACCCTATCTGCCCGCAGACTGTCTGGCCAGAGTGGTGCATGCTCTGGTTATCTCCCGCTTGGACTACTGCAATGCGCTCTCTGTGGGGCTGCTTTTGAAGGTGACCCGGAAACTGCAATTAATCCAGAATGCAGCAGCTAGACTGGGGACTGGGAGCAGCCACTGAGACCACATAACACCGGTCCTAAAAGACCTACATTGGCTCCCAGGACATTTCCGAGCACAGTTCAAAGTGTTGGTGCTGACCTTGACAGCCCTAAACGGCCCAGTAGACCTGAAGGAGCGTCTCCACCCCCATCGCTCAGCCTGGACACCTGGGTCCATCTCCCGAGGGCCTTTGAGACTCCTTAAAGGTAAAGGGACCCCTGACCATTAGGTCCAGTCGTGGCCGACTCTGGGGTTGCGGCGGTCATCTTGCTTTACTGGCCGAGGGAGCCGGTGTATAGCCGGTCATGTGGACAGCAGGACTAAGCCGCTTCTGGTGAACCAGAGCAGCGGATGGAAACGCCGTTTACCTTCCCACCAGAGCGGTACCTATTTATCTACTTGCACTTTGACATGCTTTCAAACTGCTAGGTTGGCAGGAGCAGGGACCGAGCAACGGGAGCTCACCCCGTCACGGGGATTCAAACCGCCAACCTTCTGATCGGCAAGTCCTAGGCTCTGTGGTTTAGCCCACAGCGCCACCCGCTAAGACTCCTTCGGGTAGTGATAAAGCGGGATATCAAATCCAAACTCCTCTTCTTCTTCTTGAAGTCAGCCAGCGAGCTGGGGATTCGAACCCTGGCCGTCCAGATCTTAGTCCAGCACTCTGACCACTAAGTCACACCAGCTTCCACCCACTTCCAAAGACTTACGTCCAGAGCCTTGACGGTGCATCCTTCAGTCGCACGCTCTCTGTGGAGTCTCTCCAGGATCACAGTGTCTGCTCCTTTGGTGTAAAGCTTGATATGGCCTTCAGGGTCCCGCACTGTAGGGTGGAGAAACAAAAAACCCTTAAGTTGAGAAAGAGGGAGAGAGAGAGGGGGGGGGAGAGAGAGAGAGAGAGAGAGGCACCATCTGTTTACCAAAGGTGGGAAACCTCTGAACGTCCCAGATGTTCCTGGACTACAACTCCAATCATCCCTGACCGCTGGGGCTGATGGGAGTCGTAGTCTGGCAAAATCTGGAAGAATGAGTTTTCCCATCCTTGAAAATGCGCTTGGACTACTGCCATGCGCTCTATGTGGGGCTACCTTTGAAGGTGACCCGGAAACTACAATTAATCCAGAATGCGGCAGCCAGACTGGGGACTGGGAGCGGCTGCCGAGACCACATAACACCAGTCCTGAAAGACCTACCGTATTTTTTGCTCTATAAGACTCACTTTTTCCCTCCTAAAAAGTAAGGGGAAATGTGTGTGCGTCTTATGGAGCAAATGCAGGCTGCGCAGCTATCCCAGAAGCCAGAACAGCAAGAGGGATTGCTGCTTTCGCTGCGCAGCGATCCCTCTTGCTGTTCTGGCTTCTGAGATTCAGAATATTTTTTTTCTTGTTTTCATCCTCCAAAAACTAGGTGCGTCTTGTGGTCTGGTGCGTCTTATAGAGCGAAAAATATGCTACATTGGCTCCCAGGATGTTTCCGAGCACAATTCAAAGTGTTGGTGCTGACCTTGAAAGCCCTAAATGGCCCAGTATCCCTGAAGGAGCGTCTCCACCCCCATCGTCCAGCCTGGACACCGGGGTCCATCTCCTGAGGGCCTTCTGGTGGTTCCCTCCCTGTGAGAAGCAAGGTTACAGGGAACCAGGCAGAGGGCCTTCTCGGTGGTGGCGCCCGCCCTGTGGAACGCCCTCCCACAAGATGTCAAGGACCCTTATGGATTTCCATATGGGACAGCGGCAGATGATTTTCAGGGTCCCCTTTTCCAACTACGATTCTGTGATTATGGGCCCACAAAACACTGACCCACGATGGACATCCGTTTGCGGACGCTGTTGAAGTCCAGCAGGGCCAGGACCTTGTAGGTTCTCTCCACCCCGAGCTCGCTGATGGTGACCGTGTCCTGCGTTCGAGACAGGAAGACGTAGCCCAGGTTCCTGGCCGCGGTCACCAGGGCTTCCTCGTCCGGCGAAGCGGCTTGGTAGACCAGCTGATCTAAGAGAAATTGGGGAGGGAGGAGAGCAGAGGGTCATCATAGAATCATAGAATGATAGAGTTGGAAGAGACCACAAGGGCCATCGAGTCCAACCCCCTGCCAAGCAGGAAACACCATCAGAGCACTCCTGACATATGGTTGTCAAGCCTCTGCTTAAAGACCTCCAAAGAAGGAGACTCCACCACACTCCTTGGCAGCACATTCCACTGTCAAACAGCTCTTACTGTCAGGAAGTTCTTCCTAATGTTTAGGTGGAATCATCTTTCTTGTAGTTTGGATCCATTGCTCCGTGTCCGCTTCTCTGGAGCAGCAGAAAACAACCTTTCTCCCTCCTCTATGTGACATCCTTTTCATCGCCAGAATCACTCCAGGCCCTTTTGCCCAGATGGATCACAAATCCATGAGGCTGGATGACGTCTTTGTTCTTCTTTTTTTTACAAAAAACACCCCCCCCCCCAATTTATTTATTGGGTTTTTCAGATTGAAATTTTGCAACATAAAAACTACCGTAGAGCCATTCATTCCAATGGATCTGTTCTGATTCTTTGTTTTGCTTTTACATATATATTTGTGACTTTTGTGATTTGTCCCCACAAAACACTTCATCGCAGTTTCTTCTTATCTATTCAAAGGGCCTTTGCTGCACGATACCAAATGTCAGAATTCACTGATCAATGTATCTCTGTACTGGCTCACTGGGAAAACTTCAGAAATTCATATAGACAGGTGAGCTCAGCTCCTCAGCAGCCCCTCTGCCTGAGTGATAATCCCTGGCCTCCTGATACCTGAGTGCCAGACAGGTAGCCATTCCAGAAATACCAAACCCAGATGAAGACAAAAGGGTGCGATGAACTTGGCTGGGAAACAGGGAAATGTAAAGATCTCTTTTGTTACACTTGATGATGTCTTTCAGCTTCTCTAGAAGAAGGTACAGAGCTATAAAGACTAGGACTAGCCGCCTAAGAAACAGTTTTTATCCAAATGCGATATTGGTTTTAAACGCAGTGTAAGGTAGTCTCTGTGGGAGTATATCATATTTAATTATGGGGTATCGGAGTTTTTAGGGGGTTAACCAGGCTGGGATAGCTGGGATAGCAGGCTTGCTGGTTTCTGAATGTCTGATATAGATTTTTTTCAATTTCGTTGTTCTGCATGGGACAATGACAATAAAGATTATCGTATCATATTGATGGGTGTTTGGTGGAGGGCAAGGAGAACCATGGGGCAGGGTCCAGGATGCTCAGATTACGGCCACCAGACCTCCTCTTTCATGATATAACCATGATGTATTAGTGATGTAGTTTGGGGGGCTGTAACATAGGGATTAGCAGCTAATAAAAGTTGGGGTTCTCTTTTGTTCGGGGTTTCCATCTTGTTCCACCTGGTGGCAGGTGGGAGTCCTGTCTCAACAGTCTTTAATAAAGACCATAGAATCATAGAATCATAGAATCATAGAG
Organism: Podarcis liolepis; assembly: GCF_965112155.1. Classification (NCBI taxonomy): domain Eukaryota; kingdom Metazoa; phylum Chordata; class Lepidosauria; order Squamata; family Lacertidae; genus Podarcis; species Podarcis liolepis. Next base: position 1,736,636 of record NC_139572.1, read on the forward strand.
TTGGAAGAGACCACAAGGGCCATCGAGTCCAACCCCCCTACCAAGCTGACTGGCTGCTGTTTCGCTCTGGTATTCCTGGCTGGTGTCCTTGTTTTTTGGTCCAGGGGAGCTCTCAGATTTCTCCCTCAACTGCACCCACAAATTTCGGCTCCAGGGCCTAGGAAACCCATGGTTGTGGGGCCAAGCCAAACCCCTGGATCAACATTTCTGCTGAACTTTGCATTACAAAAGCAACGGAATTGCCATTCAAAACAGAAACAAAAGGCGCAGTGTCCGTAATACGCGCTGCAAACATTTCCTCTTCTGGCTGCAAAACAGACGTCTTTCTCCACCAAATCCCATCTCGTTGCCAGGCAGAGGTGCCGCCCCTCATTTTTCCCGTTAACGACTTAACGGGTCACGCCATGGAATTAGCTCGACAAGGAAAGGATCTGCTTACATTGGGCTGAGTACAATAATTAAAAGTTTTAAAAACACAAACAAACAAATCCTTAGTATCTACTATCAAGCTGTGGTTTCTGGCTTCCATCCAGAGCCCTGTGGGTATTGTCATGGGAAAGTAAGAATAGCAGCACCGCTCAGGTGTCAGAGAAGCTAAAACAACAGCTAGCGGGAGCCAGAAATTTTTCAGAGACATGCACTTCCTCAAAAAGGATTCTAGTCCTCATTAGTCTATGACTTTGTTTACTTCCTGCTAGGGTATGGAACAAGCTGCACATTATATCCCATTTCAACCTTGCTGACCCTCATTCATAGACCTAGAGTTTATTTCACACTAGGGTTGATCCGAGCAGGGAATTACACCCCGGTTCAGCCTTGCTGGGGGACGCGGGTGGCGCTGTGGGTTAAACCACAGAGCCTAGGGCTTGCCGATCAGAAGGTCGGCGGTTCGAATCCCCGCAATGACGGGGTGAGCTCCCGTTGCTCAGTCCCTGCTCCTGCCAACCTAGCAGTTTGAAAGCATGTCAAAGTGCAAGTAGCTAAATAGGTACCACTCCGACGGGAAGGTAAACAGCGTTTCCATGCGCTGCTTTGGTTCGCCAGAAGCGGCTTAGTCCTGCTGGCCACATGACCCGGAAGCTGTACGCCGGCTCCCTCGGCCAATAAAGCGAGATGAGCGCCGCAACCCCAGAGTCGGCCACAACTGGACCTAATGGTCAGGGGTCCCTTTACCTTTACCTTACTCAGCCTTGCTGGCATTCAGGCAATATTTAAAAAATGTAGTATAAACACCAACAACTGGGAAACACTGGCCCGCGAGCGCTCCAGTTGGAGAACAGCCTTGACCAAAGGTGTTGTGGGCTTTGAAGACACTCGAACTCAGGACGCAAGGGAGAAACGTGCCAAGAGGAAGGCACGCTTGGCAAACCCTCACCGGGGTCAACTCCTGCCTGGAGACCAATGTCCCCACTGTGGAAGGACGTGTGGGTCCAGAACTGGCCTCTACAGTCACTTACGGACTCATGGCTAAAACCGTGTTTATGGAAGATCTTACTCGGCTACGAGGGATCGCCAAATAAACTCTTTGCACGCTTCGGTGAAACATTCTCACGAAAACACGCACACCTTTCGACCTTTTCAGGGCCTTCTCAGTGGTGGCGCCCGCCCTGTCAGATGTCGAGGAGATAAACAATTGTCTGACTTTTAGAAGACACCTGAAGGCAGCCCTGCTCAGGAAAGTTTTAAACGCTGTTTTATTACACTTTTATATTAGTTAAAAGCCGCCACTCACTCTGTTTCTCCTCAACCATGACGGTGTGGCAGATTGCCAGGAGGCGCATGAATTCCTTCACCATGGGGTCGTCGTTTCTCCGGATGTTTTCCAGGAGCTGCTGGTCGAAAAATTCCAGCTTATTGTCCAAGTACTTGTTCCACTTCAAATCAGTCTCCTGGGGAGGGGAAGAAATGAACTTAAGAGGTTAATGATGAGGAAGAACCCCGGGGAAGCTGGAAACCATGAGATTCCATCTTCACACACACTCAGGTCAGAAACAACAACAATTTATTATTTATACCCCACCCATCTGGCTGGGTCTCCCCAGCCACTCTGGGCGGCTTCCAACAGAATATATTTAAAACACGATAAAACATTAAAAACTTCCCTAAACAGGACTGCCTTCAGATGTCTTCTAAAAGTCAGATAGTTGTTTATCTCCTTGACATCTGATAGGAGGGTGTTCCACAGGATGGGTGCCACCACTGAGAAGGCCCTCTGTCTGGTTCCCTGTAACCTCGCTTCTCGCAGGGAGGGAACCGCCAGAAGGCCCTCGGTGCTGGACCTCAGTGTCTGGGGTGGACGATGGGGGTGGAGACGCTCCTTCAGGGATTCTGTGCCGTTTAGGGCTTTAAAGGTCAACATGAACACTTTGAATTGTGCTCGGAAACGTCCTGGGAGCCAATGTAGGTCTTTCAGGACCGGTGTTATATGGTCTCGATGGCCGCTCCCAATCCCCAGTCTAGCTGCCACATTCTGGATTAATTGTAGTTTCTGGGTCACCTTCAAAGGTAGCCTCACATAGAGAGATGGCAGTAGTCCAAGCGGGAGATAACTAGAGCATGCACCACTCTGACCAGACAGTCTGTGGGCAGGAAGGGTCTCATCCTGCGTACCAGATGGAGCTGCCCTGGACACAGAACTGACCTGCACCTCCATGGACAGCGCTGAGTCCAAAATGACCCCCAGGCTGCGCACCTGGTCCTTCAGGGGCACAGTGACCCCATTCAGGACCAGGGAGTCCCCCACACCTGCCCGCCCCCTGTCCCCCCAGAAACAGTCCTTCTGTCTTGTCAGGATTCAACCTCAATCTGTTGGCTGCCATCCATCCTCCAGACACTCACACAGAAATATAGCTGCTCGTAAGCTTTCAGAGAAGAACGTTTCCACAGTGTGGGCCTTGTGGCAAGAGAAGATTCCCACACTCCAGCTTCATAGAAGTCCAATATGTCAATAGCTCTCATGTGCACAGACCTCTTTCATGTGGCAACAGTGGCTCGGTTAGCACATAATGCTAAGCCATGGTTTGCTTAGCAAACATCAGTTCAACCAGGGTTCGCTTCCCAGGCAGTCTCGCTTCTTGTTTTGTCGTTTGGGGCACGGCGTTTCAAACAAAACCTGGCAAACTGTTGACAGCAAACCATGGTTAAGCTGCTGGGCTCGCACGCCACAAGAAACCATGGTTTTAATAAACCATGGAATGAGAAACCCTGGCTTGGGGTGCAGTCATAAAGCAAACCAATCTCTTGAGGAACTCATGCACAGTGGTGCCTCGCAAGACGAAAAGAATCCGTTCTGTGATTCTCTTCGTCTAGCGGTTTTTTTCGTCTTGCGAAGCAAGCCCATTGAAGGATTAGCGGATTAGCGCTATTAGCGCTATTAGAGGCTTTTAGAGGCTTTTAGCGGCTTTTATCGGATCAGCTGATAAGCGGCTTAGCGCTATTAGCACTATTAGCGGCTTTTAGCTGCTTTTAGTGGCTTATCTGCTGATCGGATCAGCTGATAAGCGGCTTAGCGACTTAGAAAAAGGGGGGAGGGGGGAAAAACCAGCAGGAACTCGCAAGACATTGTCGTCTTGCGAAGCAAGCCCATAGGAGATTCGTTTTGCGAAGCACCTCCAAAACGGAAAACTCTTTCGTCTAGCGAGTTTTCCGTCTTGCGAGGCATTCGTCTTGCGGGGCACCACTGTTATTTACAGCAAGAATATGCAACCTACCATAGACTTGTCTTGAGCGCTGTTCTGCGAACCTGCAAATATTTCCAAAAGGAAGAATCAGAAATCAGGAAGACCAAAACGTTAAGAAGGAATGGGGGGGGGGAATTATAACTAATCTTAAAAACCATTGTAAAACGGTTAAAATGGTTAGCAGGACTGTAAATATCACTTGTAGTTGAATGGCGAATTTTGGACACAATGGAGAGGTGAAAAGATTCTGGATTATCGTAAAAAGTGCAAGAGGAAATGATTCCCCACAAAGGGGAGGAGCAGGGAAGTCTGGGAGATTCCCCGGGATCTTGTTTCGAAGTTGTAAGTTGGACTTTAAAATTTTAATTTGGAAAACCAAATAAATGATTTTTTAAAAGAGTGTGCAAAAGCTACCCTGGCACGCAAAAGGTTAAAAAAAATTTGCATCTGTCGCCCTGCCCATTCTGAAGCTTGCCTAGACAGAAATGTAGGACTTTTTCCCAAATCCCAGTGAGATCCCAATGGGACTTTACCGTATATCACCCCGTTGATACAACATTTCTTGAAGGTCATGATGTTCTGGGTCAACGTCCCCGTCTTATCCGAGAAGACGTATTCTATCTGCCCCAGCTGGTCGTTCAGACTGGTGCTCCGAGCTTTCGCTGGCATGTCCTTCGGAGCGTAGTACATTTCTCTGTCCCAGTTGATGAAACAACTGTTGACCAGGTATATGAATTCGAACCTGCGCCGGGAAGAACAAATCCACGATCACTGAACGGGCAAAGAAGATTTTTGTGGCTTGTGGCGCAAACCTGGAACAGCCTACTGAACATCAGAATGCTCCTCCTAGCTTGTGGACTCCCTGGTGACACCTGGCTTGAGAGCAGTACATGTGAAAAGGATCTAGGAGTCTTGGTTGACCACAAACTTGACATGAGCCAACAGTGTGACGCGGCAGCTAAAAAAGCCAATGCAATTCTGGGCTGCATCAATAGGAGTATAGCATCTAGATCAAGGGAAGTAATAGTGCCACTGTATTCTGCTCTGGTCAGACCTCACCTGGAGTACTGTGTCCAGTTCTGGGCACCACAGAATGTTACTGCGATTGACTAAGGAGTTAGCCAACGAGGAATGTTATGTTCCCAGGAAAAGTGGTATACAGTAGTACCTTCAGATCACAGACGCTTCAGGTTACATACGCTTCAGGTTACAGACTCCACTAATTCAGAAATATTCCCTCAGGTTAAGAACTTTGCTTCAGGATGAGAACAGAAATCACGCAGTGGCAGCAGGAGGCCCCATTAGCTAAAGTGGTGCTTCAGGTTAAGAACAGTTTCAGGTTAAGAATGGAGCTCTGGAACGAATTTAGTTCTTAACCCAAGGTACCACTTGGAATTTTAGAGCTGGAAGGAGTTTCCAGGGGCTGTATAATCCAACCCGCATTGTCCTTGTTGGCTGACCCTATACTCCCGTGAACCAGTCAATAAAGGTAAAGGGACCCCTGACCATTAGGTCCAGTCGTGGCCGACTCTGGGGTTGCGGTGCTCATCTCGCTTTACTGGCCGAGGGAGCCGGCCTACAGCTTCCGGGTATGTGGCCAGCAGGACTAAGCCGCTTCTGGCGAACCAGAGCAGCGCACGGAAACGCCGTTTACCTTCCCGCCGGAGCGGTACCTATTTATCTACTTGCACTTTGAGGTGCTTTCCAACTGCTAGGTTGGCAGGAGCTGGGACCGATCAACGGGAGCTCACCCCGTCATTGCGGGGATTCAAACCACCGACCTTCTGATCGGCAAGCCCTAGGCTCTGTGGTTTAACCCACAGCGCCACCCGCGTCCCGTATTCCCGCAAACCAGTCAATATGGACCCCCAAGTGAGGCAGTCCATGCTGAGACACGGTTCTCTCATGCCTCTCCAATCACAGCCGTCCGAGGAAGAGGAGGCAGCTGACGACTTACGTGATGAGCATAGACATGGGGATGACCAGGCTGAGAAGGATGAGGAAGCCCCAGAAGGCAAAGAAGGCATACTGGATGGAGCTCGTGGTGCTGTAGAAAGCAAAGAGGTAGGCATGCTGTTCCCGGAACTTCTCGGCACTGACTCCGGATCCGACCGCCAGGCCGAAGGAGATGAGGAAGAGTGAGATGGTGATCTGCGGAGAGAAGCGAAGAAGGGTCAGCCCTTCGTGGGGAGAAGACTCTGGACCAGTCACTCCCAACTCCAAACCCACCAAGCGTCCCAGTTTTCCAAGGTCAATCCTGGATTTACAGAAGCTGCCCCAGTTTCTGATTTTATCCTCACCCCCCCCCCAACTGTACTACCTGGGTTATGAAGGCACCCAAAAGATGTTAAAGCAAAGATTATGGGATACTGCACACAGTGACTTGCGATCTCGATCACACGCAGTCTGTAGTCCGCTGGCAGTAGGAGTGCAATATGGGCATGTCTTTAAGTTAATATCTTACATTAAAAACCTGACAGTACCAAATTATCGAAGGCTTTTCACCAAAGCCAGACTAAGCGTCTTTCCTTCTGCAGTCTTGAGAGGAGTTCCCTACCAGGACAGACTTGGCTCGTGTGCTCAAGACATCGACTCTATAAAACATATTTTGTTGCACTGTGCAATATACGAGCAAGCCAGGGCTAAACTGATACTACCCTCGCTGGTACCTTTCCTGGGAAAATCAGAGGCTCGCTAGGTCAGGTTCCTATTGGAAGACCGGACAAACGCTAGAACATTAGCAGTGGCGAGGTTTTTATCGGCGGTTGCAAGAACCAATGATCCCTATATTCCGCACAAAATGCTTGTTTGACCTGGAGGAAGGCTGTCTGAATTGTGTATTGCTTTGTAACGATTTGTTGGGTCTCTGGACCGCAATAAAGGTTGATGATGATGATGATGATGATGATGATTTTATCCTGGAATGTCCCGCTTTTCCTTAGGACGTCACAATTTCCGTTGGCGAATAAGTGGGCGTTTGGTAGGACGTCCCTATTTTCACTGGGGAACTGTGGGATATAGTGATTCATGATAAATGAACATGTGCTATTAAGGTAAGAGGGGGAATACACAGGAGAAATGATTTTGAGGAGATATGGAAGGTGTTTGAAGAATTTGTACTGTTAAAATGGAAAAGGGGTCAAGCCGTCGCAAGAGGTGTTGAAATTTTGGGAGGTTGGATAGTCACAATGGAATGGTCTCGGTGATGGGGTGCACATTTTTATTCTTCTTTGTTTATGATTATTACTTTGCCGAAAGAAGAAAAGAAAAGAAAAGAAAAGAAAAGAAAAGAAAAGAAAAGAAAAGAAAAGAAAAGAAAAGAAAAGAAAAGAAAAGAAAACTTCCAGCTCCCATGGGTGAGGAGATACACATAAATATCAGGGAGGGACAGCCAAATCTTCTTACCAGTAGCACCAAGCGATCCATCAGATGGCTGAGTTTGGTCTTCTTCAGCTTGATTTTCCCACAGTTTTTCATGATTTTGGAATCGAAGCCTGCGGAGGGGAGACGTTTGAATACAATTCTCTGATGAAAATAGGTTCGTCCTATTCCATCCCCTCCAACGTTTCTCCCCTGAAAATAGGTTCGTCCTATTCCATCCCCTCCAACGTTTCTCCCCTGAAAATAGGGACGTCCTATTCCATCCCCTCCAACATTTCTCCCCTGAAAAGAGGGACGTCCTATTCCATCCCCTCCAACGTTTCTCCCCTGAAAATAGGGACGTCCTATTCCATCCCCTCCAACGTTTCTCCCCTGAAAAGACGGACGTCCTATTCCATCCCCTCCAACGTTTCTCCTGTGAAAATAGGGACGTCCTATTCCATCCCCTCCAATGTTTCTCCCCTGAAAATAGGGACGTCCTGTTCCATCCCCTCCAACGTTTCTCCCCTGAAAATAGGGACGCCCTATTCCATCCCCTCCAACGTTTCTCCCCTGAAAATAGGGACGTCCTGTTCCATCCCCTCCAACGTTTCTCCCCTGAAAAGAGGGACATCTTGTTCCATCCCCCCCAACGTTTCTCCCCTGAAAAGAGGGACGTCCTATTCCATCCCCTCCAACATTTCTCCCGTGAAAATAGGGACGTCCTATTCCATCCCCTCCAACGTTTCTCCCCTGAAAATAGGTTCGTCCTATTCCATCCCCTCCAACGTTTCTCCCCTGAAAATAGGGACGTCCTATTCCATCCCCTCCAACATTTCTCCCCTGAAAAGAGGGACGTCCTATTCCATCCCCTCCAACGTTTCTCCCCTGAAAATAGGGACGTCCTATTCCATCCCCTCCAACGTTTCTCCCCTGAAAAGACGGACGTCCTATTCCATCCCCTCCAACGTTTCTCCTGTGAAAATAGGGACGTCCTATTCCATCCCCTCCAATGTTTCTCCCCTGAAAATAGGGACGTCCTGTTCCATCCCCTCCAACGTTTCTCCCCTGAAAATAGGGACGCCCTATTCCATCCCCTCCAACGTTTCTCCCCTGAAAATAGGGACGTCCTGTTCCATCCCCTCCAACGTTTCTCCCCTGAAAAGAGGGACATCTTGTTCCATCCCCCCCAACGTTTCTCCCCTGAAAAGAGGGACGTCCTATTCCATCCCCTCCAACGTTTCTCCCCTGAAAATAGGGACGTCCTATTCCATCCCCTCCAACGTTTCTCCCCTGAAAATAGGTTCGTCCTATTCCATCCCCTCCAACGTTTCTCCCCTGAAAATAGGGACGTCCTATTCCATCCCCTCCAACATTTCTCCCCTGAAAAGAGGGACGTCCTATTCCATCCCCTCCAACGTTTCTCCCCTGAAAATAGGGACGTCCTATTCCATCCCCTCCAACGTTTCTCCCCTGAAAAGACGGACGTCCTATTCCATCCCCTCCAACGTTTCTCCTGTGAAAATAGGGACGTCCTATTCCATCCCCTCCAATGTTTCTCCCCTGAAAATAGGGACGTCCTGTTCCATCCCCTCCAACGTTTCTCCCCTGAAAATAGGGACGCCCTATTCCATCCCCTCCAACGTTTCTCCCCTGAAAATAGGGACGTCCTGTTCCATCCCCTCCAACGTTTCTCCCCTGAAAAGAGGGACATCTTGTTCCATCCCCCCCAACGTTTCTCCCCTGAAAAGAGGGACGTCCTATTCCATCCCCTCCAACGTTTCTCCCCTGAAAATAGGGACGTCCTATTCCAGTCCCTCCAACGTTTCTCCTGTGAAAATTGGCTGCAAAACTAATGAAATCCATAAACTTGAAAAGTAAAAATGAAAACTTTAAAAACAAAGAGAAGGCGCAGAAGGCTGGAGAGGAGGGAAGCCAAGAGGCAGAGATGAGTTTGGCTGGGGAAGAGGCACAAGAGTCTCTCCTCTTTCTGCGACAACCTAGAACCAGGAGAGGCGTGAAAAGGGCGGAGGAGACGTTGGCTGCATTCAGGCGTAGTCTCCGATTGCTTGGGAAAAGCCCTGGGGAGGAGACAGGGACTATCGATCTCTATAACTGATGTTCATGGAGGAAAGAGCTGCTCCGCTCATTAGGCCTGACACTCAGCCAAGTCTGTGGAGGATGTTTTTGCAAACTCCATCTTTGCACTGTGCAACTTCAACTCCAAGAAAGCAGGTAGCGCTTGTGACTTTTGGAGGGCTCTAGCACGCTCAGTGGGATGCGGGTGGCGCTGTGGGTTAAACCACAGAGCCTAGGACTTGCCGATCAGAAGGTTGGCAGTTCAAATCCCCGCAATGACGGGGTGAGCTTCCGTTGCTCGGTCCCTGCTCCTGCCCACCTAGCAGTTCGGAAGCACCCCTAAGTGCAAGTAGATAAATAGGTACCGCTCCGGCAGGAAGGTAAACGGCGTTTCCGTGCGCTGCTCTGGTTCGCCAGAAGCGGCTTAGTCCTGCTGGCCACATGACCCAGAAGCTGTACGCCGGCTCCCTCGGTCAATAAAGCGAGATGAGCGCCACAACCCCAGAGTCGGCCACGACTGGACCTAATGGTCAGGGGTCCCTTTACCTTTCAGCACGCTCAGTGGGAGAGTGGAAATGGACGATGGGAGTTGTAGTCCCACAATGATAATTATAATAATTAATAATAATTTGCAGGGCGGGACTTTGGCTAACCCAGACCAACGCAGCTGCTTCTCTCTTGTGTGTGTGTCAAGAAACCGTGTCAAACCGGCTTGTAATCTTTCCTAAACTGCCTCCGCATTGCTGCTGCTGTTACCCGGTGTGGCCAGAGATCTGTCGTGAGATTAGGCGTCACTAAAGGCCTGGGGGAAACTGGTACGGCGAGTTTCTTAATGCTTCCTGCTTTCAGAAGTCAGCCCAGGGCACAGGGTTGAGAGGGGAAAAGGAGGAAGAATAGAGCCTTTATGTTGCGGAATTTCGGCACAGGAAAAGGCGTTTCGGGAACGTCTGTTGCAATGCTCAGCTCAGGATAGGCACACCGACATTGTAGCATCGCCAGGGGCCTAACTTTATATATGTTGTTGTTGTTGTTTAGACGTTTAGTAGTGTCCGCCTCTTCGTGACCCCCTGGACCAGAGCACGCCAGGCCCTCCTGTCTTCCACTGCCTCCCGCAGTTTGGTCAAACTCATGCTGGTAGCTTCGAGAACACTGTCCCACCATCTCGTCCTCTGTCGTCCCCTTCTCCTTGCGCCCTCCATCTTTCCCAACATCAGGGTCTTTTCCAGGGAGTCTTCTCTTCTCCTGAGGTGGCCAGAGTATTGGAGCCTCAGCTTCAGGATCTGTCCTTCCAGTGAGCACTCAGGGCTGATTTCCTTCCGAATGGAGAGGTTGGATCTTCTTGCAGTCCATGGGACTCTCAAGAGTCTCCTCCAGCACCAGAATTCAAAAGCATCCATTCTTCGGCCATCAGCCTTCTTTATGGTCCAGCTCTCACTTCCATACATCACTACTGGGAAAACCTTGGCTTTAACTATACGGACCTTTGTTGGCAAGGTGATGTCTCTGCTTTTTAAGATATATATAAAGTATTTCTGTACTTTCACAAAATATCAGGGCTGTGCATAGATTGTAGCCAACTACGCTCGACTCACAGCGAACCCTTTTAAATAAACGGACCTAAGTTAGCCGTGTCCATTCATTCCAATGGGTCTACTCTGTGTAGGGACGAGGGGGAGAATCTGGATGGGGGCAAATCTAGCAAATTTGCCCTTTCTGAAACAGTGTGAGATCTGCTCCCCTTCGAAATTTGCACCGATCCGAATTTTGCGATGCACCTCTCCAAACCACGACCTTTACGAAAAGCGTGTTGTTAAGTAAAAGCATGCATAAAAAGGAATATACCAGCATGAATGCCTTAGATTTGCAGGAATCCCTTGCAATATTTTTTTTAAAAAAATCTGTACGTTGTGTAACCCTCTTTTTAAGTCAGTGAGCATCGCTGCTCCCTGTGGAAGTGAGTTCCACAGGTTAACTTGCATGAAGGGGTTTCTCTTAGCTGCCCTGAACCTCCCAAGGGAAGGTGGGTTTTTAAGGTGGGCGTTTTGGGGACCCTCTGTGAGAAAAGCGCCGAACAAATCGAAACCAATGAAGTAGGTAGATAAGGCCGTGCTGCAAAGACGGGGCTCAGCTCACCTGCGTAGATGACGAGGCCGTAGCAGGCCTCTGTGTTGCGCACCTTGCAGCCCCGCAACAAGAGTTTCTCACTGTCGAGGGAATATTTCTCTCCGTGCCAATCCAACGTCCCCACAAAACTGTGCATCCGGCTGTTCGGCTCCTCGCAAGTGATTACCCCTGTGGAGTTTAGAAAAAGGAGAGGCAAAAATTTAAGTTTTGTCTTTCTGCTGTCCAGAGACTCCCTCTTTCCCTCTGCGACATGCAATCAATAATAATAATAATAATAATAATAATAATAATAATAATAATTTATACCCTGCTCATCTGGCTGGATTTCCCCAGCCACTCTGGGTGGCTCCCAACAAATCATCTTCCAAGGCCCTCCTTCGTGTGCCGTCTACTCGAGAGGCGCAGAGGGCGGCAACATGAGAACGGGGCCTTCTTTGCAGTGGCTCCCCGTCTGTGGAACGCTCTCCCCAGGGAAGTTCGCCTGTTGCCTTCATTATACACCTTTAGGCGCCCGGCAGAAACGTTCCTTTTTAACCAGGCCTTTGCTTGATCTTATTGACACCCAACACCCTTTTAGAATGTGGCTCTTTTGCGGGTTTTTAAAATTGGGTTACTGTTTTTGCTTTGATTTTATATATTATGGTTTTGTTTGTGAACCGCCCGGAGACCTCCAGGTAGAGGGCAGTGTATAAATTGAATATATTATTATTATTACCCGGACACTGAGGTCCAGTTCAGAGGGCCTTCTGGCAGTTCCCTCACTACGAGAAGCCAAGTTACAGGGAACCAGGCAGAGGGCCTTCTCGGTAGTGGCGCCTGTCCTGTGGAACACCCTCCCACCAGATGTCAAGGAGATAAAGAACTACCAGACTTTTAGAAGACACCTGAAGGCAGCCCTGTTTAGGGAAGCTTTTAATGTTTGATGCATTACTGCAGCTGGGGAAGCCCAGCCAGATGGGTGGGGTATAAATTATTATTATTATTATTATTATTATTATTATTATTATTATTATTATTATTACTCTGCTATGAGTAATCGCCAAAGATGATGATGATGATGATTACTTGGACTAAATATCTAGCTTAAGAAAACCACAAAGCAGAAAACACACGCACACACATTCCAAGGAATCAACGGCATAAAGCGCTAAACACCAGTGGAAAACTTTTGAGAATGAAAAGTTGTTGTTGTTGTTTAATCTTTTAGTGGTGTCCGCCTCTTTGTGACCCCCTGGACCAGAGCACGCCAGGCCCTCCTGTCTTCCACTGCCTCCCGCAGTTTGGTCAAACTCATGCTGGTAGCTTCAAGAACACTGTCCCACCATCTCGTCCTCCGTCGTCCCCTTCTCCTTGCGCCCTCCATCTTTCCCAACATCAGGGTCTTTTCCAGGGAGTCTTCTCTTCTCTTGAGGTGGCCAAAGTCTTGGAGCCTCAGCTGCAGGATCTGTCCTTCCAGTGAGCACTCAGGGCTGATTTCCTTCAGAATGGAGATGTTTGATCTTCTTGCAGTCCATGGGACTCTCAAGAGTCTCCTCCAGCACCATAATTCAAAAGCATCCATTCTTCGGCCATCAGCCTTCTTTGTGGTCCAGCTCTCACTTCCATACATCACTAGTGGGAAAACCAGAGCTTGAACTATACGGACCTTTGTTGGCAAGGTGATGTCTCTGCTTTTTAAGATGCTGTCTAGGTTTGTCATCGCTTTTCTCCCAAGAAGCAGGCGTCTTTTAATTTCATGACTGCTGTCACCATCTGCAGTGATCATGGAGCCCAAGAAAGTGAAATCTCTCACTGCCTCCATTTCTTCCCCTTCTATTTGCCAGGAGGTTCTGGCGACTGACACTCACCGTCAAAAGCAGCCATGCTCCCATCGTTGGTCAACTGCTCGTGCGTCACCAAGAGAGCTTGCCGGTACTTCAGGTTGGTCTCTCTGCGAAGGAAGGATGGAGAGGGAATTTATCAGTGGGGGGAAACCGCAGGCCGTCTGTGAACGATGAGCCTATTCATTTACAGGGATTTGTTTATAGGGGAAATTCTCTCAGGTAGAGGGAGGTGCACAGAGGAGCGCCCAACCCCAGCCCAGAATGGCAGCGATGGCTTAAAAAGAAGAAAACAACATAAGAAGCAGCCTTACCCGTCAATGTCCATCGTCTCCACGTAGCAGAGGCTGTTTGGCTCTGTGCTAGAGAGCAAGAGGAGGTCAGCCTGCGGAAGAGAGCAGAACACCTGAGACAGGCTCCCTGGTGGGCTGAGCAGTTGTAAATAGCGCAGGGGGGTGGGAACTATCGCCCATGGAGTGGCCGATTGGGCCAAAGCAGCCATGGACCTCTTTCCCAGAGTAAATTCAGGCATCCTTTCAGCCATCCACCAAGAAAGGGAAGGAGGGAGGGAGGGAGGGAGGGAGGGAGGGAAAGAAGGAAAGAAGGAAGGAAGGAAGGAAGGAAGGAAGGAAGGAAGGAAGGAAGGAAGGAAGGAAGGTGAAAGGGAGGGAGGGAGGGAGGGAGGGAGGGAGGGAGGGAGGAAGGAAGGGGGAAAGGAAAGAAGGAAGGAAGGAAGGAAGGAAGGAAGGAAGGAAGGAAGGAAGGAAGGAAGATAGGAAGGAAGGAAGGAAGGAAGGAAGGAAGGGAGGGAGGGAGGGAGGGAGGGAGGGAGGGAGGGAGGAAGGAAGGAAGGAAGGAAGGGGGAAAGGAAAGAAGGGAGGGAGGGAGGGAGGGAGGAGAGAGAGAGAGAGAGAGAGAGAGAGAGAGAGAGAGAGAAGCAGGCAGGCAGGAAGGAAAGAGAAAGGGAGGGAGGGAGGGAGGAAGATAGGAAGGAAGGAAGGAAGGAAGGAAGGAAGGAAGGAAGGAAGGAAGGAAGGAAGGAAGGAAGGAAGGAAGGAAGGGGGAAAGGAAAGAAGGAAGGGAGGGAGGGAGGGAGGGAGGGAGGAAGGGAGGAAGGGAGGAAGGGAGGAAGGAAGGGGGAAAGGAAGGAAGGAAGGGGGAAAGGAAAGAAGGGAGGGAGGGAGGGAGGGAGGGAGGGAGGGAGGGAGGGAGGGAGGAAGGAAGGAAGGAAGGAAGGAAGGAAGGAAGGAAGGAAGGAAGGAAGGAAGGAAGGAAGAAAGGGGAGAGAGAAGGAAGGAAGGAGGGAAGAAACCAACGAATGAATGAACAAATGAAGGAACGAAGGAGAAAGGGAGGGAAGGAGGGAAGAAACAAATGAATGTACGAACAAAGGAACGAAGGAATGAAGGAGAAAGGGAGGGAAGAAGGGAAGGAAGGAAGGAAGGAAGGGGAGGAAGGAACTTACAGGCACAATGCTGTCCTTACGGAGGCAGACGATATCACCCACGCAGATATCCCGCCATTTCTTCTGGATGAAACTGGGTTGGAGGGAACAAGGAGAGAGAATCAGCTGCCTTCAGGAGCCAGCCGTGCACATGAAAAGGAAGAGGCTCATGCTGTGGCTTGACACCCGCCCCCCGCCCCCCACCGTGGGGCTCAACTGTTCAGCCCCACACTTGCCGCAGAGGACCTCCGTGGAGCTGAGCAGCTGTAAAGGAGAGCGAGGGTGAAGGGCAGGGGTGGTCCAGTCTCAAGACAGTCAATGCCCCCTGAATGCCAGCCGCTGGTGGGCTTCCCCTGATCAGTGGCGTAGCGTGGGGGGTGCAGGGGGGGCCGGCCGCACCGGGCGCAACATCTGGGGGTTAGGGTTAGGGGGCGCAAATCCATGGGTTAGGGGGCGCAAATCCACGGGTTAGGGGGCACAAATCCACGGGTTAGGGGGCGCAAATCCACGGGTTAGGGGGCGCAAATTACTTGCCTTGCCCCGGGTGCTGACAACCCACGCTACGCCACTGCCCCTGATGGGCACCTGGCAGCACGGAAGACCCCTCCCCCTTCTCTTCCAGCTCTCCTCACCTTTTCCCCGTCAAAATCTCGCAAGGGCGGCTGTTGATCTCCCAGTCGCTATGATGACGGCCCTGCGGAGTGAAAGGAGGAGAGAAAAAAGATTATTTCCATTGCCAATACTATATAGACAAAAAGGCCAGGTTTATCCTGCCTGTCCTACATAAATTCCCAGGATGTGCAGACTAAGAACAACAACAACAACTTATTATTTATACCTGGCTAGGTTTCCCCAGCCACTCTGGGTGGCTTCCAACAAAATATTCAAATACAATAGTCTATTAAACATTAAAAGCTTCCCTAAACAGGGCTGCCTTCAGATGTCTTCTAAAAGTCCGGTAGTTGTTTCCTTGACATCTGATGGGAGGGCGCCACCACCGAGAAGGCCCTGTGCCAGGTTCGCTGTAAAGTTGCTTCTCGCAGGGAGGGAACTGCCAGAAGGCCCTCGGAGCTGGACCCTGGTATCCGGGCAGAACGATGGGGGTGGAGACGCTCCTTCAGATATACTGGACCGAAGCCGTTTAGGGCTTGAAAGGTCAGCACCAACACTTTGAATTGTGCTCCGAAACATCTTGAAAGCCAATGTAGGTCTTTCAGGACCGGTGTTATATGGTCTCGGCGGCCATTCCCAGTCCCCAGTCCAGCTGCCACATTCTGGATTAGTTGTAGTTTCTGGGTCATCTTCAAAGGTAGCCCCACATAGAGCGTATGGCAGTAGTCCAAGCGGGGGATAACTAGAGCATGCGCCACTCTGGCCAGACAGTCTGCCGGCAGGGAGGGTCTCATCCTGCGTACCAGATGGAGCTGCCCTGGACACAGAATTGACCTGCGCCTCCATGGACAGCGGTGAGTCCAAAATGACCCCCAGGCTGCGCACCTGGTCCTTCGGGGGCACAGTTACCCCATTCAGGACCAGGGAGTCCTCCACACCCACCTGCCTCCTGTTCCCCCCAAAACAGTACTCCTGTCAGGATTTAACCTCAATCTGTTAGCTGCCATTCATCCTCCAACTAAAAGCACTAAAAGCCCTGTTCCTATATTGTCTGAAAAGGGAACCCTGATAAGATTAAATTTGTGGGCGAGAGAGCTATGAGGGGTCCCCAACGTGCCAACCCAGACTTACAATGTCATCAATCAGGTCTCGGACGCCTCTGATGGACAGCAGGAGCGTGAGGGGGAAGAGGAGAGCAAACCAGGGAAGCGTGGAGATCTGGGGAACAGTCTGAAACAGAAGACAAGCCAGGAACAATGAATATTCGGAGATTTCTCACAATGGTTTGGAAGCCAGTTCAGCTACTGATTGATTGATTGATTGACTGCAGAAATGGATAAAAGCCCCCCATCCAAACAATAACCGCCATCAGTCTAGGTAAGGGGGGGGGAAATTAGCTTTAATTTTTATCATCTACAATACGGTCTTATTTAAACCACAGAGCCTAGGACTTGCCGATCAGAAGGTCGGCGGTTCGAATCCCCGCAATGACGGGGTGAGCTCCCGTTGCTCAGTCCCTGCTCCTGCCAACCTAGCAGTTCAAAAGAATGCCAGTGCAATTAGATAAATAGGTACCACTCCGGCGGGAAGGTAAACGGCGTTTCCGTGCACTGCTCTGGTTCGACAGAAGCGGCTTAGTCCTGCTGGCCACATGACCCGGAAGCTGTACGCCGGCTCCCTCGGCTAATAAAGCGAGATGAGCGCCGCAACCCCAGAGTCGGTCACGACTGGACCTAACGGTCAGGGGTCCCTTTACCTTTACAGCGCATTAACTATTGCTTTCATTCTATGGATCAATGGTCTTATTAGATAGTAAAGTTCACATTAAATGGCTGTTTTTAAAAGTCTGGAACGGATTAA
Organism: Podarcis liolepis; assembly: GCF_965112155.1. NCBI lineage: Eukaryota > Metazoa > Chordata > Lepidosauria > Squamata > Lacertidae > Podarcis > Podarcis liolepis. The sequence continues at coordinate 1,753,615 of NC_139572.1, forward strand.
TCCGTTTTGCGTTACTTCCTATGGGAAAGCACACTTCGGTTTTGGAACGCTTTGGTTTTGGAACGAACGTCCGGAAGGGATTAAGTTTGAGAAGCAAGGTACCACTGTACTTCCGGCTTTACGGCATTCATAAACCGAAATGTTCATCAACGGAGATGTTCGAAAACCAAGGTACCGCTGTATTTTATATCTGTTTCTTTGAAGATCTCCCAGTCTTGATGCTTAGCGCAACAGGCGCTAGGGGTCACTGACACACACACAACCCATTAGCTTGCTCCAGAATTCCACTTTGGGACACCCCCGTTCCCAAATACATGAGAAGCCCCTTACCTGCAGGAGGATGATGAAGATGAAGTATATATTAACCAGCCGATGAAGTTGTTCGTACAAGTTAAGCGGGAGAAACGTGAGGACATTATACTTGGCTGTCTTGATGCCGTTGCCCTGAACACGAAGGTGGAAAGACAAAAATAAATAAACAAAGATGTGCGTTCTGAGACTTATTTGAGTTAATAATAATAATAATAATAATAATAATAATAATAATAATAATATATTATTTATTCCCCAGCCACTCTGGGCGGCTTCCAAAAAATATTAAAATACTGTAATACATCAAACATTAAAAACTTCCCTGAGCAGGGCTGCCTTCAGATGTCTTCTAAAAGCCTGGTAGTTGTTGTTCTCTTTGACATCTGGTGGGAGGGCGTTCCACAGGGCGGGCGCCACCACCGAGAAGGCCCTCTGCCTGGTTCCCTGTAACCTCACTTCTCGCAGGGAGGGAACCACCAGAAGGCCCTCGGGAGATGGACCCCGGTGTCCCGGGTGGAGACGCTCCTTCAGGGATACTGGGCCAAGGCCGTTTAGACCTTTCAAGGTCAGCACCGACACTTTGAATTGTGCTCAGAAACGTCCTGGGAGCCAATGTAGGTCTTTCAAGATCAGTGTTATATGGTCTCGGCGGCCGCTCCCAGTCACCAGTCTGGCTGCTGGTGAAGGAAATAAGCAGCTATCCTATCTTTAAAAGACATCTGAAGGCAGCCCTGTTCAGGGAAGTTTTTAATATTTAACGCTGGACTGTTTTTAACACTTGATGGGGAGCCGCCCAGAGTGGCTGGGGAAACTCAGCCAGATGTGCGAGCTATAAATAATTATTATTATTAAGGATTTTGTTACTGCAGGTTGCCTAACGCTTAGGCCGCCCCTTCTAGAACCGAGTCATGTTTTATCCAAGCTGCAGTGACTCTGCTGCTTAAGAAAAGGAAATATAATTTGCAGTAAGCACCGAAGCTTTGGGGAAGGGGGTGGAACTGGACTTGCCATAAGCTACAAGATCAATAAAACAGAGGTTCTATTTCCTTACAGCATATTTTTTCTTCTTCAGGCACCAGGCGTAGGTCGTGTGAAACTGCTCGTGGTATGCCCGGTCGTTCGCCTTCACGATCCAGGTGAAATCTGGACAAAGAGAGGTAGGGAAGAAGACATCAGAGGTAGCACTGTTTGCAGAGAGCAGCCTAGAACCCCATGAGAGAAAAGAGATGCCTGGAACACAGCTAGAGAGATCTAGAACCCAAGAGGCACCTAGAACCGTAAAGGGGGAAATGGATGTCCAGAGGACAAATGAGCCCAGTACCCTGAAATAGCAAGTGAGGTCTATAAACCAAAGCAGACAGGAGTCTAGAACCCTGGGATATTGCGAGAGCTCCAGAACCCCCACCCCTCCAATTAATCTGGAGCGCTTAGTTTGAGGTTCACAGAGACCGTTTGCTAGGTCTCTGTCTCCCTCTTAATATACGTAATTTAAAGACTGGTTCTTATTATTCTTTTTGTTTTTTAAAAATCCCACTCTTCAGTCACAGATGGCTTTCAGAGTGGCTTACAAATCGTGAAAGAGAGAAAGAGAGAAGAGAAAGAGAGAGAGAAAGAGAGAAAGAGAGAACGAATGGAAGGAAGGAAGGAAGGAAGGAAGGAAGGAAGGAAGGAAGGAAGGAAGGGAAAAAGAGCGAAAGAAAGAAAGAGGGAGGGGAGAGGGAGGGAGGGAGGGAGGGAGGAAGGAAGGGGAAAAGAGAGAAAGAGAGAAAGAGAGAAAGGAGAGAAAGAGAGAAAGAGAGAAAGAAAGAAAGAAAGAGGGAGGGAGGGAGGGAGGGAGGGAGGGAGGGAGGGAGGGAGGAAGGAAGGAAGGAAGGAAGGAAGGAAGGAAGGAAGGAAGGAAGGAAGGAAGGAAGGAAGGAAGGAAGGAAGGAACCCTCAGGCTTACAATGTAAAAAACCATGACATAAAAGGAAAGCAGGTTGGGAGGGAAGAGGAAAGAAGCAATCTCAGGTCCACGTTCTCAGCTACCTGGTTGGGATTTGGAGTCATCCTGGTTGGCCATTTTGGTCCCTAGAAATCAAAGAGATGGGCAGAGAGGTAGATTAGACAGACTGCACCAGTCATGTATTTGGGTCAGATTCGCCACCCCTTAGCAGCAGCGACTAAAAGAACCATATACTTGACGCATTCCACACAATATTTCACTTATCTTTCGCGAATACCGAAAGCTCGTTTCAGCATTTCGCTTTGTATCCTTTGAACAATTTTGTGCGCTCGACTCGTTCTTTTTCGATTTTTATTATTTATCATTTTTCTTTCTTTTTCCTTTTCCTTTCCTTTTTATATTTTTACTTTTTCCGTATATTTTTTGCTTTTTCTTTTTGAATATTTGGATGTCATGCTTAATTCATGCTTTCTCCGTAATTGTTTAAAAATGCAATAAAGATAATAAAAATAATAGAGAGAGAAGTTGGTCCATTAAGTTAACTTATTCCAGAAAGGATGCTGAACGTATAAACTAGCCTAACAGGTTTATGGGAAAATGGGCGTTTTTAACAATGTTAAAAACTGGGTCCCACCTTATGCTGCTTTCAAGCTGCTGTAACAGCATTTCGGAGAATCCTAGAATTGCGGGATTGGATGGGTCCCTCCAGAGGTCATCCAGTCTGACCCCTGCAATGGAGGAATCCCAGCAAAAGAATTCTGGAGATCTTTGAACTGAGAAGTTCACACACACACACACACACACGGACCTGGAAGATTCTGGTAAACAGAGAAGGCATCTGGCCTGATTCCGCAGGATAATTTTTCTCTTTGATGTTTAGCCAGTCCTTTGAATAGGCAAATTTCAATCTGTCCCCGTCATGCCTCATAAAACAAGGGGGAAATGGATGGACTCAGTGTCTCAGCTGGAGGTGGGCTGTTGGGGTGTATGTTTCCTTTAGAAGACTCTGTACGTTGCATTTTTTAAAAAAAATACAGTGGTCCCTTGGTTCTCAAACTTAATCCGTTCCGGAAATTCCGTTCCCAAACCAAAAGCTGGTGTTTGTCCGCACACAGCTTCCAGGTCATGTGGCCAGCAGGACTAAGCCGCTTCTGGCGAACCAGAGCAGCGCACGGAAACGCCGTTTACCTTCCCGCCGGAGTGGTACCTATTTATCTACTTGCACTCTGACGTGCTTTTGAACTGCTAGGTTGGCAGGAGCAGGGACCGAGGAACGGGAGCTCACCCCGTCATTGTGGGGATTCGAACCGCCGACCTTCTGATCGGCAAGCCCAAGAGGCTCAGTGGTTTAGACCACAGCGCCACCCACTTCCCTTAGCCCTGTATAGGGAGGGTTTATAGTGGTACCTCGGGTTACATACGCTTCAGGTTACAGACTCCGCTACCCCAGAAATAGTGCTTCAGGTTAAGAACTTTGCTTCAGGATGAGAACAGAAATTGTGCGGCGGCGGCAGCACAGCAGCAGCGGGAGGCCCCATTAGCTGCTTCAGCTTAAGAACAGTTTCAGGTTAAGTACGGACCTCCGGAACGAATTAAGTACTTAACCCGAGGTACCACTGTAGTTTCATTGGAGAAACGTTGGAGGGTATGGTGTCGCAGAAAAAGGCTGTCTACAACGGAAATTTGAGAGTGTGGCTTCTCTCTTGTCTGTAAATGTTTGCTGATTGCCCTGACTTGACCGTTCTGGGTCATCCTTTTGAATCCTGCTCACAAATTTACACCTGTTGATGGACAGAAGATGCTCTGTGGACTGTCTGCTCTGCTTAAAAGATACTTGCCGGACCGGTTTTGCAGTTCATCCCAAGCAGCTGATAGCAGTTTATTTATTTAACAAGACTGACATATTGAAAACAAAACCAAAACCTATTCTTCCCCGGATAATTCCTTCTACTACGGGGTCATTTAACATAGTCGAAAATGGATTCAGGGTTGCATTTCAGAATACCCCCTGTGTTTATGAACATTTATTTTATCGTTTTGACATCTTAGGGTTCCTGCAACGGCCCCAAAACACAGAGAGACAAACACTGTCTCCAGCCCAATAATATCCAGTTCCTTTTGCCAGTCCTAAACGTCGCCTTGCATTACCTGGAGACCATGTAAACATCAGCCTACTTGAATCCTCAACTCCCTTCCTTCGCAATCGCAGAATCCTGTAATTGCAGAATCACTCCAAACTGCTCTGATGAGTCATCTATTTCCCACAATCCCTGACAAACTCACATGGATTGCACCGGGGATATTATTTTTGGAGCAGGAACTCAGGGTGAATTGCGTTCCCTTAACTTTCTAAAAACCAAATAATTCTTCCTCCTCCTCCTCCTTCTTTTAATACGCCTAATGTCCCACCTATATCTGTAAACGGTAAAGTTGAGGCCGTGTCCAATGCTGATCATTGTCTCCTAGAGTTTATTACCGTATTTTTCGCTCTATAAGACGCACCAGACCACAAGACGCACCTAGTTTTTGGAGGAGGAAAACAAGAAAAAAAATATTCTGAATCTCAGAAGCCAGAACAGCAAGAGGGATCTCTGCGCAGCGAAAGCAGCAATCCCTCTTGCTGTTCTGGCTTCTGGGATAGCTGCGCAGCCTGCATTCGCTCCATAAGACGCACACACATTTCCCCTTACTTTTTAGGAGGGAAAAAGTGAGTCTTATAGAGCAAAAAATACGGTAACCGCATCTTAGATTTCTCCACCGCCTGGGTGGCACTGAGATGGGGCCCTCAATAAACAAACAAACTTCGCGGTGAGTCCCCCCAAATTTTTCCCTAGAAAAAAAAGAGGTTTGCACCATTCGTGGGCGCAAAGGGGTAAATCACCGCTGCAGTCCGATTCTGCTTGCGGGCTTTATTTTTTAGATACATTTTTTATTTATTTTCCATCTAATTATATACATTCACATCACCATTATCTTCAGAGCCTAGCGACTTCTTTCCCTCCCGCCTCGCGGCTATCAAAATCAACCTCTGTATCCTTGCATTTTCCACGTTTCCCTGTTCTGATTGTACCCAAACCTGAATAAAGGTAGAAAATTTCTCACTGCTTGCGGGGCTCCCCGTCGAGGCATCACCTCGGCCGCCGAGAGGCACGTTCCTGGACTTAGATAGATCCCGATCAAGCAGCAGTCAGCCTCTTCTTAAGGTCTTCGGGCGGTGGGGAAGAAATTATCTCCATTTTCCTCGTTTATTTTTCCCTCCCCTCCCGACGACTGCCCCAGGGTCCTCATTAAGGTCGCATCTCAAAAGCCGGCGGCTCCATAGCAACCAGGAGTTGGCACACCTTACCTACCTGCCTGCCTCCCTGGAGTCAGGTGAGATATACCCTCTGCCAGGGATGCCTCTGAGGCCCTTGAGCGATTTGCTAGATGTGGCAGAGAGGTGAGGCTGGCACTGCCAAGACACCTGGGCGGCCCTTAAAATCTGCATTGACTGACAAGGGAGCGCCACTCTCGCCAGTCTTCCTGTCTCGTCTCTCTCTCTCTCTCCCTCTAAGCCCCCACCTGCCAGCGCCTTTCCCATGACGATACCTGCAAGACTCGCTCACCTGTTCCTCGGAGGATAAATCCTTTCCAGCCAGGTGTAAGGTATCTCCTTTCACCTCTCCCTCGCCCGGCTGGCATGCTGCCGGGGGTTGTGCCCACACAAAACACCCACACGCAAAATCGAACCGGCTTTCACACACGTGGAGGCTGTTCAAATCCGTAAATGGAGCCTCCGCAAACCGGGATAGTCTACCTGTGCCAAGCTATTCATCAGCACGGCTCCAGTTTCCACCTCTCTTCCTCTCTCACACACACACAACATAACCCTCCAACATTTCACCGGTGAAAACAGAGATGTCCTGTTCCATAACAATAATAACAATCTAATTATTTATACCCCACCCATCGGATTGGGTTGCCCCAGACACTTTGGGCGGCTTCCAACAGACATAAAAATATAGTCAGACATTAAATATTTTTTTTAAAAACGCCTCTCTACAGGGTTGCCTTCAGATGTCTTCTAAAGTTGTGTGTTTACTTATCTGCTTGGCTAAGGTGTCGCATAACTCCCTATTTTCACGGGAGAAACGTTGGTGGGGGTGGAATAGGATGTCCCTCTTTTCACGGGAGAAACGTTGGAGGGGATGGAATAGGACGTCCCTCTTTTCAGGGGAGAAACGTTGGAGGGGATGGAATAGGACGTCCCTATTTTCAGGGACGCGGGTGGCACTGTGGGTAAAACCTCAGCGCCTAGGACTTGCCGACCGCATGGTCAGCGGTTCGAATCCCCGCGGCGGGGTGTGCTCCCGTCGTTCGGTCCCAGCGCCTGCCAACCTAGCAGTTCGAAAGCACCTCTGGGTGCAAGTAGATAAATAGGGACCGCTTACTAGCGGGAAGGTAAACGGCGTTCCGTGTGCTGCGCTGGCTCACCAGATGCAGCTTGTCACGCTGGCCACGTGACCCGGATGTGTCTGCAGACAGCGCTGGCTCCCGGCCTATAGAGTGAGATGAGCGCACAACCCTAGAGTCTGGCAAGACTGGCCCAAACGGGCAGGGGTACCTTTACCTTTACCTTTATTTTCATGGGAGAAATGTGGGAGGGGATGGAATAGGACATCCCTATTTTCAGGGGAGAAACGTTGGAGGGGATGTTTGCCTAATCTTCTCTTACAGCCATTAACGTTGCTGGCTCTCACTGCCTCCCGTGGGAGTGAATTTGCCTATGTGCCAATGCATGACGAAGCTCAATTTGTCACCAACCACAGCTGCCTAGTGCTGTGCAGAACACCCAGACCTATATTTTTAAAAGGGCGTTTCGAATCCCCGCAATGACGGGGTGAGCTCCCGTTGCTCAGTCCCTGCTCCTGCCCACTTAGCAGTTCGAAAGCACCTCAAAGTGCAAGTAGATAAATAGGTACCGCTCCGGCGGGAAGGTAAACGGCGTTTCCGTGCGCTGCTCTGGTTCGCCAGAAGCGGCTTAGTCCTGCTGGCCACATGACCCGGAAGCTGTATGCTGGCTCCCTCGGCCAGTAAAGCGAGATGAGTGCCGCAACCCCAGAGTCGGCCACGACTGGACCTAACGGTCAGGGGTCCCTTTACCTTACAGAAATACAGTGGGGTTTGATGCACACCCCAAAATGAGCTAACCCCTTTCGGGTGCAAAACTGGTGTTGCGTGGCATGTCCTCAATTTCAATCCAAAGAAACAGACAGAGTCCACTTGCTTCAGAGAGTTGGCAGGTGGTGGATTGCGCAGTTGACCCGACAAGGAACTGTTCTGCCTTAACTCTCCAATTTCTTTGGAAACCACCCTACATGCCAGCCAAACCCCTCCATGGACTGGAAAGGCAGAACAAAGTGCTTTTGCTCTGACGTGGTGGCTCTGCCTCTTCTCTCTCCACAAGCCTTGGTTGATCATATTTCACTCTATTTTTCTCAGCGCTCTTATTCTGACCGCAGACCCAGCTAACTCCTTGCTGCCCACTGCGGTGAAGCCGTTTCTGTCCATCTTTGCAGCTGCGGCAATAAGTAACCGAACAAACCCCTGGTCCAGGGGGTCATGAAGAGGCGGTCACCACTAAACGACTAAGCAACAACAACAGGGACCTGGAGATCTGGACGGCTCTGGGAGGCAGTTTCAGGAATAATACAGAGCCTCCCTATTTTCCAGGGACAGTCCCAGATTTACAGAAGCCATCCCGGTTTCAGATTTGATCCCAGAATGTCCCGCATTTCCTTGTTGTTGTTGTTGTTCAGTCATTTAGTCGTGTCCGCCTCTTCGTGACCCCCTGGACCAGAGCACGCCAGGCCCTCCTGTCTTCCACTGCCTCCCGCAGTTTGGTCACACTCATGCTGGTCGCTTCGAGAACACTGTCCCCCCATCTCGTCCTCTGTCGTCCCCTTCTCCTTGTGCCCTCCATCTTTCCCAACATCAGGGTCTTTTCCAGGGAGTCTTCTCTTCTCCCGAGGTGGCCAAAGTCTTGGAGCCTCAGCTTCAGGATCTGCCCTTCCAGTGAGCACCCAGGGCTGATTTCCTTAGGACTTCCCTAGGACGTCCCTATTTTCATCAGAGAAATGTTAGAGGGGATGGAGTTATGTGACCCTAGGAGCTAAGGAGAGATAAGTAACTCTACATCCTTTAGAAGACATCGGAAGGCAGCCCTGGATAGGGAAGATTTTTTAAAAAATGTTTCATGTTCAATTGTGTTTTTGTTTATGTTGGAAGCCGCCCAGATTTTTGGGCTGCTGTTTCCATGTGTGTGCTCTAGATGGAGCAATTGTCTGGTCCACAGTGTTGCATCCGCCAGAGATTAGATGCTTAAGCAATAGGATGAATGATTGTCACATTTGCCTTGCAGATCATAGAATCATAGAATCACAGAATCACAGAATCCTCCAGTAGCCCAGTAGACCTGAAGGAGCGTCTCCACCTCCATCGTTCTGCCCGGACACTGAGGTCCAGCTCCAAGGGTCTTATGGCGGTTCCCTCACTGCGAGAAGTGAGGTTACAGGGAACCAGGCAGAGGGCCTTCTTGGTGGTGGCGCCCACCCTGTGGAACACCCTCCCACCAGATGTCAAAGAGAAAAACAACTACCAGACTTTTAGAAGACACCTGAAGGCAGCCCTGTTTAGGGAAGCTTTTAATGTTTAATGCTATAAAAGATAAAGGGTAAAGGGACCCCTGACCATTAGGTCCAGTCATGACCGACTCTGGGGTTGCGGCACTCATCTCGCTTTACTGGCCGAGGGAGCCGGCGTACAGCTTCTGGGTCATGTGGCCAGCAGGACTAAGCCGCTTCTGGCGAACCAGAGCAGCGCATGGAAACGCCGTTTACCTTCCCTCCAGAGCGGTACCTATTTATCTACTTGCATTGGTGTGCTTTAGAACTCCTAGGTTGGCAGGAGCTGGGACCGAGCAACAGGAGCTCACCCCGTTGCGGGGATTCGAACCGCCAACCTTTTGATCGGCAAGTGCTAGGCTCTGTGGTTTAGATCGCAGCGACACCCATGTCTCTGTTTAATGCTGTATTGTGTTTTTAATATTTGGTTGGGAGCTGCCCAGATGGGCAGGGTATAAAATACCTTATTATTATTATTAATTATTATTATTATTATTATATTGAGAAAGACTTACGTGGCAGCTGCATTGCACATTTCGATCAGATTCTCCGATCTACTTGATTGGGAAACCCAAGTGGCAGGGAGTCGTTTTTAAACAGGCCCATACGAAACCCTTGGAGTGTGGCTCTTGTTCCGTCTTGCCTTTAAGGGTAACTAAATCTCGCTTCTCGCTTCTGGGGAAAAGCCACCGCTCCGTGACGGAGCAACAGCCAATCTGTTTGGAAACCCGGCAAGGAAGCGATGAACTGGTTTCTGCGCTCACGGGTTTAATTGAGCTGCTCACCTGGACCACACCTCAACCGCCTGCAAACCAGGTTTGCATCTGGTGCCGATCTCATTCTTCAGAAGATGGTCAGAGAAGGCTGGCTGCTGAGTCAGCCAGCATCCTGTTGTTTTGTCTGCCCTGCATCTCTCAACATCCAGCTTAATTCAGGATGTCAGCATCCTTTTCCAAGTTTCTGGTCCTCATGAACCGATTTAAAGGAGAACAGTGAGCTCTCTGCCTGGAGATGTTTAAAGGGCGGAGAAACAACTGGATGTACATTTCCAAAATATAAGTGAAATATACTCAGAGTCGCAAAGTGATTTCATGCTCTTTATTCAGCTCATAGTGGTGAGGAGGAATGAATGGAAGTCCCCTCAAAGTATCTGCTTTATATACATTATTTACACAATGATTGGCTAATTTGGGAATTCTACTGTAAGCCAATCAGGTTGTGGATTCACTTATATCTGGAGCAGGATTGGGTGGTTCCTGCCAACCAATCATACTGCTGCATTGTTCTAGGACCAATCAGACTGCTGCAATTTGGATCCTATTGTTCTAGGACCAATCAGACTGCTGCAGTTTGGATCCTATTGTTCTAGGACCAATCAGACTGCTGCATTCTGGATCCTATTGTTCTAGGACGAATCAGACTGCTGCAATTTGGATCCTATTGTTCTAGGACCAATCAGACTGCTGCAGTTTGGATCCTATTCAACTCAGTACATAACAATAAGATAAAAGACAAATAAAATAAAACCTACCTACAGCAACAGTGTTTTGTGTTGTGTAGGCTCCTGTGATGTAAGTCATGGGCCCTGCCTGCTTGTGTTAACTACAATTGCATTGTACAGGTTATAACACTTAACTTCATATTAATAAAGCTATTTATAATTATTAGTAGTTTGCATCGTAATTCCAGGGGTCAGCAAACTTTTCCAGCCGTGGGCCGGTCCACTGTCCCTCAAAGCATGTGGGGGGCTGGACTATATTTTGGGGAAAATATGAACAAATTCCTATGCCCCAGAAACAACCCAGAGATGCAGGTTTTCATCCCCAAAAAGTTTTTGATTTGAGTTTCTACTGAAATGAGGCTGCTTTTTAACGTTGTATTTTAATCTGGTTTTTAAGTTGTATTTTAATCAATTGTTTTTATACCTGGTGTTAGCCGCCCTGAGCCCGGTCTTGGCTGGGGAGGGCGGAGTATAAACAAATTATTATTATTATTATACCTATTTATCTACTTGAACTTTGACGTGCTTTCAAACTGCTAGGTTGGCAGGAGCAGGGACCGAGCAACGGGAGCTTCCCCCCGTCATTGCGGGGATTCGAACCGCCGACCTTCTGATCGGCAAGTCCTAGGCTCTGTGGTTTAACCCACAGCGCCACCCGCGTCCCTTCAATTTTCCTTAGGACGTCCCTATTTTCATCGGAGAAATGTTGGAATTATCCGACCCCCTAGCCGTCCGAAGGCAATCGTGTACAAGGGAGTCATTTTTTAATGTTTGCTGTTAAGCGACTCCTGTGCCAAACGGATATGTAACTACAACAACCTTTAGATTGAAGACATCTGGAGGCAGCCCTGGATAGGGAAGGTTTTGGGTTTTTTAAAACGTTTAATGCTTTTGAATTCTGGTGCTGGAGGAGACTCTTGAGAGTCCCGTGGACTGCAAGAAGATCAAACCTCTCCATTCGGAAGGAAATCAGCCCTGAGTGCTCACTGGAAGGACAGATCCTGAAGCTGAGGCTCCAAGACTTTGGCCACCTCAGGAGAAGAGAAGACTCCCTGGAAAAGACCCTGATGTTGGGAAAGATGGAGGGCACAAGGAGAAGGGGACGACAGAGGACGAGATGGTGGGACAGTGTTCTCGAAGCTACCAGCATGAGTTTGACCAAACTGCGGGAGGCAGTGGAAGACAGGAGGGCCTGGCGTGCTCTGGTCCAGGGGGTCACCAAGAGGCGGACACCACTAAGCGACTCAACAACATGTTTTTATATATGTTGGAAGCTACCCAGAGCAGCTGGGGCAACCCAGGAAGATGGGCGGGGTATAAATAATAAAATTATCATTACGGAATGTGACGCAACCTAAAGAAAAGGCCCCTTTTCCCATTCCTTTTTGCAATTTCTCCCTCTCCTCCGCATTCCTCTCCCTCTTAATTAGGGCTTAACCTGGATTAATTCCCTGAATCAGAGCAGCCCCAGACTGCCCCGGCTTTCATTTACATCTCTCCGCCCCTCCTCGCATGTAAAGTAATGCACTGTCAAGAAGCAATCTTGAGACGATGGCATGTGTGGCGATAGCACCAAGATTCCCCTTTCCCTCCAGTGTTTCAGTGGTGCCCACGGTTATTGCTAAAACCCTGGGCATTAGAATAAAGTAATGAGATTTTCATGTGAGGCTGTCCCTCAGCGGTTGCTGGTCACTAGTCTAGGGCAAACGGGACGACAAACTTAGCCCCTCTGCCTGCTTTCCTACTTACTGCCAGTCCAGAAGGTGGTTCGTTCCTCCTTGCAGACCTCAGCCCTTGCAGAACTCAGCAGAGGGGAGGAGGAGGAAGGGGCCAGAGCTGGAATGAGTTTGCTCTGGCCTCTCATTCCCCAATGGCGCCACCTGCTGACGGACTCCCAGCCTTTCGCCCTACCAGCATAAAAACAAAACAAAACCCTGCTGGAACTCGCCAGTGGCTAGGACTGCTGTTCGGACAGCGCCAGGATTTGGCGCTGGTAGACAACATCCGGGCGGAAACCGTCTGGGGAAATATCAACAAACTCAAAGCACGTCAAAGTGCAAGTAGATGAATAGGTATTGTTCCGGCGGGAAGGTAAACCGTGTTTCCGTGCGCTGCTCTGGTTCGCCAGAAGCGGCTTAGTCCTGCTGGCCACATGACCCGGAAGCTGTATGCCGGCTCCCTCGGCCAATAAAGCGAGATGAGTGCCGCAACCCCAGAGTCGGCCACAACGGGACCTAACGGTCAGGGGTCCCTTTACCTGATAGATTTCACTCTTTCTCTAAAGGCAAGTCTCGTCAGGATGGAAGGGAATTCTCACGGCCTCAGCCCTCTCCTCTCATTAAGAAAGAGCAGTAAACTGCAGGTGGTGCTGTGGTCTAAACCGGAGGTTCAGACAACCCTATAAGGGTACTGATATTGATTCAGATCCTGAAGCTGCGGCTCCAAGACTTTGGCCACCTCAGGAGAAGAGGAGACTCCCTGGAAAAGACCCTGATGTTGGGAAAGATGGAGGGCACAAGGAGAAGGGGACGACGGAGGATGAGATGGTGGGACAATGTTCTCGAAGCTACCAGCATGAGTTTGACCAAACTGCGGGAGGCAGTGGAAGACAGGAGGGCCTGGCGTGCTCTGGTCCAGGGGGTCACAAAGAGGCGGACACCACTAAACGACTAAACAACAACAATTGATTATGGTTTAAAGTATACAAGTGTGTGTAAAAAAATGTTTTTCTTTCTGAAACTTTGAAAACTAAAATTATAAGAAAGAAAAGAAAGCCCAGAGCGCCTTGAGGGCCGCATAGAGAGGTCCTGAGGGCCGCATTCGGAACTCCCCATCCCTGCACCAATGGGACGTGAGCCAAAACGAAAGCAGGAGATCAATTCTGGGCATAGGTGTCAACGTTTCCCTTTTTTAAATTCCCTTATTCCGAATATTCGCAAGAAAAGGGAAAAGTTGACAGCTATGGTTCTGGATTGTGTGTGTTTGTGTGTGTGTGTGTGTGTGTGTGTGTGTGTGTGAAGCAATGGTGTAGGGACTGGGATTTACCTGGTTTCTCCTGCTTCTCGCCGGAAGCCTCGACTCCGGTCCCCGATCTGGGTCGCATCGCTCAACTTCAGCAGCAAACACAAAATACGCAAAAATAGCACACCCAGCTGTTCTTTGGACAGGGGAAATTGTTCCCACGCTGATCCTTCGCTGGGTAGCAGAAACCCTTTCCTGCCGCGAGGCTCTGTTTAAGGCCTCATCCTTCCTTTGAGAGCAGTCCTGGGCGGCTTGCTGCTGCTGGCACACAGGGCAAATGATATATATAGGGACCTGCCCCTTCTTGCGGTTCAGAATCCCGGAGGATAACTGGACAATCAGGAAGTGCCTCCTCCTAGCCAAGCCCAGGTGAGGACACTTCTGCCTCCTCTGCGAACTCAGGAATTTGCATGGGCCAATTTGCAAATCACTGCCTGCAGCAGCAGCAAACCTTTCCCACATGCCTGCCGTTGACTCATCACCAGGAAGGCTTTCCAAATTCTCCCCAAATTAGCAGCTCTTGCAATCTCCTCTTTTTTTGAGGCTGCGGCCCCATCATTTCATAACACATAGTACCATTCCCTCCAAAAGGCTGATTGCCGAAGAATTGATGCTTTTGAATTCTGGTGCTGGAGGAGACTCTTGAGAGTCCCATGGACTGCAAGAAGATCCAACCTCTCCATCCTGAAGGAAATCAGCCCTGAGTGCTCACTGGAAGGACAGATCCTGAAGCTGAGGCTCCAAGACTTTGGCCACCTCATGAGAAGAGAAGACACCCTGGAAAAGACCCTGACTTTGGGAAAGATGGAGGGTGCAAGGAGAAGGGGACGACGGAGGACGAGATGGTGGGACAGTGTTCTCCAAGTGACCAGCATGAGTTTGACCAAATGGGAGGCAGTGGAAGACAGGACGGCCTGGCGTGCTCTGGTCCAGGGGGTCACGAAGAGTCGGACACGACTAAACGACTAAACCATCCCCACTGAGTCTGTCCCAGTTTTCCAGGAACAGTCTCTGAATTATAGAAGCTGTTTTCCTATTTCCTCTCCTCCACTTATTGGAGAAACAATTAAATGTGATGTGCATGTGTGGGTGGGGGGGGGGGGGAATAAGAGAGTCCCCTTTATATATTGAAAGTAAAAATCCCTGCACCAAATGAAGGAAATGGTTTAGCTGGCGTAGAAAGCCCTTCCTATAATTTTGAAGGAATCTACATTCTTCAATTAGGGACGCGGGTGGTGCTGTGGGTTAAACCACAGAGCCTAGGACTTGCAGATCAGAAGGTTGGCGGTTCAAATCCCCGCAATGACGGGGTGAGCTCCCATTGCTCGGTCCCTGCTCCTGCCCACCTAGCAGTTCTCCTGCTCACCTAGAAAGTAATGCAAAATGGATTGTCCCAGACATTTTTTTTAAAAACAACCCCTAAAACAGCACTTTAATATGAATTTTATTATCTAACGTGACCATTGATCCATAAAATGAAAGCAATCAATAATGTACTGCAGTCACACAATCCATCGGTAGCTGAACAGTCACAAAAACAGAACAAAAAAGAGCCACAAAAACGTAAAATAAATAGCAAAAACAGACAGACTTCAGCGTAACACTCAAATCGGAAGCGTGGCACTCAAACTGGAGCACGTTCGGCTTCCGAAAAAAGTTCGCAAACCGGAACGCTTACTTCCGGGCTTGCAGTGTTTGGGTTCCAAATTGTTTGAGAACCAAGGCGTTTGAGAACCAAGGGAACACTGTGATATATAAAATAAACTGGGGACTTCTGGAGAGCAAAATGCGCCCTGAGTACTTAATGGGGTGACTGTGCCCCCGAAGGACCAGGTGCGCAGCCTGGGAGTCATTTTGGACTCAGCGCTGTCCATGGAGGCGCAGGTCAATTCTGTGTCCAGGGCAGCTCCATCTGGTATGCAGGATGAGACCCTTCCTGCCCACAGACTGTCTGGCCAGAGTGGTTATCTCCCGCTCTGGTTATCTCCCGCTTGGACTACTGCAATGTGCTCTACGTGGGGCCACCTTTGAAGGTGACCCGGAAACTACAACTAATCCAGAATGTGGCAGCTAGACTGGGGACTGGGAGTGGAGACCATATATAACACCGGTCTTGAAAGACCTACACTGGCTCCCAGGACGTTTCCGAGCACAATTCAAAGGGTTGCTGCTCATCTAGAAAGCCCTAAACAGCCCAGTAGAAATGAAGGAGCGTCTCCATCCCCATTGTTCTACCCGGACACCTGGGTCCATCTCCCGAGGGCCTTCTGGCGGTTCCCTCCCTGCGAGAAGTGAGGTTACAGGGAACCAGGCAGAGGGCCTTCTCGGTGGTGGCGCCCGCCCTGTGGAACACCCTCCCAGCAGATGTCAAGGAGAACAACAACTACCAGACTTTTAGAAGACATCTGAAGGCAGCCCTGTTTAGGGAAGCTTTTAATGTTTGGTGTATTACAGTATTTTAATATTTTTTGGAAGCCGCCCAGAGTGGCTGGGAAAGCCCAGCCAGATGGGCGGGGTATAAATAATAAATTATTATTATTATTATGCAGGTTGTGAACGGGGAAATCCCAGACTCTTTTCGCCTACGTGCTCAGCCAATAAGTCTGCAAGGGCAATGCAGACCCACACCACAGTCCCAAATCCTGCCTCCTCCTAGTCTCTCTTTGCACGGGTGTGGGGTCCAGGGGGGCAGCTCCAGAAACTGCTTGGGCACCCCCCAGGAAAGGCCTCGGAGCAGCGTCCGTGTGGTCCCCTGCTACAGCGACGACAAGCTGTTTCTTCCCTGGCACGGCGCTCTGTGACATGGGCCACATCCCAGGCGCTTGCAAATGGTGCCGGTCCGTCGCGGTTGCTCCTCTTCCTCCCGCAGGGACGCCAGGGGGGTCGTCGGTCCTGGGGGGCTTCTTCCGCAGTTCGTGCTGGCTCTTGCGGAATTTGGCCCGTCGGTTTTTGAACCACACCTGGGGGGAAGAATGAGTGTTACATTGGCCTACCAGAGGACAGGGGGAGGGCAGGTATTGGGGACTCCCTGGTCCTGAATGGGATAACTGTGCCCCTGAAGGACCAGGTGCGCAGCCTGGGAGTCATTTTGGACTCACAGCTGTCCATGGAGGCGCAGGTCAGTTCTGTGTCCAGGGCAGCTCCATCTGGGACGCAGGATGAGACCCTCCCTGCCCGCAGACTGTCTGGCCAGAGTGGTGCATGCTCTGGTTATCTCCCACTTGGACTACCACTATGCGCTCTCCGTGGGGCTCCCTTTGAAGGTGACCTGGAAACTGCAACTAATCCAGAATGCGGCAGCTAGACTGGGGACTGGGAGCGGACGCTGAGACAATATAACACCGGTCTTGAAAGACCTCCATTGGCTCCCAGTACGTTTCCGAGCACCATTCAAAGTGTTGGTGCTGACCTTAAAAGCCCTAAACAGCCCAGTACACCTGAAGGAGCGTCTCCACCCCCATCGTTCTGCCCGGACACTGAGATCCAGCACCGAGGGTCTTCTGGCGGTTCCCTCCTTGCGAGAAGTGAGGTTACAGGGAACCAGGCAGAGGGCCTTCTTGGTGGTGGCGCCTGCCCTGTGGAACGCCCTCCCACCAGATGCCAGGGAGATAAACAACCACCTGACTTTTAGAAGACATCTGAAGGCAGCCCTGTTTAGGGAAGCTTTTAATATTTGATGAATTATTGTCTTTTAATACAGTGCTACCTCAGGTTACATACACTTCAGGTTACAGACTCCGCTAACCCAGAAATAGTGCTTCAGGTTAAGAACTTTGCTTCAGGATGAGAATAGAAATCGTGCTCCAGCGGCGCGGCGGCAGCAGGAGGCCCCATTAGCTAAAGTGGTGCTTCAGGTTAAGAACAGTTTCAGGTTAAGAACGGAACAAATTAAGTACTTAACCCAAGGTACCACTGTATTTTGCTGTAAGATGCCCAGAGTGGCTGGGGAAACCCAGCCAGATGGGCAGGGTATAAATAATAAATTATTATTATTATTATTATTATTATTATTATTATTATTATTGACAGAGGAAGAGGAAGGAGAGGAGAGAGACGGCCCAGTCCTCTCAGGGAGCATTCATTTGCTGTGGGGGATAGTGTGCTTAAATGCACAAACCAGCGGACCTCCCCGTCTTGCAGAAAGCTAGCAGCTCAGGGAGAAATGGCACGGACTGCAGCCACTTCCCTGATGGACCACCTATGTGCCGACATTTTAAGCAGAGAAGTCCATGTCCTTCCTAGCTCTGTCCCAGGAGAATAACCAAAGTAGAAACCAGTATGGCCAGTGGAAGAATCCTCTCTTGCTGGTGCGGGGGGGGGGGGGAAGGTTTGGGTGTGTGGGAGGCAAATGGAAAATTGAGAGGTGGTGCTGTGCTAAATGAAAGTGCCAGCCAGGACGTACAATTATCTGCAGGAATGCCCCTATCATAAACTGGGAGGTTGACTTTTGAAGGGAACGATGATAAGGTCCCAAACCTATCATCCTGGTAAATTACAGGGACGGGAAAAGGTCAGGGTTTGACCCCTGCCAAAATATCAGGGCTCTTTTGCAAGACATCCTGCTCCCAAGTGAACAGGTTACACGTACCCTCCAACATTTCTGCAATGAAAATAGGGACATCGTGATTTCAATCATAATCCCAGACAGGGCTGGATGAGGCCCTCAGCTCCTGAAGGTAATGGGGCCCTTTCTATGTTCAGCTGTCCTTTGTCAACAACAAATTGTTGCTGTTTTTTGTGTTGGATATATGCTATATGGTAATTGATGGACCTAATAGGTATCTTTTATACCTATAGTTAAAGCTCTGGTTTCCCCAGTAGTGATGTATGGAAGTGAGAGCTGGACCATAAAGAAGGCTGATGGCCAAAGAATGGATGCTTTTGAATTCTGGTGCTGGAGGAGACTCTGGAGAGTCCCATGGACTGCAAGAAGATCAAACCTCTCCATTCGGAAGGAAATCAGCCCTGAGTGCTCACTGGAAGAACAGATCCTGAAGCTGAGGCTCCAAGACTTTGGCCACCTCAGGAGAAAAGACTCCCTGGAAAAGAGCCTGATGTTGGGAAAGATGGAGGGCACAAGGAGAAGGGGACGACAGTGCAAGTAGATAAATAGGTCCCGCTTCAGCGAAAAGGTAAACGACATTTCCGTGCGCTGCTCTGGTTCGCCAGAAGCGGCTTAGTCCTGCTGGCCACATGACCCGGAAGCTGTACGCCGGCTCCCTCGGCCAATAAAGCGAGATGAGCGCCGCAACCCCAGAGTCGGCCACGACTGGACCTAATGGTCAGGGGTCCCTTTACCTTTACCTTTAATAAAAGGGATTATATGAAGGAGAAAAAACCGGGACATCATAAGGCCATGTGTGCAGCGTTGGTCCCCTCCTCCATCACCCTTGCAAGTTGACGCCTCTGGCCGTAACTGTTCCCTTTTGAAATATTTCACCGCCAGCAACCCAGACGACGCGGGTCTGCCCCAGAGGTAGGCTTGAGAAACGCCTGTCTCCGCTGCAGCACGTCGACGGGTGCTGAGGAAAGCGAGCCAAATTTCCCCACTGTGCGGATATAAGATCACCAGGTTAATGTGCCAGACTAATGGGATAAAAAGGACTGACAATCCCGGGACCGGGGGGAGGGGACGCTGGAAGAAGATTGGATTGTTTTTATTCTCTTTTTTTCCCCTGTCATCAGAAATGTTTTATGAACGTTACAAAAATGTTGAAATGAAATTACTAGGCTCTTGTAAGAATGTTTAAAGAATTAGGTAAAAAGGTTATGGTTATGAGAAGCTGGTAAAAATAAGATTTAAAAGTTTTAAGGTTTTTTTATAAGATAAGATGAAAATAGAGCAAGGTAATGTAACGACAGAATATTATGAATTATGGAAAGGATTTGCTGTGACAATTATTAATCAAGATACAAGAGATGGGAGGAGGAGGAGGAGGTCGTGGAAAGAAGGTAAAGAAAGTGGAGAATTTGAAAATGATGGTTTTATTTTTTATTTTTTTCTGTTTTTGTCTTTCTTCTCTATAATTTTGTCTTTTTTCCTTTGTAATTTTAAAAATTCTTTTTTCAATAAATATCATTACAAATTTCCCCACGGAGGGTGCGCCCCCGAAATTACCTGCACGCGAGCCTCGGGCAGATTGGCAAAGGTGGACAGCCGCTCCCGGGTGCCCACGTCTGGGTAATGGGTCCGCTCAAAAGCGTTCTCCAAAGCCTCTCTCTGCTGCGCCGTGAAGACGGTCCGGCTCCGGCGGCGCCTCTGCGGCAGGCCGTAGTGCAGGTCCAGGAAGATTTCTGTGCAGGTGCAAAAGGCTTTTATTATTATTATTATTTGCGGAGGAGGGAGTGGGACGAGAGGGAAGGAAAGGCAAGGCTGGACCGTCATGGGAAAACCTGGTCCGTCTAGTATTAAGCTAAGGTGTGGGTAGGTAAACGAAGGACCGGGGGCCGGAAGCGGCCCAATCGCCTTCTCAATCTGGCCCGCGGATATGGGGGACTCCCTGGTCCTGAATGGGGCAACTGTGCCAGCGAAGGACCAGGTGTGCAGCCTGGGGGTCATTTTGGACTCACAGCCGTCCATGGAGGCGCAGGTCAATTCTGTGTCCAGGGCAGCTCCATCTGGTACGCAGGATGAGACCCTACCTGCTTGCGCACAGTTTCTCCAGAGTGGTGCATGCTCTGGTTATCTCCCCCTTAGACTACTGGCATGCGCTCTACGTGGGGCTGCCTTTGAAGGTGACGCGGAAACTGCAACTAATCCAGAATGCGGCAGCCAGACTGGGAGCGGCCAACGAGACCACATAACACCGGTCTTGAAAGACCTACATTGGCTCCCAGGACGTTTCCAAGCACAATTCAACCGCCCGACAGCCCCGTTTTGCAGACCAGCCCCCTTTACCTGCTAGGTGATCCATTGCAGGGACGGCGCAGAAAGGCGTGAGCTGAGTCGAGGGTGATGGCAGAAAGGAGGAGCAGCACCCTCCCGGAGCCTGCGGAAGATGGGGTGGCACTGTGTACAGGAGCGACGGAGAGGTCATCAGCGGGAAAGCGACGCTGCCAGTTATATGGTACATGGCCCTCTTTTGTCTAGAAGAGGAGAGGGAGGCAAATGTATTAGCCAAGGAACCTGGCAAAGTCTGCAAGAGGTAGCTTCAGAGGGAGTAATGTAAAGGTAAAGGGACCCCTGACCATTAGGTCCAGTCGTGGCCGACTCTGGGGTTGCGGCGCTCATCTCGCTTTACTGGCCGAGGGAGCCGGCGTACAGCTTCCGGGTCATGTGGCCAGCATGACTAAGCCGCTTCTGGCGAACCAGAGCAGCGCACGGAAACGCCGTTTACCTTCCCCCTGGAGTGGTACCTATTTATCTACTTGCACTTTGACGTGCTTTCGAACTGCTAGGTTGGCAGGAGCAGGGACCGAGCAATGGGAGCTCACCCCGTCATTGCGGGGATTCGAACCGCCAACCTTCTGATCAGCAAGTCCTAGGCTCTGTGGTTTAACCCACAGCGCCACCCGCGTCCCTTTCAGAGGGAGTAGGTCTTCTTAAAATAAAATAATAATACAGTCATACCTCATGTTATGTTTGCTTCAGGTTGAGTGTGTTCAGGTTGCGTCCTGTGGCAACCCAGAAGTAACGGAACGGGTTAGTTCTGGGTCTCACCGCTCGCGCATGTGCAGATGCGCAAAATGACGCCACACACATGCGCAGAAGCGGCGCATCGAGCATGCGCAGACGCAGGTTGCGTTCTGTTCAGGTTGCGAATGGGCCTCCAGAACAGATCCCGTTCGGAACCAGAGGTACCACCGTAATAATAATAATAATAATAATAATAATAATAATAATAATAATTTTCCTTTAGGATCACACACAAACAGACACAAGCACACACACACACACACACCTTGGTGGTACCTTGGTTCCCAAACTTAATCTGTTCCGGAAATTCCGTTCCAAAACCAAAGCGTTCCAAAAGCAAGGCTTGCTGCTTTCCCATAGAAAGGAATGCAAAACGGATTCATCCGTTCCAGGCTTTTTAAAAACAACCCCTAAAACAGCAATTAAACATGGATTTTGCTTTCGAACGAGACCGTTGATCCACAAAGTGAAAGCAATAAACGGTGTGCTGCAGTCACACAATCGATCCATCAGTAGCTGGACTGGGTTTCACGCAGTCGCAAAAACAAAATGAAAAAGAGCCACAAAAACGCAAAATAAATAGGGAAAAAAAGACAGACCTCAGCATTACATTCAAAACGGAGTATGTTCAGCTTCCGGAAAAAGTTCGCAAACCGGAACACTTCCTTCCAGGTTTGCACCCCATATAAATCACTCACCAAGTCCCAATATCTCTCTCTCTCTTTCTCTCTTCCTTCTTCAGTCTCACGCCTTCATGGCTCTAACTCCCAGCTTCTGCTCATCCTCTGCTATTTAACAGCTTGGAGGATTTGGGGGAAGGGGAGGTTGTAAGCAAGGGGCACGTGTCAAACTCCGACCTCTCCCCCCCAACTTTCCTCCTGCACCCCTCCCCAAATCTAGTAGGAACTTAACCAGAGCTCAGTCAAGAGAAAGGACCCTGGGGCAGTGGTTGGGCGACCCGGAATGGACAATAAAAGAGGGGTGATAATCTCATTCCTCAAGTCTTTATAAAGAGGGCAAGCCAGAAGGGCGTGCGCCACCGATTTGGGACTGCCATCTCCACAGGGACTTTTTTCGTGTGGGATCTGTTGGAATCGTCCCTCAAGTCCAGCCGAGGGCAAGACATTCAATCTTGCAAGAGTCAAAGCGAGTCTATATTTTAGAATTGCTCGGTTATGCAGATTGGGTGCTGGAGTCGAAATGGGAAGAAAAATAGTCATGCCATGGGCAAAATTTCCTTATTGTGGCCAAGCTGTTCTGACGCTCGATATCATTTAGGTAAAGGTAAAGGGACCCCTGACCATTAGGTCCAGTCGTGGCCGACTCTGGGGTTGCGGCGCTCATCTCGCTTTACTGGCCGAGGGAGCCGGCGTACAGCTTCTGGGTCATGTGGCCAGCAGGACTAAGCCGCTTCTGGCGAACCAGAGCAGCACACGGAAACGCCGTTTACCTTCCCGCCAGAGCGGTGGTATCTACTTGCACTTTGACGTGCTTTCAAACTGCTAGGTTGGCAGGAGCAGGGACCGAGCAACGGGAGCTCACCCCATCACGGGTATTCGAACCGCCAACCTTCTGATCGGCAAGTCCTAGGCTCTGTGGTTTAAACCACAGCGCCACCCGCATCCCGGCGCTGACAAATTAGAGAGTTTGCTTTACTAAAACCCAAAGTGAGTAGCTGCTGTGGTGATAAACCATAAGAGTGAAGTTTTTGATAGACCATTTTGGTCCAGGTGCTTTTGGGATCTTGCAGCACTCGGGATATTAGACTGGGGGGATTTCAGTTTAGGCAAAGCCAGGACAGCAAAACCTCTGGGCCCCTAATCCTAGCTCACCCTCTTTGCTGAGGGATTTCGCATTCGGCGGCTGGGGGGTACAGGGGCAGAAAAAGAGATGACTTCTTTGCTGGGAACACTAACAAGGTCTGACAAGCGTGGAGAGGGCTTGGAGAGACGATTTCCTCCTAAGCCAGCATGGGATGGTCAAAATGCCACCAAGGCACCGGGAGATGTGGAGGCCCACAGATGTGCAAGCAACTGGGGAAACCACCCGGTTTCGGTGGAGGGTTCGCAAAGAACACCTCCCTGTTCTGTGCGATGATGCTTAGGACGGAGAGGACACTGCCTGCAGACTGGCCAGAGTGGTGCATGCTCTGGTTATCTCCCACTTGGACTACTGCAATGCGCTCTCCGTGGGGCTCCCTTGGAAGGTGACCCAGAAACTACAATCAATCCAGAATGCGGCAGCTAGACTGGTGACTGGGAGTGGAGACCACATAACACCGGTCTTGAAAGACCTACATTGGCTCCCAGGACGTTTCCGAGCACAATTCAAAGGGTTGGTGCTGACCTTTCAAGCCCTAAATGGCCCAGTAGACCTGAAGGAGCGTCTCCACCCCCATCGTCCAGCCCGGACACCGGGGTCCATCTCCAAGGGCCTTCACTGAGTGAAGAGAGATTGTGCAGGGAGCCAGGCAGAGGTCGCACAGCCTGGGAGTCATTTTGGACTCACAGCTGTCCATGGAGGCACAGGTCAATTCTGTGTCCAGGGCAGCTCCATCTGTACACAGGCTGAGACCCTCCCTGTCCGCAAACTGTCTGGCCGGAGTGGTGCATGCTCTGGTTATCTCCCGCTTGGACTACTGCCATGCGCTCTCCGTGGGGCTACCTTGGAAGGTGACCTGGAAACTGCAACTAATCCAGAATGCGGCAGCCAGACTAGGGACTGGGAGTGGAAACCACCTAACACCAGTCCTGAAAGACCTACATTGGCTCCCATTGGTTTCCGAACACAATTCAAAGTGTTGGTGCAGACCTTGAAAGCCCTAAACGGCCCAGTAGACCTGAAGGAGCATCTCTATCCCCATCGTTCAGCCCGGACACTGAGGTCCAGTTCCAAGGGCCTTCTGGCGGTTCCCTCCCTGCGAGAAGCGAGGTTACAAGGAACCAGGCAGAGGGCCTTCTCGGTGGTGGCGCCCTCCCATCAGATGTCAAGGAAATAAACAACTATCTGACTTTTAGGAGACATCTGAAGGCTGCCCTGTTTAGGGAAGCTTTTAATATTTGATGAATTATTGTATTTTAGTAGTTTTCAATGTTTGGTGTTTTTAATATTCTGTTGGGAGCCGCCCAGAGTGGCTGGGGAAACTCAGCCAGATGGGTGGGGTATAAGTAATAAATCATTATTATCATCATAAAATTCTATATGCCTGTGAGCTTGCTTTCTCCCTCCCTCTCAATCCCAAGCTTCTTTTGTGTTTCATCATTTTCTTTCGATTGTGAGGCCCGGCAGCATCTCAGAACTGATTTTTCTTTCTTTTTGTAAACCTCTCCAAAATAAGCTACAAGATGCACAGGTGCCAATAAAGAAATGAATTTAGGAAAGCGGCAAGCCAAAAATGTGAACATCAGCGGCTGATATTTGCCACACTAACTTCCATGTCCGGATAGTGCCATTGAAGCAGCCATGCGTTCATTTTTCATGGCTTTTTTTGGTATGTGGTTTGGCCCGGAAAAGGACCTTTGCACATGTTCTTTGGTTGGAGAACTAGCTTGGAGGGAAAACTGCGCTTTGGGGCTCACAGATGTGGTCCGGGAAGAGTGGATTTGAGACGTGCGCATTGAAACAAGCAAACATCGGCCCCGGGTGCAAATAATAAAAACTGCCAAAAAAAAATAGTTAACAAGAGCACAGATGTGCTCAGGAGATCAATGGCTTTGCACCCTTCAGACGTCGCTCGCTAAAGAGCTTACCTCCATCCTCTAATCAGCTTCCTGATCCCTGATCGATCCGTTGGCTCGCTAAACTCCCACCCCAAAAAACCCCTTCTTTGCGTGCCCCATGCTTTTGGCTGACCGTGCAACCCCCCCACCCTTGCCTACAATTTGCTCCGGCTGTCCGGGAACAAAACGCAGTTTTATAGGAATGAAATTGCCTTTCAAAAGGTGGGATCGATCACTCCCGATCACCCCTGACCCCAACGGCCTCGTGGCTGCGCGGAGGGCGCTAAGCTGAACGAAAGGGGCCTGAATGCTTCGCAGTGGGGGTTCCCCTCTAAAAAAACCCACACTACTGGGACGGCCGAGCTGGGAGATTTCCCCCTTCCCAACTGCTAGCCTTCTGTGAATCAACACGGTGTTCTACAGTCCTGGTGGGGACATAGTGATTCCCTTATGTAGAAGGGCTGTGGGGTTTGGGGCTTTTTTAAGTTTGGGGAAAGGGCAAGGAAGAAGTGGTTTATAAAAGGATCCACCACCAAGTAGCTACAGAAAAGGGCTTTTCTCCCCCTCTCCTAACACTAAAACTTGCAGACTATCCAACAAGGCTGAATTGCTGGACGGTCCAGGCCAGATGAAAGAATCGCAGAATCGTAGGAAGGGATGCTAAGGATCGCAGAATCGCAGAGGATTGTCAAGTGCAACCTTCTGCAATGGAGGATCATTGAGTCCAGAGGTTCCCAAACTTTATTCCGAACTTAAAAATGGAAAGTGTAATGCTGGTGGTCAGCAAAAGAGGTTCAAAGACTCTCTCAAGGCAAATCTTTAAAAATGTAGTATAAACACCGACAACTGGGGAACACTGGCCTGCGAGCGCTCCAGTTGGAGAACAGCCTTTCCCAAAGGTGTTGTGGGCTTTGAAGACACTCGAACTCAGGACGCAAGGGAGAAACGTGCTAAGAGGAAGGCACGCCTGGCAAACCCTCACCGGGATCAACTCCTGCGTGGAACCCTATGTCCCCATTGTGGAAGGACGTGGGGATCCAGAATTGACCTCCACAGTCACTTATGGACTCATTGTCTTCCATAAACACGGTTTTAACAATCTTACTCAGCTACGAGTGATCGCCAGATAATAATAATAATAATAATAATAATAATAATAATAATAATAATAATAATAATAATAATATAATAGCACTAGATTCAGGTAGGTAGCCGTGTTGGTCTGACGCAGTCGAAATATATATATAAAAAATTGTCCAGTAGCACCTTATGAGACCAACTAAGTTTGTTCTTAGTATAAGCTTTCATGTGCATGTTGGTCTCTAAGGTGCTACTGGACAATTTTTTATATATAGTAATAGTTATTATTATTATTATTTAAAAAGGTAAAGGGACCCCTGACCATTAGATCCAGTCGTGGCCGACTCTGGGGTTGCGGCGCTCATCTCGCTTTATTGCTGAGGGAGCCGGCGTACAGCTTCTGGGTCATGTGGCCAGCAGGACTAAGCCGCTTCTGGCGAACCAGAGCAGTGTACGTAAACGCCGTTTACCTTCCCGCCAGAGCGGTACCTACTGATCTACTTGCGCTTTGATGTGCTTTCGAACTGCTAGGTTGGCAGGAGCAGGGACCGAGCAATGGGAGCTCACCCCGTCATTGCGGGGATTCAAAGCACCGAACTTCTGATCGGCAAGTCCTAGGCTCTGTGGTTTAACCCACAGCGCCACCCGCATCCTTTATTAATATTATTAGCCAAATATCACCTGATTGGAGATGAGCAACCGAAGTTCCCGGCTGCAAACTGAAGCAATCTTCAAATGCAGCCACGGAACCGGCAAACTAAGGACACTTTGGTGTCGCTGGAAGAGGGGATGGGGAGATGAAATGGGATGCTGAAACCCCCCCCCCCAAAAAAAAATAAACACTGAACCGGTGGTCAATTCAGTGGGGAGCTTTCAACTTGGGGACATTTCTTTGCAACGCAGCTCCCTTCAGACGTCACGAGGCGCAAACGGGTTGTGACAGGTCCGTCGATATCTCAGCGGGAGACTCTGGGCCGGCCAGCCACCCTCCCTGCTTCTGTGACTGTCCATCCCACATTTGCCGGCCAAAAGGAGCTTACAAGAGGCAAATTAACTGGAGAAGGGGTTTTAATGAGGCTCAGCACCCTGATCGATAGCGTGGACAATGGGAGGCTCTGGCGTAGGGGTGGCGATCGGGGGCTGACCCCCACGAGGAACCCAGCCAGGGATGCAAACAGGCTTAAAATAGGCATGTTTAATGCAGCAACGTCTCCGTCGCCAAAAAGCCCGGCCGGCTCTGCCTGACCTCTGACCCCCACCTCCCAAAGGCGAGATGCCAGAGTCGACGGCCCAGTGGGTTTCGTTCTGATTTTTCCGTTGAGATCCGGGCTCCTCGAGCGAGTTGGGAGGCGACGCGCCGGGTTTCCAAAACCGCGCCCGTTAAGAGAGCAGCTTTCCTCCCAACGCCGGAACTTGTGAAGATGTGATGGAGCTGGAAGCTGGGGGAGGCAGGGGAAATGAAAGGGCTTCTTTGCGCCGTGCAAACTATGCCGGAGCGAGAGAATGCAAATAGTGCGAACTACGGCACTCCTATCCATTCTGAAGGAAACCAGCCCTGAGTGCTCACTGGAAGGGCAGATCCTGAAGCTGAGGCTCCAAGACTTTGGCCACCTCATGAGAAGAGAAGACTCCCTGGAAAAGACCCTGATGTTGGGAAAGATGGAGGGCACAAGGAGAAGGGGACGACAGAGGACGAGATGGTGGGACAGTGTTCTTGAAGCTACTAACATGAGTTTGATCAAACTGGGGGAGGCAGTGGAAGACAGGAGTGCCTGGCGTGCTCTGGTCCAGGGGCTCACAAAGAGGCGGACACAACTAAACGACTAAACAACAATGGAACTCCTGCGAGAGAATGCAAAAAGTGAATGCATTTTCAGGGCGGGGTTGAAGTCTGTGCCACTGATTGGTTCGCCTGTCGTGACATCATAGAATGTTCACCCAACGGTGAAGGAAAATGAAGACAGGAAGCTGCCTTGTGGACTCTCAGGAGGGGAATGGCTCCTCTTAATAAGAGAAACCTCCCTCCAGTGGTTATCCGGGATACATATCCCCTATCTAAGAAGAAGCATTCGGCTGTCTCAAGAGAGACTGCGTTCTTCCAAGTTCTTGCACGCAGAGCTGGTACTTAGACCAAGTATGGAGGAAACCCAAGACCCTCTCTGATTTAAACTTGAAGGTTTCTGGCTTTTCGCAGGTGAAACATTCGGCAAAGTTGTGGCCTTTCAAAAATAAAATCTCAGGATTATCCACACACACACTCCTTTATCCCTGAAACACTCTCCAGTAAGCAGAATAATACACACACACACATAGAGAGATAATCTCTAAAATAACCAATCGTGCTCACCATAAATAGCCAGGATTTTTTGTTTATTTATTTAAAAAAAAACCATTTACAAAATAGTGTTAACAGGTTTTTACCAGTTCTGCATATACAAAGTCTACAGCGCCCGTTTTTTTTAATTAACTGTACAGTGTTAACAAAACAAAGGAAATCTGGGAATTGTCAACCAGGGAACGGCTGAGGTCAGCTGCAGAGGAGGCCGACCTGTGCTAATGTTATTATTATTAATAATAATAATTAATAATAGGGTTTTTTTCCCCCAGGGGCAGAGGAGACTTGCTTTCTCCTCTTATTACCCTTGAAGGGAGGAAGGGAAGAGGGCAGATTGGGAGCTGCAAGGAACATGGAACTGGTATTTAAAGGGAATGAACGGGTTCCAACGGCGTTGGGAAACATTTGAACTCTTTAGGCTTTAGGCTCTCTCCTTAAATGAAAATTCGGGGGACAGAGGAGGGAAGTGTTTTGTCAGCTAAAACAGCTTGTAGTGCAGAATTGTCCCCTTGTTTTAAATAGATAACCAACACTCCCCCCCCCCGCCCCACCCTGTCTTCTAACTTGCTCTGTTCCTAGAACATTGTTATTTACACTCACGGATAACTGAGCGTGTGTGAATTTGAAAAGGTGGATTCAACCATCACCCCACTTTCTGTTTTACGCCGAGGCAAATATTTCCACCTGTATATTCCCCCCCCCCCCAAGCGAGCTGGGTTAAGTTTCCCCACGGGGCGTTCACAGAGCAGCGATTAGCAATTATTAGGAAGAAGCGTTTCCTAGTGTTTTTCAAAAAGTCGTGGTTGAGCTTGGAAGTTAAGTGCGATATGCTCTGAACAGTGGAGAAGGTTCCCTGGATTTGCAGTTGCGAAGGCGGACGAATCGTAAGGCTCCCTGCAGCGACTCTGCCACGCTCACGCCCCGTTTTCCACCCCGGAGGACTTGCGCAACTGCCGATTCGGGGTCTCGGGTGGCGGACCCGTCGTGGGAACGACTGCCAGCCCCTTAACCGGGGCAATCCGACGGGGCAATCCTCTGCCTCGGGAAGGAGTCCGATGATGCAAGCAGCAGAAACCGGGGGGGGGGGGGGCCCTGTTCCGCTGGGAGACGGGGCGAGGGGACCCCCTGTTTGCAGGGCGACCCATTTCCTGCGGGTCGGCACCAGCCGGCTTCACTGAAGGCCCCCAGTGCTTCTGGCGCAGGCGCAACGCCCTGCCGTACCCACGGCCGGGACTCAAACACGTATCCGTGCCGGCAGTTCTTCTGCCCTGCCAATCGCACGGCGCCTCCGCCTTCTCCCCTGGGGTTGCGGGTTTGGAGGCAGCCCGCTGCCGGATCGGAGCCCCCGCGCGGCTTGTCAGAGCCTCCGCAGCTTGCCCGAGTCGCCACGGCCGACTTCCCAACGTGTGGCGGCGTACAGGGAGCCCCACGTTAAGTCCCCAAAGGAGAAGCTAAATTTCCATTTTTTGAGGTTCGCGAACGGGACGGGGTTTCGGGGAGTTAGGCGCCGCCCAGATTTTATCCTGGAGTTCTCCGGCGGGCCTACAGGTCGTGGGGGACGGGGGTGTCACGGCCAGCCTCGCGAGGTCACATGCTTTCTCAGTGACGGCAGAGGAGTGGTGGCGCCACCAGCAGCAGCTACGCAGGGATACCTGCGAACACAGAAGGGGGGGGGAAGGTCCAGGCTCCCAAGAGGCCACTATCGTTATTATTATTATCATTATTGCACTGCACCGGTAAAAGCAGAAGAGGCGAAGGAGAAAGAACGGCGGAGGCCCCTCTTCTATCACCGCTTCACTTTCGCGTCTTCTTTGATCTTCCAGATCATCAGTTCCATGCACGCCCGGGCGTCCTCGCTCGAGTCGTGGCCTTCCACTGCCGGGAAGAAAAACAAACGCAGGACGTTGTGACTCATCTTCTGGGGCAGTGGTGGTCAAACTCGGCCCTCCAGATGCTTGGGACTACAATTCCCATCATCCCTGACCGCTGGTCCTGTTAGCGAGGGATGATGGGAGCTGTAGTCCCAAAACAGCTGGAGGGCTGAGTTTAGTCAAAGCTGCCTTGGGGTGATCAAAGAGGGACTCGGGAAGATGGGAAGGAATTGGGGTGGGGCGGTGAGGGACCGCAATACCTCAAGGACCACCGCTTTCCATATGAACCTATCCGGACCCTGAGATCATCTTCTGAGGCCCTCCTTCGTGTGCCTCCTCCTCGAGAGGTCCGGAGGGTGGCAATACGAGAACAGGGCCTTCTCTGCAGTGGCCCCGCATCTGTGGAATGCTCTCCCCAGGGAAGTTTGCCTTGCGCCTTCATTATACACCTTTTGGCACCAGGCAAAAACATTCCTTTTTAACCAGGCCTCTGGTTGACCTCAACCACATCCTATACCCTTTTAAAATGTAGTTCTATTGGGTTATTGTTCTTATTTTGATTTTACATATTGTGATCTTTTCTGTGAACCGCCCTGAGACATCTGGGTATAGGGCGGTATATAAATTCAATCAATCAATCAATCTTGGCCCTCGGAGCTGGACCTCAGTGTCCGGGCTGAACGATAGGGGTAATAATAATATTATAATAATTTATTATTTATACTCCGCCCATCTGGCTGGGCCTCCCCAGCCACTCTGGGCGACTTCCAAAGAAACCAAAAATACACTAAAATATCACACGTTAAAAACTTCCCTGAACAGGGCTGCCTTAAGATGTCTTCAGAATGTCAGGTAGTTGTTTATCGCTTTGACATCTGCTGGAAGGGCGTTCCACAGGGCGGGCGCCACCACCGAGAAGGCCCTCTGCCTGGTTCCCTGTAGCTTTGCTTCTCGCAATGAGGGAACCGCCAGAAGGCCCTCGGCGCTGGACCTCAGCGTCCGGGCAGAATGATGGGGGTAGAGACACTCCTTCAGGTATACTGGACCGAGGCCGTTTAGGGCTTTAAAGGTCAGCACCAACACTTTGAATTGTGCTCGGAAACGTACTGGGAACCAATGTAGGTCTTTCAGGACCGGTGTTATGTGGTCTCAGTGGCCGCTCCCAGTCCCCAGTCTGGCTGCTGCATTCTGGATTAGTTGCAGTTTCCAGGTCACCTTCAAAGGTAGCCCCACGTAGAGCGCATTGCAGTAGTCCAAGCGGGAGATACCCAGAGCATGCACCACTCTGGCCAGACAGTTTGCGGGCAGGTAGGGTCTCATCCTGCGTTCCAGATGGAAGTGCCCTGGACACAGAACTGACCTGCGCCTCCATGGACAGCTGCGAGTCCAAAATGACTCCCAGGCTGTGCACCTGGTCCTTCGGGGGCACAGTTATCCCATTCAGGACCAAGGAGTTCCCCCCCCCCCACCTCTGCCTGGCTCCTTGCACAACCTCGCTTCTTGCAGGGAGGGAACCGCCAGAAGGCCCTCGGAGCTGCACCTCAGTGTCCGGGATGGACAATAGGGGTGGAGACGCTCCTTCAGGTCTACTGGGCCATTTAGGGCTTTCAAGGTCAGCACCAACCCTTTGAATTGTGCTCGGAAATGTCCTGGGAGCCAATGTAGGTCTTTCAGGACCAGTGTTACATGGTCTTGGCGGCCGCTCCCAGTTCCCAGTGTAGCTGCCGCATTCTGGATTATAGTTTCCGGGTCACCTTCAAAGGCAGCCCCATGTAGAGCGCATGGCAGTAGTCCAAGCGGGACTGTAAGGCTGCTCCTTTATGGGGAAAAAGGCCACTGGGGTGTGTGGAATTTAGAGAGCTGTAGGACTTGAGAGAGGCTGGTGTTCGTTGGCCAGGGCTTTGCAGCTCAGGAGCGGAGAGGGCGGAAGGCGGACTGAAGACCCCACGGATTCTCTCCCTTGCTCCCCATCCCGCCCCCCTCCAAAATCTCACCGCTGTCCTGGATGATGCGCTTGAGGTAGTCAGCCATCAAGGTGCGCAGAGCTCGCTTGTAAGGCAAGCCCAGGCGGTGAGGGAAGACGACAGCCGTGTCCACCACAGTCCCGTGGATGAGCTGCCGGGAGAGACGGAGGCAGACGGGGTCAAAGGGTTTCCCTTTCCGCCCCCAAGTACTTCTGCTAAGTTCTTCTGCGCCAGTGGAAACCCTCGCGCCACCAGGAACGCGTCCTCGGACCCCCCACTTGGGCCGGGCGATTATCTGGCTGCCAACTTTGCGATATCATCGCCGGCTAAACATTGCGACAGACTGATAGATCGCGAGGTCTGAAATAAGCAGAGGCATCGGCTGGATTTGTGGTTTTCCAGCGCCGTGATTTTTGCCGTCGCCTGCTCTTGCGATCCACTGTCCGCCCCCCGGGGAAGAGCTGAGCCGGCCAAGTTAAGAGGGGCTGCAGGAATCGAGAGAAGCCTTCGCCGGTGTCGTGGGTCCCCCCCCCCACTGTGATTTTTGCATAGCCAGTGCTTTTTTCTGGGGGACGGACCTACGCAGGGGTACGCGTACCCCTAAACCTTTTCTGAATCTAAGTTTGGCCTCATAGGAGTAGGAAAATGAGAGTACCCCCTAAACTTTTTTTTAAGAAAGAAAGCAGTGTGCATAGCACACGCAAACATCATGATTTGCGATATATCGCCAAGCCAAAAGTGATGAAACCTGATTTCGCGATATGGACATCAGAACGGTTTTGGACGACATATTGCCCAGCCCTAGACCCCCCCCCACCCTCACCTTTAAATTTAAAAGCTGTTCCCACCCTTTCAGATAGATACAGCAGTGGTTCCCAACCTATTTGTAAGCATCTGTAAAATCCTGATTCTCCCCCCCCCCAACATATACCATATTTTTGCATGTATAGGACTAGGTTTTTCCTCTTAAAAATAATGTCAGAAATGTGGGGGGGGGGGTCTTGTACACAGAGGCCATCTCCCCCTGATTTTCTTAAATACCCCAAAATAGTAAAGGTAAAGGGACCCATGACTGTTAGGTCCAGTCGTGGCTGACTCTGGGGTTGCAGCGCTCATCTCACTTTACTGGCCGAGGGAGCCGGCGTACAGCATGACTAAGCCGCTTCTGGCGAACCAGAGCAGCGCACGGAAACGCCGTTTACCTTCCCGCCAGAGCGGTACTTATTTATCTACTTGCACTTTGACGTGCTTTCGAACTGCTAGGTTGGCAGGAGCAGGGACCGAGCAACGGGAGCTCACCCTGTCGCGAGGATTAGAACCACCGACCTTCTGATCGGCAAGTCCTAGGCGCTGTGGTTTAGCACCAGCCGCGCCCCCTCCCCCAAAATATAGGCAGAAAAATACGGTGATTCTTATTATTCAAAAAGTGAACTCCTATTCATGTCGAGGAAACCTAAAAGGCCATTCACTGCTAATAACTCATTCTCAAATTGGCCCCCTCTCTAAAAATCAGATTGCCCCCCTGTGGGGCATGTGTGTTGCAAACCATGGAGACAGAAGGTATGCTTTCGAGAGTTTTAGCTCTGGGAAGAAACCAGGTTGGAGGATATGGCGACGGGTTTGGGGTTTGTCCGTAGGACTGGGGGACGGGACGCGGCGATGGGTATGGGGAATACCCGCCTGATCTAGCGCTGCTCAGTTGCTTCAGTCTGGATGGGGTGGGGGGCAGAGACTCCTCTGTTAAGCCGCTCAAAGGGGGGAAACGACCCCAGCCCACCCTGTGGCTGATAGATCACTGCCTGGCTTTCCCCAAAGCACGCAGAACGCAGAACTGCCCTGCCGGAACTGTGCCGTTACCTTCAGCGCAAACAGGTCGCTTTCCAGGCTGTGCCCGATCAGGATCGTGTCCGAGCTGAACATGCTCAGGAGGACGGCTTGGACGTCCCGCAGGGTGATGGAGGCGTTCTCCAGGTCCGCCTCCGTCACACCCGAAAACCTGCGAAGGCAAAGATCAACGTCGTCAAGCGGCTGGGAATACTCGCCCTTGCGAAGAAGCGTCTCCACCCCCGTCGTTCTGCCCGGACACTCAGATCCAGCGCCGAGGGCCTTCTGGCAGTTCCCTCACTGCGAGAAGTGAGGTTACAGGGAACCAGACAGAGGGCCTTCTCGGTGGTGGCGCCAGCCCTGTGGAACACCCTCCCTTCAGATGTGAAGGAAATAAGCAGCTATCCTATCTTTAAAAGACATCTGAAGGCAGCCCTGTTCAGGGAAGTTTTTAATATTTAACGCTGTACTGTTTTTAACACTTAGAATCATAGAATCCTAGAGTTGGAAGAGACCCCAAGGGCCATCGAGTCCAACCCCCTGCCAAGCAGGAAACACCACCAGAGCACTCCTGACATATGGTTGTCAAGCCTCTGCTTAAAGACCTCCAAAGTAGGAGACTCCACCACACTCCTGGGCAGCAAATTCCACTGTCGAACAGCTCTTGCTGTCAGGAAGTTCTTCCTAATGTTTAGGTGGAATCTTCTTTCTTGTAGTTTGGATCCATTGCTCCGTGTCCGCTTCTCTGGAGCAGCAGAAAACAACCTTTCTCCCTCCTCTATGGGACATCCTTTTATATATTTGAACATGGCTATCATATCACCCCTTAACCTCCTCTTCTCCAGGCGAAACATGCCCAGCTCCCTTAGCCGTTCCTCATAAGGCATCGTTTCCAGGCCTTGGACCATTTTGGTTGCCCTCCTCTGGACACGTTCCAGTTTGTCAGTGTCCTTCTTGAATTGTGGTGCCCAGAACTGGACACAGTACTCCAGGTGAGGTCTGACCAGAGCAGAATACAGTGGCACTATTACTTCCCTTGATCTAGATGCTATACTCCTATTGATGCAGCTCAGAATTGCACTGGCTTTTTTAGCTGCCGCGTCACACTGTTGGCTCATGTCAAGTTTGTGGTCAACCAAGACTCCTAGATCCTTTTCACATGTACTGCTCTCAAGCCAGGTCTCACCCATCTTGTATTTGTGCCTCTCATTTTCTTTGCCCAAGGAAAGCCTTAAGATCTCTGATCATTCTCACCGAGTGTTGTAGTCCACGACTTTGTGGTAAGGCTTGACAAAGGTGTCATAGACGACTTTCAGCTCCGAGTTGATCACCGTGACGCGAGTCAGCTCCAGGCCTTGCTTGGTGTAACACTGTGGGAGCCGAAGAAGAAGAGAGAGATTGGAGGGGGGGTGTCTCAGGAAGCCTCTCTTTCCGCAGGCAGCCCTGATCCCCGATTCGCCAAACCCTCGCCTGACTCAACGACCCAGAGATTAAACCGATTTGGGGTCCGGAGAGACAGGAATCAAGGGGGATTTCTGACAGCTTTCAAGGCTGCTTCTTTCGGCCGACTGTTTCCCAGCAGTTAAGGAAGAGAGCTACGATTTTAGTTATATTTTTTCAGAACAGACATGATAGATAGATGAATGATAGACAGAGATAGATAGATAGATAGATAGATAGATAGATAGATAGATAGATGATAGATAGATAAACCGACAGATGATCTATAGATAGACAGACCGACAGATGATAGATAGATAGACCGACAGATGATAGATAGATAGATAGATAGACAGATGACAGATGACAGATGACAGACGACAGACAGACAGACAGATAGACAGATAAACAGATAGATAGACAGACAGACAGACAGACAGATAGATGATAGACAGATGACAGACAGACAGACAGACAGACAGAGAGAGAGAGTAGATATATGGATAGACAGAGAGAGAGATAGATATAGATAGATAGATAGATAGATAGATAGATAGATAGATAGATAGATAGAGTAGATATATGGATGGCTAGACAGATAGACAGACAGACAGACAGACAGACAGACAGACAGATAGATAGATAGATAGATAGATGATAGACAGGTAGATAGAGTCGTGCCTTGGTTATCGAACAGAATACAGAATGCGTTTGACTCCTGGAACCATCCTACGGCCAATCGGAAGCCGCGCCGGACATTTGGCTTCTGAAAATCGTTCGAAAACCGGAACACTCACTTCCGGGTTTCGACCACTCGGGAGCCGAAACGTTCGAGTTCAAAGGTGTTCGGCTTCCGAGGTTCCAGCCGTTAAGGAACAGAGCTACGGTTTTAGTTAACTTTTTTCAAAACAGACAGGACAGGCAGAGACACGTTCGAAGCTGAAAGAAGCAGCCTATTTCGATCTGCCTAAGCCGATGATTTTAATGGCTATCCTTTTTCGAAACCGCCCCAGTTCGCCCCAATCGAACGCTCCACCAACCATTTCGCAGTCTAAGGCGTAGATGCCCGGGTTTCCGTCCGCGCTGGGCATCTTCTCAAAGGTCTTCACGAAACCTTCCAAGCTCTCCTTCCTGCCGTCGTGAACGTGTTGCTGAAAGAGGGAGGAGGAAATTAGAGGGGCAAAGAGAGTAGGAAGACGGCTTATTTCACCTCGCCTGGCTTTAGGAGGACAATGGCTTTGAAAGAGGGGTCAGGAAAAATTCATGGAGAAGCCTCCAAGCTTAATGGCAGTCTATCATCATCATCATCATCAACATCATCATTTTATTAGAATTTATATACCGCCCTATACTTAGGGCAGTTCAGAGAATAAAAACAAGATATAAAAACACAAAATACCTAATAAAAATAAAAACAACAACCCAATAAAGTAAAGGTAAAGGGACCCCTGACCATTAGGTCCAGTCGTGGCCGACTCTGGGGTTGCGGCGCTCATCTCGCTTAATTGGCCGAGGGAGCCGGCGTACAGCTTCCGGGTCATGTGGCCAGCAGGACTAAGCCGCTTCTGGCAAACCAAAGCAGTGCACGGAAACGCCGTTTACCTTCCCGTCGGAGTGGTACCTATTTATCTACTTGCACTTTGACGTGCTTTCGAACTGCTAGGTTGGCAGGAGCAGGGACCGAGCAACGGGAGCTCACCCCGTCATTGCGGGGATTCGAACCGCCGACCTTCCGTTCGGCAAGCCCTAGGCTCTGTGGTTTAACCCACAGCGCCACCTGCGTCCCTAACAACCCAATAACGCCCCTCCCCCCCAAAACCCCCCCACATTTTAAAAGGGCATA
Organism: Podarcis liolepis; assembly: GCF_965112155.1. Classification (NCBI taxonomy): domain Eukaryota; kingdom Metazoa; phylum Chordata; class Lepidosauria; order Squamata; family Lacertidae; genus Podarcis; species Podarcis liolepis. The sequence goes on from NC_139572.1 coordinate 1,790,768, forward strand.
GGATGCAAAACAGATCAACCAAAGGCCTGGTTAAAAAGGAACGTTTTTGCCTGGCGCCTAAAGGTGTATAATGAAGGCACCAGGTGAACTTCCCTGGGGAAAGCGTTCCAGACGGGGAGCCACTGCAGAGAAGGCCCCGCTCTCGTATTGCCACCCTCCGGACCTCTTGAGGAGGGGGCACACGAAGGAGGGCCTCGGAAGATGATCTCAGGGTCCAGGTAGGTTCATATGGAAAGAGGTCTTGCGGTCCTGAGCCATTTAAGGCTTTATAGGTCGAAACCAGCACTTTGAATTGGGCCCGGAAACGAATTGGTAGCCAGTGCAGTCGGACTGGGATTGGAGTAAGATGCTCAAACCGCCTTGCTCCGGTGAGCAACCTGGTCTAGCTGACGTTCACAGGGACCGGCAGGGCTCCCCAAGGTTTCAAGCAAGGGGGCATTCCCAGTCCTACCTGGGGACTGGGACAGGGGCAGGACCTTCTGCCTGCAAGGAAGGGCTCTACCAGTGAACTACGACCTGCGCCTAGATCTAACAACCACGCTTCTACCCCCTGGGGCTCCGTGACGGAGGACGGGCGAGTTAAAAGGAAACCAAGGAAATTTGAAAGTACTTACTTTTGCGACTTGGCACCCGGGGGAACCCACCGCTCCCGAACAGCAGTTGTAATGGGTTTCCCAGCCACCAGGAACTGAAAGGGAGAGAAAGGGTTGAGTAAGGAGGACACTGTGGATTAGGAATCAGCAGAAGGTACCAGCTGAACGATACGCAGAGGCTCTCCTTGCAATATTTGCACCCTGCCTTTCTCTCAAGCGCTAAAGGTTTTAAATTAATAATAATGATGATTGTTTACAACCAAAGGGATGAGATAAATAAGGGGAAGGAGCCGGGGAGGGAAGAGGAAACAGCCAAGATCAAAGCGTGGCTCTTTGCCGAAGCCGCATAATGACTAGGTCAGGGAATTGAATTGGTCCGGTACATTATGGTGCTGGAGGAGACTCTTGAGAGTCCCATGGACTGCAAGAAGATCCAACCGATCCATTTTGAAAGAAATCAGCCCTGAGTGCTCAATGGAAGGACAGATCCTGAAGCTGAGGCTCCAAGACTTTGGCCACCTCAGGAGAAGAGAAGACTCCCTGGAAAAGACCCTGGTGTTGGGAAAGATGGAGGGCGCAAGGAGAAGGGGACGATGGAGGACGAGATGGTGGGACAGTTCTCGAAGCTGCCAGCATGAGTTTGACCAAACTGCGGGAGGCAGTGGAAGACAGGAGGGCCTGGCGTGCTCTGGGCCAGGGGGTCACGGAGAGGCGGACACGACTAAACGACAACAAATATTTGTTCTATCACCTCAGTGTCTCAAAACACTCAAAACCCATGTATTCCTTCCCCACGCCAAACCGTTTTCAGCCTTGTACAACAGCCCTACCCGGTAGGCCACCCTCAGAGAATGCGACTTGGCAAGTTTCAGGGTCTGCGGAGGGATCCAAACACAGGATCCAGGACCTCTGCCTGCCTGACTGTTGAACAAGGCGGAAAAGGTTCGCTGAATTCTTTTCGGTGCCTGCGAAAAACAATTTCGTTCAGGCGAGTCTGTCCAGACACGCAGAATGTCAATGCCTGCTTTAACCTGTGGCTGATTTCATTTCATTTCACTGAATGGTCAAAACAGCCTCTTTTTTTTAACCAATAACTTGGTTATTCTATTCCAGGCATAGGCAAACTCCGGCCTTCCAGATGTTTTGAGACTACAACTCCCATCATCCCTGACCACTGGTCCTGTTAGCTAGGGATGATGGGATTTGCAGTCCCAAAACATCTGGAGGGCCGAGTTTCCCTATGCCTGTTCTCTTCTCTTCGGAAACCCCTTTGAGGGTTTTTTTTGGGGGGGGGGGTGGAACGGCTTTTACAACCAAGCGGTGTAGAAATACAGTGGTGCCCCGCAAGACGAATGCCTCGCAAGACGGAAAACTCGCTAGACGAAAGAGTTTTCCGTTTTGGAGGTGCTTCGCAAAACGAATTTCCTATGGGCTTGCTTCGCAAGACGACAATGTCTTGCGAGTTCCTGCTGGTTTTTTTCCCCTTCCCCCCCTTTTTCTAAGCCGCTAAGCCGCTTATCAGCTGATCCGATCAGCAGATAAGCCGCTAAAAGCCGCTAATAGCGCTAATCCGCTAATCCGTCAATGGGCTTGCTTCGCAAGATGAAAAAACCGCTAGACGAAGAGAATCACAGAACGGATTCTTTTCGTCTTGCGAGGCACCACTGTACGCAAACAGGAGGTTGTGGACTCTCCTTCCTCGGAGGTTTATAAGCGAGGGTTGGGTCCGTCGTGGATTCAAGGGGGGTTGGGCTGGATGACCCTCAGGGTCCCCTCTCCCAAGCCACGAGAAGCAGCAGTTCTGCGCAATTCTCACAGGTTGTTGCGAAGACGGAACGGCGCAGGGAGTCCGAGCACGGGCAGAAGATGCAAAACTTCTTTTGAGCTCCTGCGGAGGAAGGATGAGTCGCGGGAGAAAAGGAACTCAAATGCAACGCTCTACCTCTCTGCTTGCGCAACTTCCCCCAGTGGTGGACGCATTCCTCCTTGCGGACGCAGTTCCCAGACGGAGTCACCATGTACTCGGTGCCGCAGCGGCAGCAAACTCTGCAAGAGCCTAGAAATTTGGGGGAGGGAGGGAGAAAGAGAAGAGATTCAATGAATTGCCATATTTTTCGTGCCATTAAGACGCACCTGACCATAAGACGCACCTAGTTTTTAGAGGAAGAAAGGGGGAAAGCCCTGTTTTCTGGGGGAAATCAACTCACAGTTGTGTAGCTTCTTTTGCAAAGATGAAAAGCCCAGTTTTTTTGAGGATCAGCTCAAAGTTGTGCAGCTTCTTTTCCAAAGGGGAAAAGCCCAGTTTTTTTGACGATCAGCTCAAAGTTGTTGAGCTCACTTTGCAAAGGGGGAAAAAACCCTGTTTTTATGGGGTTCAAATCCCCACTCAGTGGGTGAACCTGGGGGCTGGTCACTGGCTCTCAGCCCAACCTACCTCCCAGGGTTGTCGCTGGCGATAAAGCGGGGAGGAGGAAAACGACACAGGAGGGGTTACAAATGCAACGGATCGACACCATATGAGGATCGCCGAGCCAGAAGCCCTCGCGGGCCTCGCCCCTCTCCCCGCGGAGCTTACCGTCCGTCGATTTCTTCTCCTCCGCGTTGAAGACGACGGCGCGGCCCGACGTCTCAGGGCACGGCAGGGGGTACCCGTGCTCCTTCAGATCCTCCTCCGTCAACACGTACTCCTTGAGCCGGCGGTAGAGAGAGGCCCCTGAGGGTGGCAAAGAGATTGGCTCGCTCAATTCAAACCGGCTGAGCCGAGACTTTAGCTCCTGCTCTCCCGGTTTCAGGGGGATCGCAAAGGTTTTGCGGTGTTCTGCTCGGTCCCTGCTCCTGCCCACCTAGCAGTTCGAAAGCACGTCAAAGTGCAAGTAGATAAATAGGTACCACTCCGGCAGGAAGGTAAATGGCGTTTCCGTGCACTGCTCTGGTTCACCAGAAGCGGCTTAGTCCTGCTGGCCACATGATCCGGAAGCTGTACGCCGGCTCCCTCGGCCAGTAAAGCAAGATGAGTGCCGCAACCCCAGAGTTGGCCACGACTGGACCTAATGGTCAGGGGGGAACTTTACCTTTAGGGACGCGGGTGGCACTGTGGGTTAAACCACAGAGCCTAGGTCTTGCCAATCAGAAGGTCGGCGGTTTGAATCCCCGCAATGACGGGGTGAGCTCCCGTTGCTCGGTCCCTGCTCCTGCCAACCTAGCAGTCCGAAAGCACACCAGCGCAAGTAGATAAATAGGTACCGCTCCGGCGGGAAGGTAAACGGTGTTTCCGTGCGCTGCTCTGGTTCGCCAGAAGCGGCTTCGTCCTGCTGGCCACATGACCCGGAAGCTGTACGCCGGCTCCCTCGGCCAATAAAGCGAGATGAGCGCCGCAACCCCAGAGTCGGCCACGACTGGACCTAATGGTCAGGGGTCCCTTCACCTTTTTACCTCACTCTGGATTTAGGGATTAAACGCACCAAGGTCCTCATAAGGAAGAAAGGAAGGGGGCGCAGACATAGACACACACACACACACACACACAGAGAGAGAGAGAGAGAGAGAGAGAGAAGACACAAAGAGGAGCCTACCTTTCAGGTCCTCCGCCCGCAACTGAGCGGCCGCAGAGCGGTTCAAGGTGAAGCTGGTCTTGGCTGCCAGTTTGCCTCCCAACATGGCCTCGTGAGACACCAGCTTCCGGTTGCCAATCCCTGGGAAGGGGGGAAAGGAGCCGGGTACAAAATGGGCACGTTAGCAAGCGTTTCTGAAAGCAGGCTCCAGCCAGGGACGCTCGAGTCCGCAAATTTCTGCGCAACCACCCATGGATCGGATGCAGTTAGCAGACCGTAGCTCAGAGCAGGCCCACAGAAATGAATGATCAGGGCTAAGTTAGGTCTGTTGTTTCCCAATGGCCCGGACACCGGGGTCCAGCTCCCAGGGCCTTCTGGCGGTTCCCTCCCTGTGAGAAGCAAGGTTACACAGAACCAGGCAGAGGGCCTTCTCGGTGGTGGCGCCCGCCCTGTGAAACGCCCTCCCGTCAGATGTCGAGGAAATAAACAGCTATCTGACTTTTAGAAGACATCTGAAGGCAGACCTGTTTAGCGAAGCTTCTAACATTTGATGAATTATTGTATTTCAGTATTTTGTTGGAAGCTGCCCAGAGTGGCTGGGGAAACCCAGCCAGATAGGTGGGGCATGTATGTATGTATGAATGAATAAATAAATACATAATAACAAGGGACACGGGTGGCGCTGTGGGTTAAACCACAGAGTCTAGGACTAGCTGATCAGAAGGTCGGCGGTTCGAATCCCCGCAATGACGGGGTGAGCTCCCGTTGCTCGGTCCCTGCTCCTGCCAACCTAGCAGTTCAAAAGCACGTCAAAGTGCAAGTAGATAAATAGGTACCACTCTGGTGGGAAGGTAAACGGCGTTTCTGTGCACCACTCTGGTTCGCCAGAAGCGGCTTAGTCCTGCTGGCCACATGACCCGGAAGCTGTACGCCGGCTCCCTCGGCCAGTAAAGCGAGATGAGTCCCGCAACCCCAGAGTCGGCCACGACTGGACCTAACGGTCAGGGGTCCCTTTACCTTAATAATAATAATCTTACAAAAGAAGCAATCAAGAAAAGATACGCACTGCGAGCATCGTGCGCGGGGCTGGGAAGGGCGCTGCGCAGCTTCTTCAGGGTATTCACCGCCACGTTCAGGTAGATGTTGCGGCTGGTGCTGCGGTCGTAGACCACCTTCTCCTCCGCCAGGGCCTGCGGACAGGACATCGTTGGCCGGAAAAACGAATGAATAATAATAAGAAGAAGAGTTTGGATTTGATATCCCACTTCATCACTACCCGAAGGAGTCTCAAAGCGGCTAACAATCTCCTTTCCCTTCCTCCCCCACAACAAACACTCTGTGAGGTGAGTGGGGCTGAGAGACTTCACAGAAGTGTGACTGGCCCAAGGTCACCCAGCAGCTGCATGTGGAGGAGCAGGGAAGCGAACCTGGTTCCCCAGATTACGAGTCCACCGCTCTTAACCACTACACCACACTGAATAAATACCGCCCTCTGCAAAACGGGCTTCGTTTCTGCAGGTGGCTCGCTCAAACACGAACCCAGACTCTCTCGTTCTCTCTCTCTCCTCCAGCCAGGGAACATTGCCAGCCAGGCAAAAAGCACTCAACGGAAGCTGCAAAGAAAGGGAGCCGCAAGGGCCAGAAAGCTCATCTGTTTGCTGGTGAAGCGTAAGGACTTCACCTTTCTACGTATCTCCACGGGTGAGGATTTTTGTGTTCCTTATGTTCTCTAGTGCTTACTTCTGGTTTTGTTTCCTGCTGTTGTTGTTTTTTTAACTTTTATTTTGCTTTAAACAACTGCCAGACTTTTAGAAGACATCTGAAGGCAGCCCTCTTTAGGGACGCTTTTAACGTTTGATGCATTACTGCATTTTAATATTTTGTTGGAAGCCGCCCAGAGTGGCCGGGGAAGCCCAGCCAGATGGGCGGGGTATAAATAATAAATTATTATTATTATTCCTCCAAGGTACGAACCTTGTCGAACGCTTCCTGCTGCGAGGTGCACGACTTCAGGCACTCGTCGATGAAGAGGTTGAGGTATCTCTGCCGGATGTTGGTGGGGACCTTTGCCCCAAACTCCGTGGGGATCACTGGCCTTTTCAAAGTAGCACTCTGGGGGAGGAGGAGAGATTCGCCTGAGGAATTCGGCCGACGCATCGCCCGCCCCTTTTCCCGACAGGCTACTGGGATCTGTGGGGCTACGGCATGTGCGACTGGCCCGCGAGACTGGGAGACCTGGGTTCAGATCCTACCGCCATCTTCAGCCCACCCTACCTCGCAGGTATGTTGTGAAGATGAAAGAGGGTGGGGAGGAGATCCGTGGCCTACGAATGTACTGAACAAATACATGTGGAATGAAGGGGAGCTGAAGGCTCCCCGGACACTGAGGTCCAGCACCGAAGGCCTTCTGGCAGTTCCCTCGCTGCGAGAAGCCAAGTTACAGGGAACCAGGCAGAGGGCCTTCTCGGTGGTGGCACCCGCCCTGTGGAACTCCCTCCTACCAGATGTCAAAGAGAAAAATAACTACCAAACATTTAGAAGATATCTGAAGGCAGCCCTCTTTAGGGAAGCTTTTAATGTTTAATAGGTTATTAAACAAATAAGAGTGGCCCGGGAAACCCAGCCAGATGGGCGGGGTATAAATAATAAATTACCGTATTTTTTGCTCTATAAGACTCACTTTTTCCCTGCTAAAAAGTAAGGGGAAATGTGTGTGCGTCTTATGGAGCGAATGCAGGCTGCGCAGCTATCCCAGAAGCCAGAACAGCAAGAGGGATTGCTGCTTTCACTGCGCAGAGATCCCTCTTGCTGTTCTGGCTTCTGAGATTCAGAATATTTTTTTTCTTGTTTTCCTCCTCCAAAAACTAGGTGCGTCTCATCGTCTGGTGCGTCTTATAGAGCGAAAAATACGGTATTGTTATTATTAAGGCACACAGGCACGGTTGAAATACTGGACTTTGCCGCACAAGGGCTAAAGTGATTTCCAACAGGGTTTGAAAAAACAGCTGCCTTCTAGGCTCCAGCCTGGACAATGGTGAGGTGAGGATGGGGACTGTGGTTTGGCAACCTCAGAAAGCGCTGCCAGACAGTCCCTCTCCTGACCTAAGGAGCATCTCCAGCCTCATCGTTCAGCTCGGACACCGGGGTCCAGCTCCGAGGGCCTTCTGGCGGTCCCCTCCCGGTGAGAAGAGAGGTTGTGCAGGGAGCCAGGCAGAGGTCACACAGCCTGAGAGTCATTTTGGACTCCCAGCTGTCCATGGAGGCGCAGGTCAGTTCTGCGTCCAGGGCAGCTGTCTCCCAGCTCCATCTGAGACCCTCCCTGCCCGCAGACTGTCTGGCCAGAGTGGTGCATGCTCTGGTTATCTCCCGCTTGGACTACTGCCATGCGCTCTACGTGGGGCTCCCTTTGAAGGTGACCCGGAAACTGCAACTAATCCAGAATGCGGCAGACAGACTGGGGACTGGGAGCGGCCGCCGAAACCATACAACACCGGTCCTGAAAGACCTATACTGGCTCCCAGGATGTCTCCAAGCACAATTCAAAGTGTTGGTGCCAACCTTGAAAGCCCTAAATGGCCCAGTAGACCTGAAGGAGCGTCTCCACCCCCATCGTCCAGCCTGGACACCGGGGTCCATCTCCTGAGGGCCTTCTGGCGGTTCCCTCCCTGCGAGACGAGAGGTTGTGCAGGGAGCCAGGCAGAGGTCGCACAGCCTGGGAGTCCATGGAGGTGCAGGTCCATTCGGCGTCCAGGGCGGCTGTCTACCAGCTCCATCTGGTACGCCGGATGAGACCCTCCCTGCCCGCAGACTGTCTCTCCAGAGTGGTGCATGCTCTGGTTATCTCCCGCTTGGACTACTGCCATGCGCTCTCCGTGCAACTAATCCAGAATGCGGCAGCTAGACTGGGGACTGGGAGCGGCCGCCGAGACCACATAACACTGGTCCTAAAGGATCTCCACTGGCTCGCAGTACGTTTCCAAGCACAATTCAAAGTGTTGGTGCTGACCTTGAAAGCCCTATTCTCACTTCACTACTTCCAACGCTGCCGATCTACCATTCTATGCAGCCCAGCGCATTTCACAACCCATCTCTGACAGAGGCCCTGGCAAGACGCAGAAAACAGTCTGCCCTCCGCGTTCTGCGTGCTCCCTTGTGAAGCAATTCTGAGTGGGCAGGCAGTGGAGAGAATCTGTACCTGCAGTGTGGGAGCGTGGGCTATCCTTTTGGGGACGTTCGTGTTGGTCGTCTTGGACGCCATCCCAGCAAGCGTGCGGGCTTTCAGGGACAGGGCTTCGGCCCCATTGGAAGATGCCGTGCTCCCGGGCGAAGCGGTTTTCTTGAGGCCTCCTAGGGCTGGGGAACAAGCAAGCAGAAAACACGATAAACCTAACAGGGCAATATCTAGAGCTAAACCCATAAGGTGCTGTCTTGGTTATCAAACTTAATCCATTTCGGAAATTCCGTTCCAAAACCAAGGCGTTCCAAAACCAAAGCTCGCTTTCCAGTTGAAAGTAATGCAAAATGGATTAATCCGTTCCAGACTTTTAAAAACAACCCCTAAAACAGCAATTTAACATGAATTTCCATAGAAACCAAAAATACAATACATTAGGTCCAGTCGCGGCTGACTCTGGGGTTGTGGCGCTCATCTCGCTTTACTGGCCGAGGGAGCCGGCGTACAGCTTCCGGGTCATGTGGCCAGCAGGACTAAGCCGCTTCCGGCGAACCGGAGCAGCGCACGGAAACGCCATTTACCTTCCCGCCAGAGCGGTACCTATTTATCTACTTGCACTTTGACGTGCTTTAGAACTCCTAGGTTGGCAGGAGCAGGGACCGAGCAACGGGAGTTCACCCCGTCCATTGCGGGGATTTGAACCGCCGACCTTCTGATCGGCAAGTCCTAGGCTCTGTGGTTTAACCCACAGGCAAAATTACAACAAAAATCATAAACATTGAATCCAAAATAAAACAGTACAAACAAGCAAAACAAAACATGAGGGAGGAAAACAAAACAAAAAACAAAAACACACATCTACAAATAAAACCATATCATCATTCTAATCGTTACGTACGTATACACATATGGACTTCCTTCCTTTGTCCTAAAACCTTGAAATTTTTACTCTTTCTAATTTGTTGTGTCTAATGTAGATTTGTTGACAGGAGCAGGGACCAAGCAACGGGAGGTAACCCTGTCGAGGGATTCGAACCACCAACCTTCAGATCGGCAAGCCCTAGGCTCTGTGGTTTAACCCACAGTGAAGGTAAACGGCGTTTCCGTGCGTTGCTCTGGCTCGCCAGAAGCGGCTTGGTCCTGCTGGCCCCATGACCCGGAAGCTGTACGCCGGCTCCCTCAGCCAGTAAAGCGAGATGAGCGCCGCAGCCCCAGAGTCGGCCATGACTGGACCTAATGTATTGTATTTTTGGTTTCTATGGAAGCCGCCCAGAGTGGCTGGGGAAACCAAATAACAAATTATTATTATTATATTATTATTATAATGGTCAGGGGTCCCTTTACCTTAATGTAGATTACCTCTATCTTTATACTTTTTGCAGCATTCTTCTCTTTCTTTAACCCTGAAGGGCACTCCGTATTTTCTTAAGGAAACACAGAAGAGTCGCCATCACTTCGAATCTTAACATGGGGGTGTCCTCCCAAAACATGTGTGACCATTACACAAACAAAAACCAAAACACCATGCTCTACCAGATGTTGAAATAGGCCTGTCACTCAGAAAGGAATAATAATAATAATAATAATAATAATAATAATAATAATAATAATTATAATTATTATTATTATTTATATCCCGCCCTCCCCAGCCGAAGCCGGGCTCAGGGCAACTAACAACACTAAAATAGTGCAACATTATAAAAACATTATAAAAATTAATTAAAATCAAAATTGATGGCAACCATAAACTAAAGTTTTGTAAAGATTGCCAAAGGAGGGAGTCAGGCTGCGCCCCAACCAAAGGCCTGGAGGAACAGCTCTGTCTTGCAGGCCCTGCGGAAAGATGTCAAGTCCCGCAGGGCCCTAGTCTCTTGGGACAGAGCGTTCCACCAGGTTGGAGCTGCAGCCGAAAAAGCCCTGGCTCTGGTTGAGGCCGCCTAACCTCTCTGTGGCCTGGGACCTCCAGGATGTTTTTGTTTGAAGACCGTAAGTTCCTCTGTGGGGCATACCAGGAGAGGCGGTCCCGTAGGTACAAGGGTCCTAGGCTTTGAAGGTTAAAACCAGCACCTTAAACCTGATCCTGTACCCCACCGGGAGCCAGTGTGGCTGGTATAGCACTGGCTTGTAGCAGATTCCCCACCCCTTGTAGCAGAGAATCAGAAGCACTCGCTTACCGCACTTGGACACTGCAGGAAGGGCAGGGTTGGGCACGTGAGCGATCCTCTTCTTCTCCCCTTTGTGCATCGCCACGGAGGCTCTCGGGGGTGCCGGAGACGGCCGCGTGGGGGGCAGCTGCCGGGCCAGCTGGGCTGCCTGCTTCTGGGCCAACTGGATCCGCTGGTAGCACACCTCTTGGGCCGTCGGGGGCCGGTATGGGCGGAAGACGGGCTTGGTCGGGGTCTCAGCCTGCGCGGAGAGGAAGGGAGAAGCGAGGAGTTTGGTTAGCACCGACAAGACAGGGGGCAGCAAACCGGGGCCAGAGTTTGAGCCAATTATAAAGGGAGGGGCAGGAAGGTCAGCACCACCCACTTAATGATCCGGAGTGATCCATGCAACGGTCACCTCCAGGCTTGACTACTGTAATTCGCTCTACGCGGGGCTGCCCTTGAAGCTGTCCCAGAAACTCCAGCGGGTGCAGAATGCTGCAGCGAGGCTCCTCACGGGGTCCCTGCCATGGGAGCATATTCACCCAGTGCTTTTCCAGCTGCACTGGCTCCCGGTGGAGGACAGGGTCAGATGTAAGGTGCTGGTTTTGACCTTTAAAGCCCTTCACAGCCTAGGACCCTCGTACCTACGGGACCGCCTCTCCCGGTATGCCCCACGGAGAGCCTCAAGGTTCATAAATAGCAACACCCTAGTGGTGCCGGGCCCGAAGGAAGTCAGATTAGCCTCAACCAGAGCCATGGCCTTTTCAACACTGGCTCCGGCCTGGTGGAACGCTCTGCCTCATGAGACCAGGGCCCTGCGGGATCTGATTTCTTTCCGCAAGGCCTGTAAGACAGAGTTGTTCCGCCTGGCCTTTGGCTTGGAGCCAATTTGATTCCCTCCCCCTCTTTCTTTTTCCTTTCTCCTCCTGCGATGAGGCTGCATTTTAATATTTTAATGTTGTATTTTAATCTTGTTTTGAAGTTGTATTCATTCAACTTTTTATTATTGTTTGTTAGCCGCCCTGAGCCCGGCCTTGGCTGGGGAGGGTGGGGTATAAATAGAAATTATTATTATTAATAATAATAATAATAATCACCCCTACGCGTGATCACATGAGGGACAGTGTATCGGCCCACGGCTGAAAAAGCTTGCTGGCCCCTGTTGCAGTGGGACGCGATCCGGCAAACGCCACATGGGCTACACCTAGTACGCAGCAAGACCGCCTTTGTTCTCTCCCCACGGCCTGCCTCAAACCCACTGCGAGGTAGTCCGGGTACAGCGGTGCTAAGGAACAGCGAAATGTTTGAGCTTTGCCATTTCCAACTCATTTCACCCATGTCCCTTATCTCTCTGTTAGATTTGGGGGTGGGGGGACGACTAATGGATTGGTGGGCGAAAAGCACAAGGCGTTATTTGTGCTGACCGCAGACCTTACTTGTCAAAACAAAGCTTTTCGCGGCAAGGCAGGGAGAAAAAGGGGTCAGCGCACGCCTCGCAAACATCGGGCCATTAAGAGCTCTCTGCTTTCGTTTCACGGGGTGAAAAGCAAAGCCCTCCAGAGCGGAAAATTCCAGTAAAGAGAAACTGGGGAGGGAGGAGAAAACAGATGGAGATTCCACAGGTGTTGTTGGACCACAATTCCCAGCACCCCTGGCCACTGGGGGCTGATGGGACTTGGAGTCCAAAGACGTCTGGAGGGCCAAAGGTTTGCTGCCCACCCCTGATCTAAGAAGTGGTGTTCCCCTCTCTCTGGAAGGGAACCTACGGCCTTCTGAAGGAGCGTCTCCACCCCCATCGTTCTACCCGGACACTGAGATCCAGCACCGAGGGCCTTCTGGCGGTTCCCTCACTGCGAGAAGCCAAGTTACAGGGAACCAGGCAGAGGGCCTTCTCGGTGGTGGCGCCCGCCCTGTGGAACCCCCTCCCACCAGATGTCAAAGAGAACAACAACTACCAGGCTTTTAGAAGACATCTGAAGGCAGCCCTGTTTCGGGAAGCTTTTAATGTTTGATGTATTATAGTATTTTAATATTCTTTTGGAAGCCGCCCACTGTGGCCAGGGAAGCCCAGCCAGATGGGCGGGGTATAAATAATAAATTATTATTATTATTCTGCACGTTGCTGGACTCTCTCATTGTCCGTGACCATTAGGCTATGCTGCCTTGAGGCTGATGGGAGTCTGAGCCCTGATGATGACATTCAGAACCCTAGCAAATCTGAATATTCAGAACAGGGTGGAGAAAAATCAACGATTAAAAAAAATCAGATTTTTTTTATTATTTAAATCGGATTTTTTAAAAAAAATTAAATCAGATTTTTAAAATAAAATGCTTTCGGAGGAACAATCTTTCTAAAGATTTTCTATTTTAGTCCAATAAGGAAATAAGGATTTGCTTTCCATTTTTCATGTGTGCTGAAACTCCGTCTAAGCTTTTCGTTTTGTTTTTAATTGTTTAACCACATCAGTTAACAAACGTGGATACATATGCTACAATGTTACTGTCTTAGTTAGATGAATTGTTCAAACTGTTGCTAAGGAAATGATCCGTTTGTCTCCTGGCAATAAGGCACAGCAGAAAAGTTGCCCAAATATAAGCAGTTAGCTTATAAAACCTCACAACAATTTCATAATGATCTGTACTTCTAACAGTATAACCAAATCAGTAATTCTTGATATAACCGTAAAAACTTCTCTGAAAATGTATACAGTGGTACCTCGGGTTACATACGCTTCAGGTTACAGACTCCGCTAACCCAGAAATAGTACCTCGGGTTAAGAACTTTGCTTCAGGATGAGAACAGAAATTGTGCTCCGGCGACGGAGCGGCAGCAGGAGGCCCCATTAGCTAAAGTGCTGCTTCAGGTTAAGAACAGTTTCAGGTTAAGTATGGACCTCCGGAACGAATTAAGTACTTAACCCGAGGTACCACTGTAATTCCAAATTGTATGTCTATTTCAGCAGCGGTATCGTAAAAGCCCGTTTTCGTAAGGCGGCGGATTTAAAGCTTCGACTTTTCGCGGTCGGAATTTGGAGGGGGTGGGAAGAGTGAGGTTTATATTCAGGCCAATATGGCAAAACGGTATCTTTGGGCACGATCCAGCTGCTTGCTGCTAAGGGTTTCCTGATGCTCTCTATCTCCCCTGCTATCCACTTACGTTCCCCGGCTTCGTCGCGTGGGAGATCCTCCGCTTCTGGCCAGGAAAGAGCGTGGTTAGACAGTCTTCGGCCGGCTTTTCCTCGGACCCTTCCTCTTTTGATGGCTGGCGGGGCGGTGGCGGGGGGGGAGAGGGAGGCAGGGGATAAAAAGAGAGAGGGTTAACGAATGACAGCTTTCTGCTCCACCGCCGTTTGCATATTTTGCTGGGAAGGAGGGTGGGAAAAGAGCCTCGCCTTACAGTAAGGGGAACCGCAAAGCAGAAGCGAAAGCGAAACGAAGAAGATTTGTGGGGAGGAAGTCACTTCGCAGAAGCAATTGCACAGGGGTCAGCAGCCGTGGGCCAGTCCACCGTCCCTCAGACCATTTCATAGAATCATAGAATCATAGAGTTGGAAGAGACCACAAGGGCCATCGAGTCCAACCCCCTGCCAAGCAGGAAACACCATCAGAGCACTCCTGACATATGGTTGTCAAGCCTCTGCTTAAAGACCTCCAAAGGAGGAGACTCCACCACACTCCTTGGCAGCAAATTCCACTGCCGAACAGCTCTTACTGTCAGGAAGTTCTTCCTAATGTTTAGGTGGAATCTTCTTTCTTGTAGTTTGGATCCATTGCTCCGTGTCCGCTTCTCTGGAGCAGCAGAAAACAACCTTTCTCCCTCCTCTATGTGACATCCTTTTATATCTTTGAACATGGCTATCATATCACCCCTTAACCTCCTCTTCTCCAGGCTAAACATGCCCAGCTCCCTTAGCCATTCCTCATAAGGCATCGTTTCCAGGCCTTTGACCATTTTGGTTGCCCTCCTCTGGACAGGCAGGACTACATTTTGGAAGGAAAAAAAATAAACGAACGAATTCCTATGCCCCACAAATAACCCAGAGGTGCGTTTTAAATAAAAGGACACCTTTGCTATGATGTCACTGTCTTAAGTTAAATAAATTGTTTAAACTGTTATTAAGGAAATGGTTCCAATAAAACACAGCAAAAAAGTTGTCCAAATATAAACAGTTAACTTATTAAACCTCACCATAATTTCATAATTATTGGCCTATGTATTTCTAACAGTAGAACCAAATCGGTAATTTTTGATGTAACTGTATAGACGACTCTGAAAATTTACTGTTCCAAAAATGAAACCTTCATCTGGTTGTAAATATTGAGATGATACCAGCAAGATTGAGTCTTTCTGTAAAGAAAATGATTTAAATAAAGTCTTACTGACTCGTGATTTAAATTGTGATTTAAATCAGATCCACCCTGATGCTCAGTGTCGCTGAGCTACTTTTATTTGTGCGATAAATCGCCCTTAGCCTCGAAAAGGCTGTGGGTAGTTCAGGCGGTAGAGCACGAGACTCTTAACCCCAGGGTAATGAGTTCGAATCCCACCTCAGCCGAAAGATTCCTGAATTGCATGGGATTCGGCTAGGTGACCCTTTCCAACTCTAAAAATTATATGATTCCGATTCTACGAAAAGGTCTGAGCAAATGGGTGTCGGCCACAGAAACACCTCCTGTTTTTATGTTTCACTCGGAATAGCTAAACTCAAAAGAATTAAGGGAGTGCGACCCCCCCCCCACAAAGCAGCCTCACCTGGGTTAAGTTGGAGCGGAGCCAGAGGGGCTTTCTTCCCAACCTAAAGGGAAAGGGACCCCTGACCATTAGGTCTAGTCGTGGCCGACTCTGGTGTTGTGGCGCTCATCTCGCTTTATTGGCTGAGGGAGCCGGTGTACAGCTTCCGCGTCATGTGGCCAGCATGACTAAGCCACTTCTGGCGAACCAGAGCAGTGCACGGAAACGCCATTTACCTTCCCGCCGGAGCGGTACCTATTTATCTACTTGCGCTGGTGTGCTTTTGAACTGCTAGGTTGGCAGGAGCAGGGACCGAGCAACGGGAGCTCACCCCGTGGCGGGGATTCGAACCGCCGACCTTCTGATCGGCAAGTCCTAGGCTCTGTGGTTTAGACCACAGCACCACCCACATCCCTTTCTCAACCTACCTACCCCCAAACCATTTACCTGCTTCCCCAGCCTGCCTTTGTCTTCCGTCTTGACGTCTGTCGACTCATTAAAAATCCGAAGGCACTCCTCCATGGGGTCGGACTCAAAGTCCAGGTCCCTCTCCAGGACCGAATAGTCGAGCTCATCAGAAGAGGAGGACGAGGAGGAGGAGGAAGGAGGAGCAGCTTTGGGAGCCTTAGGGCGCTTCGCCACCCCGTTGTCCCGGGGCGGAAGGAAGCAGCCGTCGTCGTCTCGGTCCGAATCCGAGCTCACGTCCGGGAAGGCCACGGGGTGAGGCTGCCTGGCTTGCCCCTCGTCCCCACTCTCATCCCCGAAGAGGTCAGCGTGGCTCAGAGCCCGCCGTTTCGCCTTGCACTTTGCTCCGGGGCTCTCCGTGGGACCCTTCGAGGGCCGCTTCCCCTGCTTGTCTTTACGTTCGGCCTGCGAAGCCTCGGCCTTGGGTCTCAAGACCCCAGGCGGGTTCAGCTTCCCATCTTTCTTCACGCTGCCCAATTTCTTCTCTGCTCTGGGTCCTTGCGGGACCTTCTTGCACGTGCCGGAGCTCCCTGCTTTTGCAGCCTTGGGGGGCTCATCCTGTTTCCTCGAACGCCCGTCGGCGTGGGGCTTACCGTGCTTCTCCTTACTCCTCTCCCCATTCCTGCGCTGAGCCTTCGCTTCCGCCTTCTCCTTGTCCGCAACCTTGCCACGCTCCCTCTTGCCGTCCGCCGCGTGGCCGCCGGCGGCCTTCTTTTTCACCTTCTCCTTCGGGCCGGCCTTGCCCTCACTTGTGTCCCTTTGGGGGGGCACCTTGGCCAACCTTTCCCCCTCCTCCGGCGAGCCCTTGACGCTGCCCTCGATGTCCCCCATATCGTACTGCACCGCCGTCTCCTTCATTTGCCGAGAACGGGAATCAGCCCGCGGGGACCCCTTCCGGTCTGCGGGACCCGCTTTCGGTTTCGAAGGGAAGACGGGAGCCGCTTCGCGCTCCTCTTCCGAGTCGGAGAACCTGGCATCCGGCTCGGGGCCGCTCCCTGCGTCGCAGTGCTTCTTGGGAGAAGGCGAATACCCCTCCTCGGGGTCGGCCTCCCTTTTCCTCTTCGCCCCCCTCTGCTCCTTGGCTTTGCTCAGGAGCCGGGCGGAGTAATTCGAAAGAGGGTCGTACTCCAAGTCCGTGGACGGCTTGGAGTTGTCGAGGGTGTACTTGCTCTTGGCCACAGTGCAACTGTACTTTTTGGGCTGGGTGACCACGGTGGGGACGTACTCCAGCGAGCTGCCCTTGCCTTTCGCCTTGTCGAAGGAATCCAATGTGTACTTGGTGGAGCGGCTAGGAGCGGCCACTGCAAGAGGGGTGGGATTGTAGTCGGCAGTGCCGCCCGCGCTGTAGCCCCCCGGGTTATATTCCAAGGCAGTGAACGACTTGGGTGCTGCGGACCCAGAGGCTTTGGAGACCAGCGACGGGGGCTCGGACGAGCCGTACTCCTTCGCCGTCCCCAAGAGCTCCTCGTACTTCTTTTGCTCTCGCTCGACTTCATTCTTGACAGCCTCAATGGCCTTGTTGACCAGTTCGAGCTCCAGGATGCCGGGCGCCGCCTCGGCGATCTCCTCCAAGGAGCCATTGCGGCTCTGCGACACAGGCTTGGGAAGCTCCGGGTTGTAAGGGTCATAGCCGCACCCTGCGGGGGGAAAGAGGAAAGGAAAAAGTTACGACTTAGCATCTCTCTGAGAATTCCCATCTAATTTTTAAAATAAAACGTAAAATCCACCAGGCCGCATCAGCTATGCATCAACTGTTGGTCCAGTGTTAGAAACTCAGATACAGTGGTACCTCGGGTTAAGAACTTAATTCGTTCCGGAGGTCCGTTCTTAACCTGAAACTCTTCTTATCCTGAAGCACCACTTTAGCTAAAGGGGCCTCCCGCTGCCGCCGTGCGATTTCTGTTCTCATCCTGAAGCAAAGTTCTTAACCCGAGGTACTATTTCTGGGTTAGCGGAGTCTGTAACCTGAAGCGTCTGTAACCTGAAGCGTCTGTAACCCGAGGTCCCACTGTATGTATCAGCTAGGTTCCAAATGGCTCCTTAAACCAAGGTTACAGTGGCCAAAATGGAATGTCGTTTTGGGGCGAGACGCCTCAAAAGTCGGACAGACTTTGATTGCTTTTCATCTGGCTAGTTCAGAGGACAACCCTGAGCTAGTTTAAAAGCTCTGAGAACTTTAAGAAGGAAAGTCCCTTGATCCAAGGGCAGTCCACATCTATATTGGCCTATTCCCGTCTTTTTCTTAATGGTGACACAGACCATTCCTAACGTAGGGATATTCCGCACAACTGTGAGCAGGGAGGAAGCGAAGACAAGCAACAACAATTTGCTATAACGCCATTCACTGCTCCTGCTCAGGCTGCCCAGAAAAAGCATTTTGGTTCCTGAGATTCATTCCGATTGTGCAAGTAAAATATAACTGGCAGAATTCTACAGGATGGGGCTTTAGGGTGTGAAAACAGTCAAGATCCAACGATCCCCAGGCATCTTCACTTGGTCGCAATTGGCCCATAAAAGGTAAAGGTAAAGGGACCCCTGACCATTAGGTCCAGTCGTGGCCGACTCTGGGGTTGTGGCGCTCATCTCGCTTTACTGGCCGAGGGAGCCGGCGTACAGCTTCCGGGTCATGTGGCCAGCAGGACTAAGTCGCTTCTGGCGAACCAGAGCAGCGCACAGAAACGCCATTTACCTTCCCGCCAGAGCAGTATCTGTTTATCTACTTGCACCTTTGACGTGCTTTCGAACTGCTAGGTGGGCAGGAGCAGGGACCGAGCAACGGGAGCTCACCCCGTCATTGAGGGGATTCGAACCGCCGACTTTCTGATCAGCAAGTCATAGGCTCTGTGGTTTAACCCACAGTGCCACCCGCGTGGCCAATAGCCAGATTCAAAATGAGCCTGGGGCCTGGCAAATTTCAAAGACTGCCGGAGAGCGACTGCTGTCAAGCCAGTACAGATTATGTATCTTTTAATTTAAAAAGCAGAGCACGAACACATTTTTTTATTGGTTTTTCAGAGCAATATAGTACAGATGGTATTGGACTAGAGGGCGAGAGTTTATTACCGATGAGCCCATCACAGCTACTCCCCCCATTTTGTGGGGACCGTTGCTAGCTGGAAATAACCTCCCTGCCTTAGCTAGGCAGACATAATCTCTGAGAAAAAGGGACCAAAAGGAAGAAACTGAAGTACTACCTTGCCTTAACCAAACTGGAAGCGGCGGGGAAAAGCTTTTCAGAACAATTGCCCAATACAGAGACTTCTAGGAAAGGAACTATTGCCCAAGAAGGCTGTTTTTTAATCAGTTTCTTAAGCCGCTTGCCTGAAGAGCAGAGATAAGCCCACTTTCGGTGAAGCTCGCTTACAGAAGCCACCCCAGAAACGAAGAGATATAAATCTCCCGCCGCCACAAGCCACTCCGGCCAAACGTGCGGAGTCAACCTATTCCTGGAAACGGCTCTTCGTCGAGAACTAACAGAAATGTCAAATGCGTTCGAGGTTTTGGAAAGGAGTGTGTCTTTGCCAGGGTAGCGCAGATGATCTCCCCACGCTGCTGTGCTGCCTTTTAGAGCTTGCCGGACTCGATCCCAAAGCCACAGGTTCCCCATCTCTGATCTCACAGAATTGCAGAGGCGGAAGGGGCCTCCCAGGGGCCATCCAGCTGAACCCCCCAAAATGCCAGGATCACAGCTGAAGCATCCTGTGACGGGCAGCTTAAAAACCTCCAACTTTCCGAAGCAGCCCGTTCCACTCTTGCCGCCAGAAAGCTCTTCCTAATGTTTCGTCGGAATCTCCTTTCTTGAGTATCAGGAAACAAGCTAAGAAGACGCGAGAATGCCTCTGTTTACAAGAGGTGCTCCTGTCCTGAGATGAGGGACAGGGAAAACTTCTTTCCCCCCCCCAATAATGCTTGGACTCCCAACTCCCACATGGCCAATGGTCAGGAATTGTGGGACTTGCAGTCTAGCAACACTGGGGGGTGGGAGGTGTTGGCCAGTGCTGAATATTGCAAAGTGGGGAGGGGACGACAGGGACCATCATAAGTTTCAGCAGCTCAGGAAACATTACTGAAAAATGGAACTGAAATGCTATTTTGACTTCCACCCCCCTTTACATACAAAACTGAGTTTCACCCCTGTGAAATTTGTCTCGAAAGAAAAGACAGAAATGAGGCTACGAGTTTCTGGACACCTGCAGCTCAAAGCTTAACCCAACTTGTCTTATAATTAGCAGGGAGAGACCATCGTGGGCAACGGGTGTTTGAAAATCTGCCAATCCCCCACACAACATAGAATCATAGAATCCTAGAGTTGGAAGAGACCCCAAGGGCCATCGAGTCCAACCCCCTGCCAAGCAGGAAACACCACCAGAGCACTCCTGACATATGGTTGTCAAGCCTCTGCTTAAAGACCTCCAAAGGAGGAGACTCCACCACACTCCTTGGCAGCAAATTCCACTGTCGAACAGCTCTTACTGTCAGGAAGTTCTTCCTAATGTTTAGGGGGAATCTTCTTTCTTGTAGTTTGGATCCATTGCTCCGTGTCCGCTTCTCTGGAGCAGCAGAAAACAACCTTTCTCCCTCCTCTATGTGACATCCTTTTATACATTTGAACATGGCTATCATATCAGCCCTTAACCTCCTCTTCTCCAGGCTAAACATGCCCAGCTCCCTTAGCCGTTCCGATCCATTTCAGCACCCGATTTAAGGGCGATTAAAAGCAAAGCAAAAACGAAGCTCTTCTTTCTAATGAAGGACATGGAGAACAGCGGCTTCGTCCCAGCGAGACGGTGAAACAGATAACTGCAAAGGCCGTTTGCTAATTACCTCTGCCACCTTTCTTCGTGACCTGGGTAATTCAAGGCTGCCTCTTCGGTGGAAGTTAAACGTTGCAACATATACAAAATAAATTTTAAAAGTGCCAGGTTCAAATGCTGGGTACTCCAGGGACGGCTGGAGAAAATGACTCCCTGCCTGAAAACCTGGACAGCGGCTGCCAGTCCTTCCAATATTCATATTTAAACAACCATTTATTTAGGTGAAAGACTGTAGCTCAGTGGGACAGCACGCAGAAGGTTCTGGGTTCAATTCCTGAGAGGGGGAAAAAGCTCCCTTCTGTGAGACTGGCCAGTATAGGGCAGTATACAAATTTAATATTAATACCCTGGAGGATCTGTCAGTTAGCACAGGCAACGAGAGATGAACGGTCTGACCAGGAAGCTTCTTACATAAGCCTTCGAGGAAACAGCATGATAATACCAACACACACCGTATTTTTTGCTCTATAAGACGCACCAGACCACAAGACGCACCTAGTTTTTGGAGGAGGAAAACAAGAAAAAAAAAATCTGAATCTCAGAAGCCAGAACAGCAAGAGGGATTGCTGTGCAGCATATATATATATGCGCATCTTAAAAAGCAGAGACATCACCTTGCCAACAAAGGTCCGTATAGTTAAAGCTACGGTTTTCCCAGTAGTGATGTATGGAAGTGAGAGCTGGACTATAAAGAAGGCTGATTGCCGAAGAATGGATGCTTTTGGATTATGGTGCTGGAGGAGACTCTTGAGAGTCCCATGGACTGCAAGAAGATCCAACCTCTCCATTCGGAAGGAAATCAGCCCTGAGTGCTCCCTGGAAGGACAGATCCTGAAGCTGAGGCTCCAAGACTTTGGCCACCTCAGGAGAAGAGAAGACTCCCTGGGAAAGACCCTGATGTTGGGAAAGATGGAGGGCGCAAGGAGAAGGGGACGACAGAGGACGAGATGGTAGGACAGTGTTCTCGAAGCTTCCAGCATGAGTTTGATCAAACTGTGGGAGGCAGTGGAAGACAGGAGGGCCTGGCGTGCTCTGGTCCAGGGGGTCACAAAGAGGCGGACACGACTAAACGACTCAACAACAACAACTAGAGAGAGAGAGAGAGGAAGAAAGAGAGAGAGAGAGAGCGCACACAGGAAACCTTAGATGAAAACAAAGGATTTCAAGAATGCTTCACAGGTAAGTAGCAGAGAGCGAAGGGTTACACCGCCTACATACAAAATTCACCAGCCTCATTGTAGGCTATTCGCCTGGAAGAGAGCGTGCCTCACCTCCAGAGAGCGGCCAATAATAGCAATCTTTTTTTACCTGGCGCCCCAAAGAAAGATCACCAAGGATAGCAGGAATCAATCTTTTTTTTATATAAAAAAAGAAATTTACCTGGGCTCTCGTGCGTTAGCAAGGAACGGAGGTATTTGTTCATGCTTTCAACTCTTATTTCAATGTCTCCTTTGCAGGCGAGAACGTCGGCAGTCATGACTGCCCTAACTCCTGTGGCAGCAGAGATATATCAGAGGGTGGAGGAAACTGGTCACAGGTCCCAGTTTCGCAGACTCACATGGCTTTTAAAGAGACACTGCGCTCTTTTAGTTTTCAAGGGCGTTAGGTTTTCTGTTGTTTAACTTTCCCACGTGCCTCCAGAGACCCCAGTGCAGGTAAAACACGAATGCCTCCCCCCCAGCTTTTTCAGATTGGGAGATTCACTATCTGAAAGCGTTAAGCTTATTCATTTGCCACGGGCAGGGCTTTTTTTTTCTTAAAAAAAAATGTTTAGGGGTACTCGTATTGAAATACCGCCCCTCAATGAGGCCATACTTAGATTCACAAAATGTTTAGGGGGTATGCGTACCCCTGCGTACGCATAGATATACAGTGGTGCCCCGCAAGACGAATGCCTCGCAAGACGGAAAACTCGCTAGACGAAAGAGTTTTCCGTTTTGGAGGTGCTTCGCAAAACGGATTTCCTATGGGCTTGCTTCGCAAAACGAAAATGTCTTGCGAGTTCCTGCTGGTTTTTTTTCCTCCCCCCCTTTTTCTAAGCCGCTAAGCCGCTTATCAGCTGATCCAATCAGCAGATAAGCCGCTAAAAGCCGCTAATAGCGCTAATCCGCTAATCCGTCAATGGGCTTGCTTCGCAAGACAACCGCTAGACGAAGAGAATCACAGAACGGATTCTTTTCGTCTTGCGAGGCACCACTGTACCTCATTATAGATAGAGGGGAGCGCAAAAGCCCCTGAGCATACACAGAGCACAATAGACAGATAAAGATAGAAATATTGATATATCTAGTTATAGATAAGATAGATACAAAGACAGGAGTGCAAGAGCCCCTGAGCTTACACAGAGCACAAAATACAGACAGATAGAAAGATAATGATATACAGATATGCCTAGTGATATATAGATAGATAGAAGTACAAGAGTCCCTGAGCATATGCAGAGTGCCTTCCCCTCCTCTGATGGAGGGCGGGGTTTCCTTCCCCCGCCTCCCTCCCTCCCTCTCGACGTACCTCTGAGCATACAACAGAACACAATAGACAGATAGATAGAAAGATATATTGATATATCTAGATACAGTATAGATAAGACAGATACATAGATAGGAGTGCCAGAGCCCCTGAGCATACGCAGAGCACAATAGACAAATAGATAATGATATATAGATAGACAGACAGATAGATGGGAGCGCAGGAACCCCTGAGCATAGGCAGAGTGCCCTCCCTCCTGACGGCGTGGCTCCCTCCCCCCTCCCTCTTGACTGGCACCTGAGCATATGCAGAGCACAATAGATAGGAAGATAAAGATACATATATATATATATCTAGTGATAGATATATGGGAGCTCAGGAGCCCCTGAGAATAGGCAGAGTGCCCTCCCTCCTGAGGGCGGGCGTGGCTCCCTTCCCCCCTCCCTCCCTGCCCCTGAGCATACGCAGAGCGCTCTATAGCTATATACCTATAGATATATGGCAGTGCAAGAGCCCTGGAGGGTACACAGAGCACAACAGATAGACAGACAGATAGAAAGATTATGATATATAGATATACCTCATTATAGATATATAGACGGGAGCGCAGGAGCCCCTGAGCATACGCAGAGTGCCCTCCCTCCTGCGGGCGGGCGTGGCTCCCTTCCCCCCTCCCTCCCTGCCCCTGAGCATACGCAGAGCGCTCTATATCTATATACCTATAGATAGACGGGAGCGCAGGAGCCCCTGAGCATACGCAGAGCGCCCACCCTCCTGCGGGCAGGCGTGGCTCCCTTCCCCCTCCCCCTCGACTGGCCCCTGAGCATACGCAGAGCGCCTTCCCCTCCCCCCCTAAGGGCAGGCGTGGCTCCCTTCCCCCCTCCCCCCTCCCGGCCCCTGAGCATACGCAGAGTGCCTTCCCCTCCCCCCTCCCGGCCACTGAGCATACACAGAGCGCCTTCCCCTCCCTCCTGCGGGCGGGCGTGGCTCCCTCCCTCCCCCTCCCCCTCGACTGGCTCCTGAGCATACGCAGAGCGCCTTCCCCTCCCTCTCCCTCCCCCTCGACTGGCCCCTGAGCATACGCAGAGTGCCTTCCCCCTGAGGGCGGGCGTGGCTCCCTTCCCCCCTCCCTCCCGACCCCTGAGCATACGCAGAGTGCCTTCCCCTCCCTCCCTCCCCCTCCCCCTCGACTGGCCCCTGAGCATACGCAGAGCGCCATCCCCCTGAGGGCGGGCGTGTCTCCCTCCCTCCCCCTCCCCTCCCCCCTCCCTCCCGGCCCCTGAGCATACGCAGAGCGCCGTCACCTGCCGCCGAGGCGGAGGGCCTCCTGCTGCTCCTGGCCTGGCCCTGCTGGGCGTGCGGCGGGCCCGGCGGGTGCCGGAAGTGGCAGTAGGGCCTGTGGCAGGCGGTGCCGAAGGGGCAGTCGACGCCTCGCAGGAAGCCGCTCGAGCGGAGCATCCCGGCGGGGCATGAGGGGAGAAGGGACGAGGCCAACCGCCGGCTCTTTCTTCTTCGCTCAGGCCGCCGCCATCTTGGCTGAGGGCAAGGCCGGGGGCTTCGCCGCGCCGCAACGCGCCTGCGCCGCGCGGGCCGGAAACCACGCCTTCCCCTCGCAAGACAAGATAGGCGGAGCTCGAGAGGGGCAACAACGCGCATGCGCCCCCAGGGGGCGGCCATCTTGATGGAAGCCGTCTGGTTGCGGGGACAGGAAGAGGGAGGGCACCCACTGCGCATGCTCCGTAAACCATAAAGGGTGGAGCTTAGAAAAGGCGCCATGTTAGCTAAGGGCAAACGGCCGAGAGGATGTAGGGTGGCGCCAAAGCGCATGCTCGTTGCCAGAAGGGTCCTTCAACGCCCACTTTAGTGTCTTTCCAGGACATGAGGTGGCTTAGGAGGTGCCTGTTGGAAAGTTGGAATAAGGAAGGGAAACTGGGGTAAAATCACGGCCAGAGGGGAACGGGTATGAAAGAGGAAAGGGGGATTTAAAGAAGGAAGTTGGGGAGAAAGGGAAAAAAAGGAACTGAGCAAAAGTCTCTTGGCTGCCAACTTTTTTCCACGAAAAGGCTCCTCTGCCCTTAAAACTGCATTTTTTTTACTTTTTTTATTAATTTTTTTACAAAAGTACGACCTGTCTTGAGTGTCTTTCCTCCTCTCTCACCTCGCAAAAAAAAGATGCACAATAGGGGGACATCTATTGCATTTTTCTCACTGGAACAGTAGGCACAGGAGCCCTGCTGCAGGGAACATGGAGAAGTGTTGGCAGCAAAACTAAAGCAAATACAGTCAAAACTTGGCAGTGTTGGGTTGGAAGTTGGGTATGATCAAAGGCAGGGCCTGTTCCCGTGCACCAAGAGCCCCTGAGCACGTCAAAAGTGGCTCATTATTACAGAGCAAAGTGCTGGTCTCTCCTTCCACGAAGGTTTTATTTATTTACATTTAATTCCACGCTGCATCATTTTTATAGATCTCCAACCCCATTCGCATAAAGTTGTGTTTCTTCCATTATTAAATAAATCCACACGTCGGTTAACTGTGATGGTTGCTTGCTGGTCATGTTGTGCAGATGCCTGATGATCATCTTCCAAAGCGACAGTGTGACGCGGCAGCTAAAAAAGCCAATGCAATTCTGGGCTGCATCAATAGGAGTATAGCATCTAGATCAAGGGAAGTAATAGTGCCACTGTATTCTGCTCTGGTCAGACCTCACCTGGAGTACTGTGTCCAGTTCTGGGCACCACAGTTCAAGAAGGACACTGACAAACTGGAACGTGTCCAGAGGAGGGCAACCAAAATGGTCAAAGGCCTGGAAACGATGCCTTATGAGGAACGGCTAAGGGAGCTGGGCATGTTTAGCCTGGAGAAGAGGAGGTTAAGGGGTGATATGATAGCCATGTTCAAATATCGAAAAGGATGTCACATAGAGGAGGGAGAAAGGTTGCTTTCTGCTGCTCCAGAGAAGCGGACACGGAGCAATGGATCCAAACTACAAGAAAGAAGATTCCACCTAAACATTAGGAAGAACTTCCTGACAGTAAGAGCTGTTTGACAGTGGAATTTGCTGCCAAGGAGTGTGGTGGAGTCTCCTCCTTTGGAGGTCTTTAAGCAGAGGCTTGACAACCATATGTCAGGAGTGCTCTGATGGTGTTTCCTGCTTGGCAGGGGGTTGGACTCGATGGCCCTTGTGGTCTCTTCCAACTCTAGGATTCTATGATTCTATTCTATGACTCCTCTATTCCAAACTTAAAAACAGAGAGCGTAATGCTGGTGGTCAACAAAAGAGGTTTAAAGACTCTCTCAAGGCAAATCTAAAAAATGTAGTATGAACACCGACAAGTGGGAAACACTGGCCTGCGAGCGCTCCAGCTGAAGAACAGCCTTGACCAAAGGTGTTGTGGGTTTTGAAGACACTCGAACTCAGGACGCAAGGGAGAAACGTGCTAAGAGGAAGGCACACTTGGCAAACCCTCACCGGGATCAACTCCCGCCCGCAAACCAATGTCCGCATTGCGGAAGGACGTGGGGATCCAGAATTGGCCTCCACAGTCACTTACGGACTCACTGCTAAAACCGTGTTCATGGAAGACAATTTTACTCGGCTACGAGGGATCGCCAAAGAAGAAGAGGTCAAATATCAACAAGGCAGAGACATCCTTTGGCATTTTCTACACTTGGTGTGTGTGTGTGTTATGCACAATATGTCTTCTTCAATCATGTTCCTAAATAACTTGGCAGATAGCTTATAAAAACAGTACAGTGGTACCTCGGGTTACATACACTTCAGGTTACAGACTCCGCTAACCCGGAAATATTACCTCGGGTTAAAAACTTTGCTTCAGGATGAGAACAGAAATCGTGTGGCGGCAGCAGGAGGCCCCATTAGCTAACGTGGTGCTTCAGGTTAAGAACAGACCTCTGGAACAAATTAAGTACTTAACCCGAGGTACCACTGCAATACATAATGAAAAGAGTCCCCTTTCCCACCCCAGATCAGTCTCGCGGTGAACTGCTGCGATTCCCACACCAAAGGGGGTTGGTTTGGATGTCCTCTGGGGAGCCCTCCAACTCTCCCCATTCTCCGAGAAAATTCTGATGTTCTTAAAAACAAAGCTGCCGTCCCAAACACACGGACTAGGGAGAAAGCCCTTCTTGAGACACGGCAAGGCATTTAAGGGAACATGGAGGAAATCTATTTCACAAACAGCACACAAGACACACGAGTAAAGCAGTTTGTCGTTTTTATTTTTCAAGCGGCACACCCAAAACACACACGCACACATACGGGCTTCAGTGCTTCTTAAAAAAACAACAGGGGTTTAAAAGGGTGCGTGGGATATTGACAATATCTCAAATCGTTCACCCCCATCCCCACCACGATGCACGGATTTTTCAGACCAGGAGAAGGGAACACGTTGTCCAATAAATACATTGCGTAATCCACCATTTGCACAAGTCCTACGGCAGGGTTTGCCAGCTGTTTTGGCAAATTTTCGGCTGCCGAGCGGGCGGCCAGGCCATGTCTCTCCCCTGCCTGCCAAGACAGAAATTAAAAGTGTATGCACACCCAACTCTTCCGTTTCCAACGGATCTTGAGAAAAGACCCAGTTGGATTAGTCCGAGCCTTGAGAAAGCCCCATAGAGACGAGAAAGGAACTTTGAAAGATTGGCACTCTCCCCAAATTCCACCTTCGGCACCCTGTGCTTTTCATGGGAGAAAAACGACAGCCATGGGGCTTTGTGTGGGTCTCAGAGGGGGAAGATATCTCAAGATTTAGGGCAGTCGAAGAACCCCCCAAGTTTTCTCAGAAGCAGCCTGGGGTCACATAACCCTACTTTTAAAAACACCGGCCAGTTCAATGTTACTAGTGCAAACATAGCCACAGCTACGCAGGGGGAGAAATCCTATTTCATTCAGTGGGGTTTGCTCCCGGGTAATAAGAGGCTTTAAGGAATGCAACCTCAGGTTTTGGGGTTGTTGCTTTTGTGTTTGTCGTATAATAAACTAAAAAGTTTTAATTAAATAGTTTTAGCTTTCACCAGCTCCTGTTTTCCGAGCCGACGGAACTGTCCGCAAAACTCTTTTAAGATCTGCAGGGTTGGCCGACAAGAACGCAAAGAAGATCCTTCGAAAGAAAATGTGATGAAGGCATTTGTGTTCGCTGTTCCTCATAATAAACATATGTTGCTCTATAAGACTCACTTTTCCCCTCCTAAAAAGCAAGGGGAAATGTGTGTGCGTCTTATGGAGCGAATGCAGGCTGCGCAGCTATCCCAGAAGCCAGAACAGCAAGAGGGATTGCTGCTTTCACTGCGCCGCGATCCCTCTTGCTGTTCTGGCTTCTGAGATTCAGAATATTCTTTTTTCTTGTTTTCCTCCTCCAAAAACTAGGTGCGTCTTGTGGTCTGGTGCGTCTTATAGAGCGAAAAATACGGTAGATGGATAGATGGGATGGATTAGGACTTTGGACGCAGCCAGCCTCCTGTCGGAGCGTGGAAATCGCCAGGTGGGTGCAGATTTCTCGGCCGTAAAGGAAAAAATACATCGCGCCTCCGATCAAAACCAACATTTCCCCTCCTTAAAACCTGTGCTGCAATTCTAATCCGCATTGCAAACAGACCAAACCCCGAACACTCAACCGACGCGCAGCTTCCCGTTAATTCGCACGCTATTCTTTTTAACCAAAAATAAATAAATCTACTTGCTTCCGCTTAAAAAATATCTCTTGCTTAATCGCAAAGGGAGGAGGGAAGGGAGATCATAAATATATAATTTCCCCAGATAACAGGAATTTGAGTGGGGGGGGGGCACGGGAATTACAGTTCCCTTATTAGTCCCTGAGAACTCAGGAAATTTTAAGATTGGGGTCAGGAGGAAGATTATCCCAGGCAAAACCTCCAGCTGTTGGTCAGCCGGTGTGCTTCCCAAAATGCCTTGCGCATCCCCGCCTGCAGATATGGGCATCTTCCGGTCTTGAGTTCGAATCCAGGGCCTCACGGAGGCCGGGCCAGTGTATCCCTGAAGGGCCTAAACCACGAGACATGAAGCATTGAGGTTTATCTAGCTTGGGGGCGAGGAACCTTTGGCGCGCCAGGTGTTGCCGAACTACAACTCCCATCAGCCTCTGCTGCCAGGGATGATGGGAACTGTAGTTCCGCAGTATTTTCCGGGCTCAAAGGCTCCGTGAGCTTGGCCTAGCTTTATGGGGCACGGATTCCGCCTGGGGTTTTGCGCAAAGCCCGGATTGCGCTTGGGGTTTTGCACAAAGCCCTGCGTTCGAACGTCGCCCCACCGACTTTTCTCCCCAAAGTGCAAGCGCACGCCCCTTCTCCGGTTTCCCAAAGGACCCTGGACGGAAGTCCGGATCCGGCGGTGTGTGTAAACGGGAGCATCGAAAAGCAAGAGGAAGCGGGAAAAGTGGCCGCTTGCCCTGACTCGTTCCTCCGACTCTACGGCGTTTCCCGATGAAGGGAGCAAGGCCACTTTGCAAGCAAGGCGAGCAGCAACGCCGCACAGGCATCAAGATCCGGCCAGCACCAACCCGTAGACCGAGCAATCACAGATATGGCTATTGCCAGCTTGGCAAATTAAAAAAACCAAAAAAACCACCCTCCTGCGCAGAGGGGGTATCTGCACCCTGCGAGCAAGCCTCACAAATGCATTTAACCAAGGAAGAAGGAAGAGGTGCCTTCAGGGCCCCGATCCGGCCCTCCGGAAGCACCAAGGCACCGAAACTCACGTTAAAAACACGCACATATATCTATTTCTCTTTATACACACCCTGAAATACAGCTCTGCTGGGGAGGAAGGGGTGGGGAAGTGCTTTGAAACGTGCCCAACACCCCTTGCAAAAACTCGCCCAGGCTCTGGTGGTGGTGGTATTTTTTTTGGACTACAAAACCCATCATCCCTGACGCCTGGTCCTAACCAAGCATGATGGGACTTGTAGTCCCAAAAAAACAGCCAGGGACCCAAATCCTGGGCGACACAGACTTCTGCTTCTTGCCGGCTCCGCGGTCTACCTAGCTCAGTGCTGCCCGCTGCGCGGCGCCGCTTCCCCGGAAACCGAAGCGAGTTCCTAGTCCTCATGATTGTGGGCAAAGCGATTCCCAGCTCAGCTGTGGCTTGGCTGTAAGGCAGGCTTGCAAAGGGAGGAGGATAAAATCCTTAAGCCTTCTCCCCCATCCCCTCCCAGATCAACATCTCCCCCCCCCCCCAGACCGATGCAGATTCTACATTTAAAAATAAAATAAATTACACTGTTTTTATATATATAGATATAAAAATAACAAGAACAGCCACGCCCATAAAAACAGGTCCTCCATTTTCTATGTACAGATATTAAAACTTGGACCCGGTTCAGAGGGGTTATTTACAAATTTTAGGGATAGGTTACCCACTAGCAATGCTCAGCGAAGTCCCAGGGAATAGGATGGACAGGTATGCAAATCAAACAGGCCTCTGGTGCAGACAGTGAGGAGAGGAGTTTCCCAAACTGGGGTCTTTCGGATGCTACTGGACTCCCAACGGTCATGACCTCCGCCCATTGGGCATGCTGGCCGCTGGTGTCCGGCACGGGCAGGATACAGGCTTCCCCATCTCTGTTCTAAGAGGTGTTCCTCAGCTCTCAGGAAGGGAGCGCCTTTTCCAAACAGAGACATTCGTCTCCCCATCACCCCTAACCACTAGTCATGCTGGCCTTCGGGTGGGCTGGTGGGAGCTGTGAGCCGAACCCCACCTGATTTTTGTAGGTGAGCAGGTTTCGGCTGGCGAATGAGCGAAGGATGGAGGGATCGCTCCTCCGTGCAGCACACACAAACGTACCGTATTTTTTGCTCTATAAGACTCCCTTTTCCCCTCCTAAAAAGTAAGGGGAAATATGTGTGCGTCTTATGGAGCGAATGCAGGCTGCGCAGCTATCCCAGAAGCCAGAACAGCAAGAGGGATGGCTGCTTTCGCTGCACAGAGATCCCTCTTGCTGTTCTGGCTTCTGAGATTCAGAATATTTTTTTTCTTGTTTTCCTCCTCTAAAAACTAGGTGCGTCTTGTGGTCTGGTGCGTCTTATAGAGCGAAAAATAAGGTGTTTGTTTTCCCTTTTAAGGCTGGGTTCCGATTAATTGCGGGCATCCGTGACAGCAAGGAATAGATTATTTAGGGGGGAATATACCCCTGGTGACCAGGTTCCGGGAACAAATGACCCCGGATCAGCTCGGATTATACTGTACCCTGTTTATGAACCTCTCGGAGTCATCTGTTCACTGCAATCGTTCCCCCCCCCCCCCCCGCCAGAGGTAGTCTACCTTTGGTTACCAGATCCGGGTGATGTGCAATTGTGGACATCTCTGTCCCATTGTACCATATAAATCAGCTTCCTAGAACCATCTATCTGGCCAAAGAAAGGTTTGGCGGGTTCTAGACTACGTTCCCCCCCATTTCCTGAGTATTGGGGAGCCGGGGAAGGGGTCCGAGAATCCAGACTTTTCCGGAAAGTGATAGGGAACGGCAGGGTGGGCTATTTGAGACACCCAACCAAGAAAGTCCCTTTGCGTCGGGAAACCGAGGCAAAGGGGCTGCGAGGGGACCCTAGACGCCGGCAGAAACCTCGGCAGACGAGGGGCAGGGGAAGGTGGAAAGTTGCAATCGAATGGACCGAAGCAAGTCTCCTGGAACGGTTCCTCCGACCCTCGCTCCCTGGAGGCGCCAAGATGGGAACCGGGAACAGGCCCCCTTCGCCCAGCGGAGGGTCCCTGGCGGGCTGGGGCCAGCAAAGCATCGTGGGTAGCAGCGGGGCCATTTCAGGGGGCGGGGCTGTCGCGGGCGGGGCTCCCGGCCAGGCTGCTTGCGGCAGAGTCACTGGGAGAGGCGCTGTGGCACTCGGGTCTCCGGACCATGTCCGGGCGGAAAGCCGGGTGGCGGCGGGCGTGCTTGGTCAGGTGGTCGCTGCGCATGAAGCGCTTCTCGCAGAGCGGGCAGGCGAAGCGCTTCTCGCCGGTGTGGGTGCGCAGGTGGCGGGCCAGTTCGTCGGAACGGGCGAATCGCTTCTGGCAGGAGGGCCAACTGCAAGGGAACGGGCGCTCGCCTGCAAAGCAGAGAGAAAAGCAAAGCGTGAGCCGTGTTGTCGTTCGCGGTGGGAACGTTAAGCTGAAGTCAGGGTGGATACAATTAATTTCTTATTTATTTATTTAAAACTTTTATTGATAAATGAAAGACTTGCAAACACAAACCAGAACATGAAACAAACTCATTCTAAATAGATACATACATAGATACATACACCTTGCCAACAAAGGTCCATGCAGTGGTACCTCTGGTTACGTACTTAATTCGTTCTGGAGGTCCGTTCTTAACCTGAAGCACCACTTTAGCTAATGGGGCTTCCCGCTGCTGCCGCGGCGCCGGAGCACGATTTCTGTTCTCATCCTGAAGCAAAGTTCTTAACCCAAGGTACTATTTCTGGGGTAGCGGAGTCTGTAACCTGAAGTGTATGTAATCTGAGGTACCACTGTATAGTAAAAGCTATGGTTTTCCCAGTAGTGATGTATGGAAGTGAGAGCTGGACCATCAAAAAGGCTGATTGCCGAAGAATGGATGCTTTTGAATTCTGGTGCTGGAGGAGACTCTGGAGAGTCCCATGGACTGCAAGAAGATCAAACCTCTCCATTCGGAAGGAAATCAGCCCTGAGTGCTCACTGGAAGGACAGATCCTGAAGCTGAAGCTCCAAGACTTTGGCCACCTCATGAGAAGAGAAGACTCCCTGGAAAAGACCCTGATGTTGGGAAAGATGGTGGGCACAAGGAGAAGGGGACAATGGAGGATGAGATGGTGGGACAGTGTTCTCAAAGCTACCAGCATGAGTTTGACCAAACTGGGGGAGACAGTGGAAGACAGGAGGGCCTGGCGTGCTCTGGTCCAGGGCGTCACCAAGAGGCGGACACGACTAAACGACTCAGCAACAACATCATACACCTCTCAACTGAAGATTACAAAAAAGAAAAAGAAAACAAACATACAAACTAAACATACAGACATAAATTTTGACTCTTGGAGAAGGGATGGCAGCTAACAGATTGCGGTTGAAACCTGACAAGACAGAAGGACTGTTTTGGGGGGACAGGAGGGTGTGGGGGACTCCCTGGTCCTGAATGGGGTCACTGTGCCCCCGAAGGACCAGGTGCGCAGCCTGGGAGTTATTCTGGACTCACAGCTGTCCATGGAGGCGCAGGTCAGTTCTGTGTCCAGGGCAGCTCCATCTGGTACGCAGGATGAGACCCTCCCTGCCTGCAGACTGTCTGGCCAGAGTGGTGCATGCTCTGGTTATCTCCTGCTTGGACTACTGCAATGCGCTCTATGTGGGGCTACCTTGGAAGGTGACCCGGAAACTGCAACTAATCCAGAATGCGGCAGCCAGACTGGGGACTGGGAGTGGCCACAGTGACCACATAACACCAGTCCTGAAAGACCTACATTGGCTCCCAGTACATTTCCAAACACAATTCAAAGTGTTGGTGCTGATTTTTAAAGCCCTAAACGGCCATGGCCCAGTAGACTTCGGGAACGGATTAAGTTTGGCGCTTTTGTTTTTGCTCTTTATTTTGCGTTTTTGTTTGTGAGGCCTTTTCGGTTAATTTGTTTTTGTGACTGTGTGGAACCCAGTTCAGCTACTGACGGATTGATCGTGTGGCTGAGGAAATGGATAAAATCCAAACCATGACCATCATCAGTGCAGGTAAGGAAAAATAATCCATTTCAATTTTTACCATCTACAATACTGTCTGATTTATTTTATAGTACGGTACATTGATTACTGCTTTCATTTTACGGATCAACGGTCTCGTTAGGTGGTAAAATTCGTGTCCAATTGCTGTTTTAGGGGTTGCTTTTCAAAGTCTGGAACGGATTAATCCGTTTGGCATTACTTTCTATGGGAAAGCGCGCCTTGGTTTTGGAACGCTTTGGTTTTGGAACGGATGAAGTTTGAGAACCAAGGCACCACTGTAAACCGGTCCTCATTTGGGACTAGAACCTTGACTTAGGTTAGCTGGGCTCCGCCGTGCCAAAGGAGCGTGCCGCAGCAGATGTCTTTGCAACCTAGCTCATGCCCATGAGAGTTCGCTGCCCTTAATCTCCCCGTGGGAGGAAAACTAAGCCAGGAAGCCAGATGTCAGGATTGCACAAGCAAAAGTCTGCATACCGTGGGGTTTTGTTTTTTTCCCTCTCTCTCTCCTTTTTGAGCGTCTGTTTACCCAGATGCAGCCCTGCTGCTTCGACGCTTTGTTTTTCTCGACAAAGCTGCCGTGTGCCTTTGCAAGATGGGGACTTTAAAACACACCGCTAACAGCTCTCCATCGAAGGAACTATCTGTTCCAAGCTTGTTGAGAGCTCTCTCTCTCTCTGCGTATAATATGTGCCAAGAATTGGATTTGTTAAATTATTTTTGTATGCCACAACCGCTGATCGTGTTTTGTTAGCTAAAAAGTGGAAAACCCAAGAATTGCCAACAATAGAAGAATGGCAGATGAAGATGATGGATTTTTCGGAGCTAGCCGACCTAACCGGAAGAGTCCGCGACCAGAAGGAGGAGGAGGAGTATCAGGAAGAATGGAATAAATTTAATGACTATTTAGTTAAATTTGTTAAGTTAAACTAACTGAAAACAGCTTGCAGATACTTAATGGGCTTAGGGTTTTATTTATGTTAAGTGATGAATTTATATGTTTAATTCCATAAGGTGAAGATATAAGAATGTTAATGTTTAAGTTAAATTTCCGCCCCTTTTAATACAAAATCGGAATTGGACACTGTGCCATTTTCCCTCTCGCTCGCCTGCAAATTCCTGTAAAAGGCCAGGTTTTCGGTTGGTAACCGGTCTCTCCAGGGCTGGCAAAAGCGATCTTTGCCCGTTTTGTGCCCATCCCACTTTGCCACAACCTTCCCACCCACTCTCTTAAGGTGTTTACTTTCTGATGGTGTTTTTTTTTTTTTTTTGGTGGGGGGGTGGGTTGTAAATGGTTGTGTTTGCCCAGCAGGTCTGGGTGGAGAGCCAAGAAACCAAGCCACAGCCAAACCCCTCCCCAAATTGAAATTTCCACACAGCAGGTCCCTCCCACCCGCCCCCCCTCCCAAATCAGGCCACCTCGAGGCCGGCCACACCCGCTGCCCCACATGGCAAGACATTTGCCAAACAAGAAGTGGGCGAGATTGGAAGCCGGGAAAAAGATTTCCAGAAGGTTTTTCTTCAAATTAGGGAGCAGGGACATGGGCGTGGCCAGGATTTTTGCTAGGGCGGGACAGGCTTCTGGTGGGGTGGGTGGAAGAGGGGGAAGCAAAACCTCAGATTTTTATTGATTAGCAGTGGCATAGCGTGGGGGGTGCAGGGGGGGCCGGTCGCACCGGGCGCAACATCTGGGGGTTAGGGTTAGGGGGCGCAAATCCACGTGTTAGGGGGCGCAAATTACTTGCCTTGCCCCGGGTGCTGACAACCCACGCTACGCCACTGTTGATTAGCCCCCCCACCCCACCCATTTATGCCCCTAGGCAGGGGCGTAAAGCAGAGCCCGGCGCCTCCTCCCGTCTTTGGCAAGCGAAAGCCCTACCGGATCAGTCAAACAAACAAACACGCTTGTTTGTTTGTTCTCCGGCGGCCGAGGTAGACTGCGCCTGGCCCCGGAGGCTCGTCCGAAGCTGGGATTTTGGTCCTCAAGGGACATATCGATAGGATACCAGACAGATATAAACCCAAGCCGCCCACTCTGGAGAGTCTCTCCACATCCCACCCTCTGCGCTCTCCGGGCGCGCTTTCGTAGCACGTGGGGACGGGATCGCTCAGCCCACGCGCGGGGGCGTGCGGGGGGGGAGGAAGGCTGCGGAGGCGCGCCCGGGCGACACCGCGTAAGGGCGTGCAAGAGAAACCGGCGCAGAGGTCCCTATCGCGACGTGGGTGGGCTGCGTAATCGCCCGAGCCCAAATCCAGGAAATGCGTGCGCCGACGCCGCCCAGAGCGAGCGAGCGAGGCGCGGTCTCCCCACGTGGGTGGAGGCCACGGGGGTGGGGCGGGGGAGGGAAAGCGAGGCGGGAACCGGCCCGAGGGGAGGGGGGGGTCTCGGGGTTCCGGGGGTACCACCTCGAACGAAATACCGGGGGGCCCCCAGTAAACCCGCACAATCCATCACATGGCGAGCGTTTGAATGCCTATCCACTTTTGGGGATCGAAGGGGGGCGGGAGGCTCCCGGGGGTGTAAGATGGAGTGGGGGGGGGGGAGAGAGAGACTGTCCCCGGGCTGGGGGGGGGCGACCCTTACCCGTGTGCGTCCGGAGATGCGCCTTCAGATGGGAAGATTTGCCGTAGATTTTTGCGCAGCCCTGGAACGGGCATCGGTGCCTTTTGGCCGCGCCGGAGAGGTTGCCTGCGCCGTCGGGGGTTCCTCCCAGGGCTTCCCCCGCCGCCTCCGGCGGGGCCGCGACGATGGGGCGCGCCCCGCGCTCCTCCTTGGCTCCGGCGGCCGGGTGTAGCAGGGCTCCGGTGGAGATGGAAACCAGGCACTCGGCGGCCAGGTAATCCAAGCCCGACATGATGGCACCGCCTTCCTCGCTCCCCAAAAAAAGCCGTCCAGGCGGCTCCTCGCCTCCTCCTCGGATGGACAGGCTGCGCGCCTCCGCCGCCGCCGCTCCGCCTCGCCCCTGGCGCAACGTGGAGAGACGGCAGGAGGGGAGGGACGCCGGCGACCGTCCCCGCCCAGGCTGGGCGGCGCGCGCGCGCTCGTGCACGCGCCAGGGGCGAGGGCAATTGAGGCTGCGACGGTTTGACCCTCCTACTCCCTGCCAGTCTCCATCCCTGGGTGCCGTCGGAGGGAGGAGCGCGCAGAGGGTGGAGCGCAAAGAAACCAGGCTGGGACGCGATGCCGGCGCGTCTCTCTTGGCGCAGGCTGGGGCGCAAGCCCACAGACTGCGGCTGGGGAGTTTCTCCCGAGTTTGCCCCCGTAGGAGTTTCCTCCCCCCCCAAAAAAGCGATCTCCCCCCAAAAGCTCAGCAACGCTATGTGAGATCTCTCCCCATAAAACTCAACAACGTCCGCCGCCCATCAAAAATCCATCAAAGAAAAGTCGTTCTCCCGTGGGTGCCATGCCCTGGCGCCGAAATTAGTGGGTGCCCGGCCCCTTCATCATCATCATCATCATCATCATTTATTATTTATACCCCGCCCATCTGGCTGGGCATCCCCAGCCACTCTGGGCAGCTTCCAACAAAATATTAAAATACAGTAATGCATCAAACATTAAAAGCTTCCCTAAACAGGGCTGCCTTCAGATGTCTTCTAAAAGTCTGGTACAGTGGTACTTAATTCGTTCCGGAGGTCCATTCTTAACCTGAAACTGTTCTTAACCTGAAGCACCACTTTAGCTAATGGGGCCTCCTGCTGCTGCCGTGCAATTTCTGTTCTCATCCCGAAGCAAAGTTCTTAACCCGAGGTATTATTTCTGGGTTAGCGGAGTCTGTAACCTGAAGCGTATGTAACCCGAGGTACCACTGTAGTAGTTCTTCTCTTTGACATCTGCTGGGAGGGCGTTCCACAGGGCGGGTGCCACCACCGAGAAGGCCCTCTGCCTGGTTCCCTGTAACTTGGCTTCTCGCAGGGAGGGAACCGCCAGAAGGCCCTTGGCGCTGGACCTCAGTGTCCGGGCAGAACGATGGGGGTGGAGACACTCCTTCAAATATACTGGACTGATGCTGTTCATGGGGAGTTTTGTGGGTGCTCGGCCATCCAGGACACATACGCAGGAGAGGATCCTTCCATTAAATAGGACGTTCTTCAATCTATCAAAGATAGTTGCTTCTTTGACCAGGGATTGTAGAATTATAAGGAACCCCCGATCATTTCAACCAACCCCAACAGGAATCGGTTGCCCAACATAGGATTTGAACTCACAACCATGAGATCAGACCCTCCCAAGTGTCTATATTTTCCAGGGACAGTCCCAGATTTACAGAAGCCGTCCCGGTTTCTGATCTGATCCCGGAAGCTCCCGCTTTTCCTTAGGGCATCCATACTTTCAGGGGAGAAACGTCGGAGGGGATGGAATAGGACGTCCCTTTTTTCAGGGGAGAAACATTGGAGGGAGTGGAATAGGACGTCCCTATTTTCAGGGGAGAAACGTTGGAGGGGATGGAATAGGACGTCCCTATTTTCAGGGGAGAAACATTGGAGGGGATGGAATAGGACGGTCCTATTTTCAGGGGAGAAATGTTGGCGGAGATGGAATAGGACGTCCCTATTTTCAGGGGAGAAACGTTGGAGGGGATGGAATAGGACGGTCCTATTTTCAGGGGTGAAACGTTGGAGGGGATGGAATAGGACGTCCCTATTTTCAGGGGAGAAACGTTGGAGGGGATGGAATAGGGCGTCCCTATTTTCAGGGGAGAAACGTTGGAGGCGATGGAATAGGACGTCCCTATTTTCAGGGGAGAAACGTTGGAGGGGATGGAATAGGACGTCCCTATTTTCAGGGGAGAAACGTTGGAGGGGATGGAATAGGACCTCCCTATTTTTTAGGGAAGAAATGTTGGAGGGGATGGAATAGGACGTCCCTATTTTCAGGGGAGAAACGTTGGAGGGGATGGAATAGGACGTCCCTATTTTCATCTGAGAAGTGGAGCTATTTTCCTACGAGATGTGAAGCTACAGGGAACCAGACAAGAAGGCCTTCTCAGTAGTGGCACCCACACTGTGGAACGCCCTTCCATCAGATGTCAAACAGATATTATTATTATTATTATTATTATTATTATTATTATTATTATTACCTACCCATCTGACTGCCCAGCCACTCTGGGCAGCTTTCAACATACACAGAAACATAATAAAAGCTTTAAAAAGCTTCCCTTCAGATGTCTTCTAAAGGCTATATAGTTACTCACAAACAAGATAAACAACTATTTGGTTTTTAGAAGACATCCGAAGGCAGCCCTGTTCAGGCAAGTCTTTAATGGTTGCTGTTTTATTGTGCTTTTTAATATATATTTTGGGAGCCGCCCAGAGTGGCTGGGGCAACCCAGTCAGAGGGGCGGAGTATAAATAATAAAATTATTCATATTATTATTATTATTATTAGGCACTCACAGGAGGGAATGTCTCTTTTAAGTAGAGATTTCCTTCTTGCCTTTTCTTGCATGCACCAGGGAATACTGCTTATTATTATTTTTATTTATTATTATAGTCATAGGCCCCCCTCTCCTCTAAGGAGCTCCCGGTGGCCTTTTCAGTTGCTCCCCACCATTCAGACATTTCGTCCTCGCAGAACGGGCGCCACCACCGAGAAGGCCCTCTGCCTGGTTCCCTGTAACCTCACTTCTTGCAGGGAGGGAACCGCCAGAAGACCCTTGGGAGAGGGACCCCGGTGTCCGGGCTGAACAATGGGGGTGGAGACGCTCCTTCAGGGATACTGGGCCATTTGGGGCTTTCAAGGTCAGCACCAACACTTTGAATTGTGCTCAGAAACTTGCCGGAAGCCAGTGAAGAACTTTGAGGACCAGTGGTATATGGTCCCAGCGGCCATTCCCAGTCCGGCAGCCGCGATCTGGATCAGTTATACGCGACAATTGAATTCCGTATTTTATTTTCAGTCGTTTCCTGGTTGATGCTTTTTTTAAAAAAACCCTCTGTGTCTGTGTTTTATTTTTCTACTTTCACATTTATTTTATTTCGTCGTTTTTATTGTATTCTGTAGGTCAGAGCCTTCCAAACCGTACGTCGCAAGACGTTTGTTTGCCGGTTTGTAGGTGTGTCGCGCGAACATTGGAAAGGTGCTTGCTAGTAAAACTGGTTTGCTAGTAAAACTGAAATTTCTGCATCGCGAAATGATGCACATCTGAAAAGTGTGTCGCCAGCATGGAAAGTTTGGAAAGCTCTTCTGTACAGTGGTACCTCGGGTTAAGTACTTAATTCGTTCCGGAGGTCCGTACTTAACCTGAAACTGTTCTTAACCTGAAGCACCGCTTTAGCTAATGGGGCCTCCTCCTGCTGCCGCGCTGCCGGAGCCCGATTTCTGTTCTCTCATCCTGAAGCAAAGTTCTTAACCTGAAGCACTATTTCTGGGTTAGCGGAGTGTGTAACCTGAAGCGTATGTAACCCGAGGTACCACTGTATGTGTTTATGCCAATAAATTTTTATTTTTATTTTTATTTAGAGCTATTCCGCTAGGCAGCCAGTCTCATTGAATTTGGAGGAGTATGTTTCTGAAGGCAACATTTTGGGGTTCGTGTCTCTGCTTACATTCTCAGCCCCCCCCAGCCCCCGCTCCCCAAAAGCAGTGTCCCATTTCTCCGCAGTTGCCCAGCGGCTAATTAAACAATAGTTCCACCGTTTCAAAAAAAAAATAAATGTACAGGTTAGAGATAATTATATACAAACGAGAATGCTAAAGGTACAGTTTTTCTCAACGTCTTACAATTTTTAAAACCACATCCTTTCTCTGAGGAGTTCCAGAGGACTGCTACTTTTTGCTTGCAACGAATAGAATCGTAGAATGATCGAATCATCGAGCTGGAAGGGACCCTAAGGGTCATCTAGACCAACCCCCCCGCAAGTTGGGAATATGCAGCCATCCCGTATGAGGATCAAACCTTCAACCTTGGCATCAACAGTGCCACGCTGTAACCAGCGAAGCTCTCCAATTTCCCTTCGCTGAGGACCTTAGAAGACAGCCTCTATATCAGCAGCGACCATGTAATTGCCCTGAGAATTCCAGCTTACATTCTTTCCTTTTAAAGACGTCAAGCTACTAGCCCTCAAGCTCTGTATATAAAAGGGCCGTGGCCGAGACTGTACGAGGGAAGTCCAGCAGCTTTCGGGTGCGGATCCGGTGTCAGCTGTCAGTTACTTTTTTTTCCTCCAAAAAATTTATTGGTTTTCACAATATTATAAACAAACAAACACACAAGACAAACAAACATAAATCATAGCCTTATTGAAAATTACCGTTATTAACTTTGTTAAGTGACTTCCTCGCTTCCCCTTCGTTGAATTTCATTGCATGTCCTTTTTACGGTTTTCCAAATCCCAATTTTTATAAAATTTAACTTAGACATTAACATCCTTAAATCTTCACCTTATATAATTAAGCATATTAATTCATCACTTAACATAAACAAAATCCTAAGCCTATTAAGTATCTGCAAGCTGTTTCCGGTTATTTTAACTTAACAAATTTAACTAAATAATCATTAAATTTATTCCATTCTTCCTGAGTCAGCTGTCAGTTACATGGAGTAGGAAGAGGTGACGTTCAGGTGACATTGCCGCTTTTCGAGGGTGTCTCCTCCCCGATCTTTCTCCGCCGAGCTGGGCCCATAGCTACGTGAGCTTCCCTTTACTATCCCAGCCTCCAGAGAATCTCCCAGGCATAGGATGACAAAGGGAAAACCACAAAGCCTAGCAGTGGGGGTGCAGGAATCCTCTGGGGACAAGTCGCATCCTTCCAAAGGCCTTCGACACAATTGAGTGGAACGAGAGGGGGAGAGAGAGAAAGAAGGGGACAAAGAGAGGTGTAAAAGAAGGAAGAACGTGTCGAGGAGAAGCGGAAGATGATTCGGCGTCTTGCGAAAGTGGGAGGGGAAATGGGGAAGAAAAAAATTAGGACTAGAAACTTGAATATACCTAAAGCATCAGTTCCTTGAGACAGAGGCTTTCAGCGCATGCTAAAGTTTGCCAGCACGTCTAATTTATTTTTATTTAGTTTATTCATTATTATTTTTTCCTATCCCAGCCCTGACCCCCCCCCCAAGGAGCCCAGGGCGGAGTTAAGACCTCAAAACTGCCACCACTGTGTCCATTTTTATTTTAACCCATTTTTGAAACGTTTTTGGTGCGTTGTAAATGACAGAAGTTGCACTGCTTGTGCACATTCCGTGGCAGACGGCGCTCTTCCAGAGCTCACGAAAGCCCCATAACCTCCGAAATGGGGAGGTAAATCTGGTTTTATCCAGTATGCATCTGAAGGCAGCCCTGTATCAGGAATTTTTTAACGTCTGGCGTTTTATTACGTTTTTATATTCTGCTGGAAGCTGCCCAGAGTGGCTGGGGAAACCCAGTCAGATGGGCACTGGGTATTTATTATTATTATTATTATTATTATTATTATTATTATTATTATTATTGCTATATCAACGAAGCACACATCCTTTCTCTTTGTTGAGTTCTGGATTGCAAGCCTCGACAGGGTGTGGTCAGTTCCAGAAGACAACATCCAGAAGCTTCGAAGTCTCACATCACCCCTCCGTGAGAAATTACATAGCGATTATACGTGCAAAAAGACTACAGAATAAAACAAACCATGCAAAATAAGAGACGGTTTCACGTCCTTCTGGTGGTTCCCAAATCTAGCTTTCCCTAGCACAGAAATTGCATGGTCTAAGCATATAGATTAAAAATTAAAAAATCTGGCACGGAATACAGCAAACATTTCCTTCCATTTCTTTAACCTTTATCGGAGACTCTAAAATCTCCTTGCTTGTCGTGACCATGAAAGTTGCAAATAAAACTGTCAGTTTTATCAAAGCCACCGCGCGAATTTACGGCAGGACAGGGCTTGGAATGCCGTGCCCGGTTTTTGTTCGCCTGGCCTCACAAAGGGAGCGGATAAAAGCGTAGCCAGACTGTGGAACTCCCTGCCACAGGAGCCAGGGATGGCCAACGATTTGGATGGCTTTCAAAGAGGACTGGGCAAATTCATGGAGGAGGAAAAGTATGGCGTGCCTCTGAATATAAGCCGCCGTAAGAGCGCTCCGCTATTGAGATGAAAGCCACGCTCTTTAAATCGTTACGCTCATGAGGACTAGGAACGTGAAATAAAAAGAAGGCTCCGAGATTCTCAGGAAGCTTACTGCCACGCTCATTCGACGGTCACCTCCATGGGATACAGTTAAAGCCCTTGATTTCCCCCCAAAAAGGAAGGAAATAAGCAACTATCTGACTTTTAGAAGACATCTGAAGGCAGCCCTGTTTAGGGAAGTTTTCAGTGTTTGATATTTTATCATTTTTTATTGTTGTTGCTGATATTCTGTTGGGAGCCACCCAGGGTGGCTGGGGGAACCCAGCCAGATGGGCGAGGTATAAATATATTATTATTATTATTATTATTATTATTATTATTATTATTATTATTATTATTATTATTGGTTCCCAGCACCCTTCGCAAACTACACTTCTGGCCGAGGGTCATGGTGCCACGTGCTTTGAATGTATGGCATAGATGCCACCACCTCGGGACGCACCCAGTGACCCCGTCCGTGGCAAAACGCTCGCTGTAGAATTATAGAACCGTCGGGCTGGGACCCTCAAAGGTCCTCTAGATCAACCCCCCTGCAATGCGGGAATCTCGGCTGAAGGAGCCAAGACCACCCACCTGTGCTTAAAAACCTTCCAAGGAGGTTTCCCTCGCTCTTGTAAACAAGATCTGCCCCGCTTCCTTGATGCCAAAGGGGTCTTCTCCATTCTCGGCTGCCTTACCAACACCGCTTTTGGGGGTGACTCCTTTCTGGTGGCAGCTGGGCTCCCCGTCCCGAAGAAGCTCAGAGACCCTCGCCTCGTCCTCTTCTTCTTCTTTCCAGATGATGGAACCGATGGTCTGCCAGGCGTCCGTTTTATACTGTCGCCATTCATATGACCAGCACGTGAAAAGCCCGAGTCGGACAGGGCTTGGAAGTGGGAACCGAAAATCGACTTAAGAGGACTTAATTGCGGCGGGGCGGGGGGCTCCGTGCTGATGCTGGATCCCATGACCAAGCTAAAAGGGGTCTCATGACTGCCTTATACCAGACCTAACTTCTCAAAGGGCCTATTCTTCTCCTCCGTGACCTTCCGCTCAGCTGGGCAACTTATCCATCAAGCAAGGACCGTTGATCCTCTTAGAACAGGAACACAGGGACCTGAATATCACCACCCCCCGGGTGCTTTTGGACTCTCAGCTCCCCAAAGTGCTGGCCAGCATGCCCAGTGGTCAGAGGTGACGGGGGGAGGTGTGTGTGTGAGGCCCACAACTTGCAGAGGGGCGCAAGTTCTCCATGTCCTTGCTATATATACCGGGACACATTGGCAGGGAAACCTAAATGTTCGTTTACGAAGCTATTGTGCTACCAACCTTACTCTATGCTTGTGAAACGTGGCCGCTTATAAACGCCATCTCCAACTCCTCGGAAGATTCCATCAATGGGGTCTCCGAAAATTTATACACATCACCTGGGAAGACAGGGGAACTAAGGTCAGTGCCCTGGAAGAAGCAAAGATGGCCAGTGTCAAAGCGATGATTCTTCGACATCAACTTCGTTGGACTGGTCATGTTGTGCGGATGCCTGATGATCGTCTTCCAAAGCAACTCCTCTATTCCGAACTTAAGAATGGAAAGCGTAATGCTGGTGGTCAACAAAAGAAGTTCAAAGACTCTCTCAAGGCAAGTCTTAAAAAATGTAGTATGAACACTGACAACTGGGAAACACTGGCCTGCGAGCGCTCCAGTTGGAGAACAGCCTTGACCAAAGGTGTCGTGGGCTTTGAAGACACTCGAACTCAGGACGAAAGGGAGAAATGTGCTAGGAGGAAGGTGCGCTTGGCAAACCCTCACCGGGATCAACTCCCGCCCAGAAACCTATGTCCCCACTGTGGAAGGACGTGGGGATCCAGAATTGGCCTCCACAGTCCCTTACGGACTCACTGTTAAGACCGTGTTTATGGAAGACAATCTTACTGGGCTACAAGGGATCGCCAAGGAAGCAGCCGCTATATACTGCTAGGTCTTTGGCCGGCCATTTCTTAAGCCACAGAACAGAGTAGCCTGAGGCAGGGAGTTCCACCGGTTCACTGCTACGCACAAAGGCAGGCTTGGTGTGGGTCAACCCTCGAATCCATACCCTCCCAACATTTCTCCAATGAAAATGGGGATGTCTTATTGCATTATCATTT
The DNA here is from genome assembly GCF_965112155.1 of Podarcis liolepis. Classification (NCBI taxonomy): domain Eukaryota; kingdom Metazoa; phylum Chordata; class Lepidosauria; order Squamata; family Lacertidae; genus Podarcis; species Podarcis liolepis. The sequence continues at coordinate 1,835,659 of NC_139572.1, forward strand.
TAATATTTATACCCCGCCCATCCGACTGGCTTGCCCCAACCACTATGGGCGGCTTCCAACATATATAAATTCATCAAACAAACAAACAGAAATTCCCTAGAAAGGGCTGCTTTCAGATGTCTTCTAAAGGCTGTATAGTTACTTATCTCCTTGACTCGCCAGCCTGCAACATTTCTGCAATGAAAAAGGGGGGCTGATGGTTTAGGCATACGGTGGGTACCTCGGGTTAAGTACTTAATTCGTTCCGGAGGTCCGTTCTGAACCTGAAACTGTTCTTAACCTGAAGCACCACTTTAGCTAATGGGGCCTCCTGCTGCCGCTGCACCGCTGCTGCACGATTTCTGTTCTCATCCTGAAGCAAAGTTCTAAACCCGAGGTACTATTTCTGGGTTAGCGGAGTCTGTAACCTGAACCGTATGTAACCCGAGGTACCACTGTATTCAGTTATGGCGAAGTTATCCACAGCCCTGTTTTTTAAAATGAGCCCCTCCAAAGGGACAGAACGATGGCACCCCTGGGCTTTCCTGCCGTGTGAAAGCTATTTTTACATTTATATGTCAGAGGCTTTTAGAAAGCATCTGAAAGCAGTCGTTTAGGGATGTTTTTAATATCTGATGTTTTATTGTCTTTTTAATATTCTGTTGGGAGCCGCTTAGAGCGGCTGGGGCAAACCAGTCATATGGGCAGAGTAAAAGGGTAAAGGTAAAGGGACCCCTGACCGCTAGGTCCAGTCGTGACCGACTCTGGGGTTGCGGCGCTCATCTCGCTTTACTGGCCGAGGGAGCCGGCGTACAGCTTCCGGGTCAGGTGGCCAGCAGGACTAAGCCACTTCTGGCGAAGAAGAGCAGCGCACGGAAACACCGTTTACCTTCCTGCTGGAGCGGTACCTATTGATCTACTTGCACTTTGACGTGCTTTGGAACTGCTAGGTTGGCAGGAGCAGGGACCGAGCAACGGGAGCTCACCCCGTCATTGCGGGGATTCGAACCGCCGACCTTCTGATCGGCAAGTCCTAGGCTCTGTGGTTTAGCCCACAGCACCACCCGCGTCCCATATATGGGCAGAGTACAAACAAATAATTTATTATTATTATTAGGAAAGGCAACACCCCCCACTATTACTCGGCCCTCTCCAATTTCCTGCAAACTTCATAGAATCATAGAGTTGGAAGAGACCCCAAGGGCCATCGAGTCCAACCCCCTGCCAAGCAGGAAACACCACCAGAGCACTCCTGACATCTGGTTGTCAAGCCTGTGCTTAAAGACCTCCAAAGGAGGAGACTCCACCACACTCCTTGGCAGCAAATTCCACCGTCAAACAGCTCTTACTGTCAGGAAGTTCTTCCTAATGTTTAGGTGGAATCTTCTTTCTTGTAGTTTGGATCCATTGCTCCATGTCTGCTTCTCTGGAGCAGCAGAAAACAACCTTTCTCCCTCCTCTATGTGACATCCTTTTATATATTTGAACATGGCTATCATATCACCCCTTAACCTCCTCTTCTCCAGGCTAAACATGCCCAGCTCCCTTAGCCGTTCCTCATTAAGGACGCACAATAGATCCCTTCCTGCCTCTCTCTCCACCAGGAAGTTGACAGCTCTCAAGAGGAGATAGAGATAGATATATATTTGGCGCAAACAAACAGTTTTCTCTTATAGGATTAAGTCCGCCCCAGGCTGTTCCAGCCGCTTTGCTAATCGGAGGCTAATGGGGACAACCACGTGCCACAGAAGGGGAGGACTGACCCCGCAAAATTGGCCTCCTCCTCCGGTCAGATTTTGCAGGGGCGGTTTTGAAAATAAATCTAGGCTTATTGGGGGGGCTGGAAAATGGCCGTTCCTCCCTCCCCATCCCTCTCTTCCTTCTCCCCATTGATCATGCTTTTTAACATCTATATGAAGCCGCTGGAAGAGATCGTCAGGGGGTTTGGGCTGGGTGTCCATCAATATGCAGATGATACCCAGCTCTACCTCTCTTTTAAATCAGAGCCAGTGAAGGCGGTGAAGGTCCTGTGTGAGTGTCTGGAGGTGGTTGGAGGATGGATGGTGGCTAACGGATTGAGGTTGAATCCTGACAAGACAGAAGTACTGTTTTGGGGGGACAGGGAGGGCAGGTGTGGAGGACTCCCTGGTCCTGAATGGGGTAACTGTGCCCCTGAAGGACCAGGTGTGCAGCCTGGGAGTCATTTTGGACTCACGGCTGTCCATGGAGACGCAGGTCCATTCTGTGTCCAGGGCAGCTGTCTGCCAGCTCCATCTGGTACGCAGGATGAGACCCTCCCTGCCCGCAGACTGTCTCGCCAGAGTGGTGCATGCTCTGGTTATCTCCCGCTTGGACTACTGCAATGCGCTCTCCGTGGGGCTACCTTTGAAGGTGACCTGGAAACCACAACTAATCCAGAATGTGGCAGCCAGACTGGAGACTGGGAGCGGCCGCCGAGACCACATAACACCGGTCCTGAAAGACCTACACTGGCTCCCAGGATGTTTCTGAGCACAATTCAAAGTGTTGGTGCTGACCTTTAAAGCCCTAAACGGCCCAGTATACCTGAAGGAGCGTCTCCATCCCCATCTTTCAGCCCGGACACGGATGTTCAGTTCCAAGGGCCTTCTGGCGGTTCCCTCCCTGCGAGAAGCAAGGTTACAGGGAACCTGGCAGAGGGCCTTCTCGGTGGTGGCGCCCTCCCATCAGATGTCAAGGAAATAAACAACTATCTGGCTTTTAGAAGACACCTGAAGGCAGCCCTGTTTAGGGACGTTTTTAATGGTTGATGTTTTAATATGTTTCTGTATATGCTGGAAGCTGCACAGATTGCCTGGGGAAACCCAGCCAGATGGACAGAGTACGAAGAATAAAATTATCATTATTAACAGTGTACGGCAGAAGTTGTGCACGTAAAGACACGGTTCTCTTGCAGGTGAGTTTCTTAGCAACATCTTGCAAGCAACAGGCAAGCAACTCTCCTGGAGCCAATCCATCGCAGAAGATGTAGCGAAGCGTGTTTTGAGATGGTGCAGATCTTACAGGAGAGAGGAATGTGGATTTTTTTTCCAGGTACCCCAACACACCCAGTTCCAGCCGTGCCCCTGAACCCCGCAAGACACACCCAACAACATTTCTCTGGAGACAAATCTGGGTCTTCCAAACTTTTATTCCTCTTTATTTTCAAAAACGAACGGGTGGGAGGCTTCCCCCAAACTCCCTCCTCTCTCCCCCCCCCCCCCGAAAACACACACACGAAAAAGATTCCCTGCGTTACTTGGAATTAAATGAATTCTGGCTCAAACACATGGGGGGTATCCGGATACGGCGGGGATATTCAAACAATAGGATCCGGGAGTTTGTGGACGGAACAGGCAAGCTGTCTCTCTGATTCCCGCCAACCCGCTTAATCCTGGCCTGCGTAGATCAGACAGCTTGCACTCCACAACCAGGGCCTTCGCTCCGGCGTATCCTGGCGAAAACTCCATCCGCCGCAGCGCAGGAGAATCTGTAACGGAGGTCCTCCGGCCTCTAGGTGGCGCTGTGCGACGGGCGGCGGAGGCAGAGCGGACCGTTTTGGCCGTCATGCATTTTGGCGCCTCTACCCACCCTGTGTCCTAGGGGCCGAGCCAGGGTTATGCCGCCCCACCTTCCCCCTTCCCCCAAGGCTTATTGCTATCTCTGGGACGCGCCGAGAGTTACGAAAAGAAGGATTCGAGAAAATGGGATGTCGTGGTGGCAGCGTAGTCTCGATGGAGGCGTCGTCGACGTATTTTTTTTGTAAAAAAAAGGACAGCGATGTGCGGAAACGGCTAGTCTGCTGGCGCAGAGAGGGGCGGCGCGGCGCATTGCCGGGGCGGGAGGCGTCGATGTCAGAGATGGCAGCGGGGGGAGAGCGAGTGGCTCCCGGTGTCGGAGGAAATGCCCCCGCAAGAGACGCAAGACTGGCGCCCCTCTGTAACGGAGGACTCCTCTCCCGCTTCGGTGGGCAGGGGACTGGTGCCCGGAACAGCGCCCTAAAGCCGCGAGCCCCTCACCATCCTCCGAACCGAGGTGCCGCGGCCGGAGGAGAGGGCGAGAAACGAGACGGGCGGTTGTCAGTTGTTCTGGCTGGCCAGGTCGTGCGAAATGAACTTGCGCAGGCGCTCCAGGTACTGGCTGTACAGTTCGATGTCGTTGTGGCCGGCGCCCTCGACCCACAGCGGCTCAACGGCCTTCGGGCAGCGCTCGTACAGGGCCAAGCCGTGGGAGAAGTCAATGACCTCGTCCTCCGTGCCGTGGATGAAGAGGACCGGGGAGGTGATCCGGGAGACTTTGTCGATGCTGCGGAAGAGGAAAAGAACATGAGTTATTGGCCTGCTTTGCCCCGTAACATTAACCATGGTGGGGTTTTTGTGAACCATGGTTATTTAAACCATGGTGGCAAGGATGATTTTTTTTTGAACCATGGTTATTTAAACCACGGTGGGTTATTTTAAACCATGGCTTTTTAAAAACAACCACCACCATGGTTTTTAAACCATATGGTTTTAAAAAACCATGCCTTTTAAAAACAAAAACAATAACCATGGTTTTTAAACGATATGGTATTTTTTAAACCATGGCTTCTTAAACCATAGGTGTTTTTTTAAAAAAAAAACATGGATTTTTAAACCATGGTTTTTTAAAACCGAGTTCCGGATGAAACAAGGCCCTGGTTATTACTATTTTTAAAATCTCTCCCCCCCCCCCACGAACCTGTCCAGGTTCTGTGATCTTCAGAGGAGGCCACTGAAACTCCCGCCAGCTACACAGGCAAACTTGGTGAGATTGCTGGACAGGGCCTTCTCAGTGTTGGCTCCTCCCAGACTTTGCAGCTCCCTCCCTAGAGAAGCCAAACTGGCTCCCTCCTTGTCATCCTTCCACCCAGCAGGCTTTCGGGTACTGGCTCCTTTTAAAGAGTGCTCTTTTTACTATTCCTATTTCAACACAACTGCCAACCTAGCAGTTTGAAAGCACGTCAAAGTGCAAGTAGATAAATAGGTACCACTCCAGCAGGAAGGTAAACGGCATTTCCGTGCGCTGCTCTGGTTCGCCAGAAGCGGCTTAGTCCTGCTGGCCACATGACCTGGAAGCTGTACGCCGGCTCCCTCGGCCAGTAAAGCGAGATGAGCGCCGCAACCCCAGAGTCGGCCACGACTGGACCTAACGGTCAGGGGTCCCTTTACCTTTAACCATTTTCAACCTAGGTCTGTTGTTCTAATTTGATTCATCTTGGTCTGGACTGCGAGGGCGATGTGCGGTGACGGACAGGCCCCATGGCCCGCCCTCCTTCCTAATTTGGCAGCAGATGGAAGCCCCCAACCCGAAACGCCAGACACAGACCCATTCGGCAGCCTTACTTGGGGAAAGCGTCGAAACAGTAGGTCTTCTTGGTTTCCGGGAAGGCAACGCGCATCCCCGAAGTGAGCGGCGAGTGCAGGATCACAGCCGCACACTCGTAGCGAGACGCCAGATCTACAGTGGGCACCGTGCCAATGCTCTGCCCGTACAAGATGATGTTCTCTGGACTGATCCCATATCTGGAAGGTAGGCAGGGAAGGAGGGAGAGAGAGAGAGAGAGCAAAGCCAACTTCAGTTTCAACAATAATAATTATAATTATGGATGGCGGCTAACGGATTGAGGTTAAATCCTGACAAGGCAGAAGTTCTGTTTTTGGGGGACAGGGGGCAGGCGGGTGTGGGGGATTCCCCGGTCCTGAATGGGGTCACTGTGCCCCCGAAGGACCAGGTGCGCAGCCTGGGGGTCATTTTGGACTCAGGTCAATTCTGTGACCAGGGCAGCTCCACCTGGTACGCAGGATGAGACCCTCCCTGTCCGCAGACTGTATGACCAGAGTGGTGCAAGCTATGGTTATCTCCCGCTTGGACTACTGCCATGCGCTCTAACTGGGGCTACCTTTGAAGGTGACCTGGAAACCACAACTAATCCAGAATGTGGCAGCCAGACTGGGGACTGGGAGCGGCTGCTGAGACCACATAAGACCAGTCCTGAAAGACCTACATTGGCTCCCAGGACGTTTCCGAGCACAACTCAAAGTGCTGGTGCTGACCTTGAAAGCCCTAAATGGCCCAGTATCCCTGAAGGAGCATCTCCGCCCTCATTGTTCAACCCGGACACTGAGGTCCAGCTCCGAGGGCCTTCTGGCGGTTTCCTCCCTGCGAGAAGTGAGATTACAGGGAACCACGCAGAGGGCCTTCTCGGTGGTGGCCCCCCCATGGAAAGCCCTCCCTTCAGATGCCAAGGAGATAAAAAACTGCACAACTTTAAGAAGACATCTTAAGGCAACCATGCATCTGGAAGTTTTAAATGTTTGATGTTTTAACATATGCTGTAAGCCACCAGATGGACAGGCTATAATAATAATAATATAAAGAAACATAATAAAACATCAAAACATTAAAAGCTTCCCTAAACAGGGCTGCCTTCAGATGTCTTCTAAAAGTGAGATCGTTATTTATTTCCTTAACATCTGATGGGAAATGCCCGCTACAGTGGTACCTATTTATCTACTTGCACCGGTGTGCTTTCAAACTGCTAGGTTGGCAGGAGCTGGGGCAGAGCAATGGGAGCTCACCCCGGCATGGGGATTCGAACTGCTGACCTTCTGATCGGCAAGCCCAAGAGGCTCGGTGGTTTAGACCACTGAAGAATGGCGAGCGAACAACTGACTTAAACAGGGCACCCTCGCTCACCGGGTGCGCAGTGCCTGCCACGCAGCGTCGACGTCGGCGTATAGATTCTTCTCAGAGGGCTTCCCCGTGCTGACGCCGTACCCCGAGTAGTCGTAGGAGAAGATGTTGCAGTTGATGCGAGTGCCCAGGCTGATGTAGAAGCTGCACATCTGCCCCAGGTCCACAGCGTTGCCGTGTGAGAACAGGACCGTGAACCTGGAAGGGAAGCCATGTTCAAATATATAAAAGGATGTCAAATAGATTAGAGGCACAAATACAAGATGGGTGACACCTGGCTTGAGAGCAGTACGTGTGAAAAGGATCTAGGAGTCTTGGTTGACCACAAACTTGACATGAGCCAACAGTGTGACACGGCAGCTAAAAAAGCCAATGCAATTCTGGGCCTCATCAATAGGAGTATAGCATCTAGATCAAGGGAAGTAATAGTGCCACTGTATTCTGCTCTGGTCAGACCTCACCTGGAGTACTGTGTCCAGTTCTGGGCACCACAGTTCAAGAAGGACACTGACAAACTGGAACGTGTCCAGAGGAGGGCAACCAAAATGATCAAAGGCCTGGAAACGATGCCTTATGAGGAACGGCTAAGGGAGCTGGGCATGTTTAGCCTGGAGAAGAGGAGGTTAAGGGGTGATATGATAGCCATGTTCAAATATATAAAAGGATGTCACATAGAGGAGGGAGAAAGGTTGTTTTCTGCTGCTCCAGAGAAGCGGACACGGAGCAATGGATCCAAACTACAAGAAAGAAGATTCCACCTAAACATTCGGAAGAACTTCCCGACAGTAAGAGCTGTTTGACAGTGGAATTTGCTGCCAAGGAGTGTGGTGGAGTCTCCTGCTTTGGAGGTCTTTAAGCAGAGGCTTGACAACCATATGTCAGGAGTGCTCTGATGGTGTTTCCTGCTTGGCAGGGGGTTGGACTCGATGGCCCTTGGGGTCTCTTCCAACTCTATGAGTCTATGAAGGAGAGATGGAAAGGAATGTCTTTCATGTGCACGGCTGGATTTCGGTTTGATGAGGCCCTCAGCTCCTGAAGGTGATGGGGCCCTTTCTATGTCCAGCTGTCCTTTGTCAACAACAAATGGTTGCTGTTTTTTGTGTTGAATATATGTTGTATGGTCATTTATGGACCTAATAGGTATCTCAAGCCATTTGCCCATGTTGCCGTGCAACCAGTCCATGCAGAATGTAGGCACCCTATATATAAAAGGTAAAGGTAAAGGGACCCCTGACCATTAGGTCCAGTCGTGACCGACTCTGGGGTTGCGGTGCTCATCTCGCTTTATTGGCCGAGGGAGCCGGCGTACAGCTTCCGGGTCATGTGGCCAGCAGGACTAAGCCGCTTCTGGAGAACCAGAGCAGCGCATGGAAACGCCGTTTACCTTCCCGCCGGAGCGGTACCTATTTATCTACTTGCACTTTGACGTGCTTTCGAACTGCTAAGTGGGCAGGAGCAGGGACCGAGCAACGGGAGCTCACCCCGTCATTGCGGGGATTCGAACCACCAACTTTCGGATCGGCAAGTCCTAGGCTCTGTGGTTTAACCCAGAGCACCACCCGCATCCCACCCTATATATAGAAATGAGCAAAGCAGTGATATTTTAGGGAGCAGGCGGGGCCCATGACTTACATCACAGGAGCCTACACAACACAAAACACTGTTGCTGGATATAGGTTTTTTCCCATTTGTTTTCTATCTTATATTTTGGAAATGTACATCCAGTTTTCCCCCTTTAAATTTTTTTGGGGGCCCCCAAGAGAATGGGGCCCTAAGCTATAACTTGTTTAGCTTATACATAAATCCGGCACTGAGGACAGATGACAACATTTTTGAGGCACTTTCTCCCCCAAAAAGCAAGCTCAATAACTTTTTTTTGGGGGGTGGCCCACCAAAATTCCTGGCGCGGCCGCAGTAGGCGAAACGGAAAGCTCCCTATAAACTCATTTCCGCTGTAAAAATAGTGTTTCCTTCCGCTAAAAATCTATGTCCCGGAGTTTAAAATCAGCAGCTGTCCATCGACCATCACAGCCCGTCTTGTGCTTGTCACCATAAAACAGAGTTATTTTGCAGCAAGCCTGGTGATATTCAGGTCTTTTGCCAGCAAGGAGGTCTCTTATTTTTAACGGTTTGCAGCAAACCGGATGAACGGATCCTGGTATCCGTTGCAAAGAGGACAGGAAATTCCAAACCGGGGAAACGCCCTCATCCACAGCGGAAACAGCTGTGGCGCTAACATCTGTCTTATTGCTCCTTCCTGGCTGCCGCCCTCCCTTCTTCTCCCCAGCAGGCAGTCTGTGGCCGAGCCGGCAAAATCTTCACTGAGGTTACGGAAATCCCCCCATACGGCAACACTGCCTCCCTTCTGCGGCTCCCAACAGAATATTAAAAACACGACCAAACATTAAAAACTTCCCTAAACAGGGCTGCCTTCAGATGTCTTCTGAAAGTCAGAAAGTTGTTTATTTCCTTGACATCTGGCGGGAGGGCGCCACCACCGAGAAGGCCCTCTGCCTGGTTCCCTGTAACCTCACTAGGTCAGGCGGAAAGGCAGTGATGGGCCCAAAGGCACCCCCAGTGAGCTTCAGGGCCAAGAGGAGATTTGAACCCGGGTCTCTCAGTTCCCAGTAAGTCACTCTAACCCCTAAACCATACTGGCTCTCTGATTTTCCCATCAGCCACTTTGGGCTGCTTCCAGTACATATAAAAACAGAACAGAACCTCAAACATTGAAAGCTTCCCTAAACAGGGCTGCCTTCAGATGCCTTCTAAAAGTCAGAGAGTTGCTTATCTCCTTGACATCTGATGGGAGGACGCCACCACCGAGAAGGCCCTCTGCCAGGTTCCCTGTAACCTCGCTCCCGCCAGAAGACCACTGGGGGGGGCAGGAAATAACAGAAGGGGACGTAGAGGGCCTTTTCAGTGGTGGCGCCCTTCTGATCGGCAAGCCCTAGGCTCTGTGGTTTAACCCACAGCGCCACCCGCGTCCCTTGTAACCCGAGGTACCACTGTATTATTATTATTATTATTATTATTATTATTATTAGTTGTCATTGCGGTATTGTTTTGGTCTGTCTGGTGTTGGGCTGTTTCGCAATGAATAACAACAGCAGAAAGACAGAAAGGTGGCAAACAAATGAAAAGCGAAACAGGGTGGAATAAACCGTCTCACCTGGCGCCAGGTACACAGCGGACGTACATGCACCCCACGCGATTCCCCCGGCTGCTCTTGGTCAGAAACACCTCAATGGTGTCCAGTTCCCGCTGGGCGTACTGGAAATCCGCTCGGTCCCCCAGGTGCAGCTTCCAGCGGGTCATGGCTCCTCCTCGGGGGGAGGCGTTGCCGGGCCCCCCCGCAACGGGATCCGGTTCGGGGACGATGGTGTACGTCGGCTCGGGGGGCAGGAAGGCCAGTTTGGCAGCGATGCGGCCGGGGCAGGGCGGGCAACAGAAAAGGCAGCAGAGTTCGCTGACCGTCAGGCCGTTCATGGTGGCCGGCGGGGCAGGAATATGGGGGTTTTTTGGGGGGGGGGTACACCCGCAGAAGTCCCGGGCCGGAGGAAAGAAGCGAAGCTAAGGGCGCTTAGGGAAATGTTTTAGCTTCCCGCCGGACGGAGGAAGCCTTTATGACATGCCCACTCCGAAGAACTATGCGAGGATTCTCCCACATTCCGGCGTACAACGGCTGCGTTCCAATGTCTCCTGGCTGAGCATCCGTTTCCCTCTGCAGAGTCCTAAAAATAAAAAGAGAGAGTGGATTAAATTTAATGATTATCTAGTTAAATTTGGACGCGGGTGGCGCTGTGGGTTAAACCACAGAGCCTAGGACTTGCCGATCAGAAGGTTGGCGGTTCGAATCCCCGCAATGACGGGGTGAGCTCCCGTTGCTCGGTCCCTGCTCCTGCCAACCTGACGGTGGAGGCCAATTCTGGATCCACACATCCTTCCACAGTGGCGACATTGGTTTCCGGGCGGGAAACCAAATCTTTGAGAACCAAGGTAGCACTGTACAGTGGTGCCCCGCAAGACGAATGCCTTGCAAGACGGAAAACTCGCTAGACGAAAGAGTTTTCCGTTTTGGAGGTGCTTCGCAAAACGAATTTCCTATGGGCTTGCTTCGCAAGACGACAATGTCTTGCGAGTTCCTGCTGGTTTCCCCCCCCCTTTTTCTAAGCCGCTAAGCCGCTTATCAGCTGATCCGATCAGCAGATAAGCCGCTAAAAGCCGCTAATAGCCGCTAATCCGTCAATGGGCTTGCTTCGCAAGACGAAAAAACCGCTAGACGAAGAGAATCACAGAACGGATTCTTTTCGTCTTGCGAGGCACCACTGTATATAGATATATGCACAGACGTTTTCCGCAGTCCAGGGCAGAGGCCGCCAAGCCGATTCCCTTAACTACAAATTCCAAATATATATATATATATCATCGCTGCAGAGCCATCTGTGGATTGGACAAGGGTTTTTCTTTCTTTCCAGGATACACAACCCTGTCGAACGGTGTGCTATGGAAAAACAATAATGACATCATCGGCCGCTGCCTGCCTTCTAAACACACACCGTTAAGTATTCAACTCTGCCAGATGTATCTCTGGGGGGGAGGTGGGGCACGCAACTCAGGAGGGAGGGGGGCTGACTTCAGAGTAAACAGGTAAAGGTGCAGAAACCCGGACTGCTCTACTGTGTGTGTGCGCGCGCTCCGGAAAGGGTCAAAGTTTGCCAAACAACCCCACCCCCCAAATACGCACGCAAATGGAGAGAACGCAAACAGTTCCCAACTAGGTTCTCCTCCTCCTCGGAGACCTATTGAAATCAATGGACCTTTCGGTGGGTTTACCAGCGCTGAGGCATCTGGTAGACATACCGCCTAACACCTTGGTGCTTTGCAAAAAAAAGGGGGGCGTTGAGAAGATTTAAGAAGGCGACCTCCCGGGTACAGTCTTGAAGCCCCTGGACAGCTGCTGCCAGCCAGTTCCGGCAATACTGAGGGATTGGGGCCCACTGCAGAAGGCAGCTTCTCGGCTTAAATCTACCCTTAGCCCTGATCCTTGAGGACTGGCATCTTGTTCTTGCATCCTGGAAGGGCTGGTTGGGTGGAAAGAGGGAGCCCGTTCCTTGCCCGAAACCCCGGGGAGCCGCTGCCGGTCCGCGTCGTCAACAGCGCGCTCGGTGGAGCCGCCGGGCCAACTCGCGAGGAGGTCCCTCAAGGCAGCGCACCTCGGGGGAGAAGAGAGGCCCGAAGGCGCACGGATAATCTCCACTCCTCGGGGAGGGAGGCGCGCGCAAAGCGAAAGGAAACTCAGCCCGGATCGGGCTCGCCGCCACGGACTCCCCTCCCTGCACCCCCCCCCCCGCCTCTATCCGCCGCGGGATCCTAAGGACAAGTGACGGCCCCTCCGCCCCCGCCTCGCCCGGATAATCACCCTCGCCGCCGCGCGTCCCTCTCCAAGTCCCGACGGGGGTCTCTCCAAAGCGCGCTTTGGCGCACGGCAGCTGGCGTCTCTTGTGCGTCTCTTTCTCTCCCTCCTCCGTCTGGCTGGCTTCCTCCCTCCTCTCCCGGCAGCAGCTGCTCGGATCTAGCCGCCCAGCACCGGCCAGGCCCCGATCCGCCGCCTCCGGGCCCCCGCCCGGGCGCTGCAACCGGCCCCCGCCGCGCTCCGCATTACGCGCCCGGGGCCTGGAACTTGGAGACGCGGCTGGTGCTGCTGGCTCGCTCCTCGTCTGCGCCTCCCCTTCGGCGCCTCCTGCTCCTCCTCCCGAGGAGGCGGATGTGACAGCAGCGACAGCCGCACTGGAAATGACGACGGGGCGGCAGGAGGAGCCGGAGGTGGAGCGAGGCCTCCTCCGCCCGGCACGGGAGAAAACGGTTGCCACGCTGGGGAAAGGCTTCCCGAAGCGCCGCGCCGCGCAAGAGGTGGCCCGATGCGCCTCTTCATGAGTCATTTTCTCGCGGGGAAAGGCCCAAGCCCCCCCCCCAAGCGTTTCGCTTGCAGACGGGCATCCCCAGGAACGACTGTTTGCGTGACTCTTTGGAGAGCCGCTGCCTGTGGGCATTGCTAGGTGGACAGCTGGCCTGACTCAGTATAAATGTGCGTCTCTGTATGAGTCACTGCTCTTTTCTTAATAAAAAAATTCCTTCCTGTAGCACCTTAAAGACCAACTAAGTTAGTTCTTGGTATAAGCTTTCGTGTGCATGCACACTTCTTCAGATACACTGAAACAGAAGTTGCCAGATCCTTCTATATATAGAGAAGGTGGGGAGGGGTATTACTCAGAAGGGTGGTGGGAATCGGAGATTGGCAGATGGTTGAGATGAGTCTGATGAGCCTGTTGACGACTCTTAACGACTGTAATAGGTCTTACAGGAAAAGGCAAGGGGTGAGGAGGTGAGAAATGGCTTAGTCAGGTATAATGAGATAAGAATCCAATGTCTCTGTTCAGACCAGGTCTCTCCATTGTTTTAAGTTTGGTAATGAGTTGCAATTCAGCAGCTTCTCTTTCCAGTCTATTTCTGAAATTCCTTTGTAGTAAAACAGCTACTTTGAGATCTTGTATAGAATGCTCTTTTCTTAGTTACTCTCCATTATCCTGGACGGGGGGCGAGGGTTCATCCCAGCCACTCGAAGTGTCCCTGTTTTCCAGGAACAGTCCCGGATTTACTGAAATCACCCGTTTCTGATTTGATCCCAGAATATCCTGCTTATCCTATTTTCTTTTGGGAAATGTTTGAGGGTATGGAGTTATGCCACCCCCACCCCGAGCCAAGGAAAAAACTAACTCTAAAACCTTAAAAAGCAGAGACTTCACCTTGCCGACAAAGGTCCAGACAGTGGTACCTCGGGTTAAGTACTTAATTCGTTCCAGAGGTCCGTTCTTAACCTGAAACTGTTCTTAACCTGAAGCACCACTTTAGCTAATGGGGCCTCCTGCTGCCACTACGCCACCAGAGCACAATTTCTGTTCTTATCCTGAAGCAAAGTTCTTATCCTGAAGCACTTTCTGGGTTAGCGGAGTCTGTAACCTGAAGCGTATGTAACCCGAGGTACCACTGTATAGTCAAAGCTCTGGTTTTCCCACTAGTGATGTATGGAAGTGAGAGCTGGACCATCAAGAAGGCTGATCGCCGAAGAATGGATGCTTTTGAATTCTGGTGCTGGAGGAGACTCTTGAGAGTCCCATGGACTGCAAGAAGATCAAACCTCTCCATTCTGAAGGAAATCAGTCCTGAGTGCTCACTGGAAGGACAGATCCTGAACCTGAGACTCCAATATTTTGGCCACCTCATGAGAAGAGAAAACTCCCTGGAAAACACCCTGATGTTGGGAAAGATGGAGGGCACAAGGAGAAGGGGATGACAGAGGACGAGATGGTGGGACAGTGTTCTCGAAGCCGCTTCTGGTGAACCAGAGCAGCGCACGGAAACGCTGTTTACCTTCCCGCCGGAGCGGTACCTATTTATCTACTTGCACTTTGACGTGCTTTCGAACTGCTAGGTTGGCAGGAGCAGGGACCGAACAACGGGAGCTCACCCCATCGCGGGGATTCGAACCGCCGACCTTCTGATCGGCAAGCCCTAGACTCTGTGGTTTAGACCACAGCGCCACCCGCAAGCCTAACCCCTGTATAGGGAAGCCTTTTAACGTGTATTATTATGTTTTTTATATTTGTGGGAAGCTACCTCTCAGAGCGGCTGATGTTTCGTCAGGATCTCCTTTTTCTGTAACTGGAAGCCATGGGTTCGAGTCCTACCTTCGGGAGCAGGAGAACACGAGCTCGTTCCACCTTCCACGTGACAGTTCTTCAGATGTTTGAAAACGGCTATCATATCTCTTTTTCTCCTTTGCGCCTGCCTGACAGGTGGAAATCCAACCGGTGAAGATTTTAGGCCTTCTTTGCTTTTGAAAGCCAGGGCAAAACACTAACCCTGTTTGGCCAGCAGATGGAGATAGTGGACCACAATTGGACCTGCTGTCTTTAACTCTGTAAAAGCTATATATATATATATATACAGTGGTGCCTCGCAAGACGAAATTAATTCGTTCCGCAAGTTTTTTCTTCTTGCGAGTTTTTCGTCTTGCGAAGCACGGTTTCCCATAGGAATGCATTGAAAATCAACTAATGCGTTCCTATGGAAACCGCTTGCCAGGCTGGCGGTGCGGAGAAGGGCTTTTCTCCCCACCGCAAGCCTTCAGGACAGGTACGGGAAGAGAGGGGAAGGGGCGCAGCGCTTCTCCTCTGTTCCCGGGGCTTGCGGTGGGAGGAGGGTTTTTCCTCCCCACCGCCAACATTCAGAACAGCATTCTGAATGTTGGCGGTGGGAAGGAAAACCCTCCTCCCACCGCAAGTCTTCAGGACAGCCTTCCGAAGCCTGGCGGCGGGAGAAGGTCTCTCCGCCCCACCGCCAGCCTTCGGAGGAGGTCCGAGGACAGTGGGGAAGACGTGCTGCGCTTCCCCGCTGTCCCGGAGATTTCCTTATGGGCTTTCGTCTTGCGAAGGAAGCCCATAGGGAAATTCGTTTTGCGAAGCACCTCCAAAACGGAAAACCCTTTCGTCTAGCGGGTTTTCCGTCTTGCGAGGCGTTCGTCTTGCGGGGCACCACTGTACCATATATACAAAAGACACAAGAGGCTTGCTTTGCAATGTAGTACTTCCCCTTTTCTTTTTAGAAGGCCGAAAAGCTCAGTTATTTGCATATAATAATAATTCAAACCTAGAGACTTACATATACAAAAGACACAAGAGGCTGCGAGAGAGTTGAAAGCATAGCTTATTTAATTTTTATACATTTTTTTCTCATTTTTTGCAACTTTTTTCTTATTTTTTTTCGCCCTTTTTCTTATTTTTTTCTCATTTTTTTTTAATTGTCCTTTTGGAATTTTATTTTTTTATTTTCCTTTTGCATAGGGGGTGGGGGGTGGGCGGGGGAGAGAAAAGGAACGAAAACCAGAGCCGGCTTTCGGATAATGGTACATTTTAAAATAAAAAAACAAGGAAGAAAAGTGCATTGGCTAAAAAAAACAAAAAACAGTACGCGTATGACGAATGCTAGAATCAAATATTGTGAAAAGCAGTGGAGAAAAGCAAGCCTGTGAGTGATTGGGAAGCCATGGTGAGCCTGGCTGAAATGAGGAGAGAGAGATGAATTGCAGTTTGCTGTGTTGGCAGACCGAGATCTGAGTTGCAGCCGATTATTTCGTTCCGTCGGGTACGTCTACACTGTATAGCGACACCTCCACACAAACCCCAACCGCCCAACGAACCTCGGGAACTGTAGTTTAGCCGGGCGCCTGGGAACTGTGGGTTGACGATCCCTGCTTGTACCATGACTGAGCCGGGCTCGAGAGTGCGTTGTGCTCAGAGTAGACCCCTTGAAGAATGAAAGGATGGGCTCGAGACAAAGGGTTCCAGGTGCAACTTTCCAATACATCTGCTCTGAGTCGGGTTCTGTGCAACCCACCGTTCCCAGGAGAGAAAGGCCGGCCGCGAAACCAGTTTAAGGCTGCGGTGTAGACAGGACGCCCCTGAGGCCAGATCCATTTCCTCTTTGGCCGGGAAACAGTCTCAGTTCACTCTTCCCGGCGTGGACAACGCTGTGTATATGTGTGCTAACTTAGCAAGCAGCAAGCAAGAGAGTAAACTATTATTGCGACATCTGTAAAATATAAACGGCAGAAGTGTGTTTGCGCGTCACCGTCGGGGGAAGAAAAAGAACTTCTGGTCAGATATACGGAAAAGAGGGGATCGGGGGAAATAAAGATCGAAGGAAATTAGAATCGTCGCCAGCTAGATCTTGGCCCGACTCTGAGAAACATTCTTGTCTCGGTTATTTCTCCACCCCACCCCAATGTTCCCTTCCTCTTCCTCCTCCCCCTCTTCCAGACTAGGCAATGACAACAGGGAACATGAACACAAAAGGATAAACTTCACAAACGGAAAAGTGTGGCTCAAGGTCTTGGGGACGGCGACATCCCGGCTGTGCAGTGCTGTCGGAAAAAGCGGTACGGGCCGATAAATTGGTCAAGTCTTAGTTTCCTCACATTCAATTTCAGCATCTGTTTGCTTTGAAAAAACCCGCAGAAAAATCCGCTCCCATTAATCGACAGTGGTACCTCGGTTTACGAACTTAATCCGTTCCAGAAGTCCGTTCTTAAACCGAAAGCGTTCTTAAACCGAGGCGCGCTTTCCCTAATGAGGCCTCCCGCCGCCGGTGCCCTTCCACCGTTCGGATTCTGTTCTTAGACCGAGGTAAAGTTCTCAAACCAAGACACTATTTCTGGTTTTGCCGAGTCTGTAAACCAAATCGTTCTTGAACCGGACTGTTCTTTAACCGAGGTACCCCTGTAGTTGCTTTGTAGGTAATTTTGCCTCAACCATGCATTTTTCCCCTAATAGACAATTGTTTGGAATATAGTGCATTATATCTAAAGGATTTCCCTGGGATTCCAGTGACGGAATTAGTAGCTCAACAACTTGAAATACGGCAATGTTTGCAGGGCGGCGTTTGCAGATCTGCACTGCAAAGTTTGCAGATGCTCGGATTTCGAAGGACCCCAGGATGTTGGGCTGATCACATTGAAAAGCGAACCAAATTAATTCCCTTCCCTGTCCCTTCGACGGCTGCAAATCACATCCGTGACAAATCGTCGTTTTATTTGTAGTCAAGGACAGTTAATAACTTTCGTTTGTATAGGTGCGATTTCTTAGGATGCTTTTTCTGTAGTCAGCCATCTAGCTATAGCTGGATCTGATCGCATTTGATTCCTTTGCTTGTGGGAAGTTCTGCAAGTTTTCCTGAATCAGACCGAACTCCTAATAGGGGCGAGTGGGCGTGCCAACCAACCTAGCCCCACCCACCTGGCCCCTCCCCCTCAATCAAGCCCCGCCCACTTGAACTACCCCTCGGCCAATCCTGACAGCACTGCATCAGCCAGGAGGGGAGTAGAATGAGGGGTGCCAAATCTCTCCTTCCAGTATTGAAATTGGGCCTTTTCATACCAGTGTGTCGGGGGGATAATAATATAGCAACGCAGATTTACAAGAGCAAAAATTACCCGGGGTAGATAGGTGATTAGGGTTCAAGGAAACACAATCCAGCAGTAAATTTCATAGGCACAGCATAAATTATATTTTTGGTATTCCAGAATGCTGCTGGCTTCTGTTTCCTTGGCGCGAGTATACAGTTATTGTCCTTGCCATATTATTGTCCGGCGACAGGTTATGGGACCAGAAAATCACAGCGCACGCCACAATCTTGTAGGTTCGAGACGGGACAGGGAAGCCTGTGTGTGTTAGCAGAAAGGGCGATGCCAGGGAAAGCAAACAAACCACGACTGATCCCAATAAAAACCTTATTTCCAAAGGCAGCCCCCACAAATAACAACTTCCCCCAAACTCTCAGGGTTTGGGGAAACGGATGCAGCGACCGACAGAGCAGTTAAGCAGCCGCTCCTCCGACTGGCGCCGGAGGGCGAATGTCACGCCCACGCTTAATTCGGTTTCAATCCGGATTTCGACTGCGATGGCGGCACCTCCCTCCCGCTCCCACGTCTTTTGTTCAGCGTCCTCGGCTAAACCGGATTCAGAGCGGTTCCGTCAGAGATGGAAAAGGAGGGTTTCCACGTGCAGGCTGAATCAGTTCGGAAGCAGCTCGTTTTGAAAGGAAGCCGGGAGAAATCTGGGAATAAGTCTCTTCTAGGTCTCTTCTGAAATAAACTCAGGGGAGCAGAAGCTGGGGGTTGTTGCTGGGACATAGTCTCATCCTACAAGCCGTCGTCAAACGGCAGCTTCCATTAGCACGCCAATATTTTTCCGGGGAACGCTTACGGTGTCTCCCCCTGCTACAACAGCATCTCAGACCTTTTGAGGACAACGGAAAACCCTAAATCGACTCAAAACCCACCGCTTCTTAATTTTCACTCGGGACAACCCCCCCCCCCCGAATCTTGGGGGGGGGAGAGAGGTCCCCCCCACCTTGAATCCACAAACGTGCAAGTTAAAAGAAGCTGGTGTTTGTGTTTTCCTTTCACAAACAAAAAAGAGAGAGAAGCAGCAATTTAATAAAATTATATTGCAAAAGAAGTTTTCTTTTTCTTTTTAAAAAAGATATAGATATATATATACACACAGTGCTCCCCACCCCGGCCAAATTGCAAATTATCCTGGCTTTCAAGGAAGGATTGTCAGTTTAGACACTCGTGCCCTTTGACCCTCTGGCCAGACCCATTTAAAAGAAAGAAAAGGGGGGAAGACCTATCGCTTTAACGAAATCGCCTTGTCGGGGGCTGGGAAGCGATTATGGGTGGGAGGGTGGAGACACCCAGGGAGACGCGTCGGACGCGAGTCGCCGCGTCACCCAGGCGCCAAGAACACCCCCTTTCCGGCATAGCACCATAAAGGTAAATACAATATTCTGTACATGATTTCTTTGCCCCCGCAGGGCCCTTTCAAACAACCGCCCCCAAAGTATAAAAAATATGTAGTGCACGAGGAAGGCAGGAGGGCGCCCCCCGAGTGTGTGCCTTGCATAGAAGTGGGAGTAGAGTCCACAGTGCGAATGGCGCTATGGGGAAGTTCTCGTCGCCAACGGTCGGGGGCGAAGGGAGCTTGGCGTGTCCCTGGAGGACCAGGGCGAGGGGACCTCTTGTCGATGCTCTAAGGAACATTCCTGTCTGCACTTGAGAGATGGAGTAATGCCTCTACTCCAAAGAACGGGAAAGGGGAGTGCTTCTTCAGAACTGGGGTGAACAAACAGCGTTCCTGTGATGGCCTGGGATTCGGACTCGGAGGCTGAACCTGAGGGGTCCCAGCCTGCACAGGAGTCCCCGCCTCCAGAACCAGCTGAGCCGGGGCTGGGGCATGAGCCTGAAGGGTCCTCACCTGTGCTGGGTCCTCAGGTGAGTCTGCTCTGGCTCCTGAGGTGATGGAGGACCCATTGCCTGCAGGTGCTCCACTCTCAGCCCCGTCAGGGGAAGCTGAGGTTGCCTCTGGGTCCGGGAACCCTCCAGCCTCTCCTGAGCTGCAGAGGCTCAGGGCAGAGAGGCGGAGGGAACGGAGTTCCCGCAGGAGGAGTGCTCGCCTCCAGGCCAGGAGAGGTGAGTCACCTGAGGATCAGGGCCGCCCTATGACTCGGGGCAGATAAAAGCCAGCCAGCCCCAGTCCCAAGTTGCGGGAGCAACATTGTCGCTAGCCAGTTCCTGCCTGCACCCTGTCCTGCCGGATCTTCTGACCTCACCCGACTCCCTGCCTTGGACCCAGCTTCAGCTTTGACGGACGGCCTCAATACTGCTCCCTCAACCTTGGACTGGACTCAGACCACGCTTCATGGAAACCCACGGGATCAGCACACTTCCCTTTGTGGCCGGACTCTCACAGCCTCAACCTCCCTAGCCAGACGGAACGGAGGGTGCAATTCAGTTCAGGAGCTGTCGGAAGACCATAGCACCCCCCACACATCTTATGGGGGAGCAGGATGGGATTCCCCCAAAAAAACACCCCGGCGTTTCCTTCTCGCCACCCACTCTTCAACCCGCAGCCTCCCTCCTTCCTCACCTCCCTGATTGTCGGCATCTCGCCTGGGGCGAGTCGGAAATCGCCTCCGGGCGACGACGCTCATCGTGCGCCCCCACAAAGAGACGCCTCTCTCCTCACCCCCTAACTTAGTTCCCAATTCCGTTTACGGTTCCCGTGGCCTTGCCCCTTCCTCCTCCTCCTTTCTGAGAAAGGTTTTCTGCCTTGGAACAATTGCACATCCGTCCTCCTCTCTTAAGATCGCCTGTTGCCACCTGGGGGTGACAGAAATAAATCCGTAAGTGCAGCAGCTGCGACGGGGTTGCATAGGTGCGGTTGCTGCAAGGCTATTGATCTGTGGTTTTTAATTTGTGTTTGCGGAAATGGGCCCCAACGCCTCGATATTATTTTTAAAAGGCGGGGAGAATTTCGGCGCAAACCGCCTTAATTTCCCCCTCTTCCGCCAATTCAGGAGGTGGGGCTGTTCAGGATTAGAGGCCCTGTTTTCTGGGTCTCAGCTCAGGGGCAGAGTGCCTGCAGAAGATTCTGGGTTCGATTCCTGACGGCAGCTCCCAGCAGGGCTGGGAAAAGCTTTCCAAAATACCGGAGAGCTGCTGCAAGCCAGTGTAGGCTGCCCAGGGGGCCGAACTCAGTATAAAGCAGGTTTCTACTTAAAACCTGGACAATGAGGACTAGAATATTGCGTTGTTTTTAGGAGAAGCCAATAGCTTTGCATGCAAAAGGTTGCAGGTTCAATCCCCGGCAATCTCCAGCTGTATTTACAATATGCCTACGATTTCTTTTGGGGGCAGCGGCCGAACAGGAAACACGGAGGGAAAGGTTAAAGGCCACGGCCTGCCAGGAAAGGGTCAAATCTTCAAATCTGCAAAGCTTCTGCATTTACGCCTGAGCCTCTGCTCTGCGGAGAAACTCCCATTCGCAGCCTGTAGATTTGTGGCAAAGGATGGAAGGACTCCATTGCCACCAACTTCCCAACAGTCCCCCCCCAGCAGTATGGCCTAATGGTCAGGACAGATGGGAGTTGCAGTTCAGAGACATCTGGGCGGCCACAAGTCCCCGCAAGCAACACAAAGCTGTCCTTTCTGGGGCTGCAAGTGCGAATCGTGCAGATCAGTGGGAAATTGGGGGGCAGGACGTTCCATCTCCAGCGGCGCCGCCTTGGGGGAAGAAGTCGAAGCACCCTGCCCCACAGATCTGGGGTGGCTGCCTGGCCTGTGGTCAGTAAATAAGGTGCTTTCGTTTATTTTATTTTAGATCCCTCTTCCATCAGTTGCTGGTCGATATACCAGCAGACCAAAATTAAGTGCTTAATATATAATTATAATAATAATAAGTAGGTGAACTTTTTTTTTAGCATTTTGGGGTGGGTGTAGATGGATTCGGTAGAATTACAGAATCAGAGTTGGAATCCGGGGTGCCAACTTGAATAATTTTTTTGGGAAGGGCAAGAAAGTATAACCGATTGCACAACTGATCGCAAGACGCAAGATTTGAACGGCGATGCCCATCAACTTTTGGGGAGAGGCTGTCCCCTCAGACAGCTTATTGGGGACCCCGAAGGGACCTCGGACCCTAGGAGTTGGCTCCTACAGTTAGAAGGGGCCTCTGCAATGCCAGAATCTCAACACTCGGTCTCCCATCCAGTTCGAAACCACACCGGACCCTGCTTAGCTTTGCAAACGTTCTGGCTGCCTATCTTGCCTACAGAATACATTCTTAACCTGAAAATGCATTGACGTCATCAACGAGGCTAATACGTTCTCTTACCTTGACAACGTCAGGGTTTTTAAAATGGCATTTCCACCCTACATCTATTGCTCCCTGGCGAGGAAGGACCTGTCAAACTCCTTTCCCTCTCTTTCTATTTTTTTTCCAGTCTTAGATTCAGTTCTCCGCAGCAATTCGCCAAAACTAAAGCCCTCGCGAAAATTCAGCGGCATTTCCCCATGCAAATTTCTCCCAACGAACACATTTCCCACATGCGGTTTTTGACTGCCGTGCACATTTTCGTGAACCGTTCCCCTCCTCGTTCAATGCATTATTTATTTATTTTTGCAAGTGTTCTTTGGCCAGAGAACCTCATTGAAAAATTCAGATCGATGCAACTTTCAAAAAGCGGCTGTGTTTCGGTTTTCCTTCGGGGAGGGCGAATGTGATTGCTCTGCAGTTAAATGCGAACTGAACCAATTTTTTTATCCATCCCTTGGATTCAACAGCGTGCCAATTTTCATGGGTGTAAATATTCCGAGAGCTAAATTTGGAGCTAAATTTGGTAAGCCGGCGAGGCTACCAACATGTCAATCACCTGATCTCATGATGAGTCCTCGACTATGTTCCTTCCAGAATTTTTTAATTTCTTGGGGTCTCCAAACAAGGAAGGGCGCTCTTAGCTTTTGCAGCCTGAGTAGATAGTATTCTGGGATGTCGGGAAAGACCTCACCGCTCAGAGCTTTCCCGGAAGCCAGCTGCCATGGAAATTTCCTCCCCCCCCTTTTTATAAAGCGTTCAAACCGCAGTCACCACCCCACCTGCTCAACTGAACGAAAGCAAGCGAAATTGCAGAAAGCCGGCGAGTTAAAAAAGGACGAACTTTTCTCGCGCCCGACGCCCCACGCTCACAGAGTTCCTTTTTTAAGATGGGGGAAATGTCCCATTTTGGGGGGGACGATTGTGGGGAGGGAGATATAGGATGGAAGGATTCTGGCATCGGGGGAAAACAGGGTTGGAAGCTCAGAGAAGACCCATCGGATTTAATGGGCGCAAATCAGCCACAACCACACATCTCCATAGGTCTGTTGGGGTGGTGATTCCCTTGGTTATAACCTTTAGGTTCAAATGTGCCTATGGCACAATTCTGCCACTGTTCATTAATTCCCCCCGCTGCACCCCTCCCAAAAACCCTGCCTTTCCCCCAGGCACCGACAAGAGGTAGCAACAGAGATGTCTATCTCTGCTTCCCTACTTTTGATATCAACTTTTCAAAACAAAACCCACCTTAAAAATCCCTGCCCTCACCTGTTTAGTTTCAGGGTGTTCAAAGCATTCCAGAGGAGTCCGCTGTTCTCTCTCTGCATGAGTCACTGGA
Organism: Podarcis liolepis; assembly: GCF_965112155.1. Lineage (NCBI taxonomy): Eukaryota > Metazoa > Chordata > Lepidosauria > Squamata > Lacertidae > Podarcis > Podarcis liolepis. The sequence goes on from NC_139572.1 coordinate 1,858,981, forward strand.
CCAGACACAGCTCATCCTTAGGAAATAATTCAATTCTGCCAAGCCTGAGATCTGAATGGATGACATCTCCTCACTCCCACCAAGGACAGGCCAGTGGAGAGCAGGGCTCGGGCCCGATCCGGCGCGCCCCTCTTGCGTTCTCACCAGCCCAAAGCAGTATTGCAGGCACAGACAAACCCCGCCAACAAGGGACTGGAAGACAGCCAAGCGGGCGGAGACTCACTCAGAGAGGCGGCGGGCGCCCTCTTCTGCTCTCAAACGCTGGAGGAGTTAGCTGGCTTGCTTGCAACCCAGAGCATGCAAAGACCTTTCTGTTGAAACAAACAACGCCCCCCCCAAAAACCTAGAACCTCATGGTATTTGCCTCCTCGCCCCACTTCGAAACATCCACACACCTACGTCTGACCCTCCCTCAATCTACTCCAGAGACCGAATGCCGAATGCAAGGGGAAATAGAAAGTTGGGGCTGGAATAAGCTCTCCAGGGATTTCTTGCAAGCGGGGGCAAGGGGGGGGAGAGGACATTCCCCCCCAAACCCCCAACCAGTCCTTCTCTGCCATGCTTGCCAACTTTGACCTATTAGAAAGAAGTCGTCAAGATTTGCAAAATTCAAGCCTAGCCCCCAACTCATCCAATAGGCAAGACATTTTAATTTCGTCGCCGCTGATAATTAAGAGATTACCTACAGGGGGGTGCGCCGCATATTGGGGGGGAAACCCCTCCCCATTTTTCATTTGCGTTCGTGACTGGAAGACGTGGAACCGCAGCCAGGGCGGAAATCGCCTCTGCCGCCCCATGTTAGCACTGACCGGCGGGTGGCGGCGCAGGATTCAAATTCTCATTGCTCGTCTCTCGGGGGGGGTGTGGGGGGGTGATGTCTACAGTCTTAGAACACCAGCTTCTCCCCCCCCCAAAAAACCCCACACCCAGCGGGTATTTTTGAAGGTGTTTTTTTGCAACGGTGATGGTGAAGCGGAACTTCCAGTGGCAGGAGCAAGAGACAGGCTGGTCCCGTTTTTGGGGTGCCTGGGGGGTCAATCTGGGGTGGTCATGTTGCAAATGCTGTTGACAAGTTTTTTGGGGGGTTGCTACAGGCCAGCCCTTCCTGAAGTTCGTAGTTCCCCGTTGGAGGGCAGTGAGATTCTGGAGGGGGGCAAGGGGGCAGTTGAGGGGCACCGAAAAACCAATACAGTGGACGCTCAGGTTACAAACATGATCCGTGCAGGATGCACTTTTGCAACCCGCAGCGTCGCGTCTGTGCGGGTTGTGATTCGGCGTATCTGAGCATGCGCAAAGAGCGATTTAGCGCTTCTGCGCGACCCCCGAAACCCGGAAGTAACCCGTTCTGGTACTTCCGGGTTTCGGTGGGCCCGTAAATGCAACCTGAAGCGTCTGTAACTCGAGGTATGACTCTACTGTTCATTCGCTTTGCTGAGTTCATTAAACTAAATAGTTTCGATCGGATCTGGCGTAAGTGTGGAATTAATCGTGGCCATTTTGAATTTTATTCTGTTGTTACGCTCCTGCAAATCGCTTATTCAAATGCTTTTTTTTTATAGGGCGGGCATGGGAGATGAGCTTATTATGGGATGAAAGGAAAAAAGTTTGGGAACTGCTGGTCTAGAGAGACCCTGGGTCTCATCCGGGCACAGAGACCTCCAACTTTCTTTCGGAGAAATGGCAAGAGCTGTTAAGACAGGGGAACGGCCTCGGAACGGACTCTTCTTCCTTGTAGGGTATTTAAATCAAAGTTGCGTGGAAAGTTTTTGACGTTTTATAGTGTTTTTAACATTTTGTTTCGAGCCGGCCGCAGGGGCTGGGGCAACCCAGCCAGATGGGGCGTCGTGCAAATTATAAAATTATTATTACTATTACTATTACATTATTATTATTAGCTGCGATCCCTGCCTTGCAGGGGGCTGGAATAGAGGACCTTTGAGGTTCCCTTTCCAACTGTACAATACTATGATTTGTTGAGGCCCAGCCAGTGCAAATAGAACTGAAGGGGAAACAGCTAACAGCCTCTCATGTCTTGGGATTCGTTTGTTTTTTTAAAGACACACTGGACTCTGACTTGGTGAGACTCCCAGCACAAAGGTACTTTAACCGCCTCTGGGAAATCAATCGCTCTGAAATGTGTGACGACTCCCCCCCGAAAAAACCCGGACTGCTGGCAATTGAAAGAGTCCCAGCAGAGCTCTGTACATGCTACAAGCCCCCAAAGCGAGCTCCGCCGGCAGACCGCGAGACGTCGAATCTCGGGGTTGTGGATTCGAGTCCCGCGCCACAGGGGGGTTGGGCTGGATGACCCCGTGGGGTCCCTTCCGACTCGATGATCCTAGGAGTTAGGGACTGTGTAGCCCGCGAGGGCCGGAAACGGTTCGAGAGCGGTCCCGATTCACCCCCTTGCCGACGCCACGGTTGCCTCCACGTAAACAGGTGAGGTGGGGTGCGGGAACGGCACAAAGCCGCCAAACCTGTTGAGTTGGAAGAGGCGTGTGACCCTCTCTGGCCCTCTCCTTCTTTCCAGGGGCATTTATGGCGTGGGACAAAGGGAGTACAACGGCCCGTGCGCCTCGCGTGAGTTTGTGAACGGGAGAAGAGACACCCGTGCCAATTCGAACCTGTGTGCACGGAAACGCGCCCCACCTCCTTTGCACAAGCCCAGAACACCGAACCCCATCAAAGCCATCTCGGCCACCCGGCAGCCTCTTTCAGAAACTTCGGGAACAACACAAAAAGGAAATAATTAAAAACAACAACCGAAAATCCTCGCTTCACTTCCTCCATTGCAATTTGCCCTCGCGCGACCCCGTCCGTAATGCTGATTTTTTTAATTTTTTTAAAAAGGCAATAATTCCCCCCCACCCACCCTGCATATCTCCCCCTACCCCATACACGCATTAAAAGCATGCAAACAGATCTGTGCATTAAATCTCATTAAAGTTAATACATTTTTCTTTTCTGTAGAAGGCAAGGCACATTATGTGGTATAAAACATCTTTCTTTTTTTTCTCGTTTTTTCGTTTTTTGTTTTCTCTCGTGCAAATTCGGGCGGGGAGGGGGGGCGGGGAGGGGCGGGAGCGGTGGATTTCTTCTCCCAACCCCCACCCCGTTTCGTTCCTCATCGGAGAGGCGGAGCCAAGTTTTTTTGGGGGGGGGAGGCGAGAAGGGGGCGGGGCTTATGTATTCTTGCCATGCACACATTCTCAGCCAGCTGATTGGTTGAGCTAGGTCACATGAGTTCCTGTTCCGAAAGCACCATGCAGTCTATAGTGGCAAAGGGTTTAAAAAAATCTCTCTTGGTTCCTTCCGGAAACCTCTCCACCAATTGCAAATATACGCTTTATGATTTCCGTTTTAAAAAATAATAACGACCCCCATGGGAAGCTAACCAGCTTTGTGGTTTAATTTCAGCTTGGAGAAAACCCATGTCTTTTTCCGGGGGGACGGGACGGGGTTGTGGGGCGCTCCCACCCACTACTGGCTAAACCTGGCGTCAACATTTCTCGTTATATAAAGGTGCAGAGATGTAAACAAGAGTCGCTGGGAACTGCCCTCCCTTTCTGCCAAACGCTGCCCATTGGAGGGGAGGGCCTTGGGGTTACCTAGCAAAGGGTCTCCCCCTCCCCCATGGCATCGGAGGAGGAAGTGGAGGGGTCAGGAGGGGTCAGGTGGGTTTTTGCATATGCAAACGCAAGCCCCAGGTGGGCGGAGAAGCCACAGCCCCTGAGGATAAGTCGCGAGCGACGTCATTGTTGGAAGCATCATTCAGAGGGGCGACAGGCACTGCGACCCCAATCTTTCAGGCCACGAAGCTGGGCTGAAGACAGAAGACCCCCGGGAACGGGGGAAAGTCCTCCTGCGAATCGCGCGAGGCCAGGTCAAAGGTCCCCCAAAACCGCTGCTGTTTCGACCGAAGGAGCTGCGCCGGAGAAGTCCGTGCCTTTTCTCAAAAGCTCACAGCTCTTCTTCTTCTTCTTTTCCTTTTTGTACATCTGAAGGCTCAGAGACTCCTGGGCGAAGGAGATCGGGTGCGCCACAAACCGGTTTGGGTAAAAAACAACAACCCCAAACATATAAAAACCAGAAACAACACCCCTCACATCTCAGATCTTTAAGCTAGGAGACGGGAAGAGATTCGAGACTTCTGGGGGCTTAAAAACCAGCCTGGTGCGTATGTTGGGGAGAAACTCACCCAAGGATGGATTTCATCTCTGGGGCTGGTGGTGGAAAGCTCCATTTTGGATCAAAATGTCATCTGGGTTCTTCCTGGCACATCTAGGGTGCAAAAACACCCACCAGTTGGACAACCGCCATGGCTTCTCCCCCGAACGAATGCCGGAAACTATAGTTTGGAGAGCGCAGGCAGGGAGAATGCGGCCTTGCAGATGGACCCAAACTCCTGGCGACTAGGGACTGCGATTCGCGGCTTCCAAAACTTCCTTCTCCTTTCTCGGCGCGCCATGTGGTCATTCCGACTGGTCTGCTTGGGCGGACCGCTGCAGGATGAGGTCTGCAATGCCCTCTGCACCTCACACGTCTCTCCCTAGAGCCTCGATCGCTTCCGAACACGCAGAGGGAAACTCTCCGGGGATCGTTTTGAAGGATCCTCGCTTTTGCTGAAGAGGAGAAGGACCCGTCTGAAGCGAAGGCGGCGCTCCCCGACTTTGCAGAAAACTCTGGCATCGGCAGTGCCACACGGACTCTTGCATGGACCTCTGTCGCGGATGCTTCCGTTGCGATGTCTGCGTTGCAGCCGGTTGCACTCAGAGACCCTGGGAAAAGGGGGCGACCCCCTCCCAGCTCAGCAATTCTACGGTTCTGCGAACGACGGGAGGAGATCAGGCCCGTGGTGTTTTAAAGCTTTGGTGTTCGCTAGGAAAAGTGGGTGGTGGTTGGGGTGCGAGGCGTTATTGAAATGACGCTCTCTCGGAGCACTACGAGTTCAGCTCGGATCGGGGCCTGCGCCGGCGGTCGCCGCTTTCTCCGTAACCCGGTGAGGAGGACTGGCGCGTTAAAATGTAGGCACTTGTACCAGTCAGAGATGGCTTCTGGGCTCCACGGTCTGGGGCTTGCGGGAGGGCAGGAATGGGGAGGAAAAGGATAAATTGAGTCCTAGAGGGAGGGGGCAACTGTGGGGTAAGGTATGGCCTCCCCACGCCTCTGCTGGATTTAGCTATTTTGTCCTGAAAGACTCACTCCAATAAGGCCCGTTCTGTGCCTCCCTGGTGGTCTCCTCTTGACAGCACCCCCCCTCAAAGAATAACAAAAAAAGCACTAGGGGGAGACGGCCTTCCTCACCTCGTCCCCCCCCACGTAAACTCCCCCTCCCGCCCCCACCTTCCTTTCTCCTTTTCAAAGTGCATTTCCTTCGACAATAATAATGTGCAATCCGTATTAGCAGTCCCGTCCCTGGCCTCGCCGCCACCCCCCTGACATAGCTGGTTTAACTATAACATGCATAGCTCTTTGTACACAAGGGCTGGGGGGTTTTGTTTGCAGGGGGGACGGGGAGGGGGGGATGCCACCAGCTCGCTCACATCCCTCCCCAAGCCCCCTTCGCCCGCCGAGCCGGGGGCGCGGTCCTCAAATGTACGCAAACCCGCCGGCACGTTACCTTTCCCAAACCTCCCTCCTAAGGGGTTTTTGCCAGGCGGGTGGGCCAAGGTGGGGGCTTGAGGGGAGACGCGGACCCCCACCCCGGCCGCAAACCCGCTCCCCGTAAGAGAGCAGGATGGCAATTCTCCGCGTGGGCCGGGCAGGGACCCCGTTCTCTCGGCCTCACGTCCAACTTTAAGGCAAGGGTTCGAGACGGACCTCTAGTACCATGCGGGAAATTGGGGTGGGGGTGCTGTTTAAACACAGCGTACGGCCGTATCCAACCCCCTGCCCGGTGTTGGAAGAAGTCGTGCCGCACAAACCCTTCAAGTTTCTAAAGGGTTGTGGGGTTTTTTTGCACGTGCGGCGTTTGGGCTCTGCCTGCGTGGACGCAGCTCGGGTCTACCCTCCAACCGACAGCCCCTTTTGACCAACCCTGTCTTCTGCGCCCCCCTCCCCGCCCGCCCCACCCCCTTTCCCGAAGATGGCATCTTTCAAACGTGCTTTTACGCGCATCTGGGTGGAAAAGGCGCAGTTGCGGAAACGCGCTCCGTTCTTCCTCCGCCGAAGAAATCTCGCCAAACACCCTGTCATGCGGTGGGTGCCGCGGGCGGAACCCCCCCCCCACGGGGAAGCAAAGCGCAGGTTATTTTGTGGGGGGGGAGGGATTGGGGCCACAGACGCAGCATAAAAGGTGTCCAGCTTTTCTCCCTCGCGGGAGAGGGGGTTTGCTACCTCCGCCGTCTCGACGCGCCGCGGAGATCCGTTGTGCGCGCCGTTCCGTTGTCTTCTCCGGAGAAGGAAGGCGTTGTACAAAAGGGGAGCGGTGTGGGGGTGGGAAGGTGCTGGAGGGGGCGGCAGCAGGCCAGGAATTACGCCCCCCCTCACTCTAGTCTCTCTCTTTTCCACCCCTTCACTCCCAAGGGGAGAAAAAAGATCAGGAACATTTTGCATATAACATCCCTTTTGAGAACGGAACCGGCGGGGTGGCCGCGAGGCGCGATATGTCCTCTATCCAAAGTAGTGTTTCTGGCCCCCCAAGACTTGTCTGACGGGGTTGCGGGCTGGGCAGGCGAGTCTTCGCTTCGTTCGTTTTTTAAAACATTTTGCAAAAGTTTGGACCTTCTTCCCGTGGCGCTAAGGACTCCCGAAGCCAAGTCCGCCGTTGCCCCTCTCTCCGCGCTGCCATCAAGGTTTGAGCCGGGGGGGTTGGGAGTGGGGGTGAATCGTTCTCCTCGGAGGAAGCCCAAAGCCCGGAAGGGGGGGTGAGGGGGGTGAGGAAGATGAAGGTCCAAATGTAAGCTGCGGTTAACCTAAATACCAGGACTGGAGGACAAGAGGGGAGAGAAAGAGAAAGTGGAAACAAGAGAAAATTATTCCCCCCCCAAAAAACACATTTCCCCCCCCAACATTTATCACAAATATAACCTAACAAAAATGCTAGCCAGATACTTTGGGGGGTCGTCTGCAAAGAAAGGTTTGCCTATTAAAGGTAAAGGGACCCCTGACCAATAGGTCCAGTCGTGGCCGACTCTGGGGTTGCAGTGCTCATCTCGCTTTACTGGCCGAGGGAGCCGGCGTACAGCTTCCGGGTCATGTGGCCAGCAGGACGAAGCCGCTTCTGGTGAACCAGAGCAGCGCACAGAAACGCTGTTTACCTTCCCGCCGGAGCGGTACCTATTTATCTACTTGCACTTTGAGGTGCTTTCGAACTGCTAGGTGGGCAGGAGCAGGGACCGAGCAACGGGAGCTCACCCCGTCATTGCGGGGATTCAAACCGCTGACCTTCTGATCGGCAAGTCCTAGGCTCCGTGGTTTAACCCACAGCGCCACCCGCGTGTAGTTTTTGCAAATAGCCAGCAGGTGGCAGCACAGGCTTTTTGACTCTGTTTCTAGCTAGAGCTATTCCAGACATAGAATTATAGTTTTCAAAGAGATATTGGGGATCATTCTGGTTCAGCCCCTTCAATGCAGGAATAAGCGGCTGGTTTTTTGCCAAAAAACCCAGGAAGAGTCTTAGACCATCACTATTTCTGTTGGTGAATCCCCTCCAAAAGCCTCCACAATTTCACTTCCCTGAAAAAACTCAAGAACCAGGCATGGAATAATCACTCTGCGTGTGTTTGCGATGGAAAAAAGCAGGTGTAGAAATTTAGCTCTGAGCCCAGCGTCTGCTTTCCCCAGAAACTCAGCATTTTTAAAATTTTATTTTTAAATCAAGTCGCTAGTCCTCAATATATTCCCCAGTGGTAGTGATGGGGGTTGCGCCACCACCAAATTACGTCCCTACAGGTTGCAGCATTCGCTTTCCTGAGAATTTCAGCTTAAATAACCCATTTCTTTGGGGATTATGGACAATTTTTTTCTGGAGGTCCCATTGGCGAAAGCGCGCCTTGGGTTACAACCTGTTTTGGTTTGCAAACGGACCTCTGGAATGGATTATGGTTGTAAACCAAGGTAAGGTAAAGGTAAAGGGACCCCTGACTGTTAGGTCCAGTCGCGGCCGACTCTGGGGTTGTGGCGCTCATCTCGCTTTACTGGCCGAGGGAGCCAGCGTACAGCTTCCGGGTCGTGTGGCCAGCAGGGCTAAGCCGCTTCTGGCGAACCAGAGCAGCGCACGGAAACGCCGTTTACCTTCCAGCCAGAGCAGTACCTATTTATCTACTTGCACTTTGACGTGCTTTCGAATTGCTAGGTTGGCAGGAGCAGGGACCGAGCAATGGGAGCTCACCCCATCACGGGGATTCGAACCGCCGACCTTCTGATCGGCAAGTCCTAGGCTCTGTGGTTTAACCCACAGCACCACCACTGTAAAATAAAAGCTGTGAACCAGTGCCAGATTTACATATAAGCTAAACAGGCTATAGCTTACGGCCCCGCTCTCTCGGGGGCCCCAGAAAAGTTTAAAGGGGGAAAAACTGGATGTACATTTCCAAAATATAAGATAAAAAACAAATAGAATAAAACCTACATGCAGCAATAGTGTTTTGTATTATGGAGGCTCCTGTGATTTAAGTCATGAGCCCTGCTCGCCTGCTCCCTAAAATATCCCTGGTTTGCTCCTTTCTATATATAGGGTGCCTGCATTCTGCATGGACTGGTCGCACGGCCACATGGGCAAAGGGCTTGAGATACCTATTAGGTCCATCAATTAAAGGTAAAGGTAAAGGGACCCCTGACCATTAGGTCCAGTCGTGGACAACTCTGGGGTTGTGGTGCTCATCTCGCTTTATTGGCCGAGGGAGCCGGCGTACAGCTTCCGGGTCATGTGGCCAGCAGGACGAAGCCGCTTCTGGCGAACCAGAGCAGCGCACGGAAACGCCGTTTACCATAATCCACCAATTACCATATAGCATTTATTCAACACGAAAAACAGCGGCCATTTGTTGCTGGCAAAGGACAGCTGGACATATAAAGGGCCCCATTACCTTTCAGGAAATTAGGGCCTCATCCGGCCCTGGCTTTAGCTGAGATTCCTGCTTTGCAGGGGGTTGGAATGGATGACCCCTGGGGTTCCCTTCTCGCTCTACGATTCCACGACCTGCAAGCCATCTTGGCTGGAGGTGTTTGTGCGTGGAGAGAGAGACTGCGCCATAATTCCTACTGCGCCTAACAAGCTTTTTTCCCTCCCCTCCTTTTTTTTTTTTTTTTTTTGCAGATTCAGCAGATCTCGGCTGGCGAGAGCGATTTCCCCTCCGCGCTCCTCCTCTCCTAGCCAGCCACCCGCAGTCTCCGCACTGCCTCTGCTCTGCAGTCAATTCCCCCCCGCAAGAAACCCGTCCCCCCCACAAAACACACCCAGACCCATATATGCCCTCTGGGATATTCCAACTGCGGCACGGAGAATCGTGCGTGAAAAGAGAGATTTGTGGGCTGACCGAGTGGATGTGACCCCCGTCTCCCTGCCTGACGAAGGCAGAAGATTTTGCAGAGGGAGGAAAAGGTCACACAGATTGCTTCTTCGGACACCCGACCAAACACGTGTCAAATCTTTTATATCCCTTTTACGAAAATTTCCTGCTTTTAGACCCCACAGCTAATTCTCCCCTGGTCTCCTCGCTGCTTATTAGATGGATTTCCCCTAAATTGATTCCTGAGCTTTGAATATTATTGTTATTCATGTTTTTATGCTGCTTTTACAATTAAGTGTTTTAAAGTTGTTGTGAGCCTTGTGTTTGAACCGGGAAGGGCGGGGTATATATAAAAATCTATTATTATTATTAATTATTATTATTATTAATTGAGGGGAAAGCACGCGCCCAAAATGTGTCTGTTTGCGAAACGGGTTTGCGAAAAGGCATTCATCTCGCCGCCTTTGGACGTCTCAGAATCGCAAGTTAGCTATCTGGCCTGAATCAAAGGACTGTACAGTTGCAAAGGGACTCCTAGGGGTCATCCATCTCAACCCCGTTTGCAATGCAGGAATTTCAGCTAAAGCATCCCTGACAGAGAGCCATTCGAACTCTGCTTAAAGACCTCTGAGGAAGACTTCCATCCCACAGCCGAACAGCTCTTACTGCCAGAAAGTTTCCCCTGATAATTTCGTTGGAATTTCCTTTGGTGGCGAAGGGGTGGAAGGAAAAAGAAGCCCCGACAATAATAAACTACAAGAATTTGCTGAAATGGCGTGGTTGACCAATAGCTATATCAGGCATAGGCAAACCCCAGCCCTCCAGCTGTTTGGGACTACAACTCCCATCATCCCTAGCTAACAAGAGCAGTGGTCAGGGACGATGGGAACTGTAGTCCTAAACATCTGGAGGGCTGGAGTTTGCCTAGGCCTGAGCTATATAATCCCTATTGTAGTAAGATAAGGCCTTTGGCTCACCCCGTCATTGCGGGGATTCGAACCGCCGACCTTCTGATCGGCAAGTCCTAGGCTCTGTGGTTTAACCCACAGCGCCACCCGTTTCCCTATGATCCGCCCTGGTAGGGCAGTAATTGTTCCTTGATCATTTGTCACCCCCCTCCATGGTGGCACCTGGGGCGGACCGTCCCCCCTTCCTACGCCCCTGCCCACAATGCTTGACCACTCACTGGTCAAGCTGGCTGCGGGAGGATGGAGAAAGCAAAGGGTCACGTTCGGAGGTCCGCAAGTCTCCCCCAACCCTGGTCTGAGAAGAGGAATTCCTCCATCTCTCGCGCACACCAGCCATAAGCTGAGGCAGCATCGCCGTGACCCCGAGGAAGAGTTCGGCAGACTCACCTGTGCCTGATAGATGCTGCCAGGATCCCGTCCTAGTCCCACGAAGCGGTTCGCAGGGGGTGTGCCTGGGGCGGAGTAGGCTGAGGAAGGGAAGGAGGGAGAGGGGGAGAGAAAGAAAGGAGGGGGGACACAGCACGGTTTAGAAAAGAAATGCAAAACAAACCCCCGACCACCAATTCCTACCCATTCGTGAGGAAACCACCCAGAATAACCTTCCTTCCTTCCTTCCTTCCTTCCTTCCTTCCTTCCTTCCTTCCTTCCTTCCTTCCTTCCTTCCTTCCTCTTTCTTTCCCTTCCTCCCTCCCTCCCTCCCTTCCTCTTTCTTTTCCTCCCTCCCTCCCTCCCTCCCTCCCTCCCTCCCTTCCTTCCTTCCTTCCTTCCTTCCTTCCTTCCTTCCTTCCTTCCTCTTTCTTTCCCTTCCTTCCTCCCTCCCTCCCTCCCTTCCTTCCTTCCTTCCTCTTTCTTTTCCTTCCTTCCTTCCTTCCTTCCTTCCTTCCTTCCTTCCTTCCTTCCTTCCTTCCTTCCTTCCTCTTTCTTTCCCTCCCTCCCTCCCTCCCTCCCTCCCTCCCTCCCTTCCTCTTTCTTTTCCTTCCTTCCTTCCTTCCTTCCTTCCTTCCTTCCTTCCTTCCTTCCTTCCTTCCTCTTTCTTTCCCTTCCTTCCTTCCTTCCTTCCTTCCTTCCTTCCTCCCTCCCTCCCTCCCTCCCTCCCTCCCTCCCTTCCTTCCTCTTTCTTTCCCTTCCTTCCTTCCTTCCTTCCTTCCTTCCTTCCTCCCTCCCTTCCTTCCTTGTCCTTGCAGTTGCCCTGAGGGCGCAGCAGAAATATTTGCTGCTGCCCCCTCTACCCGCCGGGCTCTCAAGTGCGCCAATCAGTGATTTTATTTTATTCCCCCCCCCCCTTGCATCCGTAGCCTCCTTATCTTTCAAAGAGCTCAAGGTGGTGTTCACGCTCCTCATTACCATCCTACAACCACCCTGTGAGGCGGGAGAGGCTGAAAGATCGGGACTGGCCCCAGGCAGAGTTCTAAATTCGCCAGGCTCCTTTTGCAACCAAGTGAAGATTCCTGGGTGCCAGGATAAAGGATCCTTGAACCTTGCCTGTTTTCCCACGCTGGCAACGCGCCCTGCAGAATTCTACCCGCCATTATTTCATCCGTACAACCGGAATGAATTTCAGGAACCAAAAAGACGTCTTGAAAACTACAAGCTTCTAACCGCCTGGCCCCCCAAAATGGCAACTTAGAATCCACACAGTCCAAAGCAAACAGATCTAGATCAGTGTCTCAGCCTCCAAACACAACATTGCCTATATTGGCACCCGGGACGTTTCCGAGCACAATTCAAAGTGTCGGTGCTGACCTTGAAAGCCCTAAACGGCCCAGTATCCCTGAAGGAGCGTCTCCACCCCCATCGTTCAGCCCGGACACCGGGGTCCATCTCCCGAGGGCCTTCTGGCGGTTCCCTCCCTGCGAGAAGCGAGGTTACAGGGAACCAAGCAGAGGGCCTTCTCGGTGGTGGCGCCCGCCCTGTGGAACGCCCTCCCACCAGATGTCAAGGAGATAAAGAACTATTTGACTTTTTGAAGACAGCCCTGTATGGGGAAGCTTCCAACACTTGAGTTTTATTCTGGTTTTCTATGGGTCGGAAGCCGTCCAGCGTGGCTGTGGCGACCCGGTCAGTTGGGCAGGGTTCAAATTATCATTCATATAATTATTATGTGGTTTCCCATCGTTTCCAGCGGTTTAAGGAAATGAAAAGGGACTTTATCACAGTGCCTGGTTGTGTAAAAAGATTCTAGGATTCCTAGCTCAGAGCAGAGGTACTGAATGAGTTTTGTTATAGATTACAGTGTGGGCTTTTGGGTTAAAGGATGCAAACCTGTGTTCTGTTTTTAAGCTATAAGAAACATTCATTAAACAGGGCACAAATACAAGATGGGTGACACCTGGCTTGAGAGCAGTACATGTGAAAAGGATCTAGGAGTCTTGGTTGACCACAAACTTGACATGAGCCAACAGTGTGACGCGGCAGCTAAAAAAGCCAATGCAATTCTGGGCCGCATCAATAGGAGTATAGCATCTAGATCAAGGGAAGTAATAGTGCCACTGTATTCTGCTCTGGTCAGACCTCACCTGGAGTACTGTGTCCAGTTCTGGGCACCACAGTTCAAGAAGGACACTGACAAACTGGAACGTGTCCAGAGGAGGGCAACCAAAATGGTCAAAGGCCTGGAAACGATGCCTTATGAGGAACGGCTAAGGGAGCTGGGCATGTTTAGCCTGGAGAAGAGGAGGTGAAGGGGTGATATGATAGCCATGTTCAAATATATAAAAGGATGTCACATAGAGGAGGGAGAAAGGTTGTTTTCTGCTGCTCCAGAGAAGCGGACACGGAGCAATGGATCCAAACTACAAGAAAGAAGATTCCAGCTAAACATTAGGAAGAACTTCCTGACAGTAAGAGCTGTTGGACAGTGGAATTTGCTGCCAAGGAGTGTGGTGGAGTCTCCTACTTTGGAGGTCTTTAAGCAGAGGCTTGACAACCATATGTCAGGAGTGCTCTGATGGTGTTTCCTGCTTGGCAGGGGGTTGGACTCGATGGCCCTTGTGGTCTCTTCCAACTCTAGGATTCTAAAGCTTCTATTTAGGCGCAAACTATTCAGTTGCAAGCCACCAGAAGGGACACTGTTTTGATTTCAACAGGTGCGTTTTAAGCTAAGGTTACAGTCAGTCAGTCAGTTTTATTGCACATAGCCAAAGGCTGCTGCTAAACTAAGGTTAGACGACATCCCCGTTTCCCGGGGACAGTCCCCGGATTTACAAATCAGCCCCCAGACAAAACCCTATCATTCCTATTGAAGTTAGAAAGTGTCCCCGAATTCGTTGAAAAAATATCTGGCAACCTTATTTTAAACCGGCCCTTTGCCCAAGCCCTTCCCATTGTCAGGTCGGGGCTGCCGCTGTTTCGAACCCAGGTCTCCCCTGCTACTACTGCCGCCGCCGCCCCTGAAAAAAAAACAGCCCCCTCCTATGAAAAACGCTGCCACGTTCCGAATCCCACCCCTCTCCGAAAAATGGGAATGCAAGACTGCGGTCTGTGAGCGTGTCTGGATTTGGGGGATTGGGGGTGGGTGGGCGGAATTGGGCATGGGTGGGCATGGCTGCTGGGCCATTTGGGAGGGGGCGGGCGGGCGGGAGTCGGGATCGGGTTTGGGGGGGGCGTTTTTTAGGCTTGCTTACTGGGAGACGTCGGCGAAGTGGTCCCTCCCTCGGAAGTTGTCGCGATGGGTTTGGTGTCGGGTGAGATTGCCAGGCGGGGCAGACCCGGGGGGGGCGGCGGCGCCAACATCTGGGCGGGAAGGTAATGCCCGGGAAGCTTCACTTGGCCACCTCCATTTAACTAGGGGGGGGGGGGACAAGATGGAAAACAAAAGAAGAGACACAAAGCTGGTTAAAAGAGCCCTCAAATGAGCCGCCCGGTGGAGAACCCTCCCAATTAGAAAAAAACGGGGACGGTGGCCGGGCAAGATCGGGGAACATGGGCACCTTAGCCAGCTCAACTCGGCGTCCCCATTTGTGACCCCCGCCCAGCAGCCGGTATTTCGAGGTTCTTTTAAATCAGAACCAGTGAAGGCGGTGAAGGTCCTGTGTGAGTGTCTGGAGGCGGTTGGAGGATGGATTGAGGTTGAATCCTGACAAGACAGAAGGACTGTTTTGGGGGGACAGGGGACGGGCGGGTGTGGAGGATTCCCTGGTCCTGAATGGGGTGACTGTGCCCCCGAAGGACCAGGTGCGCAGCCTGGGGGTCGTTTTGGACTCATAGCTGTCCATGGAGGCGCAGACTGTCTGGCCAGAGTGGTGCATGCTCTAGTTATCTCCCACTTGGACTACTGCAATGCGCTCTACATGGGGCTGCCTTTGAAGGTGACCCGGAAACTGCAACTAATCCAGAATGCAGCAGCTAGAATGGGGACTGGGAGTGGCAGCTGGAACCACATAACACCGGTCCTGAGAGATCTGCATTGGCTCCCAGGACGTTTCTGAGCACAATTCAAAGTGTTGGTGTTGACCATGAAAGCCCTAAATGGCCCAGTATCCCTGAAGGAGCGTCTCCAGCCCGGACACCGGGGTCCATCTCCCGAGGGCCTTCTGGCGGTTCCCTCCCTGCGAGAAGTGAGGTTACAGGGAACCAGGCAGAGGGCCTTCTCAGTGGTGGTGCCCTCCTTTCAGATGTCAAGGAAATAAAGAACTATCTGACTTTTAGAAGACAGACACCTCAAAGCAGCCCTCTTTAGGGAAGTTTTTAATACTTGATGTTTTATCGTGCTTTTATATTTTTGTTGGGAGCCGCCCAGAGTGGCTGGGGAAGCCCAGTCAGATGGGCAAGGTATCAATATTATTATTATTATTATTATTATTATTATTATTATTATTATTATTTGGTGATGGTGGTGGAATTTAGGCATAGGGCTATAGCTGGACTGTTGACCTTTGCTTTGTGGCATTTGAAAATTTTATTTTATTTTATTTTATTTTATCATTTTATTTTATTTTATTTTAGGATCAGCAGGGTGCAATTGCAAAAGCTGGAATAAAGATCAAGGGGGGGAGCAATCCGTGGACCCCCCCCCCATATTTATGAGAAGGGCAGGGGAAAACCACATGCTGCTAGTGGGCGGGGCCAGAGGCAAAATGGGCGGGGCGACAAATGCAAATTCCGCCTTTATGCAGTAGGCTAGTTTCTTACATGGACTTTCTCACAAACACACATACAGATCCGTCCGGTCTACTACCCCTAGAGTCGCAAGAGAGCGCCGGGACTAAAATAGTTTACCCAAAACTTCAATCTTGTGGTTTATCCCCACGACGGCTACTCACACTGGGTTTTAGTAAAGCAAGCAATTTAATTAAACGATATCGAGCGACAGAACAACTCGGCCACAATAAGGGAATTCTGCCCACAGTACGACTTATTCCCCACCTAGACCTTTTGACTCTTGGCCGCCCTGTTTGCATAACTTAATAATTCCAAAATATAGACGTGTTTTGACTGTCGCAAGACTGAATATACTGAATATACTCGAGGGACGATTCCCAAAAAAACCCAGTGGGGAAAAAGGTTATGTCCCCGTGGAGATGGCAGTTGCGAATCGGCGGCTCATGTCCTTCCGGCCTGCAATCTTTACAAAGATTTGAGGAGCAAAATTATCACCCCTCTTTTATTGTCCGTTCCGGGTCGCCCAACCACTGTTACAGTCTCCATGCCCTTGTCAGATCAAGATGAACAGGCGATAGCAAAAGTTGCAAGGTTTTTAGTTGGAGCGATTAAAATAAGACCCACCATTTGACTATTGATCCGAACCCCCAAAATGTAATTTAACTTTTTACATTTGTCCTCTGTATACAGCGGTACCTTGGTTCTCAAACGCCTTGGTTCTCAAACACCTTGGTTCCCAAACGCCTTGGTTCTCAAACGCCTTGGTTCTGAAATGCCTTGGCTCCCAAACACCTTGGTTCCCAAACACCGCAAACCAGGAAAAGTGTTCCGGTTCGTGAACGTTTTTCAGAAGCCGGACGTCCGGCGCGGCTTCCGATTGAGCTCAGAAAGCAGCCAATCGGAAGCCGTGCCTCGGTCGCCGAACATTTTTGGACTTCCGGAACGGATTCCGTTTGGCATGCCTGTGTTTTAATGGAGGGGGGAGGCAAAAACATGAACGGGGTTTTCCCGGGCGTGCCATATTCCGGATATGTCCAGGAAAACCTAGACGTACTTCAATCCTATGCAGGGAGATGGTATGGTACCCAAGGAAATAAAACAGGAGCAAATATGGAAGTGAGAGCTGGACCATCAAGAAGGCTGATGGCCGAAGAATGGATGCTTTTGAATTCTGGTGCTGGAGGAGACTCTTGAGAGTCCCATGGACTGCAAGAAGATCAAACCTCTCCATTCTGAAGGAAATCAGCCCCGAGTGCTCACTGGAAGGACAGATCCTGAAGCTGAGGCTCCAAGACTTTGGCCACCTCAGGAGAAGAGAAGACTCCCTGGAAAAGACCCTGATGCTGGGAAAGATGAAGGGCGCAAGGAGAAGGGGACGATGGAGGATGAGATGGTGGGACAGTGTTCTCGAAGCTACCAGCATGAGTTTGACTAAACTGTGGGAGGCAGTGGAAAACAGGAGGGCCTGGCATGCTCTGGTCCAGGGGGTCACGAAGAGGCGGACACCACTAAACAACAAAAGTTTTTTCACAGGTAACGTTGGCTCGTAAATGCAGTGTGTGTTTCTGGCAGGTGGGGGGTCAGGCCTCCTCTATTCCCCCCCCCCAGCTGCCCTTCAGGCAGCCTGAGCAGTAGGTAGGTACCTCTTTGATGGGACCACCTGCTGGTGATGGCGCTGGGAGCCCACCAGGGTGGAGAGCAGCCTTGCAGCAAAGCGAGTTGCACATCAAAGATGCCTTTATATGTTATGCATATCGACGGCTGGACCCATCTGTGTGTGTGTGTGTGTGTGTGTTTGTGTGTGTGTGTTTGTGTGATGGTGGCGGAAGGCAGGGAGAGTGTGATTTAGAGACTGCTGGAGATTTCCAGCTTCAAAGCAGTCCAAAATCTCCCTCTGGCTTCCCCCCTCTCGTAACACGCCGTGCCGCTGCCCCGTCTCGCTGCGATAAAACCCAATCTTTCTACTGCTCCTTTCGGCAATCCCTCATAGCCAGTTGTCTTCCCTAAACACGGTCTTAACCATAGGTCCGTAAGTGACTGTGGAGGCCAATTCTGGATCCACACATCCTTCCACAGTGGGGACATAGGTTTCCGGGCGGGAGTTGATCCCGGTGAGGGTTTGCCAAGTGTGCCTTCCTCCTAGCACGTTTCTCCCTTGCGTCCTAAGTTCGAGTGTCTTCAAAGCCCACGACACCTTTGGTCAAGGCTGTTCTCCAACTGGAGCGCTCGCAGGCCGGTGTTTCCCAGTTGTCGGTGTTTATACTACATTTTTAAAGATTTTGCCCTGAGACCTCTTTTGTTGGCCACCAACATTACGCTCTCCGTTTTTAAGTTCGGAACAGAGGAGTTGCTTTGGAAGACGGTAATCTGGCTATGCAACGACTGCCGCACGGATGCTACCAGCCCAGAGACGGAAATACGATAAAGTCCCTACCAGAGAATAATGGCAAACTAAGCTGATGGACTGAAGGGACGCGGGTGGCGCTGTGGGTTAAACCACAGAGCCTAGGACTTGCCGATCAGAAGGTTCGAATCCCCGCAATGACGGGGTGAGCTCCCGTTGCTCGGTCCCTGCTCCTGCCAACCTAGCAGTTCAAAAGCACATCAAAGTTCAAGTAGATAAATAGGTACCGCTCCGGCGGGAAGGTAAACGGCGTTTCCGTGCGCTGCTCTGGTTCGCCAGAAGCGGCTTAGTCCTGCTGGCCACATGACCCGGAAGCTGTACGCCGGCTCCCTCGGCCAGTAAAGCGAGATGAGCGCCGCAACCCCAGAGTCGGCCACGACTGGACCTAATGGTCAGGGGTCCCTTTGCCTTTAAGCTGATGGACTAAGCCTTGCCGACCCCTGATCTATCCCATCTTCTGTCTAAGCAATGCCCCCCTTTCTCACACCTGCTGGTCCTTATAACAAACCGGTTCCCGAGCTTGACTTTTTCCTCTGCCCTCCTAGTTCCCCTTTCCTTTTGTGTCGTGATTTCGCTGTTGTAGATTCTAAGCCGCGGCTCCCTTGACCCACGGCATTATTTCTGCGGCACCCCTGTGGGGCTCAGGAGCCCAGTTAATGTCCTCCCCTTGCCTGCAGAGCTGGCAGCCCCTCAACTTTTTATGAACACCCTCCCTTGTTGCCAGCGGCACCCCTGAACATTATTCAAGGCACCCCAGGGTGCCATGACACACTGAATCACTGCATCACACCCTGGAACAAGGTGTCACATGCATAAAACGCAGCAAGTGTCCCGGGGCATTATGGGAAACTCCAAAGCTGCCCCCTGCAAGATGAAAGGAAGTCACGGGAGTGCTGCTGTCGCCCCCCGTAAGATATCTGTGTGCCCCAACATGGGCAAGGGAGCCTCCTTTTTCGCCATCGAAACCGCCTGTCCTGACGTACAGACAGCTCCCTTTTAATAATAATAATAAATTTTATTTATACCCTGCCCTCCCCAGCCAGAGCCGGGCTCAGGGCGGCTAACACCAGTAAAATGACAGTAAAAACATAATAATAATGACCGTCTTTTTCGCTCTATAAGAGCCTACCTGTCGCAGCTCTGTCTGAGTCTTGGGGAAGCCTAACAAATAATTTTCAAAACTCCCAAGATCAATGATGAGGATGGTGATTTCTTAAAATTGTATACCGCCCCAAACCTGCAGGTCTCAGTTCACCGAATAATATGACAATATAAAAATGGAAAATACCGTATTTTTTGCTCTGTAAGCCTCACTTTTTCCCTCCTAAAAAGTAAGGGGAAATGTGTGTGCGTCTTATGGAGCGAATGCAGGCTGCGCAGCTATCCCAGAAGCCAGAACAGCAAGAGGGGTTGCTGCTTTCGCTGCGCAGCGATCCCTCTTGCTGTTCTGGCTTCTGAGATTCAGAATATTTTTTTTCTTGTTTTCCTCCTCCAAAAACTAGGTGCGTCTTGTGGTCTGGTGCATCTTATAGAGCGAAAAATACGGTAATAATAAGGGGAGGGAAACATAAAGGTCAGACTGAGTCCAAACCAAAGACCAGGCGGAACAGCTCTGTCTTGCAGGCCCTGTAGAAAGATGTCAAGTCTCGCAGGACCCTGGTCTCTTGTTCCTTCAAGTTGGGGCCAGTACTGAAAAGGCCCTGGCCCTAGTTGAGACCAATCTAGCCACCTTGCTACCTCCAAAAGGTTTGGGAAGTTCCAGCCTGGCGTAATGCACATTTCTACACACGGCCGCTCGGAAACCGCCGCAGCCCGAACAATCCGCTAGTCCTCAAGAGGGTGAGGGAAAACCGCGCAGGGGAGAGGGGCAGCGGCGTGGTATCTACGGTGGCCTTGAGAAGAGTGAGTTGAGCGAGACTGCCGAGTTGGCAAGTCCCAGGACTTCCCCTGAACCCCAGAACCACACGGGGACGAGATCGGCGGTTCCTTACCGGTCCCGGCTGCTGATTGGACGGGTCGCAGGCCAGCGAGACGAGGTCTTTCAGAGGGTCCTGAGGATTCAGGTGTGGCGGGTACCGTATGGCTGTGTGTTGGAAGTAAGTGGAGGCCGTCTGGGGCAGGATCGAGGTGGTGGGGAAATGTAGCGCGGAGGAAGGGTGAGGGCTTCGGGCGATACCTGCAGGGGGCGACAGATAATAATAATAATAATAATAATAATAATAATAATAATAATAATAATAATAATAATAATTTATTTATACCCAGCCACTCTGGGCGGCTTCCCAAAAAATATTAAAATACTGTAATACATCAAACATTAAAAGCTTCCCTAAACAGGGCTGCCTTCAGATGTCTTCTAAAAGTCAGAGAGTTGTTTATTTCCTTGACATCTGATGGGAGGGTGTTCCACAGGGCGGGCGCCACTACCGAGAAGGCCCTCTGCCTGGTTCCCTGTAGCTTTGCTTCTCGCAGGGAGGGAACTGCCAGAAGGCCCTCGGAGCTGGACCTCAGTGTTCGGGTAGAACGATGGGGGTGGAGACGTTCCTTCAGATATACTGGACTGAGGCCATTTAGGGTTTTAAAGATCAGCACCAACACTTTGAATTGTGCTCGGAAACGTACTGGGAGCCAACGTAGGTCTTTCAGGACCAGTGTTATGTGGTCTCGGCAGCCGTTCCCAGTCACCAGTCTAGCTGCCACATTCTGGATTAGTTGTAGTTTCCGGGTCACCTTCAAAGGTAGACCCACAGAGAGCGCATTGCAGTAGTCCAAGCGGGAGATAACCAGAGCATGCACCACTCCGGCAAGACAGTCCGTGGGCAGGGAGGGTCTCATCCTGCGTATCAGATGGAGCTGCCCTGGACACAGAATTGACCTGCGCCTCCATGGACAGCTGTGAGTCCAGAATGACTCCCAGGCTGCGCACCTGGTTCTTCAGGGGCACAGTTACCCCATTCAGGACCAGGGAATCCTCCACACCTGCCTGCCTCCTGTCCCCCAAAACAGTACTTCTGTCTTGTCAGGTAGAGGAGAGAAACACAGCTTTTTTAAAGCATTTGTTAAACTCGCTCTGTAAAAAAAAATATACCATATTTTTTGCTCTATAAGACTCACTTTTTCCCTCCTAAAAAGTAAGGGGAAATGTGTGTGCTTCTTATGGAGCGAATGCAGGCTGCGCAGCTATCCCAGAAGCCAGAACAGCAAGAGGGATTGCTGCTTTCACTGCGCAGCGATCCCTCTTGCTGTTCTGGCTTCTGAGATTCAGAATATTTTTTCCCTTGTTTTCCTCCTCCAAAAACTAGGTGTGTCTTATGGTCTGGTGTGTCTTATAGAGCGAAAAATACGGTGTGTATTGAGAGTCTCTGCAAGCAGAAAGCTAGTAGTGCAAGGACTGTTACTTTTCTACTTGCGAGGGGTTTCAAAATGAGACGGCTTCCCTGCAACGCAGACACATGAACCCAAAGTGGCATGTTCCAGCTTTAGGGAGAACTCTCCTGCCTTATTTTGCTGGGAGGGACTGGCCTGGCGCTAAGAAATTGACCGCCCCCTTCCTTGGCGACCCCCGACCTACCGCTGTGTACGGCGATGACGGGACGGTGGTGTTGCGTAAAACTGCTCAGCCGGGGCGAAGTATCTTGCGGAGACGGACTGTTGAAGGGAGACTTGTCCATGTCTGGCTTTTTCGGAGAAATCCCTGGGGAGGAATTTGAGGGAGAGTTGACGTGTTTATCCGCAGCAACAGGCCCCCTAAGTTCTGCACCTTGCGCCCTCTAAGTGTGCTTTCCAAGGCAGCCATTAATTTTTTAACTTTTATTATTTATACCAGGCAGAGGCAAACTCTGGCCTGTTTGGGACTACAATTACCATCATCCCTAACAAACAGGAGCAGTGGTCAGGGATGATGGGAATCGTAGTCCCAAACATCTGGGGCGCCGGAGTTTGCCTACACCTGATTTCAAATATATAAAAGGATGTCACATAGAGGGAGAAAGGTTGTTTTCTGCTGCCCCAGAGAAGCGGACACGGAGCAATGGATCCAAACTACAAGAAAGAAGATTCCACCTAAACATTCGGAAGAACTTCCTGACAGTAAGAGCTGTTTGACAGTGGAATTTGCTGCCAAGGAGTGTGGTGGAGTCTCCTCCTTTGGAGGTCTTTAAGCAGAGGCTTGACAACCATATGTCAGGAGTGCTCTGATGGTGTTTCCTGCTTGGCAGGGGGTTGGACTCGATGGCCCTTGTGGTCTCTTCCAACTCTAGGATTCTATGATTCTATGATTTATATTTTTCCATTACAATTTTTCGCATTTCAATGAATACAGCCATAACATTCACAACCATCAACTTCCCTTCCTCCCCTTCTACGGTTCCATTCCTTTATCAACTGCATATTCTAATCACACCCCCTATGCTCACATTTCTCTCTTCCCCCCTATATCTTCAATACTTGTAAAAGCCATTTGCACATTCAGAATGTAGGCACCCTATATATAGAAAGGAGCAAACCAGTGATATTTTAGGGAGCAGACGGGGCCCATGACTTACATCCTAGGAGCCTACACAACACAAAACACTGTATGTAGGTTTTATTTTATTGGTTTTTTATCTTGTATTTTGGAAATGTGCATCCAGTTTTTTCCCCTTTAATTTTTCTTGGACGCCCCCAAGAGAGTGGGGCCCTAAGCTATAGCTTGTTTAGCTTATACGTAAATCCAGTACTGAATATCAGGTGCGGCTCTGATTTAATTCATAAAACTCATCCACCATTCGATGGCAGAAGAGAAACCGGCTTCTGTAATTCCGGGACTGTCCCTGGAAAAACAGGACACTTGGAGGAGATGGGAGAGAACGGTTGAGTTTGGAAGGAACCATTCAAGATAATCTATTCTGCAAGACCCTTGCAATGCAGGAATCGTTTGCTCGAACCCACGACCTTGAGAATTAAATACCCTACCTGTTGCAGCTCTGTCTGAGTCTTGGGCAAGCCTGACCAATAATTTTTAAAACTCCCAAGATCAGTGATGAGGATGAGGATTTATTAAAATTGTATGCCGCCCCAAAACTGCAGGTCTCAGTTCACTGAATAATAGGACAATATAAAAATGGAAAATACCGTATTTTTTGCTCTGTAAGACTCACTTTTCCCCCTCCTGAAAAGTAAGGGGAAATGTGTGTGCGTCTTATGGAGCGAATGCAAGTTGCGCAGGTATCCCAGAAGCCAGAACAGCAAGAGGGATCGCTGCTTTCGCTACGCAGCGATCCCTCTTGCTGTTCTGGCTTATGAGATTCAGAATATTTTCTTTCTTGTTTTCCTCCTCCAAAAACTAGGTGCGTCTTGTGGTCTGGTGCGTCTTATAGAGCGAAAAATACGGCGCATAAGCGATGACTCACACAGAAGACCATTAAAAAAAAATCTTTTTTAAAAATTAAACTTATGAATACGTGGAATAGCTTTGACATCACAGGCCGGGCTCCTAAATCACTCCCCCCCCCATACATAAATCTGACACTGTGTGTGACACCCTACAGAGGGGACCAACTGACCAGAGGGCTGGCACCCACGTGCCCCTGAGCTTAAGAAGGCTGGCAACTCCTGCCATCTCCGACGTCCTTCTGGCAACGGGGTGGAAGACAGGGCAGAGAGAGGGTTAATCCCCTCTCGGCTTAGCCCCTGCCCTCCAGGCAGCGATTTATCTGGGGCAGTCGTTTTACGCGGCGCCACTAAAGGGTTTAGCTCTCTCCCAGACGTTCATTGAGAAGGATTTTACAACCAGAACATCCAGTCCGGGGATTGAAATAAAGCTCTTCTCGCAGAGGATCCGAACACGTCTCTCGTTGGAGGGGAAACGGCGGCCGGCTGGGAGAGCAGGAGTAGGGAAGCCCCGACGTTCCCCACCAGCCAAATGCAGAAAGATACTTTTGGGGACAGGATGCGGGTGGCGCTGTGGGTTAAACAACAGAGCCTAGGACTTGCCGATCAGAAGGTCGGCGGTTCGAATCCCCGTGATGGAGTGAGCTCCCGTTGCTCGGTCCCTGCTCCTGCCAACCTAGCAGTTCGAAAGCACGTCAAAGTGCAAGTAGATAAATAGGTATCGCTCCGGCGGGAAGGTAAACGGCGTTTCCGTGCGCTGCTCTGGTTCGCCAGAAGCAGCTTAGTCCTGCTGGCCACATGACCCAGAAGCTGTATGCCAGCTCCCTCGGCCAATAAAGCGAGATGACGGCAAAGGTGGCAGATGATGGCAAATGTGGCAAAGTTTTTAGCCGGGGCGATCAGAATCAGGTCCACTATTTGACTCTTGGTTCAAAACCCCAAAATGCGTTCTATATGATAGCTGGACCATCAAGAAGGCTGATCGCCAAAGAATGGATGCTTTTGAATTCTGGTGCTGGAGGAGACTCTGGAGAGTCCCATGGACTGCAAGAAGATCAAACCTCTCCGTTCTGAAGGAAATCAGCCCTGAGTGCTCACTGGAAGGACAGATCCTGAAGCTGAGACTCTCCACCTCAGGAGAAGAGAAGACTCCCTGGAAAAGACCCTGATGTTGGGAAAGATGGAGGGCACAAGGAGAAGGGGACGACAGAGGACACGATGGAGGAACAGTGTTCTCGAAGCTACCAGCATGAGTTTGACTAAACTGCGGGAGGCAGTGGAAGACAGGAGGGTGTGGCGTGCTCTGGTCCAGGGGGTCACGAAGAGGTGGACACGACTAAACGACTAAACAACAACATAACTGACTTTATTATTTCGAATTTTTGTGTATCGTATTGTTGTTTTATTGCTGTGGCCGACGGCTGACGCAAATAAAAATTCATTCATTCTCGCTGCTCCCCCAATATTTCCCAGCTATTCCACTCTGCAGCCTCTGGACTGTGTCCTTCTGCAAACCCCTGTTCTAAATCTATACTGCCCTCCTCTTCTCAGGAAGGTGCAGCCCCAAACAAATGCTTGGTTTCCTGAAGGTTTGGGGGCGGCCCGGCTCCCCTCCAACTTACCCCCTTCCATGTCTTCCGTCCAATTGCGGCTGCTACTCGTGGGGGAGCTGGGTGACGTGTAATATTCGCCCCCCGGGCTGCCGTCCAGGTCGTCCTCCATCGAGCCGGACTTATGACGTTTACTCCTGAGGTGAGGCAGAAGGGGGAAGAGCAGTTAGCGTTCAGGTTGTTAACGGAGAAATCTGAGGGCTCCCTTGGGCAAAAAACAAGGACACCAGCCAGGAATCCCAGAGCAAAACAGCAGCCAGTCGGCTTGGTCTTGATTGAAGACGGTCGCCACAGGACTCCCACCTGCCACAAGGTGGAACAAGATGGAAGCCCCGAACAAAAGAGAACCCAAACTTTTATTAGCTGCTAATCCCCATGTTAGGGACACGGGTGGCGCTGTGGGTTAAACCACAGAGCCTAGGACTTGCCGATCAGAAGGTTGGCGGTTCGAATCCCCGCGACAGGGTGAGCTCCCGTTGCTCGGTCCCTGCTCCTGCCAACCTAGCAGTTTGAAAGCACGTCAAAGTGCAAGTAGATAAATAGGTACCGCTCCGGCGGGAAGGTAAACGGCATTTCTGTGCGCTGCTCTGGTTCGCCAGAAGCGGCTTAGTCCTGCTGGCCACGTGACCCGGAAGCTGTATGCCGGCTCCCTCGGCCAGTAAAGCGAGATGAGCGCCGCAACCCCAGTCGGCCATGACTGGACCTAAGGGTCAGGGGTCCCTTTACCTCTACTAATCCCCATGGGACCCCTGATCATTAGGTCCAGTCGTGGCCGACTCTGGGGTTGCAGCGCTCATTAGGAGAAGGCTGAGGGAAGGACGGGGTAGCAAGTGAAGGCGACGAAAGGGTGGGAACACAGCGCCACAACTCCAAGCCCGGACTCACCCGCTGGAGGAAGTGCTGGGGAGCGTCCTCCTCATGCCCGTACTCGAGGGGTTCAAGTCATAGGCGAGGTGCCCCTGCAGCTCCCCAAGGGAGAAATTTGGCCCTGTGCCCGTCACCACCGGCGCTGCGGAGAAGGCAGAAAAAAAGGGGGTCAACGTTTGCTTATGTGCGCCACAACAGCTACAAGAATACTTTTTGGCTCAGAGATGGTAGCAGCAGGAACTCCCTACTCTGGAAGATTGGCAGATAAAGATGGTCGAATACACGGAGTTGGCGAAGTCAACGTGTTCTTTCTTTCCCGTTTACTGCTTTATATTGCATTATTTATTTCCCTCCCCCCCAAAAAAGAGTTCCCGTCCACCATTAATCGCGCGGCCAACCGGAAGTCACATTCTTTATTTCCGGTTCACACCCCATTTCTTAGGTCTCCCCAAGTTACAGTGGTGCCTCGCAAGATGAAAATAATCCGTTCTGTGATTCTCTTCGTCTAGCGGTTTTTTCGTCTTGCGAAGCAAGCCCATTGACGGATTAGCGGATTAGCGGCTTTTAGCGGCTTATCTGCTGATCAGATCAGCTGATAAGCGGCTTAGCATCTTAGAAAAAGGGGGGGAAGGGGAAAAAAAACAGCAGGAACTCGCAAGACATTGTCGTCTTGCAAAGCAAGCCCATAGGAAATTCGTTTTGCGAAGCACCTCCAAAACGGAAAACTCTTTCGTCTAGCGAGTTTTCCGTCTTGCGAGGCATTCGTCTTGCGGGGCACCACTGTATTTTCAATTTATATATTCCCCCCCTTTCTTTCACCTTCTCCCTCAGCTGTCTATTTGTCAATTCCTGCTCGTATACTTTCTGATTCCCTTAAAAACAAAATTAAAAAAGAACAAAAGCAAAACAAAGGAGTTTGTTCTGCCCAAATTGGACGCCATCTTGAATCATGGCTAGGAACCAAATCAGTTTTGTTGACACGGACCGGGAGCAGCAATTCCTCCTTGCACAATTAGGATCGTGCATTTGCAGAGTGCAAGACTGCTTGTGCAAAAGTTAACCTGCTGGCACAACACAGAAAACAAACGAACACCCGAACCACAGGCCAGGTTTTCACGAAGGCCGGCTATACAAGAAGCAGCAAAGAGAGGCCTACTCACTCCGGGAAACTTGGATCAGCTCCGTGACACTGAACACCCCGGACGTGACGAAGTTCTCTTGGAAATCTGTCGCGTCTGCGGAAAAAGGGGGAAAGAGAGATTAATTGAGCACAGGGAGCATAACGACCTGGGAGGAATTGAAACGGGGAAACTAGATGCACAAACAAGATGCTTCACTTTCCTTCTTATTAAAAATAAATAAATTGCCAGGATGAAACAGGAGGCATTCCCTGTTTAAAAGAAGCATTCCCTGTTTAGGGGAGGTATTCTCTGTTTAGAAAAGGCATTCCCTGCTTAGAAGAAGCACTCCTTGTTCAGAGGAGGTATTCTCTGTTTAGAAGAAGCACTCCCTGTTTCGAAGAGGTATTCTCTGTTTAGAGGAGGTATTCTCTGTTTAGAGGAGGTATTCTCCATTTAGAAGAGGCACTCCCTGTTTCGAAGAGGTATTCTCTGTTTAGAGGAGGTATTCTCTGTTTAGAGGAGGTATTCTCCATTTAGAAGAGGCACTCCCTGTTTCGAAGAGGTATTCTCTGTTTAAAGGAGGTATTCTCTGTTTAAAGGAGGTATTCTCTGTTTAGAGGAGGTATTCTCTATTTAGAAGAAGCACTCCCTGTTTCGAAGAGGTATTCTCTGTTTAAAGGAGGTATTCTCTGTTTAGAAGAGTTATTATCCTTTTAGAGGAGGTATTCTCTATTTAGAAGAAGCACTGCCTGTTTAGGGGAAGTATTATCTATTTAGAAAAGGCATTCCCTCTTTAGAAGAAGCACTCCTTGTTTAGAGGAGGCATTCTCTGTTTAGGGGAGGTATTCTCTGTTTAGAAGAGGCATCCCTTGTTTAGAGGAGGTATTCTCTATTTAGAGAAGGTATCCTCTGTTTAGAAGAAGCACTCCCTGTTTAGAGGAGGTATTCTCTGTTTAGAGAAGGTAACCTCTGTTTAGAAGAGGCATCCCTTATTTAGAGGAAGCACTCCCTGTTTAGAGGAGGTATTCTCTATTTAGGAGAGGTATTCTCTGTTTAGAAGAGGCACCCCCTGTTTAGAGGTGGTATCCTCTATTTAGAAGAAGCATTCCCTGTTTCGAAGAAGCACTCCCTGTTTCGAAGAGGTATTCTCTGTTTAGAGGAGGTATTCTCTGTTTAAAGGAGGAATTCTCTATTTAAAGGAGGTATCCTCTGTCTAGAAGAAGCACTCCCTGTTTCGAAGAGGTATTCTCTGTTTAGAGGAGGTATCCTCTGTCTAGAAGAAGCACTCCCTGTTTCGAAGAGGTATTCTCTATTTAGAGGAGGTATCCTCTGTCTAGAAGAAGCACTCCCTGTTTCGAAGAAGCACTCCCTGTTTAGAAGACGTATTCTCTGTTTAGAGGAGATAATCTCTGTTTAGGTACTCCCTGTTTAGCAGAGGCATTCCCTCCTGAGAATCAGGGATGCCTCCGTAGCCAGGATGGCCAGGGAGCAAGGATGACGGGAGTTGTAGCATCTAGAGGCCCTCAGATACCCACATACCTGACCTAAGAGGTACCATTTCCTTACTACATGCCAGAGACGGAGGAATGCCTCTGTTTAGAAGAGGAATTCCCTCTTGAGGAAAGAAGAACGCCTTAGAGGAAAAACGGGGAGCATGGGGGTCTCCAGAGCTTGCAGGACTCCAACGCATATCAGCCCCAGCTGACAGCATGGCCAATGGTCAGGAATGATGGGAGTTGTAGTCCATCGGCATGGCGTTCTCCTCCCATCCCTGCTACAGGGACATAAGACGTTTCTCCTCTTCCCACTTTTGTGCGCTGAGTATTCCTTGACTCACCCAACGTGATGATGGGCTTGCTGTCCTCCTGGTCAGAGCCGATTCCCGTCCTGGGGCTACTGCTTTGATCTGAATCTGAAAAGGAAAGATGGAGGCGTGAGCTTTGCGACTGCAAATGGCCCGGGCTAATGATATCTCTGATTACCTCACATCGAAATCCCTTCAGAGATCCGAAAACAGCATTTGGGACTTTTTAGCTTAAAGAAACCGGGATGCGTGTGGTCTAAACCACAGAGCCTAGGGCTTGCCGATCAGAAGGTCACCGGTTCGAATCCCTGCGATGGGGTGAGCTCCCGTTGCTCGGTCCCTGCTCCTGCCAACCTAGCAGTTCGAAAGCACATCAAAGTGCAAGTAGATAAATAGGTACCGCTCCGGCGGGAAGGTAAACGGCGTTTCCTTCTGATCCGCAAGTCCTAGGCTCTGCGGTTTAGCGAGATAAGCTTGGTGTTAAATGCGGACTGAATCAGCTGCCTCCTCGATGGCTGATCATCGACGGGACTCTATATCTGGGGCAGCCGACAGTCCAATCTTTCCACCGACCGAGATGAGAAAGCAACAAGGTGGAAAGGGGAGAGGAGGCCGAGGGAACGCTCCACGAGGGAGGGGGTTCGAAAAAGGGTGAGGGTCTGCCAGCTCTGCAGGGAAGGGGGGATATAACTGGACTCCCGAGCCCCACAATTGTGCCACAGACAAATGTACAGTGGCACCTCGGGTTACATACGCTTCAGGTTACAGACTCCGCTAACCCAGAAATAGTATCTCGGCTTAAGTACTTTGCTTCAGGATGAGAACAGAAATCGGGCTCCGGTGGCGCGGCAGCAGCGGGAGGCCCCATTAGCTAAAGTGGTGCTTCAGGTTAAGAACAGTTTCAGGTTAAGAACGGACCTCCGGAACGAATTAAGTACTCAAGCTGTGGTACCACTGTAGTTCAAGGGAGCCGTGGGCCCAAAAAAGGTTGCAAAACCCTGGGCTTAAATGCTTGGGTGAGACTGCGTTGCAACCGGTTGACTTTCTGCTGCAGTTTGTGTGTGTGCGCGCGCCGGACCGGACCTCCCTCAAAGGGAGAGCCACGGGGACTCTCCGTGCAGAGAGAGGTGGGGAGGAAAAGCTCACCCACTGCAGCAACTCTCCTCTCCTCCCCACACCCGACTCGCCGGCCCCCTCCTCCCTCCTTCATCAGAAACACAGCTCACGCCTCGGCCAGGCTGCAGCCCAGAACTCTCCGTTCCAGGCTTTCCATCTTATCTAAAAATAATCAGGCTCTCCGGGCCGTCAGCAGAGCAGACGCTGAGCTCAGCAATAATGGTTCCTAGTAGCATCCTGGATTAGACAACCGCGCACCCCCCCACTCTGCTCTGCCAGCCCAGGCTCTGCTCTTTCGGCCCCCACCCCCACCCACAGACAGAACGCCCCACATGCAAACCCCTCTTTCTCTACCTCCTGCAGAACGTTCCCTGCTGATCCTTGAAAGTTTTTGGAACCAGGGTCACATAGCCCAGGTAAAACCAGGGATGTTCCTAGGGGACCAGATTTATCGGACCACACCAGCCCCCTACCTTGCAGAAATTCACTATGTGGAATACCGCAGACTTCTTACAGCGGCTAGATTAAATGTCCTTGACTCTGCGATATTGTGGGGAAGGTACAGGGGAGTACCATACGCCCAGAGAACCTGTCATTGTGCCATGGGTGTGGTTGAGTCCACCGAACACATTCTCTTGACTTGCCCTTCTTATGCAGAGCTTAGACAAAAGACCCACCCCTATGCCAATCTAGCTTCCTACCCGGAGAAAACCAGGTTTTACACTTGCTGAATAACGCCACTAGAGCTATACCTTCCTTGGTGGCCAAATTTCTTTTTTTAGCTTTTAAGCGTCGCAAGGCTTTAATTGATTGTATTGACACGGGGCTATCTGTTTAGCCCATTTTAGTGTTGGCTAAGTTCTAAAATCTTCCTGGAGTTTTTAATTGTGTATTGACAAATTTACTTTTTTCTGACTGACGGTTGAATAAAAGGTTAATGATGATGATGGAACCAGGGTCTTTCTTTCCATGGGTGTTATAGATGTGGCCGTGGGGGGGGGGGAGAGGGGGCAGCTGAAACCCTGCTAGATCCTTAAAAATTATTGATGGTACACAATGAATGTTGGTGCTGGAGGAGACTCTTGAGAGTCCCATGGGCTGCAAGAAGATCCAACCTCTCCATTTGGAAGGAAATCAGCCCTGAGTGCTCACTGGAAGGACAGATCCTGAAGCTGAGGCTCCAAGACTTTGGCCACCTTATGAGAAGAGAAGACTCCCTGGAAAAGACCCTGATGTTGGGAAAGATGGAGGGCACAAGGAGAAGGGGACGACAGAGGACGAGATGGTGGGACAGTGTTCTCCAAGCTACCAGCATGAGTTTGACCAAACTGCGGGAGGCAGTGGAAGACAGGAGGGCCTGGCGTGCTCTGGTCCAGGGGGTCATGAAGAGGCGGACACGAGCAAACGACTAAACAACAACACAATGAATTGAGGCGCTCTCCTTTATACAGTGGTACCTTGGTTCTCAAACTTATTCCGTTCAGGAACTTCCGTTCCGAAACCAAAGCGTTCCAAAACCAAGGCGCGCTGCTTTCCCATAGAAAGCAATGCAAAACGGATTAATCCGTTCCGGACTTTTAAAAACAACCCCTAAAACAGCAATTGAACATGGATTTTGCTATCTAGCGAGACCGTCGATCCATAAAACGAAAGCTACAAACAACCTACTGCAGTCGCACAATCAATCTGTCAGTAGCCAAACTGGGTTCTATACAGTCACAAAAACGCAAAATAAATAGCCAAAACAGCCCTCAGCGTAACAAATCAGAGCACGTTCTGATTCCGAAAAAAGTTTGCAAACCAGAACGCTTAATTCCAGGTTTGCCGTGTTCGGGCTACAAGTTGTTTGAGTACCAAGGCATTTGAGAACCAAGGTGGTCGCTTTTAACCATTTGTCCTTGTTTTTAATCTTTTAAAGGTATGTATATAATCACCTTTGAAGTACAGCAGGACCTTGGTTGTCAAACACTGACGTCCTTTTCCATACCCTCCCACATTTCTCCAATAAAAATAGGTAAAGGGACCCCTAACCATTAGGTCCAGTCGTGGCCGACTCTGGGGTTGCGGCGCTCATCTCGCTTTACTGGCCGAGGGAGCCGGCGTACAGCTTCTGGGTCATGTGGCCAGCAGGACTAAGCCGCTTCTGGCGAACCAGAGCAGTGCACAGAAACGCCGTTTACCTTCCCACCAGAGCGGTACCTATTTATCTACTTGCACTTGGGACGTGCTTTCGAACTGCTAGGTTGGCAGGAGCAGGGACCGAGCAACGGGAGCTCACCCCGTCATTGCGGGGATTCGAACCACCGACCTTCCGATCGGCAAGCCCTAGGCTCTGTGGTTTAACCCACAGCGCCACCCGCGTCCCTCCAATGAAAATAGGGGTGCCCTATTCCAACATCATCATCCTTTTCTTATTTATACGCCCCTTCTCTGACGGTGTTGCCCCAGCCACTCTGGGCAGCTTCCAACATATATAAAAACATAATAAAACATCAAACTTCAAAAAGCCCTTCCCTCTACAGGGCTGCCTTCAGAGGTCTCCTTGGGGTTCTATATTTACTTATTTCCTCTTTTTAAAAAATAATTTATTAGTTGAATATAAGAAAAATAACTCCACACCCTCAAACATTAGACCGATTAAAATAGGGGCGGCCTAAGGGACACTCCGGGGTCAGATCAGAAACCGGGACGGCTTCAGTAAATCCGGGGCTGTCCCTGAAAAATAGGGACGCTTGGAGGGTTCGCCTATTGCTTCTGCGTGAGTTTCTGTTCCGAGCGGGCCTCCCGATTGCAGGATCGGGGACTCGTGCAGAGACACGGCGGGCGTACCTAATTCAAATCTCAGAGTCTTTCAGCAGCAACCATCTT
This sequence comes from Podarcis liolepis, assembly GCF_965112155.1. Classification (NCBI taxonomy): domain Eukaryota; kingdom Metazoa; phylum Chordata; class Lepidosauria; order Squamata; family Lacertidae; genus Podarcis; species Podarcis liolepis. The sequence continues at coordinate 1,891,661 of NC_139572.1, forward strand.
TCATGAAATATGAATGCAAACGTCGGAGGGCGTGCGTGTGTATCGAAATTACCAGTGGGACATTTTGGGGGTCGGATCGGAAACCAGGACAACTTCTGCGAATCCTGGGCTGTCCCTGAAAAATAGGGACACTTGGTAAGGTAAAGGTACCCTTGCCCGTACGGGCCAGTCGTGTCTGACTCTAGGGGTCTGCGCTCATCTCACTTAAGAGGCTGGGAGCCAGCGCTGTCCGGAGACACTTCCGGGTCACGTGGCCAGCGTGACGAAGCTGCTCTGGCGAGCCGGCACCAGCGCAGCGCACGGAAACGCCGTTTACCTTCCCACTAGAAAGCGGTACCTATTTATCTACTTGCACTTAGGGGTGCTTTCGAACTGCTAGGTGGGCAGGAGCTGGGACCGAAAGACGGGAGCTCACCCCACCGCGGGGATTCGAACCGCCGACCATACGATCGGCAAGTCCTAGGCACTGAGGTTTTACCCACAGCGCCACCCGCGTCCCTTCAGGGACACGTGGAGGGTTTGCCTATTGCCTCTGCATGAGTTTCTGTTCTGAGCGGGCCTCCCGATTGCAAGATCGGGGACTCGTGCAGAGACACAGCGGGCATACCCAATTCAAATCTCAGAGTCTTTCAGCAGCAGCCATCTTTCTTGAAATATGAATGCAAACGTCGGAGGGCGTGCGTGTGTATCCAAATCTACTAGCGGGACATTTCAGGGGTCGGATCGGAAACGGGGACGGCTTCTGCGAATCCTGGGCTGTCCCTGGGTAACAGGGCCTGATTCCCATTTCTTTTCTGTTTTTAAAACGGCGCTCACCTGCACAGAGTGGCGCAACTGCCAGGCAGACTCGAGAGCAGCTGTGGTTAATAAAACACGGAGGCCGTGCCCAGCCAGGTACCATGAGCCAAAAAAGACGACGACAAGGGGAGGAATAACCCGTCCAGGAGGGTTGCCAACGATGGCGGCTGTCCGAACTCTCCCTTCAAAATCCTGGCCCCCTGTTTTCATCTGCTGAGCTCGCTCCCGGCTTCAGGAACTGGGCCGGCGCCAGAGCGGCCTGCCAAAAATATTTCTCCTCCCCGTATCTCTTTCCATCTCTCTCTCTCCCTGATCTGCAGGCGTGCTCGCTTTTGGGCTCCCAAAATCCACAGGCCTCCCTCGGCGTCCCGTTTCGCAGGCTCCCCGTCCGGATCCGTCCCGCAGTTGTACGGAAAGGGTTACCGGTGAGGACCCGAGAGCGTCCCATTCAGGGTGCAGTTTTGCACCTGCACCTTCGGTTCGTCCCTATCACAAAATGCCACCCCCCCAAAAAAAATAAAATTTATTTTGGAAACATGTAGCATGCTTTTCCTTGGCTGGAAATTATGGGGTGGTCGTCCCATTCCCCTCCATTTTGTTTGTGTGCAGACACGGTGTTGGAGTGTGTTTGCAAAATTTGTGCCGGGGGGCGATTCGAAAGCAAAATGGGGTGTGTTTACACACCTCCCCAACACGTGGCGAGTGTCGGCAGCCAGGGGGAGGCCATTTTGTAGCCTCCCCCTTCCCTGCCGGCCCACGACGCCCCACCCACCCCACCAACGGCCATTTTGTGCCGAGTTCAAAACCTCGGAGATGGGGAGGAACAGCAGGAGGATGGGGCGGCGGGGGGGAGGAGAACGGACCACGTGGAAAGCAGGGAAAGGAACCCCCCCTCCCAATTTGCCTTTGCCCCTCCGCCACAAAAACAAACCTAAAGTTAAAATGTCAAGGTTGCTACACCGCCACGGGAAAACTTACTAAACGCCCCTCAATTGCTGCAGTCGACAAACTCGATTCCCTACTGACTCCAAAGACCCCCGAGAATCTGATGAAATAACCCAAAGTGCTGTTTCTTTTTTAAAAAATATGTGCCAACGTGGGCAAACCACCATACGGAAATCTCTTTTTTTAAAATTTTGTTTTCTTCCCCCTTCCCTCTCTCTTTCCCCTTAGCTCCATATTCTCTCAAAAGGAGAGGGAATCGGATTTTATTTTATTTATTTTAAATCGAGGGAGGGAGAAGAGGGAGGAAACGAGAGAAAGAGAAAGGGGGGTGGAAAAGAGAGAGAGAGAGAGATGAGGCTTCCAACCGAAAAGAACACACAGTTTGCCAGCTGTTTACTTTGGACATGGAATTTTGGCTCTGGCTCTCGCAGCTTATATATATATATATATTTATTTTCCAAAAAAAAAAAAAAAGGTCTCGTTCCAGGCCTCCAGCCTTTTCCCGGACGGTCCTAAATGCCAACCGCTATCTCCCCGCAGCTCCTCCTCTCTCGTGCGCGACGGCGCATGCATGCGCAAAGGCAGCCATTTTGCAAGCAGCAAAAGGACACCCCGCGACCCGCCGCCGTTCCGAAAAGTTCCTTCCCCGCTTGGCAGCCATCTTTTAACAATTTTTTTTTTCCTTTGAGAATTCCTCTCTGTGCAAAGAGGCAGATCGCCTGCCAAGCGAAAGGGAAGGGCGCCAGGCCGTTGGGCTCAGGAATAGGGGAGGGTTGGCTCCGCACTGGTACACAAACACACACACACTCTCTCTCTCTCTCGATATATTTTTCATTTGGGTTCCGGAAAGGAGCCGCTGGCCGGTACCCGTTGGCAAAGAGGCGCGGCCCATCTCTTGGGGAACTAAGCAAGAAAAGGCAGGGAGAGGAAAAGGACAGGAGCTTTTCCCTCCCTCGTCCCATTTGCAAAAGTTTCGGGTTGTTTTTTAAACGCACAATTTTCCGGAAGCTGTTTTTCCCCCTATTATTATTATTAAGTATTTTTTATTAGGGATTTCAACATAATTTATCAAGAATACATCATCTTCATTCCCCCCCTTTCCCCCCTCCCCCTAAAAAGAACATAAAGTCAAGCAATCGATTAAAACACACCTTAAATTCAGAATAAGATCAGATGGTGACCCACGAATTATAACTACAACTCTAGGAGTTGGGAACACCCAGTCAGTTGGGTGGGGTATAAACAGTAAAATTGTTCTTATGGTGATGACTGAATAGGACGTCCCTATTTTTGTCAGAGAAATGTTGAAGGGTATACTCTCAGGCGCTTCCCAGTTCCTGTCCTGCGTTTGTTGGCAGCCCTCCATGGCTTAACCGCTTCCGGAAAACCGGCAAGAGAAACTGATGGATTATGCGGAATTGGTGAAACGGACGCATAAACGGACGCGTCTCCACCCCCATCGTTCTACCCAGACACTGAGGTCCAACTCCAAGGGCCTTCTGGCGGTTCCCTCACTGCGAGAAGCCAAGTTACAGGGAACCAGGCAGAGGGCCTTCTCGGTGGTGGCGCCCTCCCTGTCGAACGCCCTCTCATCAGATGTCAAAAAGAAAAACAACTACCAAACTTTTAGAAGACATCTAAAGGAAGCCCTGTTTCGGGAAGCTTTTAATGTTTGATGTATTATAGTGTTTTAATATTCTTTTGGAAGCCACCCAGAGTGGCTGGGGAAGCCCAGCCAGATGGGCGGGGTATAAATAATAAATTATTATTATTATTATTATTATTACATGACAAGGATAACTGTGACGTTAAAAAAGAATGGGAACCTTTCACAAAGTGCTTAAAGGAACAACAAAGTGAACTGGACTCCTGGGCAGGTTTTGAGCAAACACTCACAAACTCTTTATTGGTAATATAGGTAAAAGTAAAGGGACCCCTGACCGTTAGGTCCTGTCATGACCGACTCTGGGGTTGTGGCGCTCATCTCGCTTTACTAGCCGAGGGAGCCGGCGTACAGCTTCCAGGTCATGTGGCCAGCAGGACTAAGCCGCTTCTGGCGAACCAGAGCAGCGCACGGAAACGCCGTTTACCTTCCCGCCGGAGTGGTACCTATTGATCTACTTGCACTTTGACGTGCTTTCGAACTGCTAGGTGGGCAGAAGCAGGGACTGAGCAACGGGAGCTCACCCCGTCACAGGGATTCGAACCGCCGACCTTCCGATCAGCAAGCCCAAGAGGCTCCGCTGTTTAGACCGCAGCGCCACCCGCGTTGGGGTTATCATAAAAGATGCGGGAGGAAATGATGAACAACGGGACCCGCAAAGGGCAGGAGGGAAGTCCAGGAAATTCTCTGGAATATTGTTTTTATGTTGGAAAATTCTAACCTGAAAAACCAAATAAATTATTTCTTTTTTTAAAAAAATGGATCGATACAGCAAGGCTCTCCTTAGCAGTTTGTTTCGGACCGTGCGTGAAACCAAATCCAGCCTCCAGACCAACACGGAAGCCCCTTAACCAGTTTCCAAACTGGTGGGTAGAATCTCTCCCTCGCTGCTTCTTCTTCTTCCTCCAGAGGTACTTCTTCTGAATACCTCCCTCGCTGCCATTCTGAGCTCGCCACCCTGTCTACACCAGTCCGACGCAAATGTTCCATTTATTCATTAAAGGCCCTTTAATCTTCTGATGTCTGCAGCATCGCCATGCCTCCGGCAGGCTCCCTCCTCCCCGGTATACGTTTGAATTCTTCGCCAGCCGGAAGAGCGAATCTGTTGCTATCTGGACCGAGAGACCAAGTGGCTTTACTCGGCACAAACTATTGTTTGGAGGGAGGGTTGGTCCCCAGCGCTAGTTGTACACAGAGCAGATCCGAGAAAATGGAAGGAGTAACTTAAGAGTCTTTGGGGTCTACTCTTGAGGGGTGTTTTAAATCAGAACCAGTGAAGTGAGTGCCTGGAGGCGGTTGGAGGATGGATGGTGGCTAACGGATTGAGGTTGAATCCTGACAAGACAGAAGGACTGTTTTGGGGGGACAGGGGGCGGGCGGGTGTGGGGGACTCCCTGGTCCTGAATGGGGTCACTGTGCCCCCGAAGAACCAGGTGCGCAGCTTGGGAGACATTTTGGACTCACAGCTGTTCATGGAGGTGCAGGTCAATTCTGTGTCCAGGACAGCTCCATCTGGTATGCAGGATGAGACCCTCCCTGCCTGCAGACTGTCTGGACAGAATGGTGCATGCTCTGGTTATCTCCCGCTTGGACTACTGCAATGCGCTCTACGTGGGGCTACCTTTGAAGGTGACCCAGAAACTGCAACTAATCCAGAATGCGGCAGCCAGACTGGGGACTGGGAGCGGCCGCCGAGACCATATAACACCGGTCCTGAAAGACCTACATTGGCTACCAGTAGTTTCAGAGCACAATTCAAAGTGTTGGTGCTGACCTTGAAAGCCCTAAATGGCCCAGTATCCCTGAAGGAGCGCCTCCACCCCCATCGTCCACCCCGGACACCGGGGTCCATCTCCTGAGGGCCTTCTGGCAGTTCCCTCCCTGTGAGAAGCGAGGTTACAGGGAACCAGGCAGAGGGCCTTCTTGGCGGTGGCGCCCTTCCTGTGGAACGCCCTCCCATCAGATGTCAAGTAAATAAACAACTATCTGATGTTTAGAAGACATCTTAAGGTAGCCCTGTTTAGGGAAGCTTTTAATGTTTGACGTTTTTCCGTGTTTTTAATATTCAGTTGGGAGCTGCCCAGAGTGGCTGGGGAAACCCAGCCAGATGGGTGGGGTATAAATGAATTATTATTATTATTATTATTATTATTATTATTATTATTATTATTATACTGACCTGTGCCTCCATGGACAGCTGTAGGTCCAAAATGACCCCCAGTCTGCACACCTGGTCCTTCGGGGGCACAGTCACCCCACCCGAAGGCACACTACATTGTCTCTTGAGACAGACAGGTGTCTCAACCCTGAGTACGATCTTGTTGGTCGCAAGACTCTACTGTGTTATAGAGCATCCATTCGTTATCTTCCACCATCACCCTCTTTATTCTTCCTTCCTCCTCCTCCTTCCTTCCAGCGCTCACCATTTCCTTCCTATTTTCTAGATCCCCCCCCCCCCGCCCCTATTACAATTTCAAAGATCCCTTTGATCAAATCCCGAATCCCAGCTGCTGGGAACCGCAGGAGGGGAGAGCTGCTCTTGAGTTCGAATTCTGCTCTCGGGGGTTTTCGCAGGCACCCGGTTGCCCCGCTGCGAGGCGCTGGGCTGGAGAGGCCTCTTCTTAGCTCCTTTTGACAATCAATATCATTATTTTCTCGGCTGTTGGCCGATGCCCCCGGGTGGCTGGCAAGGAACGGCTTAAACCGGAGCGAGGGAGCCCTCAAAAAGTTCTTTTTGGGTGTGTGTGTGTGTGGAGGCAAGGAGGAAATGGCTGAGCCAAGCAAATCGATAGCTTGTTTTCTTCTTCGGAGGGAGGAGAGGAGCCCAGCCCTGACTCTCATGACCTGGATCGAAGCCATCGATTCAACATCTCATTTGCAACACCAGACACCTAGCTGCATTTCTAAAACCTCAAGCGCTGGGCTGGACTGCGCACGCCCCGGCTGCTGCTGCTGCTGTTTCGAATCCTCGACCTTTGGAAAGCGAGGGCGAAAAAGGGCTTTGTTCCCTCCTCATTGGCCGGACGGGGAAAGGACCTGCGGTTTGGTTGCAAATCAAACGTGAGGACTAGAAACCTCTCAGAGTATTTCGGTGGCGCTGTGAGTTAAACCACAGCTGGCAGCTCCCTCGGCCAGTAAAGCGAGATGAGCGCCGCAACCCGAGAGTTGGCCACGACGGGACCTAATGGTCAGGGGTCCCTTTACCTTTAAGGCCAATTTTTAAAAATGTAGTATAAACACCAACAATTGGGAAACACTGGCCTGCGAGCGCTCCAGTTGGAGAACAGCCTTTCCCAAAGGTGTCCTGGGCTTTGGAGACACTCGAACTAAGGACACAAGGGAGAAACATGCTAAGAGGAAGGCACGCTTGGCAAATCCACACCAGGATCAACTCCGGCCCGGAAACCTATGTCCCCATTGTGGAAGGACGTGTGGATCCAGAATTGGCCTCCACAGTCGCATACGGACTCACTGCTAAAACTGTGTTTATGGAAGACGATCTTACTCGGCTACGAGGGATTGCCAAAGAAGAACTCCCAGCAACCTTGGCCATTGGGCTGGCAACATCTGGAGGGGCGCAGAGGATCCCCCAACATTTGGTATGGCAGCTGTCAAGCGCCTCAAAACAGTGGCCGCAGACTGGATGGACATTGGGTTTTTGAGTCGGGGGGAAATTTCCGGCTTGAGTAACTCCTGTCTTCTTCAACCCTAACATTCTTGCTTGCTTTCCTTCTCTTCCTCCTCTTTCCCTTTTTGCTTTCTCTTCCCCCCCCTCTCCACCGGGAGGGGGCCCTCCCCCAGCTAGCTGCCTCTGATGGGAACTGCGGCCTGTCGTAACCGTAATTGCTCCGGAAAACATCCAAGCCCCAGAGGCCTTTGAAGGAGGAGGCGGCGAATCTGCAGAACATACGGCTACCGGCGGGTAGCCACAATGGCTGTGTCCCCCCTGTCCCTCCCGCCGCCGCCTTCACTGCCAGAGGCCGTTGAATGCCTATTTCTGCAAAACCGCAAGAGGGGAGAGTTGTTCTCAGGTCAGAACATGGAGCAAACATGTTTCCTCCTCCGGTGGAGGGTAGGACTCGAACCCACGACTTCAAGCGACAAGTAAGGAGCTTCCGACTCAGGAAGGACTTTCTGACAGGGAGAGCTGGTGGATGGTGGTGAAGTCTCCATACTTGGAGGTTTTTAACCAGAGGTTGGAGGGCCAACTGTCGGAGGTGCTTTGGCCAAGATTCCCGCATTGCGTGGGGTTGGCCTAGATGCCTCTGGGGGTCCCTTCGAACTCTTAAGATTCTACAATGCTACGAAAGAAAGGAAAACACCATATAAATTCTAAGGCTGGTTGCCCCGCCAGTCATAACGCTGTAAACGAGCGAGGTCCCAACCGAAGAATGATGGCAAATTGAGCTGATGGAATATATGCAGCTTGCTTTAAGAGGCATTGTGGGAATTGAAGAGACTAATAATAATAATAATTTATACCATGCCCATCTGGCTGGGTTTCCCCAGCCACTCTGGGCGGCTCCCAACAGAATATTAAAAATAGAATCAAACGCTTCCCTAAACTTGGCTGCCTTCAGATGCCTTCCAAAAGTCAGATAGTTGTTTATTTCCTTGACATCTGATGGGAGGGTGCCACCACCGAGAAGGCCCTCTGCCTGGTTCCCTGTAACCTCGCTTCTCGCAGGGAGGGAACCGCATGAAGGCCCTCGGAGCTGGACCCTGGTGTCCGGGCTGGACGATGGGGGTGGAGACGATCCTTCAGGTATATGAAAATAACAACAATAATAATCATTTATTATTTATACCTCGCCCATCTGGCTGGGTTTCCCCAGCCACTCTGGGCGGCTTCCAGCACAATATTAAAATAAAGTAATGCATCAAACATTAAAAACTTCCCTAAAAAGAACGAGGGAGCTAGAGAATCAGGGATCCCTGGAGGGATTAAAGGTAAAGGGACCCCTGACCATTAGGTCCAGTCGTGACCGACTCTGGGGTTGCGGCGCTCATCTCGCTTTATTGGCCGAGGGAGCCGGCGTACAGCTTCCGGGTCATGTGGCCAGCAGGACTAAGCCGCTTCTGGTGAACCAGAGCAGTGCACGGAAACGCTGTTTACCTTCCCGCCAGAGCGGTACCTATTCATCTACTTGCACTTTGACGTGCTTTCGAACTGCTAGGTTGGCAGGAGCAGGGACCGAGCAACGGGAGCTCACCCCATGGCGGGGATTCGAACCGCCGACCTTCTGATCGGCAAGCCCTAGGCTCTGTGGTTTAACCCACAGCACCACCCGCACCCCAAATTTCCCTTGAGACAGTCTTGAAACCTCTTTTGTTGACCACTGTCATTACGCTTTCCATTTTTAAGTCCAGAATAGAGTAGTTGCTTTGGAAGACGATCATCAGGCATCCGCACAACACGACCAGTCCAATGAAGTTGATGTTGAAGAATCATCGCTTTGACACTGGAGATCTTTGCTTCTTCCAGTACACTGGCATTAGTTCCCAAGTGATGGGTAACATTTTTCGGAGACGCCGTTGATGGAATCTTTCGAGGAGTTGGCGTTTATAAGTGTAGCCCAGGAGGGACACAATTTTCCCCATCTGTGCCCCTTAGGAAGCCTCTGTTGTCCAGGTTGCCCATTTTACAGGTGAGCACCACTGAGGCGCGGGGGTAATTGCGACCCTCCCAAACTTAATGCCCCTTCTCACCAGCAGCTGTGAGGTTTGGGCTCCCAAATGTCCACAGGATGCAAAATATGCGTGCCGTAAGTCGACGCTTTACGAATTTTCAGGGGGATTTCTTTTTACAATTTTTGTTAAAAGATTCGCAGACTGAATATGCATATTTTTTTTGAAAATTCGGCTGAGATAAGAGAGTAAGGCTCTTAATCTCAGAGCTGTGATTCCGAACCCCACATTGGGCTAAAGATTCCTATATTGAGCGGGGGTGTCGGAATAGATAATAGATACCCACGTGGTCCCTTCGAACTCTCCTATTAAAAGAGAGATAGAAAGAAGAAATGGATATCACCGCTGCAGAAATCTGGGGGACGGAGTTTAAGACTGGGAAAAAGTGTTTCCGCCCATTGTACTTTTCTCCGATTTTGTCGAACTTGTATCACAAGAAAATCTTTAATATTTTTTTTAAAAAAAGATTGAAAAAGTGAAGACACAGAACTCACAACGGCAGTCCATCCCCGTTTCTGAAGAAGCATGCCTGAGTGTGCTCTTTAGGAAGAACCAGACAGCGAGTCTGAAGTCTGCAAACTTTTTAACAATGCGTCCAACACGCCCAACAGGAGAGGCGTTGCAAAACACCCACACCCCGGGCTGCTGGAAATTAAGATTTTTCCTCCCCCCCCCCTTCCTTCGTTTGAGCGGAAGTTCAGGCATTAAAATACGAGGGTGCAAGATTGTGGGCTGCAGCAATTCAAACGGCACTGTTGTGTGTGCGTAGAAATCAAATACATGTGTGTGCATGTGTTTAAATGTATATATAAAATTGGAACAGCCCCCCCTTTTTTGCAGAAGCACAACCCTCTCCCTCTGCAAAAAAAATAACCCCCCACAATACACATTTCTCAGGACCACAGAGTCTGAGTTTCAGCGCACACAGAGAACACAACAGCCCTTTATATAAAACCCGGAAGATCCCTGATTGTATAATCGCCTCCGCCGCTTATATAATCGCCAGGGTGAAACAATTTGTTCCTGCTGCAAATCCTGGCTGAATCTGCCAGAGTTGGTCTGGCCGATGGAGCCTGAAGCTTTGGGGGGGTGGTGGAGGGGGAGAGAGCGAGAGGAAGGGCAGCGTCAAGGCGGTTGCCAACTTACCCCCCTTGCCTTTGCTCCTGCGCCTTAACAGCGGCTGCAATAACTTAGGGTTAGCATTTCCACACACACCCCAGTGGTGCTGGGGGGTGCCAGCGTTTTAGGAAATACTCGTGAGCCCCCAAAAGGCATGTTTGCAAAGGAGGCTGCCCAGCACAACTCTGTAGAAGCTGGTGTTTGCCTCCTTTTCGGAGTGTGGGGCCGATTTTGCGGTTCCTAATGTGTGCCCTGGGAGAAAAGCAATGACAAACCTAGACAGCATCTTAAAAAGCAGAGACATCACCTTGCCAACAAAGTTCCGTATAGTTCAAGCTATGGTTTTCCCAGTAGTGATGTATGGAAGTGAGAGCTGGACCATCAAGAAGGCTGATGGCCGAAGAATGGATGCTTTTGAATTCTGGTGCTGGAGGAGACTCTTGAGAGTCCCATGGACTGCAGGAAGATCCAACCTCTCCATTCTGAAGGAAATCAGCCCTGAGTGCTCACTGGAAGGACAGATCCTGAAGCTGAGGCTCCAAGACTTTGGCCACCTCAGGAGAAGAGAAGACTCCCTGGAAAAGACCCTGATGTTGGGAAAGATGGAGGGCAGAAGGAGAAGGGGACGACAGAGGACGAGATGGTGGGACAGTGTTCTTGAAGCTGCCAACATGAGTTTGACCAAACTGTGGGAGGCAGTGGAAGACAGGAGGGCCTGGCGTGCTCTGGTCCAGGGGGTCACGAAGAGGCGGACACAACTAAACGACTAAACAACAACAATGTGTGCCCCCTTGCATTTGATTAAATACTTTTTTGCGGGCCGCAAAAAAAGAGAGAAGCCCATAGAGGAGGGTGCCTAGCGCATCTCTGTATTATATGTCACTTTTCCCGCTGATTCTGTGTTGGGGAGGGGAGGTGCTTTTGCATGAGGTTCCTCCATGTGGTCTGTTTTTCCGACGTAAAGGTAAAAACAGAATGAACTCCGTCTCAGCGGTGGTTCCCGTTGCATCTCTGCAGGAGTTGCAAGTTAATTCTGTGTCCAGGGCAGCTCCATCTGGTACACAGGATGAGACCCTCCCTGCCTGCACACTGTCTCGCCAGAGTGGTGCATGCTCTGGTTATCTCCCGCTTGGACTACTGCAATGCGCTCTACGTGGGGCTGCCTTGGAAGGTGACCCAGAAACTGCAACTAATCCAGAATGTGGCAGCTAGACTGGGGACTGGGAGTGGAGACCATATAACACCGGTCCTGAAACACCTACATTGGCTCCCAGGACGTTTCCGAGCACAATTCAAAGTGTCGGTGCTGACCTTGAAAGCCCTAAACAGCCCAGTATCCCTGAAGGAGCGTCTCCACCCCCATCGTCCAGCCTGGACACTGAGGTCCAGCGCCGAGGGCCTTCTGGCGGTTCCCTCCTTGCAAGAAGTGAGGTTTCAGGGAACCAGGCAGAGGGCCTTCTTGGTGGTGGCACCCTCCCTGTAGAACGCCCTCCCTTCAAGTAAATGCCCTGGTTTTTGAACGATTTTCAGAAGCCAAACAACTTCCAAGCCTCCTATTTCATTTTTTCACCACTGACTTTTCAGCCAGCCCATTGATCCTTGGTTTTCGAACTTTTCAAACTTCTGGAACGGATTAAATATAATAATAATAATAATAATAATAATAATAATAATAATAATAATAATTTGTTATTTATACCCCGCCCATCTGGCTGGGCTTCCCCAGCCACTCTGGGCGGCTTCCAAAAAAATATCAAAATACTGTAATACATCAAACATTAAAAGCTTCCCTAAACAGGGCTGCCTTCAGATGTCTTCTAAAAGTCTGGTCGTTCTTTTTCTCTTTGACACCTGATGGGAGGGCGTTCCACAGACAAGAGGTGGCCAGGCGAGGTCCCTGCGCCTTTAAACCCCGAATGTGCCTTGCGTCTCGGCCCCGCCTTGTCCTCGCCTGACCCCTGCCGAAGGCAAACCCCAGCCCATTCCCTGGGCGGGTCTGACCCACATTCCTGGCCAGGGCGAGGAGGAATGGAAAAGCAGAGAGAGGAGGAGCCGAATTTCCCCCCTTTTTCCTTTCCTCCCCCAGAGCCGGTTTAGAATTTCACCCTTTGCTCCAAAGACTCACAGAAGGCATTTTTTAAAAAATTATGCGAACCCCACCTTTTAAAAACCCCTACGGTATTGTATACATTTCCCATAGATTTCAGAGGAGGCACCCAGAGGTCATCCAGCCCAACCCGCTGCAAAGCGCAGGAATATTCCCCCCCCTCCTTTGCCGCAAGTCGCTTCAAGACCTTTGAGTGACGAGCCACGATAAGTTTAATAAATAATAATAATAATAATTTTTATTTATACCCCGCCCTCCCCAGCCAGAGCTGGGCTCAGGGTGGATAACACCAGTAAAATTACAATTAAAAACATAATATTGCGGGGGGACGGACCAATTTAAAATACAGGTTAAAAACACAGTTTAAAATGCAGGCTCGTTTTAATAATAACCCCCAAATGGCATCTCTGGGTACTGTTGAGGTCGCCCCCCGCCTGAAACCCTAGCCATGCAATTCTTAATCACAGGGCCACGGGTTTGAATCCCGACGTTGGGCAAAAGATTCTTTCATTGCAGGGGGTTGGAATGGATGAAGTCCCTTTCCACTTCTCCAATTCTGGGACCCTATTCATCTGCTTCAAGTTAAATCGGCCCTTTATTCAGAACCGTGTTGTTGTTTTTTAAGGAGAAGCCACAGGTCAGAACAGAAAGCCCTGGGACCAATCAATCAGTCAGTCAGTCAGTCAATCAATCAATCAATCAATCAATCAATCAGGGATTCTTTCATCATACGGGGTTCGACTAGATGTCCTTTGAAGGCCCCTCACAACTCTGCCATCACGTGATTCCAATTCTGCCATCCTATCCTCCAGTTGGTGACAGCAGCCACAAAAGACGCCTGCTTCTTGGGAGAAAAGCAATGACAAACCTAGACAGCATCTTAAAAAGTAGAGACATCACCTTGCCAACAAAGGTCTGTATAGTTGAAGCCAGGGTTTCCCCAGTAGTGATGTATGGAAGTGAGAGCTGGACCATCAAGAAGGCTGATCGCCGGAGAATGGATGCTTTTGAATTCTGGTGCTGGAGGAGACTCTGGAGAGTCCCATGGACTGCAAGAAGATCCAACCTCTCCATTCGGAAGGAAATCAGCCCTGAGTGCTCACTGGAAGGACAGATCCTGAAGCTGAGGCTCCAAGACTTTGGCCACCTCATGAGAAGAGAAGACTCCCTGGAAAAGACCCTGATGTTGGGAGAGATGGAGGGCGCAAGGAGAAGGGGATGACAGAGGACGAGATGGTGGGACAGTGTTCTCGAAGCTACCAGCATGAGTTTGACCAAACTGCGGGAGGCAGTGGAAGACAGGAGGGCCTGGCGTGCTCTGGTCCAGGGTGTCACGAAGAGACGGACACGACTAAACGACAACAACAACAAATTCTCCAGCCGGCCAAGAGATTTTAGCAAGGCCAGGGGTGATTCCCCTCTCCATCCATTTTAGCGCCTTGTGGCAGAGAGTTCCGTAGGTCAACCCGGCATCACCAACAGCACACTGAGTCAAAGAGGGAGTTGCCCTGAATCTACCACCTATGGTTTTTATCCTTACGGCATTTTACCTATGCCAGCGTCTTACGTTCTCAACGACGCCCCACTAAACTAAGACACGTCTGGGTCTTGCAATCTGCGCCCATTCAAAAGGAGTGGGGTCCCTCTCCCATCACAAACAAACAAAACCCACCCTCCACAATGGGGTGGGGGGCACAGCCCCCACAGCCATTGTTTTCTGCTTCGCCAGTTGGCTGATGCCAGCATTGCCCAGCCGCCATCTGGAGAAAACTTGATTTTTTTTTCCAGGACAGAGACAAGAGAGGGGCTCTTTTCCCAGCCACTCCGGGGTTGGCTTTGGGGGGGGGGGTGAGCGTCGCCTCACCACCTGCCGCCCATCTGCCCAAGGCTGGCACTGCCATCTGCGCGGCCTCATCTGTGGGGTGCCAAGACCAACAGCTGCTGTCGGGTTTTCCCTGATGGGCACCGGTGCCAAGACTCTGGGGCCTCTCCAAAACGGCGGCCTGCGTCGGAGAGAGTGGTGTCGAATGGTGCCAGCCGTGGGCATCAGGTTCCCTTTTGGGTGGGGCGGGGGGTCTTCTAGCATGCCAAGAGAGGGAGGGAATTAAAGCAGGCACACACACACACACACACACACACACACACACACACACACAAACATATATACAGAGAGGAGAGGTCTTTGTCCTGGGGCCACGCGAATTAAACCGCGCGCCGTTAATTGTGCAATTAGGGAGACGAAAACGGCCGCTTATTTATCAAAAGTCTTTCCAGAGAGGGGAATTGAGAGATAGCAGCTGCCCCAATATCTGTCTATCTCTCCGGCTGCCCGCCGTATTGTTTTCAGGACGGATAAAAGAAAATGTCCGGCTTTGAACTACGGTGACCAGACTGAGGATGGGGGGAAATTCCTGGAGGTGGAAAGGATTATCGAGCCACAAGGGCTAGGCTCTACATGGTCAGAGGAATTAAACATCTCTGAAGACCAGTTTCTGGAAAATGCAGAAGAGGAGAGTGGCTTTGTTTCTCGAACCTTTCTTATGGGCAACTGGTCGGCCGCGGTGAGAACAGGAAACTGGGTTGCATACCCTCCAACGTTTCTCCCCTGAAAAGAGGGACGCCCTATTCCATCCCCTCCAACGTTTCTCCCTTGAAAATAGGGACGTCCTATTCCATCCCCTCCAACGTTTCTCCCTTGAAAATAGGGACGTCCTATTCCATCCCCTCCAATGTTTCTCCTGTGAAAATAGGGGTGTCCTTTTCCATCCCCTCCAACGTTTCTCCCTAGAAAATAGGGACGTCCTATTCCATCACCATCATCATTTTAATATTTATACCCCACCCATCTGACTGGGTTTCCCCAGCCACTCTGGGCGGCTTCCAACAGAATATATAAAAACATTAAACATCAAAAGAACTTCTCTATCCGGGGCTGCCTTCAGATGTCTTCTAAAGGTTGTATCGTTACTTATCTCCATGGCTCAGGGGTCGCATAACTCCATTTCTCCAATGAAAATAGGGACGTCCTATTCCATCTCCTCCAACGTTTCTCCCCTGAAAATAGAGACGTCCTATTCCATCCCCTCCAACGTTTCTCCCCTGAAAATAGGGACGTCCTATTCCATCCCCTCCAACGTTTCTCCCGTGAAAACAGGGACATCCTATTCCATCTCCTCCAACGTTTCTCCCCTGAAAATAGGGACATCCTATTCCATCCCCTCCAACGTTTCTCCCCAGAAAATAGGGACGTCCTATTCCATCCCCTCCAACGTTTCTCCCATGATAATAGAAACCGATTCTCTGCTACCAAAGACACAGAAGAGCACCCGTCATTTGGATCGAGGCCCAAAAACCCATCCGGCACTTAGAGCGTTTAAAAGCCTTCTATAAAATATTTAAGTCCGCAGAAGCACCGCTTCCATCTTTGAGCGGCGGCAAGCCGGTCTCGTTGCAGAATTTCGGGAGCAGCAATCTGTAGATTTCTTTACTACCCAGGAAAAGAACAACCACTCTACTGACTCTTCAGTTGCGATTCCTTCATTGCAACCGTACAATTCTATGATTCTTAGGTTTAGGGTTTTCTGGACTACAGTTCCCATGATCCCTGGTCCCGCTCGCTAGGCATGATGGGAGTTGTAGTGCAGAAACAGCTGGAGAACCAAGTTTCGGAAACATTGCTTTAAGAGGCATGGTGGGAATGAAAGAGAATATATACATATGTATGAAAAAGAACGAGGGAGAAAAGGAATCAGGGGCGATTCCGTCCAAAGGTCAGAAAGGATTTAAGAATAGCACTGGAAAATGATCCATAATGAACTGAAAAAGTGGTTTAAAAATACTTTCCCCCCAAAATCCAGAGTCCTTTCTGTTGGGGATAATTCATACGGAAATTCCCAGGTGTCAGAAAAGGCTATTCATGTATGCTGCTACTGCGGCCCGTGTTTTGTTAACCCAAAAATGGAAAACGACCGAGGTCCCAACCAAAGAGGAATGGCAATTTGAGCTGATGGAATATACGCAGCTTGCAGACTTAACATATAGAATAAGAGAACAAGAAGAATATATGTTTAAAAAAGACTGGAAAACGTTTATTGAATATATGGGTGAAAATTGTGTATATTTGAAAACTGGGGCAGCATTAAGATAAACTCAGCAGTGCAAATAAGTTTCGATGGCTGCAATAACGGAAAACCGATTGGCATGGCTTTTGCAAAATATGCAGGGATTTCTGATATGCAAAATGAAGAAGAGAAGCCACTGATGTCTGAAGGATGTAAAGCGAGTGCTTTAAATTGCCAAACAGAAAATTAAATAAAATTTACATATAAAAATAAGAATGCCAGTGTGGCTGAATGGGCCAATTGCTGTAAGAAAACTGGCTGCCGGATGATTTAATGGGCTGTGGTGTTGGGATAGAGGAGGGGTGCAGAGTGAGACATGGAGATGACACAACTTTGATGGCAGAAAGTGAGGAGGAATTAAAGAACCTTTTAATGAGGGTGAAAGAGGAGAGTGCAAAATATGGTCTGAAGCTCAACATCAAAAAACCGAAGATCATGGCCACTGGTCCCATCACCTCCTGGCTAATAGAAGGGGAAGAAATGGATGCAGTGAGAGATTTTACTTTCTTGGGCTCCATGATCAAGGAAGATGGTGACAGCAGCCACGAAATTAAAAGACGCCTGCTTCTTGGGAGAAAAGCAATGACAAACCTAGACAGCATCTTAAAAAGCAGAGACATCACCTTGCCAACAAAGGTCCATATAGTTAAAGCTATGGTTTTCCCAGTAGTGATGTATGGAAGTGAGAGCTGGACCATAAAGAAGGCTGATCGCCGAAGAATGGATGCTTTTGAATTCTGGTGCTGGAGGAGACTCTTGAGAGTCCCATGGACTGCAAGAAGATCACACCTATCCATTCTGAAGGAAATCAGCCCTGAGTGCTGACTGGAAGGACAGATCCTGAAGCTGAGGCTCCAAGACTTTGGCCACCTAATGAGAAGACAAGACTCCCTGGAAAAGACCCTGATGCTGGGAAAGATGGAGGACACAAGGAGAAGGGGACGACGGAGGACGAGATGGTGGGACAGTGTTCTCGAAGCGACCAGCATGAGTTTGACCAAACTGCGGGAGGCAGTGGAAGACAAGAGGGCCTGGCATGCTCTGGTCCAGGGGGTCACGAAGAGGCGGACACGACTAAATGACTAAACAACAGCAAAGCAGAGTGAGACCCCTGGGTCCACTGGGCAGTCCATTGGGTGTACTGCAGACACCGACTGGCAGCCATTCCCAGGGTGCCTTTGCCTTCCTGGAAATGCCAGTGAGAATTCGAACTCAGACCACCTGCACGGAAAACCCTGACCCCAAAGCAAGTCAAATATCGGGTTGTCGTGGGTCTTACCTGCCTGGAAAAAGCCCTTGCAACAGAACTGGCTCCCTTCTTAGGTCTCGGCCATGCAGACACCCCTTTCCAGCCCCCCACCCAAAAAGAAAAAAAGGGAGAGGGGGGAAACCCCTGCAGCTGTCAGTGTCAGATAGCGGATCCCCGAGAGAAATCATTTTTACGCGCCCTCCTGGCTGCCCAGAGAAGCTGGCACCCCCGTCTTTGCCAAGGCGAAATGAGCTTCCCTAATGGAGTTCTTGGCAGGGAAACGTCGGCATTTTGGGCTGGGGAGGAGACTGGTTTGGCGGCGGCTGGGGGAGAGGGAGAGGGAGGGAGGGGGCGCCATGGCAGCTGCTGCCAAGCGTGGCATCGAATGGAAGGGGGGCAGGCTGCCAAGTGGGGAACTGAAAGCCCATTAGAGGGGCAGGGAGGTTGCCAAAGCTTGGGGAGATCTGGCCGGCGGTAGAGACAGGTGCAGCCCAGACTCCCCCTCTCAAAAACTCATCTTTAATTCAAGGGGATAAGGGGAGGGGGCACCCACACAATCTGGGGGGCAGCACCGGTTTACCCACGGCGGCTGTGCCTCGCCTCTGACGGCTGGGAAACCACAAGAGGGGACAGGGCTCTCGCGTCCGAATCCTCCTGTTGTCGCTTTGGCCAGTGTGAGGACAGAGTGCCGGCCTATATGGGCAGCTCCCCTTTGGCCTGAGCTAGAGGGGACCCCCAATATCTGTCTGTTCCCTGCAGCAGAGCGGCCTTGGGGTGTACGACTCCCCGAAGGATCGCCCGGTCTAGGGTTGCCAGCAAGCCACCTTGAGCCTTGTTTTCACTGTGGAAAGGTAAAGGGACCCCTGACCATTAGGTCCAGTCGTGGCCGACTCTGGGGTTGCGGCGCTCATCTCGCTTTACTGGCCGAGGGAGCCGGCGTACAGCTTCCGGGTCATGTGGCCAGCAGGACTAAGCCGCTCCTGGCGAACCAGAGCAGAGCACAGAAACACTGTTTACCTTCCCGCCAGAGCGGTACCTATTGATCTACTTGCACTTTGTGCTTTTGAACTGCTAGGTTGGCAGGAGCAGGGACCGAGCAACGGGAGCTCACCCCGTCATCGCGGGGATTCGAACCGCCGACCTTCTGATCGGCAAGTCCCAGGCTCTGTGGTTTAACCCACAGCGCCACCCGCGTCCCTCCTGGTGTGCTAGTTGAAGTGAAATTATAATTTCTCGCCCGGACTTTACACTTCTTCGCGCAGAATTGCAGTTTGGAGAGATTCCTTCTTCGTGATTTCGCCCACGAGCGGCTGAGTGCCGTCGGCAAACTTGCCCACCTCGCGGCTCACCCCCCCTCGCTCTCCTTTCTCGCCCCCTCGCAGCTCTCAGCACCCGTAACAAGCTCAGCACCCAGGAACCCTCTTTTTGGGTGGGTTGGACTAGATGACCCTTTGGTCCCTTCTGACTCTGCAATTCTGCAATTCTCTTTCAGGGTACATTATACAGTGGTGCCTCGCAAGATGAAAAGAATCCGTTCTGAGAGTCTCTTTGTCTAGCGGTTTTTTTGTCTTGCGAAGCAAGCCCATTGACGGATTAGCGGATTAGCGCTATTAGCGGCTTTTAGCGGCTTATCGGCTTATCGGATCAGCTGATAAGCGGCTTAGCGGCTTAGAAAAGGGGGGGGGGAAACCCGCAGGAACTCGCAAGACGTTTTCGTCTTGCGAAGCAAGCCCATAGGAGATTCGTTTTGCAAAGCACCTCCAAAACGGAAAACTCTTTCGTCTAGCGAGTTTTCCGTCTTGCGAGGCATTCGTCTTGCGGGGCACCACTGTAAAGGGGGAAGAGAGAGAATAAGGGTCACCTCTCGCTTAGCCCCGGGGAAATTTGAATTTCTCTGAGGTTTTTTGTTTTCTCTATCAGCCGTAACCGCAGTCTGCAATGTTGAGCTTATTACTAATGCATGGAGAGAGGAAGGGGGGCATGACCACAGGCTTGCAAAACATGAATGTGTGTTTGTGTGTGTTTGTGTGTGTGTGTGAGAGAGAGAGAGAGAGAGTTTAAGTGCATCGTACATCGCGCAAGGGCGAGAATCTACTGCATTGCCCTTCCTGCCCTGATCCGCTGAGTCCTCTCCCAGCAGATGGGAATTCTCGAGATCAAATTGGCTAGGAGCTGGAGGGGGGTGGGGTGTTCCTGTGCTCAGGACCGGCGCAAGACATTTGGGCACCTGAGGAGAACCACAGAACGACGCTCCCTCCTCGCCGGAACAATCCATACTCCAAAACCTCAAAGTGTCCCTGATTTGCAGAAGCCGTCCCAGAAAGCAATGCTGCCTTCAGATGCCTGATAAAAGTCATTTAGTTGTTTATTTCCTTGACATCTGATGGGAGGGCGCCACCACCAAGAAGGCCCTCTGCCTGGTTCCCTGTAACCTCGCTTCTCGCAGGGAGGGAACCGCCAGAAGACCCTCGGGAGCTGGACCTCAGTGTCCGGGATGGACGATGGGGGTGGAGACGCTCCCCCATACAGTGGTACCTCAGGTTGAGAACTTAATTCATTCCGGAGGTCCGTTCTTAACCTGAAACTGTTCTTAACCTGAAGCACCACTTTAGCTAATGGGGCCTCCTGCTGCCGCCGCTGTCTCAGAATTTCTGTTCTCATCCTGAAGCAAAGTTCTTACCCCAGGGAGGGTCTGGTAAGACCCCTTAATTGCTCATCGCCGCTGCGTTCCAGCTTCTCGTCTGCCGCAGATTGCTAGGCCTAGGAAGCAAACCCTTCTGCAAACTGGAGGAAGAGAAGAGGGGGAATGGACCCCTAGTATTTTTCAAGCCCCTGTGATTTATCTTGGGCAGAGCTGTGGGTCATTTCTATGCAACGGGGGAATAAATAGAAACCCGCTTTTTTTTACAAAGAACCTGAGGACTCGCTGCACCAATAGCCTGGGCTTGGTGTCAAACCGATTCCTAGCTACCTCTGTAAAAGCAGCTTTCCGTTCAAAAGCATGAGGACTATGAAAGCACTGGAAGACACAAGATCTACCCACCTTGGAAGAATGGCAAATGCAACTAATAGACTACATGGAAATGGCGGAAATGACTGGCAGAATCCGAGACCAGGGAGAAGAGCTCATGGAAGAAGATTGGAGGAAATTTAAAATTTATCTACAGAAACATTGTAAAATTTTTGAATGTTGATGACGTTGAAATGATCTGAAGGGGTTCTAGCAGCAAGGTAAAATGTAAAATGGGATTGATAATAGATAAGTTAAATTGGAAATGAATTTGCTGAACCAAATTTTAAAAAAGGGATACAAAAAAGGGAGGCGTGAGGAAGTCAGGAGAATAAGTTAACTAAAGATGAGAATTTAAAAAAGAGGGAATTTTGTTTTTAGGTGTTTTCTTTTCTTTCTTTTTCCTTTTTCCTTTTGTGTTTTAATGTCTGTATTTTTGTATTTTGTGATTCTGTATTTTTCTGTTTTTGTACTTTTTTCTGAATCATTTTATTGATAAAACTTAATAAAATATTAATTGGGGGTAAAAACAAAAGCATGAGGACTATGCTCTTGCCTCATCTTTAGAGGAAGAGCTGAGTGGGAGAGCAGCCGGTTTGCATGCAAAAGACCTCAGGTTCGACCCCTGTTCGTCTCCAGTTAGGGTCGCAAAGGTCCCCCACCTGAAACCTATGGAAAGACGCTGACCGCCAGTGTTGACATTGCTGGGATAGATAGAAGGCAGCGTCCTCTGTTCCAATGTGACGGGCTCAGCGCTGAATACATCCACTTCCCTGAGTTGGCTGGCGCCCAGTGGGGCTCATAGGTTAGAAGGCAGGGAGCCTGGCAGCAGGGGGCGCCATAGACAACTACCAGCAGCACCAAATGATTCTCAGTTTGACTGCATCCCGGTCCTTCCTGAGTTCTGCAAGGGCAACACTGAGGCTAAGGAGGAGGTGGGTTGAGATGACAGCGAAGGGCACCCTCCGGACTGGTTGTAAGGAGGGGCAAAAAAGGCTGGTTAAGTTTGGGAGCAGCAGTGCCCCATTTCCCCTAACAGACCAGCCACCACCTAGAAAAGTGAGCGTCGGTCTGCCTCCTACCCCTCACCAAATATCCGTGGGGCTTTCTGCATAAAAAGCACCTGCACTTTCTTCCTCTATAAATATAAACCTAAGGCTGTCGTCATGCTGCAGTTTCTGCGACCGCCAGTAGGTGGCCTCGCCAACCGCAGCGTAATGAACAACAGGGAGGCAGGCAGGTGAGCAGGCAGATTAGGAAGAGGCTCTTAGCAGAGCGGTTTGCCAAAAGAGGCGGAGCGGTGGGTGCGAATTTTAACATACACTCCTCTCCAGAGAAGCAAGACCAGTAAGGGGGTGTGGCCTAGGGGAAAGGGGTGTGGCCTGGGAGAGTTCTGAGGCCAGGGAGGGAGGGCCAGAGAACCACATTTCATCCACAGACATGGAGGTTTCCCGTGCTACTAAAAGATGACTTCTGCTTATGGTTTTACGCAGGCTGAGACCCTACCTGCCCCCAGACTGCCTCACCAGAGTGGTGCATGCTCTAGTTATCTCCCACTTGGAATACTGCAATATACTCTATGTGGGGCTACCTTTGAAGGTGACCCGGAAACTACAATTAATCCAGAATGCGGCAGCTAGACTGGTGACTGGGAGCGGCCGCCAGGACCACATAACACCGGTCCTAAAAGACCTACATTGGCTCCCAGGACGTTTCCGAGCACAATTCAAAGTGTTGTTGCTGACCTTGAAAGCCCTAAACGGCCTCAGTCCAGTATACCTGAAGGAGCGTCTCCACCTCCATCATTCTGCCTGGACACTGAGGTCCAGCTCCAAGGGCCTTCTGGCGGTTCCCTCACTGCGAGAAGCCAAGTTACAGGGAAGCAGGCAGAGGGCCTTCTCGGTGGTGGTGCCCGCCCTGTGGAACGCCCTCCCACCAGATGTCAAAGAGAAAAACAACTACCAAACTTTTAGAAGACATCTAAAGGCAGCCCTGTTTAGGGAAGCTTTTAATGTTTAATAGGTTATTGTATTTTAGTGTTTTGTTGGAAGCCGCCCAGAGTGGCTGGGGAAACCCAGCCGGATGGGCGGGGGGAAAATAATAAATTACTATTATTATTATTATTATTATTATTATTATTATTATTAAGCCAGGAGGCTGCCTTGCTTGGTTCATAGCTTCCAACAGTGATCTGGAGCACCTCTCAGCATTCAGGAGTCATTTTTTTGCTGGATGATCCTTTCAAGATTGCCTGCAAGGGGGTCAAAAGCTTATTGTGGCCAAGTCTGCATCTCCATAAATAGCATTTTTTTTCTCTCTCCAAAAAACCTCCCCCCACCAAACACACACGCCCCCCCCCCCGATACACAAGTGCCTTCCACTCCACGCCAGTGCAAAATATAAACCACTTCCCACTACGGAAAACCTTTCCTTGTTTGCTAGAGCACTAAGCAAAAGGCGCAATACGATTTGATCGATGGCAGGAGATTGATTACCATTACGCTGCAACGCTTTTGACTTTCAGCCGCGACCTCGCCGTCCTGGAGGCGGCGAAGGCGTGCGGAAGGAAGGAACTCCGGGCACACGTATATACACGCACGCACGCGCCGGCCCTTTCCCCTCCTCCCCACTGCGGTTGAAGATCCAAAATCCAAAGGGGGAAATATTGAACAGCAGATGGAGGGGGAAGGAAGAGAAAGGCGCGATTGAATTCACTGCGTTCTCCGGCCAGATTAAGAACGGTGACGGTATTGAACCCGCAAGGAGGACCCCGGTGGATTGGGATGACGGAACGCCCCATCCTGTGTCCTGCTCTAGCGGCGGCCAACCAGGTGGCTGTCGGAAACCCACATGGATCTCAGCACCATAGCATTTTCTCCCTTCCTGTGGCTAACAACCTTTGGTAAGGGACCCCGGACCATTAGGTCCAGTCGTGGCCGACTCTGGAGTTGCGGCGCTCATCTCGCTTTACTGGCCGAGGGAGCCGGCGTACAGCTTCCGGGTCATGTGGCCAGCAGGACTACGCCGCTTCTGGCGAACCAGAGCAGCGCACAGAAACGCCGTTTACCTTCCCGCCGGAGCGGTACCTATTTATCTACTTGCACTTTGACATGCTTTCGAACTGCTAGGTGGGCAGGAGCAGGGACCGAGCAAGGGGAGCTCACCCCGTCATTGTGGGGATTCGAACCTTCTGATCGGCAAACCCTAGGCTCAGTGGTTTAACCCACAGCGCCACCCGCGTCCCTAACAACCATTGGTATTCAGAAGCAATAAAGTGACATAGCCTTCCATCGACTTCTGTTGGTGGCTCAGCTACGCCCCTATCTGGACAGGACTAGCCTAACTCCTGTTGTCTGTGCTCTGGTAACCTCAAGGTTAGATTACTGCAATGCGTTCTACGTAGGGCTGCCTCTGGAGACGGTTCAGCCGGTGCAGAATTCAGCGACCAGGTTGCTCACCAGACGGTTTGAGCACATTGCACCGATCCCAGTCCAACTGCACTGGCTACCGATTAGTTTCCGGGCCCAATTCAAAGTGCTGGTTTCGACCTATAAAGCCTTAAGCGGCTCAGGACCGCAAGACCTCAAGGACCACCTCTTTCCACATGAACCTACCCAGACCCTGAGATCATCTTCTGAGGCCCTCTTTCATGTCCCCCCTCCTCAAGAGGCCTAGAGGGTGGCAACACGAGAGCGGGGCCTTTTCTGCAGTGGCTCCCCCGTCTATGGAATGCTCTCCCCAGGGAAGTTCGCCTGGCGCCTTCATTACACACCTTTAGGTGCCAGGCAAAAACGTTCCATTTTAACCAGGCCTTTGCGTGAACTGATTTACATCCTATGCCCTCTCAAAATGTGGTTGTTTTTTTTGCGGGGGGCTATTGGGTTGTTGCTAGCAAGTCAGGTGTCCCTCATTCTATATTTGTGCATCTGGTTCTTCCTTCCTAAGTGCAGAACCTGACATTTGCCCCTATTCATTTTGTTAGTGAAAGTATGAGGCTTTGCCCTGCGGAACTACCTGCCACCGGAAGTTCAGTCCCGCCTTCTTTTAAACATCCCCTTTAAAAAAGTGTGTGTTTTCCCCCTTTTTACAGACCGGTACTTACCAATGTATTTTATTTTATTGCTACCACCTTGCTGCGTTTATCATTATCGCTAGGAGCCTGCAAATATCTCCCTAAAATATTAACAAGGAAAATAGCAAAGGGGAATGACCAGACTGCCCTTGTGGAAAGTGTGTGTGGGGGGGGAGAGGTAGAGACACCCTCTGTCCCCCCCCCTTTTTTTTAAATATAAAATCCAGAATTGAGATGCAAAAGATCTTTCTAACCAGCTGCATGTAGCTGTGGGGTTGCCCGTCGCAGAGAAATCGGCTGAGAATCTTTTTTTTAAAAAAAATTATTTTTGCTGACGCAGAAAAACGAAGAGGGAGAGAGAGAATTATCGTATATCGTAAGGAGGGCTGGCAAGAGACCGCCTGCTACTGCTCCAGACTGATAATGTCAGAGACAACGGGAGCTGAATCTTAAAACTATGCGTCGCCCGCAAACCGACACCCCACCACCCAAAAAACCCCCACAAACACAGCCTGCAAAGTCGGGCCCGTGAAATGCAGTGCTGGCAAAAGGCAGGGGGGCACAGCCACCGTTCCAACTCCGTATTAGAATCCTAGAATCTGCAATGCAGGAATCTTTTGGCCAAGGCAGCATTCGAACCCATGACCTCCAGAGATCAATAATAATAATAATAATAATTTATACCCCGCCCATCTGGCTGAGTCTCCCCAGCCACTCTGGGCGGCTCCCAATCAAGTATTAAAAACAGTACAGCGTTAAATATTAAAAACTTCCCTGAAGAGGGCTGCCTTCAGATGTCTTCTGAATGTCAGGTAGTTGTTTATCTCTTTGACATCTGAAGGGAGGGCGTTCCACAGGGCGGGTGCCACCACCGAGAAGGCCCTCTGCCCGGTTCCCTGTAGCCTCGCAATGAGGGAACTGCCAGAAGGCCCTCGGCGCTGGACCTCAGTGTCCGGGCTGGACGACGGGGGTGGAGACGCTCCTTCAGGTCTACTGAGCCGTTTACGGCTTTCAAGGTCAACACCAACACTTTGAATTGTGCTTGGAAACATCCTGGGAGCCAATGCAAGTCTTTCAGGACCAGGGTTATATGGTCCCAGCGGCCGCTCCCAGTCCCCAGTCTGGCTGCCGCGTTCTGGATTAGTTGTAGTTTCTAGGTCACCTTCAAAGGTAGCCCCACGTAGAGCGCATTGCTGTAGTCCAAGCGGGAGATAACCAGAGCATGCACCGCTCTGGCGAGACAGTCTGCGGGCAGGGAGGGTCTCATCCTGCGTACCAGATGGAGCTGGTAGACAGCTGCCCTGGACACAGAATTAACCTGCGCAGAGTTAATCAAGACCTCCAGCTGGATGAACTGGAGGACCAGGGAGCCAGCAAGAGACCCAGGTCAAGTTCTTGGAGTGCGGCAGTCGCTCCCAAGGCAGTGGGATTGCCTCGTGGGCAGCTGAAGGTGTGTCAGTGACTATCAGGCTTTGAAAATAAAAAAAATTCCTTCCAGTAGCACCTTAAAGACCAACTAAGTTAGTTCTAGGTATGAGCTTTCGTGTGCATGCACACTTCTTCAGATACACTGAAACAGAAGTTGCCAGATCCTTCTATATAGTGAGAAGGTGGGGAGGGGTATTACTCAGAAGGGTGGTGGGAATGGGAGATTGGTAGATAGCTGAGATGAGCCTGTTGACGACTCTTAACGACTGCAATAGGTCTTACAGGAAAAGGCAAGGGGTGAGAAGGTGAGAAATGGCTTAGTCATGTATAATGAGATAAAAATCCAATGTCTTTGTTCAGACCAGGTCTCTCCATGGTTTTAAGTTTGGTAATGAGTTGCAATTCAGCAGCTTCTCTTTCCACTCTATTTCTGAAATTCCTTTGTAGTAAAACAGTTACTTTGAGATCTTGTATAGAATGTCCTGGGAGATTGAAGTGTTCTCCTACTGGTTTCTCTGTTTTGTGGTTCTTGATGTCAGATTTATGTCCGTTTATTCTTTGGCGTAAGGTTTGGCCTGTTTGTCATATATAGAGGCTTTGAAAAGTCGCCATCCTCTGAGCCTTGCTGAATTCCTTAAGGTGAATAGGTTTCGGATAAAAACGAAGGTTGCGCGTTTAAAGCAAATGCGTCGCCATCGCTTGCAAAGAATCTCAGGGTCTGTAGTTCGCCCCCCCTGCAATAACACTACAGTTCCCAGCGCCCTTAGCAAACTACGTCTCCCAGGATTCTGGAGGGGAGGGAAAACGTGGTTCACAAGGCATTGCACAGATCGACCTGAATCATCACTGTGAACGGAAGGATGGGTTTCTGAAGATCTTCTTTTTAAAAAGGAAAGAGGGGCAAAAGAGTTTCACGCCAGTAAAGCAATCTACTATTCGAGCGAATTGGCTCAAAGGCATGGATTATTAGCAAAAGAATCACGGGGATTCGAACCGCTGACCTTCTGACCGGCAAGCCCAAGGCTCTGTGGTTTAACCCACTAGAAATCTTGCGTTTCTGGCTCCACAGACTTTTGCGACTCAACCCACCGGCCCCCGGCGTGCGGTCCCCAGCAGAAACGTGCCCCCCCTTTCTGAATTAACTCAACAACCAGGGTTGCTCATCGTAGACTCACACAGAATCAAAAAAATTCAAAGCTGCAGGGGGACGACACACACTTTTTGCAGCCGCAGACCGAGAACGAATCCCCGTTCTGCCTTAAACGGGGAAGAATCTACCTTAAAAGGGAAAAGGAGGGAGGGCTGCTCTCTCCCGAGAGCGAAAGTGACAGGAGGCCTTATCAGCTGTGATTTTACTGCCAGGGGTTTGGTAGCAATTAGATCAGGTGATTTCAAGGCTGCAGACCCAGACAGGCTGAGGTCAGGGTCAGGAAGCAGCAAGAGGAGGGAGCCAGGAGGAAAACCACACATTTTTTGCATGCGGTGCAGCGATCGCCCTTCACTTTATCCCCCATTGTTGTTGCTTTTTGGTTAAAAGTTAATTTTTTTGGTTAAAAGTTATCAGTGCTTAATATTCACCGCCGGCAGGAGAAAGAGCGAGAGAAGTCAAGAGACATGATTTGCTTTCTGGATAAGGGAACTGCAAAAGGAGGTTGTTTCTCGGCTCAGTTTTCCTCGGAATCACAGAATGGCAGAGTTGAAAGGGACCCCTAGAGGCTATCCAATCCAACCCCCTTTGGGATGCAGGAATCTCAGCCAAAGCATCCCTGAAAGGGGACCATCTGACCTCTCTTAAAAACCTTGAAGGAAGGAGAGCCCGCAACTACCTTCCATCCCATGGTCGAATAGCTCTTACTTTTCAGAAAGTTTAACCCGATTTTGAGTCAGAAATGCCTTCCTTGTCCAGCCCCCCTGTTCTATTCAGAGATATACTGCCTTTATACAAGGAGGGACAATTTATTAGCATGGCTAGATTAGGGCTGCACTAGGCAGCATCTTAAAAAGCAGAGACATCACCTTGCCAGCAAAGGTCCGTATAGTAAAAGCTCTGGTTTTCCCAGAAGTGATGTATGGAAGTGAGAGCTGGACCATCAAGAAGGCTGATGGCCCAAGAATGGATGCTTTTGAATTCTGGTGCTGGAGAAGACTCTTGAGAGTCCCATGGACTGCAAGAAGATCCAACCTCTCCATTCGGAAGGAAATCAGCCCTGAGTGCTCGCTGGAAGGACAGATCCTGAAGCTGAGGCTCCAAGACTTTGGCCACCTCAGGAGAAGAGAAGACTCCCTGGAAAAGACCCTGATGTTGGGAAAGATGGAGGGCACAAGGAGAAGGGGACAACGGAGGACGAGATGGTGGGACAGTGTTCTTGAAGCTACCAGCATGAGTTTGACCAAACTGCGGGAGGCAGTGGAAGACAGGAGGGCCTGGCGTGCTCTGGTCCAGGGGGTCACGAAGAGGCGGACACGACTAAACGACTAAACAACAACAACAGATTAGGGCTGCACTAGGCTTGCCATACGTCAGGAAAATTCCCGACATGTCCTGGTTTTCGGGTGTAAAAATAGCGTCGGGGGAATTCTGCAAAATGTCAGAGGAAACCCGGATGTAAGCTTAAAACCACTATTTTTTTGGGGGGGGGAGGTTTTCCCCAAAAGCTCCACAATTTTGGTGGTTGAAAAGCTCACTAGTTTGGGGGCCTTAAGGAATTTTACTTTTTGAAATATGCCAACCTTAGGGTACACTGTTATTCAGCCCACGTTTAAAACACAACACGACTCCAGATTGCACTTTTCCCAAATGAAGTGGTTGACTGAGACGGTGTTATCCCTCAAAATGTGCTCTGCAGCCAGGATCCCACCAACCAGGCAGTTTTACGGTCATATAGCTGAACTGGCGCAAGTAAAATGTCTGCAAGGTACGACCCCCGCTTTACCAGGAGAAACGCCTGCAAATATCTGTGCAAAATCCCACGCAGAATTTTTAAATTGGTATCACAAGCAGAAATGGGACGAACTCAATGCTGAGACAGGCCGGGGGGGGGGGGGAACACAAGATCCAAGAAAAACCGAAATAGACCGATCCATCTGCCCCTTCATTTGTGACCAAGGAATGCTGTTCCTTAGTTTATGACTAAAACCTATCCTTTAATTCACAACCAAGGAAGGCTGTCCTGTGATTCATGACTGTAAAATGACTACAAAATTCATGGCTGCAAGAGGAGAGCCCTTGATTTGTGACTAAGAAATGCCCTCCTTAGATTCACGACTACGGAATGCCTTTTCACAACTATGGAATGCCCCTCCCTTAATTCACAACCACGAAACGCCCTCCCTTAATTCACAACCACGAAACGCCCTCTCTTAATTCACAACCACGAAACGCCCTCCCTTAATTCACAACCACGAAACGCAATCCCTTAATTCACAACCACGAAATGCCCTCCCTTAATTCACAACCACGAAATGCCCTTCCTTAATTCACAACCACGAAACGCCCTCCCTTAATTCACAACCACGAAACGCCCTCCCTTAATTCACAACCACGAAACGCCCTCACTTAATTCACGACTACGAAATGCCCTCACTTAATTCACAACCACGAAATGCCCTCCCTTAATTCACAACCACGAAACGCCCTCCCTTAATTCACAACCACAAAAGGTCCTCACTTAATTCACAACCACGAAATGCCCTCCCTTAATTTACAACCACGAAACGCCCTCCCTTAATTCACAACCACGAAATGCCCTTCCTTAATTCACAACCACGAAACGCCCTCCCTTAATTCACAACCGCGAAACGCCCTCCCTTAATTCACAACCACGAAATGCCCTCCCTTAATTCACAACCACGAAACGCCCTCCCTTAATTCACAACCACGAAATGCCCTCCCTTAATTCACAACCACGAAACGCCCTCCCTTAATTCACAACCACGAAACGCCCTCCCTTAATTCACAACCACGAAACACCCTCCCTTAATTCACAACCACGAAACGCCCTCCCTTAATTCACAACCACGAAATGCCCTCCCTTAATTCACAACCACGAAACGCCCTCCCTTAATTCACAACCACGAAACGCCCTCCCTTAATTCACAACCACGAAACGCCCTCCCTTAATTCACAACCACAAAACGCCCTCCCTTAACTCACAACCACGAAACGCCCTCACTTAATTCACAACGACGAAACGCCCTCACTTAATTCACAACCACGAAACGCCCTCCCTTAATTCACAACTGTGAAATGCCCTCCCTTAACTCACAACCACGAAACGCCCTCACTTAATTCACAACCACAAAATGCCCTCCCTTAATTCACGACCACGAAACGCCCTCCCTTAATTCACAACCACGAAACGCCCTCCCTTAATTCACAACTACGAAACGCCCTCTCTTAACTTACAACCACGAAATGCCCTCCCTTAATTCACAACCGTGAAATGCCCTCCTTCCTTTCACAACCACGAAATGCCCCTCCCTTAATCCGGCGCCACGAAACGCCCTCCCCTAACTCCATTTGCCCCTCTGTTTGCACCAAGAAGTCCCACGGACGCCGAGGCGCGAAGCTAGTCTTTCCCGCCTACCTCTCTCTCGGATGAAATACGCCAGGTAGAGGTCCAGTTCCTTGACGGAGACGCTGATGTGGTGAGGCTGGACGCAGAGGATGGGGTGGGTGCATTGGGCGGCCTTGACCAGCCGCTCCCCGTCGGTGCTCTCCAGGGGGATGCCCTTGAAGAGGATGACCATCACTAGGTCCAGCCGCCAGACTTTGTCGGCCTGTCGGAGGCAGTCGATCCTGCGCATTTTGCCCTTCTGGTCGGGGTTGGAGAGGACGCAGCAGGAGGGCTTCTTCCCCGTGATGGAAAGGACAAAGTCCTCCCGGTACTCCGGTCGGATGTCCTTCCGCAGCTTGGCCAGCAAGCGGGACGCCCACTTCTGCTTCACCTCGGGCTTCTCGTTGAGGAGCTCGTCCTTCACGGCCCGCTCCTCGTCCTTCGTCATGCGCTTCTCGTGCTTCTTGAAATACTTGCGCTTGCGGGCCTGGAGGTTGAACCAGGTGTAGGCGAAGGCCCGGACGTGGGGGAGTAGTGCCTCAATAAAGGGGTGGAACTCATCCTGGAAAAGAGAGAGAGAGAAAGAGAGGCAGTCAAGAGGGAGTACCACATCCGTTCTCTCGGAAAGGATTGCCTCTTCTGCGTAGAGGCATTCCAGGCACATCCCGGTAGATTCATGCCTGGTCTAAGAAGAGGCATTCTCTTCTCTCGGAAAGGATTGCCTCTTCTGCATACAGACATTCCTTCAAGGACATCCCGGTGGATTTATGCCTGAGCTGAGAAGAGGCATCCCCTTCTCTCGGAAAGGATTGCCTCTTCTGCATACAGACATTCCTTCAAGGACATCCCGGTGGATTCATGCCTGATCTGAGAAGAGGCATTCTCCTCTCTCGGAAAGGATTGCCTCTTCTGCATACAGACATTCCTTCAAGGACATCCCGGTGGATTCATGCCTGATCTGAGAAGAAGCATTCCCTTCTCTCGGAAAGGATTGCCTCTTCTGCATAGAGACATTCCTTCAAGGACATCCCGGTGGATTCATGCCTGAGCTGAGAAGAGGCATCCCCTTCTCTCGGAAAGGATTGCCTCTTCTGCATACAGACATTCCTTCAAGGACATCCTGGTGGATTCATGCCTGAGCTGAGAAGAGGCATCCCCTTCTCTCGGAAAGGATTGCCTCTTCTGCATACAGACATTCCTTCAAGGACATACCGGTGGATTCATGTCTGATCTGGGAAGAGGCATTCCCTTCTCTCGGAAAGGATTGCCTCTTCTGCGTAGAGACATTCCTTCAAGGACATCCCGGTGGATTCATGCCTGATCTGAGAAGAGGCATTCTCTTCTCTCGGAAAGGATTGCTTCTTCTGCGTAGAGACATTCCTTTGAGGACATCCCGGTGGATTCATGCCTGATCTGAGAAGAGGCATTCCCTTCTCTCGGAAAGGATTGCCTCTTCTGCATACAGACATTCCTTCAAGGACATCCCGGTGGATTTATGTCTGATCTGAGAAGAGGCATTCTCTTCTCTCGGAAAGGATTGCCTCTTCTGCGTAGAGACATTCCTTCAAGGACATCCCGGTGGATTCATGCCTGATCTGAGAAGAGGCATTCCCTTCGCTCGGAAAGGATTGCCTCTTCTGCATACAGACATTCCTTCAAGGACATCCCGGTGGATTTATGTCTGATCTGAGAAGAGGCATTCCCTTCTCTCAGAAAGGATTGCCTCTTCTGCATACAGACATTCCTTCAAGGACATCCCAGTAGATTCATGCCTGGTCTAAGAGGAAGCATTCCCTTCTCTCGGAAAGGATTGCCTCTTCTGCATAGAGACATTCCTTCAAGGACATCCCGGTGGATTTATGTCTGAGCTGAGAAATGGCATTCACCTCTCTCAGGAAGGATTGCCTCTTCTGCATAGAGACATTCCTTCAAGGACATCCCGGTGGATTCATGCCTGATCTGAGAAGAGGCATTCTCCTCTCTCGGAAAGGATTGCCTCTTCTGCATAGAGACATTCCTTCAAGGACATCCCGGTGGATTCATGCCTGATCTGAGAAGAGGCATCCCCTTCGCTCGGAAAGGATTGCCTCTTCTGCATACAGACATTCCTTCAAGGACATCCCGGTGGATTTATGTCTGAGCTGAGAAGAGGCATTCACCTCTCTCAGGAAGGATTGCCTCTTCTGCATACAGACATTCCTTCAAGGACATCCCGGTGGATTCATGCCTGATCTGAGAAGAGGCATCCCCTTCGCTCGGAAAGGATTGCCTCTTCTGCATACAGACATTCCTTCAAGGACATCCTGGTGGATTTATGTCTGAGCTGAGAAGAGGCATTCACCTCTCTCAGCAAGGATTGCCTCTTCTGCATAGAGGCATTCCTCCAAACGTATCTGGGTAGATGGACGCCCGTTCTAAGAAGAGGCATTCGCGTCTCTCAGGAAGGATTGCCTCTTCTGTATACAATACGATAATCTTTATAGTCATTGTCCCATACAGAAACATGAAAGTGAAAAAATCAGACAATCAGAAACCAACCAGCCTGCTATCCCAGTGATCCCAGAATGGTTAGCCCCCTAAAAACTCTGATATCCCATATTTAAATACAATATACTCCCATAGAGACCACTGTAAAGGTATAGGTAAAGGGACCCCTGACCATTAGGTCCAGTCGTGGCCGACTCTGGGGTTGCGGCGGTCATCTCGCTTTACTGGCCGAGGGAGCCGGCGTACAGCTTCCGGGTCATGTGGCCAGCAGGACTAAGCCGCTTCTGGCGAACCAGAGCAGTGCACTGAAACGCCGTTTACCTTCCCGCCGGAGTGGTACCTATTTATCTACTTGCACTTCCTGCTTTCGAACTGCTAGGTGGGCAGGAGCAGGGACCGAGCAACGGGAGCTCACCCCGTCATTGCGGGGATTCGAACCGCCGACCTTCCGATCGGCAAGTCCTAGGCTCTGTGGTTTAACCCACAGCGCCACCCGCGTCCCACACTCATAGCTTATAGCTAAGGAATTTTTATCCTTGTCTTTTCAGCTGGGGGAACACTATTTGCAAGAGACCGGCTCTGCCAGTTAGACAGGTCACAGCGACCCTATAAAAATGGAGGCCAGTGTTTCTGTTCATCAGCTGCAGCCGGCGAGTTAAGAGCAACTGCCTGCGTTCTGCCGGGCCTATCCGGCAGGGCCGTTGTGGAAAGAAAACGGGGAACGGGAGGGACCTTGAGCTCGTGGGAAGGAGGAGGAGGCAGGATACGGACGGGACGGGACGGGACGGAACAAGCAGCCACTTCAGAAGAGCTTCCAGCTACAATTTGAAATCTGCTTCCCCTTACGAGTAATTGAGCATTTTGGTCAGAAACCAAGCAGCCAAACGCCCCGCCCTGTTGCCTTGCCAAGAAAATTTGGCTCCACAGGGGTTGACTGGAAATGTTGTTTCTCTCTCTCTCTTTGCCCCCCCCCCTTCATTCTCTGTGCCCCACCCAGAGCCTGCGGCTTCAGGCGGCAGATTTGGGCGGCCGGTGGAGCCTCAGTTTCCACTCGTACGCCACAGCCTGCGGCTCTCCCGACCTGCCACAGCGGAGGAGGTTTTGGCAGGGCTGGTGGAAACGCAGCGATCCGCTCCGAGGCACCGGCGAGAGAGGATGCAGCCCAAATTGCCGGACCTCCCAGGATTTGCAGAATTGCACATCACTACAGCTGTACCTGGGACGCGGGTGGCGCTGTGGTCTAAACCACAGAGCCTAGAGCTTGCCGATCAGAAGGTCGGCGGTTCAAATCCCTGCAATGACGGGGTGAGCTCCCATTGCTCCTGCCCACCTAGCAGTTCGAAAGCACGTCAAAGTGCAAGTAGATCAATAGGTACGGCTCCGGCGGGAAGGCAAACGGCGTTTCCGTGCGCTGCGCTGGTTCGCCAGAAGCGGCTTAGTCCTGCTGGCCACATGACCCAGAAGCTGTACGCCGGCTCCCTTAGCCAGTAAAGCGAGATGACCGCCACAACCCCAGAGTCGGCCACGACTAGCCCTAATGGTCAGGGGTCCCTTTACCTTTACCTTTACAGTGCTACTTGGAACGCGGGTGGCAGTGTGGTCTAAACCACAGAGCCTAGGACTTGCCGATCAGAAGGTCGGCGGTTTGAATCCCTGCGATGGGGGTGAGCTCCTGTTGCTCGGTCCCTGCTCCTGCCAACCTAGCAGTTCGAAAGCACGTCAAAGTGCAAGTAGATAAATAGGTACCGCTCCGGCGGGAAGGTAAATGGTGTTTCCGTGTGCTGCTCTGGTTTGCCAGAAGCGGCTTAGTCCTGCTGGCCACATGACCCGGAAGCTGTATGCCGGCTCCCTCGGCCAGTAAAGCGAGATGAGCGCCGCAACCCGAGTCGGCCACGACTGGACCTAATGGTCAGGGGTCCCTTTACCTTTACCTTTAGCTTTAACTTAATCCATTCCAGTAGCCCACTCGACTCCCGAAACCGTTCAGAAATCAAGGCAAGCGGCGCTCAAGCGGAAGCCGCGTCGGACGTTCGGCTTCCAAAAAACGTTCGCAAACCGGAACACTCACTTCTGAGTCTGCGGTGTTTGGGAGCCAATTTGCTCGGGAGTCAAGCCGTTCAAGAACCAAG
The DNA here is from genome assembly GCF_965112155.1 of Podarcis liolepis. Taxonomy (NCBI): domain Eukaryota; kingdom Metazoa; phylum Chordata; class Lepidosauria; order Squamata; family Lacertidae; genus Podarcis; species Podarcis liolepis. The sequence continues at coordinate 1,927,033 of NC_139572.1, forward strand.
GTACCACTGTAACTACAGATTCCATTTCTCTCACCCCCCCCCCCAAATAATTTCCCTTTTTCTGCTCTCTATCTAACCAAGCTGGGGAAGTTTAATCAGCCCAGGGGCCGAAGACCCTCTTGCAAAACCTTCCAGGGGCCACATGGCCTTGGTGGGCGGGAGGGTCCAGAAGGCGTAAGTGGGCGCAGAAACAGATGCACATTTTCCCCATGCGCAGTAAGCTAGTTTCTACACAAATACACATGCACACGATTTTTTATATCCCCACACCCAGGCGGCGAGAGTTCGTGGGCCCGGGTAGCTCTGTTGGTTGGAGCGTGGTGCTGATGAACGCCAAGGTTGCGGGTTCGAGAGAGGCATGGCCCTACAGTCCGTGGGGTTGGACTGGATGACCCCACAGGGTCCCTTCTAGCTTTAGAATTCCACGATTCTATGATCAGAGGAGGCATCTTAGCCAGAAATGTGAAGCAGAGCTGGCAAGGACTGTGGTGACCGTAGGAGAGTCCCGAGGGCCGGTCAGAAAGGTGTGGAGGGCCACATTCACACACACACCCCGTCGAGGCCTCAGGTTTCTCAATGCTGAATTAATTCCCAATCAGGAAAACCACACAAGCTGAGGGAGGGAAGGGAGGCATTTGGAAAATATGGAGCAATGAATTCAAAGTTCTGGGAAAGGGTTAAGCGTGGCCCCCGCCACGGAAACGGCTTTTCCTCATCTAAAGGGGCTGCCAGGCTGTTTTTTCCCAGGGCAGGTAATATGAAACCGTGCAGCTGCCCTGCTAATTGGGAATGTCTATCCTTCAACCCTTTCTCGATGTCTTCGCCTTGCCCGACACAAGCCCCCTAGCAGTTACGGGGGGGGGGCAAAACCTGTCCATTTCAGCGGCTCGTTTCGTTTCCCCCCCATCTTAAATTCCGCCTCCCACGTTTCAGGTTGCAAATTTATTTGTCGTTGTTGTTTTTTAATAAGGTCCCCGTGCAAATACGTCAGCGCCTCACTGCAGGTTTATCGACACCTGTTTGCTGATTGTGCAATTTTGCCCGACAGCTGCATTTTTTGCAAAGCGATTCCCCCCACCAACATCCCACATTGGGGTACAAAGTTTCCTTTAATATATGCCGTTTTAGGCACGCTTAACCACAGTACCTTGTGAGCTTGTAGGAGGGCCGTGAGGACAGAGGACGTGAGGAGGAGGCAAGATTCGGAAGCACCCCTGGTAGACAAAACTTTTAAAGCAGCAGTTCTCCACCTGTGGGTCCCCAGATGTTGTTGGACTACAACTTCCATCATCCCTGAGCTCTGGCCTTGCTAGCTAGGGCTGATGGGCATTGTAGTTCGACAACATCTGGGGACCCACAGGTGGAGAAAGGCTGCCTTCAGCTCACCAGGCTTCCTCAACCAGATGTTTTTGGCCTACAACTCCCATGATCCCTTGCTAGCAGGACCAGTGGTCGGGGATGATGGGAATTGTAGTCTCGAAACATCTGGAGGACCTACGGCTTATGCAGACTCTATGGAAGAGCTTCCCCTCTGTCCTCTTAGCTCAGTGGTTCTCAACCTGCGGGTCCCCAGATGTTGTCGGACTACAACTCCCATCATCCCTGAGCTCTGGCCTTGCTAGCTAAAGGTGATGGGAGTTCTAGTTCAACAACATCTGGGGACCCACAGGTTGAGAAAGGCTGCTTTAAAGGATGGGGAACATCTGGGCTGCTCCAGATGTTCTATGACTTCAACTCCAAGCAGTGGACTCGACCAGTGACTGAGGAGGAGTGCAGCAACATCTGGAAGACTACAGATGATCCCATCCCCAGCCTAAGAAGTAACATTCTCTATCGCATGCAAGCGATGGAGAGATACCTCTTTGTGGAAGAGGCATTCTCGGTTGAGAACAAATGCCGCTTCCTAGATGGAGAATGGAGGAACCAGGGTTAGAAACTCAGATATATAAGCCGGATGCCACACGACTCCTTACACCAAGGTTGCAGTTGTCAAAACAGAATATCTAGTTGCCATTGGCTCCATGAAGTGAGAGCTGGACCATCAAGAAGGCTGATGGCCGAAGAATGGATGCTTTTGAATTCTGGTGCTGGAGGAGACTCTTGAGAGTCCCATGGACTGCAAGAAGATCAAACCTCTCCATTCGGAAGGAAATCAGCCCTGAGTGCTCACCGGTAGGACAGATCCTGAAGCTGAGGCTCCAAGACTTTGGCCACCTCATGAGAAGAGAAGACTCCCTGGAAAAGACCCTGATGCTGGGAAAGATGGAGGGCACAAGGAAAAGGGGACGACAGAGGACGAGATGGTGGGACAGTGTTCTCCAAGCTACCAGCGGGAGGAAGTCGAAGACAGGAGGGCCTGGCGTGCTCTGGTCCAGGGGGTCACGAAGAGGCGGACACGACTAAACAACAACAACAACAAAGTTGCCATTGGGGGGCAAGATGTCACTAAAGCCTTATTTCCATTCTCTGGCTAGTTCAGACGATAACCTTGAGCTTGGTTAAGAGAACTTAAATAAGAGAAGTCCATTGATAAGGTAAAAAAAGGAAAAGGGCCCCTGGATGGTTAAGTCCAGTCAAAGGCAACTAGGGGGTTGCGGCGCTCATCTCACTTTCAGGCCAAGGGAGCCGGCGTTTGTCCGCAGACAGCTTTCCGGGTCATGTGGCCAGCAGGACTGAACCACTTCTGGCGCATGATGGAAACCAGAGCAGCGCACGGAAACGCTGTTTACCTTCCCACTGCAGTGGTACCTATTTATCTACTTGCACCAGTATGCTTTCGAACTGCTAGGTTGGCAGGAGCTGGGACAGAGCGACTGGAGCTCACCACCATGGCGGGGATTCGAACCGCCGACCTTCCGATAGGCTCCGTGGTTTAGACCACAGCGCCACCCGCGTCCTCAGGGGCAGTCCTGTGGCCCACCTACCCCATCCTCCTGTTCCCGCAGTGGCCAACCAAGAAGCCCCTCAATCCCACAATCAGGATTCGAACCCAGAACTGGGCACGGTATTCCAGATGTGGCCTCACCCTCTCCCCTCCTGCAGTTCCCAGCAACTGAGATGCCTTTCCCTCCGTGAATTTGCCCAAATCCTCTTTCAAAGCCAGCCCAATACTTCCAGGGCATAAAAGACCGGCGATGAAACCATCCCATAAGCAACTCCACGAACTTCTCTTATATTTTATTAGATGCCACTGTGTTTCCCGGTAATGGCGAGTTTTCTAAACGAAGCTGCGCATTAGGGCAGTAAAATAAAACAACCAACAGAGATAAGGATATTAATTTGCGCAAGACGTCGGCCCGTCTTTCCGCCGACGTCCCCGGTTTTGGATTTGCGTGTTTCCTGCTTGCACCCCCCCCCCCTTCGCTCAAGGTTGGGAAGGGGGGCGGTTTGGGGAGATAAGAGGCCGCAATGTCATGCAACATAAGCCATAGTTCCCAGCGGCAAGGTCACGAGAGGACAGCTCTCCCTCGCCGGGGTGAGGTCTAAGCGGAGGTCAAGCCAGGTGAGGTCTCCGCTGGGAGTAATTCATTAGCCGACGTGTACATCTGTGCTCAGCTTTCGATAATCCCCGACGGAGGTCCACACACACACACACACACCGCCACCAAACCGCCACACGCCATCAAAGCGCCCTGGGCTCTGTTCTTCACCCCCTTTCTGCGTCGGAAAACCCAGCGGCCTTGCATTCCTAGCCCAAGAAAGGCGGCGCCGAGATAAGGGGGAGTAATAATAAGTAACCTAAACAAGAACGCCGCAAAAGCACAAACCGTGGCAAGGGACACAGGATTTCGCTAGCTGGAGGGGAAGCTACTAACCCTTACAGCGGACCCTTGGTTCTCAAACGCCTTTGGTACTCAAGCAACTTGGAACCCAAACTCTGCAAACCTGGAAGGAAGCGTTCCGGTTTGCAGACTTTTTTTGGAAGCCGAACGTGCTCCGTTTTGAGAGCCATAGATCCATTTTGAGTGTTACGCTTCCAATTTGAGCGTTACGCTGAGGTCTGTCTGTTTTCGCTTTTTATTTTGCGTTTTTGTATTTGCGGCGCTTTTCGTTTTGTTTTCTCCTGAAAACAGGGACGTTCTATTCCATCCCCTCCAATGTTTCTCCCATGAAAATAGGGACGTCCTATTCCATCCCCTCCAACGTTTCTCCCGTGAAAATAGGGACGTCCTATTCCATCCCCTCCAACGTTTCTCCCCTGAAAAGAGGGACGTCCTATTCCATCCCCTCCAACGTTTCTCCAGTGAAAATAGGGACGTCCTATTCCATCCCCTCCAACGTTTCTCCCGTGAAAAGAGGGATGTCGTATTCCATCCCCTCCAACGTTTCTCCCCTGAAAATAGGGACGTCCTATTCCATCCCCTCCAACGTTTCTCCCGTGAAAATAGGGACGTCCTATTCCATCCCCTCCAACGTTTCTCCCGTGAAAAGAGGGACGTCCTATTCCATCCCCTCCAACGTTTCTCCAGTGAAAATAGGGACGTCCTATTCCATCCCCTCCAACGTTTCTCCTGTGAAAAGAGGGACGTCCTATTCCATCCCCTCCAACGTTTCTCCCCTGAAAATAGGGACGTCCTATTCCATCCCCTCCAACGTTTCTCCCCTGAAAATAGGGACGTCCTATTCCATCCCCTCCAACATTTCTCCCATGGAAATAGGGACGTCCTATTCCATCCCCTCCAACATTTCTCCCATGGAAATAGGGACGTCCTATTCCGTCCCCTCCAACGTTTCTCCCATGAAAATAGGGACGTCCTATTCCATCCCCTCCAACGTTTCTCCTTTGAAAATAGGGACGTCCTATTCCATCCCCTCCAATGTTCCTCCCCTGAAAATAGGAACGTCCTATTCAATCCGGGACTGTCCCTGGAAAATAGGGAGACTTGGAGGGTCTGCAATTGTTAAACGGACTTTCAGAAGACATATGAAGGGAGCCCTTTCTAGGGAAGTGGGTTTTTTAAGAAGTGTTTGATGTTTTCACGGTGTTTTTCTAGTTTGCTGGAAACCTGCCCAGATTGGCTGATACATGCTAGTCAGACGAACGTCATATAAATGATAAAATTGTTGTTATTATTATTATTAGTCAGGGGGTGGTGTTGGGAACTGGAGTACCAACAACACCGTGGAACTACAGTTGTACCTTGCAAGTCGAACAGAGTCCGTTCAACTTCCAAAATGTTCGGAAACCAAAGCGCAGCTTCCGGTTGGCTCCCGTAGCCAATCGGAAGTCGCAGCGTTACGGGCTTTTGTTTACCTCGAAGAGAAAGGTGGGGAGAATAATAATAATAATAATAATAATAATAATAATAATAATAATAATAATGTTATTTATACCCCGCCCATCTGGCTGGGTCCCCCCAGCCACTCTGGGCAGCTTCCAACAAAACACTAAAATACAATAACCTATTAAACATTAAAAGCTTCCCTAAACAGGGCTGCCTTCAGATGTCTTCTAAAAGTCTGGTAGTTGTTGTTCTCTTTGACATCTGGTGGGAGGGTGTTCCACAGGGAGGGCGCCACTACCGAGAAGACCCTCTGCCTGGTTCCCTGTAACTTGGCTTCTCGCAGTGAGGGAACTGCCAGAAGGCCCTCGGGAGATGGACACTGGTGTCCGGGTTGAACGATGGGGGTGGAGACGCTCCTTCAGGTATACTGGACTAAGGCTGTTTAGGGCTTTCAAGGTCAGCACCAACACTTTGAATTGTGCTTGGAAACGTCCTGGGAGCCAATGTAGGTCTTTCAAGACTGGTGTTATATGGTCTTGGCGGCCACTCCTAGTCCCCAGTCTAGCTGCCGCATTCTGGATTAATTGTAGTTTCCGGGTCACCTTCAAAGGCAGCCCCACAGAGAGTGCATTGCAGTAGTCCAAGCGGGAGATAACCAGAGCATGCACCACTCTGGCCAGACAGTCCGCGGACAGGGAGGGTCTCATCCTGCGTATCAGATGGAGCTGCCCTGGGCACAGAATTGACCTGCGCCTCCATGGACAGCTGTGAGTCCAAAATGACCCCCAGGCTGCGCACCTGGTCCTTCGGGGGCACAGTGACCCCATTCAGGACCAGGGAGTCTTCCACACCTGCCCGCCTCCTGTCTCCCAAAAACAGTCCTTCTGTCTTGTCAGGATTCAACCTCAATCTGTTATGCCTTGCCATAAACCTCCGCAGCCCAGCCTCCCAGGATGGTGGAAAGCTTTTAAAAGCTCTCTCCGGTCTGTGCCAATCTGGGTTCAGCCCAGGGATTAGACGACGGCAGTTGGGCTGGGGGGAGATCAGCAATGAACCAGGACAGGGCTTGAAATCCGATCAGCCACTCCGACAACTTTCCCTCCCGCCAGATTAGCCCCGCCAGAAAGATGCTGCCGTCGAGCTAATCCGCTTTCGAGAGACCCGGGCCGGGTGCCCCAGAGGCAATCAGGGAACGTCGAGCAGCCCCCGCGACGGCTTGGCGGTGGGCAGCAGCCTTCTCCAAGCTAGGATACCCCCCCAAAAACCCACACACCTGTCTGACGCCCATAAACCAACATGCCAAAGGTCAGGGGCCACGATGGCGGCTGCAGTCGGCCCCTCACTTTGCTGCACAGTTTGGAGGCCTCTAAATCCCAGCTAGGGTTGCCATGTGTCCTCTTTTTCCCGGACACGTCCTCCTTTTCAGAGGTAGAATTTCCGCCCGGGTGGATTTTTAAAACTACCGTATTTTTCGCTCTATAAGACGCACCAGACCATGAGACGCACCGAGCTTTTGGAGGAGGAAAACAAGAAAAAAAATATTCTGAATCCCAGAAGCCAGAACAGCAAGAGAGATCGCTGCGCAGTGAAAGCAGCAATCCCTCTTGCTGTTCTGGCTTCAGCGATAGCTGCGCAGCCTGCATTCGCTCCATAAGACGCAGACACATTTCCCCTTACTTTTTAGGAGGGGGAAAGTGAGTCTTATAGAGCAAAAAATACGGTATACTTTCTGGAGGAGACGTAGACATCGCTGGTGGTTGAAAAGACTTGCTTTCTTCTTTTCTTCTGCCCACGCCCAGCCATACCTCAGCAATATCGCACAGCTTCTATAGCCGGGTATTTAAAAGGTAAAGGACCCCTGGACGGTTGAGTCCAGTCAAAGGCGACTATGGGGTTGCGGCGCTCATCTCTCCTTCAGGCCGAGGGATCCGACGTTTGTCCGCAGACACCTTCCCGGGTCATGTGGCCGTCAGGACTGAACCGCTTCTGGCGCATGACGGAAACCAGAGCGCACAGAAACGCCGTTTACCTTCCCACCGCAGCAGTACCTATTTATCTATTTGCACTGGTGTGCTTTCGAACTGCTAGGAGGGATGTGGGTGGCGCGTCTAAACCACTGAGCCTCTTGGGCTTGCCGATCAGAAGGTCAGCGGTTCGATTCCAGCGACGGGGTGAGCTCCCATTGCTCGGTCCCTGCTCCTGCCAACCTAGCAGTTTGAAAGCATGCCAGTGCAAGTAGATAAATCGGTACCACTCTGGCAGGAATGTAAATGGCATTTCCGTGCGCGCTGGTTTCCGTCACGGTGTTCCATTGCGCCAGAAGCGGTTCATGTCAAATTGCTGTTTTAGGAGTTGTTTTTAAAAGCCTGGAATGGATTAATCTGCTTTGCATGACTTTCTATGGGAAAGCAGCACGCCTTGGTTTTGGAACGCTTTGGTTTTGGAACGGACGTCCAGAACGGATTAAGTTTGAGAACCAAGGTGCCGCTGTCTTCCTGTTTAAAATGCAAAATCAAGTATCTCCCAGACCCAGCCATACACAGACACATGACAGATGACACACACACACAGAGACAGCCAGGATCAGATATCACTGCCTACAAGCGTTGAAACTGCCTGTGTGACTCGGCAGAAAGGAAAAATCACTCTGCACGTGCTCAGAAAGGACCACCGTCGCGGCGCTAGAGACAGGTGCCGAAGTTCAGCCTATGGGGCGCACGAGGAGTTTTAAAATATTGGGAATTTCTTCCCTAAAGCTGCAGTTTGCAAACTTTTCCTAGGGTTGAGGAGGGGTGGGGCAGTCAAAGCGGGAAGGGAAATATCTCAGAAGAGATTGCAGAGGGAAAATTGTCGGCAAGATCAGAGTCACAGGCAGGCCAGCAAATCAGAGAGGGGGCGGAATCTATCAGGAAACACAACTTCCTTGTTCTGGGCGGGGAAAAATAATAATAATGGATCTCTGTGTTCTGGCTGAAATCTCCCCACCCTCCTCAGTGGCTCCTACTCACCCGCGAAGGGTTCATCTGTCACCCAATGGCCCCCTCCAGCTGGGACCCCCAAGAAGGCGGAATCTAAAAAGTAGAAAACACCCCAGGCTGGGAGGAGATGAACGCCTCTCTCTCTCTCTCTCTCTCTCTCTCTCGCTCCTGGATTTAAAAATAGCTTGCCGTCCTTTTCTGCCAAGGAAGCGACGATGTACGCAAGAGTTTGGCTGGCACGGCGCGACGGGATCGCCAGGGCCCCCCGCAAAGGTCTCCGGGAGTTGAAAAGGGCACGTCCGCCTGCCCCCACGGCATGAGAGGGAGCTAAGGAAATTGGCAGTGGGGGGGAAGGAAGGAAGGAGAGAAAGAGAGAGAGAAGGGAAAGGAGGAGAGACTCAGGGTTGAGATGCAGCTTGGGGCTGTTGCAATTGGGGGAAAGAAGCTAGGAGGAGCCTAGTTATAGAAGCATAGAATCATCGAAGTGGAAGGGACCCCCAAGGGTCATCTAGCCCAACCCACTCTTTTCCCCGACGCGAGACTTGAACCCACGACCTGGAGGTTAAGAGTCTCATGCCCTACCGGCGGAGCTAGCTAGCGTCTTGTCCTCACCAAGGTGCCCAAAAGCAGTGGTTTTCAACCAGCGTGGCACCCTGGGATGCCTTGAACAACAACAACAACAACAATAATAATAATATTTTTGGCTTCCAAATCACCTCATTGTGCTTTCTAAATATTCTTATACAGTGGTACCTCGGGTTAAGAACTTAATTTTAAGGTTATCAGAAAGTATACGAGCAAGAACTGACAAATAGACAGCGGAGGGAGAAGGGGAAATAAAAAAGGGGGGGATATAAATCGAAAATACAGTGGTACCTCGGGTTAAGAACTTAATTCGTTCCGGAGGTCCATTCTTAACCTGAAACTGTTCTTAACCTGAAGCATCACTTTGGCTAATGGGGCCTCCTGCCGCCGCCGCACGATTTCTGTTCTCATCCTGAAGCAAAGTTCTTAACCCGAGGTAATATTTCCGGGTTAGTGGAGTCTGTAACCTGAAGCGTCTGTAACCCGAGGTACCACTGTAATAATTAATAATAATAATAATAATAATAATTTATTATTTATACCCCACCCATCTGGCTGGGTCTCCCAAGCTACTCTGGGTGGCTTCCAACAAAGTTTTAAAACATCAAACATTAAAAACTTCCCTAATCAGGGCTGCCTTCAGATGTCTTCTAAAAGTCAGATAGTTGTTTATCTCCTTGACATCTGATGGGAGGGCGCCACCACCGAGAAGGCCCTCTGCCTGGTTCCCTGTAACCTCACTTCTGGCAGGGAGGGAACCGCCAGAAGGCCCTTGGAGCTGGACCCCGGTGTCCGGGCTGGACAATGGGGGTGGAGACGCTCTTTCAGGTGTACTGGGCCGAGGCCGAGATAGTCTTAGAAACTGAGATATGAAAACTAGGAGCTAAATGGCACCTTGAACCTAAGTTACGGGTGCAGCAACGGAATGCCTAGGTGCTTTTTTTAATAACAAGAATACAAAGCTGAAAATGAATGAACTGCAGCTGAAATATTCCGTTCATTTTTCACATGGTCTAGTCCTTCCCAAAAAAGTAAAATCTCTCACTGCCTCCATTGCTTTCTTGGGCTCCATGATCACTGCAGATGGTGACAGCAGTCCCGAAATTAAAAGACGCTTGGTTCTTGGGAGAAAAGCAATGACAAACCTAGACAGCATCTTAAAAAGCAGAGACATCACCTTGCCAACAAAGGTCCGTATAGTTCAAGCCATGGTTTTCCTAGTAGTGATGTATGGAAGTGAGAGCTGGACCATCAAGAAGGCTGATGGCCGAAGAATGGATGCTTTTGAATTCTGGTGCTGGAGGAGGCTCTTGAGAGTCCCATGGACTGCAAGAAGATCAAACCTCTCCATTTGATTCCTAAACTGACCAAATCTTTTCTCTGTAAGGTCAAAGTGGAAAAGCCTCCCCATTGTCTTTTCCTTCACAAATCCTGTCTTAAGGGTATGTCTGTGTTTGAATAGGGTGTGAGCCTGTGACCTGGCCCAGGAACTAAGTATTTATAATTACAAAGGACTGGCCAGGCTCCCCAGGAAATCCAATCAAGTAACCTGCCAGACTGGAGATAAACAACGACAGGAGAAAAACAACGTTCAAATTTTCTGTTTTAGACCGCCTTTTCTGTGATGTAGGTGCGATGTATCTGAGGGGTGGTCTTAGCTTACACCCCTTCTGTGATGGATGTATGATGTTTCTGGGGGTGGTCTTGATCTACAGGGGGGCAATTTCAAAAGTCTTTATAAGGCCTTGCACACCATTTTTCTGGGTCCCTCCTCTCTCCTGCAAGTGAGGGGAGCACCCTGTTGCAACAGATCAATAAAGGCCAAGCCTACAGGCTGCTGTTTTGCTCCAAGTAATCCTGGTTGGTGTCTTTGTTTTTGTCCAAGGGAGCCCTCGGATTTTCCCGTTAACAACAATTCTTGTGGCCATCATTTGGCACAGCTGCCTCCAACCCCTTCCATTCTTCTCCTATTTGTCTATCGCCTCCCATTCCAGGTTTCTGACGCTGCGTCCCATGAGTGGGCGCCCTGCGCCGTCACTCACAGTCCAGTGACTCCCTCCTACAAGCATCCGGGTGGAAAGGGAGGGAGCTGGACTTCTGCAAAGCTCTTTCTACACGTTGGCTATCTATAGCCATGAGGTCAGAGCTCTCTCTCTGTCTCCCCACTCCCTCTCAAAAATAAGAACCCAGACCTGCTAAAGAGATTAGACCGTCTCGAGATGGTTCTTTCAATTTCTTTCGGCCTGCACGCTCAGGTCCCTCGTCTTGCCCTGACTTCCTTCAGGGACATCTCATGTGATGGCCTGGGATTCAGACTCGGAGGCTGAACCTGAGGCATCCCAGCCTGCACAGGAGTCCCCGCCTCCAGAACCAGCTGAGGCCTGAGCCTGAAGGGTCCTCACCTGTGCTGGGTCCTCAGGTGAGTCTGCTCTGGCTCCTGAGGTGATGGAGGACCCATTGCCTGCAGGTGCTCCACTCTCAGCCCCGTCAGAGGAAACTGAGGTTGCCTCTGGGTCCGGGAACCCTCCAGCCTCTCCTGGGCTGCAGAGGCTCAGGGCAGAGAGGCGGAGGGAACCAAGTTCCCGCAGGAGGAGTGCTCGCCTCAAGGGCAAGAGAGGCGAGTCACCTGTGGACCGGGGCCGCCCTATGCCTCGGGGCAGATAAAAGCCATCTAGCCCCAAGTTGCGGGAGCAACATTGTTGGTAGCCTGTTCCTGCCTTCACCCTGTCCTGCTCTTCAGTCAGAGTTCCTGACCTCTCCCGACTCCCTGCCTTGGACCCAGCTTCAGCTTTGACGGACAGCCTCCATACCGCACCCTCGACCTCTGACTGGACTCGGACCTCACTGCACGGTTAACCCTCGGGACCAGCACACCCTGGCTGAGTAAACCATCTCCTGCGATTTGCAGCAACCGCAACGCAAAATCACTGGGAGAGAACAGAGTCACTGGGGCGAGTGGCTTTCAATAGCCTTTTTCTCCTCCTCCGTGAATTTCTCTAGCGGCAAATTCCCCCCAGCAATGTTATCATCAGTGCTAATTCTTTCCAGAAAAAGAGGTTCCGGGACTCACCACGAACGCCTCCCTCGTTCTCTTAGAAGGGCATCCTGAGAGGTGTCGGAACTGAGTTCCGGCTGGAAAAAAAGACCCTGGTTGCAATGTTATCAGCTGCATTTGGTGCAGAATTCAGCAGCCAGGTAGCTTGCCGGCCAGCTGGCTAAAGCTTGGTGCTGATAATGCCATGGTTGCAGATTCGAATCCCGTACAGGTCAGCTACATTTCAGGGGGTTGGACTAGATATCCTCTGGGTCCCTTCCAACTCTACAATTCTATGACTCCAACATAGTCTGAGCACGTAACAACAATCCTGGCTGCAATGACCTGGCTACCACTTTCCAGACCCCAATTCCTGGTTTTGACCTACAAAACACAACTGAGGCAGTGCCCCATTTGCCCTATTGGACTAGCCACCACTGATTTAAAACACACACACACACACACACACACACGTGAACAACTATCTAGCTTTCCCCATTCATTTTAACCAAATATTCTCAGGACTTTAGCGTCTCCATACTTTCTTCCTATAGCCATTGAAATGTAAGTCTGTCGTCACGCTGAAGTTCAGTTTTTCGGCCAGTAGGGGGCCACGTCAACTCCTACGTGGCCAACAACAAACAGGAGGGCAGGTGAGCGAGCAAGCAAAATGGGAGGCAAGGATTCTGCTTAAGAGATAGCAGAGAGGAGCTTCACGGAGCAGTTTAGCAAACTGCAGAGCATCTCTACTCGCTGTGAAATGCGGCCGCAAAAAAAGTTTAACGGAAAGAGGGAGGTATTCCAGAAAACCACTCTCTGAAGCCCCTTCTCTTCTCCTTCAAAATTAATAATAATTTTCAATATATATATATAAAATAAAATAAAATTGTCCAATAGCACCTTAGAGACCAACTAAGTTTGTTCTTGGTATAAGCTTTCGTGTGCATGCACACTTCTTCAGATACAAAGGAAAGCTTATACCAAGAACGAACTTAGTTGGTCTCTAAGGTGCTACTGGACAATTAAGCTATGGTTTTCCCAGCAGTGATGTATGGAAGTGAGAGCTGGACCATAAAGAAGGCTGATCACCGAAGAATGGATGCTTTTGAATTCTGGTGCTGGAGGAGACTCTTAAGAGTCCCATGGACTGCAAGAAGATCCAACCTCTCCATTCTTAGGGAAATCAGCCCTGAGTGCTCACTGGAAGGACAGATCCTGAAGCTGAGGCCCCAAGACTTTGGCCACCTCAGGAGAAGAGAAGACTCCCTGGAAAAGACCCTGATGTTGGGAAAGATGGAGGGCACAAGGAGAAGGGGACGACGGAGGACGAGATGGTGGAACAGTGTTCTCGAAGAGACCAGCATGAGTCTGACCAAACTGCGGGAGGCAGTGGAAGACAGGAGGGCCTGGCGTGCTCTGGTCCAGGGGGTCACGAAGTCACGAAGTAACAGCCACCGATTCTGAAAGCCTTAAAGGGGATTAGACAAAGAGGAAGATAAGGCTATACTAGCCAGGATAGCTGCATTCCACCTGCACAGCCTCGGCCCAGTGTCTCTGAAGGAGCGTCTCCACCCCCATCGTTCAGCCCGGACACTGAGGTCCAGCTCCGAGGGCCTTCTGGCGGTTCCCTCCCTGCAAGAAGTGAGGTTGCAGGAAAGAAGGCAGAGGGCCTTCTCGGTGGTGGCGCCCGCTCTGTGGAACGCCCTCCCACCAGATATCGAAGAGAAAAATAACTACGAAACTTTTAGAAGACATCTAAAGGCAGCCCTGTTCATGTTTAATAGGTTATTGTAGTTTAGTGTTTTGTTGGAAGCCACCCAAAGTGGCTGGGGAAACCCAGCCAGATGGGCAGGTTATAAATATTATTATTATTATTATTATTATTATTATTATTATTATTATTATTAACAGCCTTGGCCCAGTATACCTGAAGGAGCGTCTCCACCCCCATCATTCTGCCCAGACACTGAGATCCAGCTCCGAGGGCCTTCTGGCGGTTCCCTCCCTGCGAGAACCGAGGTTGCAGGTACCCAGGCAGAGGGCCTTCTCGGTGGTGGCGCCCTCCCATCAGATGTCAAGGAAATAAACAACTGACTTTAAGAAGACATCTGAAGGCAGCCCTGTTTAGGGAAGTTTTTAATGTTGGATGTTTCGTCATGTTTTTAATATTCTGTTGGGAGCTGCCGAGAATGGCTGGGGAAACCCAGCCAGATGGGCGGGGTGTAAATAATAAATTATTAGTCTTGTTAATTGTTGTTATTATTAATCTTACTTTATCTGTAGTGGAAGGTGCAGAGCATCTGGCTTCAACCTCCAACAGCATCCTGGGAGAGATTCCTTGCCTGAAACCCGGGAGAGCTGCTGCCAAACCGTGCAGACAGGACTGAACTTGATGGAACCGACAACCTGACAAAAGGAAGCTTCCGGGAGTCCCGCTGACAAAACCACAGCAGAAAACCAAGTCTTAAGTTACAGGGGGGGACTAGATTTTGGGGGAACGTCAGCAAGAGCCGTTCCGCAATGGCACAGTGAGATCTCCACCGCTGACCGTTGACCATTAGGTCCAGTTGTGGCCGACTCTGGGGTTACGGCGCTCATCTCGCTTTACTGGCCGAGGGAGGCGGCGTACAGCTTCCAGGTCATGTGGCCAGCAGGACTAAGCCGCTTCTGGCGAACCAGAGCAGTGCAAGGAAACGCCGTTTACCTTGCCGCCAAAGTGGTACCTATTGATCTACTTGCACTTTGAGGTGCTTTCGAACTGCTAGGTGGGCAGGAGCAGGGACTTAGCAATGGGAGCTCACCCCGTCATTGCGGGGATTTGAACTGCCGACCTTCTGATCGGCAAGTTCTAGGCTCTGTGGTTTAACCCATTGCGCCACCCACATCCCAAGATCTCCACAGCCCTCTGTAATTTCCAAATTCTCTGCTCCCCTGAAGAGGGTCAGGCTGGATGACCTGGAGAGACCCCCTCTGGATTTTGAAGGCGCGTTTCCCCCCTCTTCCTCTGGAGCTGCCTCGGCCCTTCCCTCTCGCCGTCCCAATTTGTTCGGAGAGCGTCACATGCCGAAAGGAAAATAAAAAATAATTGCATCCTTGACTTGGCCCGGGAGTTGCGGGGCGGGATTGCAAAGCATGGAGAGGGAGGGAGTGTGCGCAGAGAGGAGAAGGGCAGAGATAAGATTGCACAACTTTTTTTTCTTACAGCCTCCCCCAGTCTAGTTGCTGAGCATTGTTCAAAGAAAACACTGGGCCCTTTCTTTGGAAATACCCTTCCTCCTTCTCTCTTTGCTCTCCCTCCCTCGCTCCTTCCCGCTTGGACTGCGTTCGTTCTGACTTCCCCGTCTGCTGACCAGATGCCCTGGACGCAACTTTCACTAGGAAAGGAAAGGGAGGGGTTGGATCTTCAAAGCGGCCTGCCCTGCTCTTGACCTTGAATACCCCTTACTAGGGAG
Organism: Podarcis liolepis; assembly: GCF_965112155.1. NCBI lineage: Eukaryota > Metazoa > Chordata > Lepidosauria > Squamata > Lacertidae > Podarcis > Podarcis liolepis. The sequence goes on from NC_139572.1 coordinate 1,942,307, forward strand.
GATGGAGGGGACGTGGGTGGCGCTGTGGGTTAAACCACAGAGCCTAGGACTTGCCGATCAGAAGGTCGGCGGTTCGAACCCCGCAATGACGGGGTGAGCTCCCGTTGCTCGGTCACAGCTCCTGCCCACCTAGCAGTTCGAAAGCACATCAAGGTGCAAGTAGATAAATAGGTACCACTCCAGCGGGAAGGTAAACGGCGTTTCCGTGCGCTGCTCTGGTTCGCCAGAAGCGGCTTAGTCCTGCTGGCCACATGACCTGGAAGCTGGATGCCGGCTCCCTTGGCCAATAAAGCGAGATGAGCGCTGCAACCCCAGAGTCGGCCACGACTGGACCTAATGGTCCCTTTACCTTTAGGAAGGATGGAGAGGGGAAACAGAGCAAAATTGGGCAAAGCGAAGGGGGAAAAGGGGAAACGAATATTCGCCTCCATTTCCTGTCGTTCAATGAACTCTGGTTATGTTGTTGTTTAGTCGTGTCCGCCTCTTCGTGACCCCCTGGACCACAGCACGCCAGGCCCTCCTGTCTTCCACTGCCTCCCGCAGTTTGGTCAAACTCAGCTCATTGTTTTTATTTTTATTTTAGAAAAGCACACGGAATTGGGAAAACCTAGCTAGAATCGAAGAACAGCAAGAGGGTCGGAGCTAGTAGATTTCGATACAAACGCACAGACTCCAACATTTGTACTCCGAGATTTGAATTGGGTAAGCCCACCATGTCTCTGCATGAGTCTCTGATCTTGAGATCGGGAGGCCCGCTCAGAACAGAAATTCATGCAGAAGCAATAGGCAGATCCTTCAGGGACAGCCCAGGATTCACAGAAGATGTCCCGGTTTCCGATTTGATCTCCAAAGGTCAAGCTTTTCCTTAGGACGTCCCTATTTCAAGGGGAGAAACATTGGAGGGGATGGAATAGGACGTCCCTATTTTCAGGGGAGAAACGTTGGAGGGGATGGAATAGGATGTCCCTATTTTCAGGGGAGAAACGTTGGAGGGGATGGAAGAGGACGTCCCTATTTTCAGGGGAGAAACGTTGGAGGGGATGGAATAGGATGTCCCTATTTTCACGGGAGAAACGTTGGAGGGGATGGAATAGGACATCCCTCTTTTCAGGGGAGAAACTTTGGAGGGGGTGGAATAGAACGTCCCTATTTTCAGGGGAGAAACATTGGAGGGGATGGAATAGGACGTCCCTATTTCAGGGGAGAAACATTGGAGGGGATGGAAGAGGACGTCCCTATTTTCACGGGAGAAACGTTGGAGGGGATGGAATAGGACGTCCCTATTTTCAGGGGAGAAACGTTGGAGGGGATGGAATAGGACGTCCCTATTTTCAGGGGAGAAACGTTGGAGGGGATGGAATAGGACGTCCCTATTTTCACAGGAGAAACGTTGGAGGGGATGGAATAGGACGCCCCTCTTTCCAGGGGAGAAACGTTGGAGGGGATGGAATAGGACGTCCCTCTTTTCAGGGGAGAAACGTTGGAGGGGATGCGTGTCTCTAGGTTGTTGTTTTTCCCTGGGAGTAAACAAGCAAACAAACTTGGAGACCAGAAGGTCGGGGAAGCCAGGAAGAAGAAGAAATGCAAAATCATGACCTAGGTTTCTAAAAGCGGCATCGAGGGAGGAGGAGGTGGCTGAGCCCAGACGAGAGCGAGGGAAAGTCCCAAGGTGCTGAGAGACAGCTGGGGGGGGGGGGAGAGAGAGAATTTGCCATCAAGGGCCTGGACTCAAATCAAGCAGGTCAGTGCGTCGTCCTGGCTAGGAGTGGCACCGAGTGTGCCAGGGCTATTTTTGGGCCTGGATGCTGTGGCTTTGCAAGCAAGGCAGACGTTCCCGAAGGCGAGAAGACGTCCCCGTCCCAAGAAATCTCTCTGCGCAAACTCCTTGCCAAGGGTTTAAAATCGCTCAGTTGGAAGTTGTGTCTTGGGGGGCGGGGATGGAAAGAGAGAAAGGGGCAAAATAATAATAATAATAATAATAATAATAATAATAATAATAATAATAATAGTTTATTTATACCCCACCCATTTGGCCGGGTTTCCCCAACCACTCTGGGTGGCTCCCTACAGAATATTAAAAACACGAAGCATTAAAAACTTCCCTAAACAGGGCTGCCTTCGGATGTCTTCTAAAAGTCAGATAGTTGTTTGTTTCCTTGACATCTGATGGGAGGGCGCCACCACCGAGAAGGCCCTCTGCCGGGTTTCCTGCCACCTCACTTCTCGCAGGGAGGGAACCCCCTGAAGGCCCTCGGGAGATGGACCCCGGTGTCCGGGGTGGAGACGCTCCTTCAGGGATACCTGTGACCTGGTTACCGTGAGTTGGGAATTATTGGGCTGTTGTGTGGGAGGGGGAGGCGGCACTCTGGGTATGCTCAGAGGTGGGTGAATTCCTTAAATTGCCTCCAAATTGAGTTGCTCTCTCTCTCTCTCTCTCTCTCTCTCTCTCTCTCTCTCTCTACATCCAAAAATGCACGTACTTCAAAAAAATTCAGCTGTTAAGATAAACACTGTCTTAGAAGAGTTTCCCTAGAAAAATGGGATTTTAAAAGCAGCATTCATTTTGAGAGGCATAGCCAATGCGCTCTGTACCCGCTCAGAGGCCCTCTCTCCCTCTTCCTGCACGAAACACAGAGATCACCCGAACCGAACCTAAACTTCCAATGGGCTTCAGAATAGGTGCCCTCATTCGTTGACCATCATGGAATACTTTTATTTTTACTATTTTAATTACATGAATACCATCATCATCATTTTATTTATATCCTGCCTTCCCCCTCCAGCCCCCAGATCAGGACTCAGGGAGGTTAGAACAGCCATAGATAAAAATGCAGAAACACTACACTCCTATAAAAGGCCGTCATTCATTAAACCCTAATAAAATTAAAACAGTATCTATTAAAATGCATAGAATAGAAGCACGGCAGCACTATTGAAAGCCCTTTCCTTTCAAAACGGCACCTGTTGGAATAGGAAAGCCTTCGCTTGCCGGAGGGAGGAAAACCAGGAGGGAGCTGGCCTGGTTTCTCTCGGCGAGTTCCAAAGTTGTTTCGGAGGAGCCACCACAGAGAAGGCCCCGTCTTGCACCCCCAACCAAGCGAGCCTGTGAGGTTGGCAGGACCGAGAGAAGGGAACGCCCAAACATCTCAGAGCCAGGGCAGGTTCGTACGGGAGAATACAGTTCTTCATATAGCCTGGGCTTAAGCTGTATAGGTCTTAACTACCACAATGTGCTCTATGTGGGGGTCCCTTTGATGGTGACCCCGAAACTGCAACTAATCCAGAAAGCGGCAGCCAGACTGGGGACTGGGAGTGGCCACCGAGACCACATAACACCGGTCCTGAAAGACCTACATTGGTTCCTGGGATGTTTCCAAGCACAATTCAAAATGTTGGTGCTGACCTTGAAAGCCCTAAATAGCCCAATAGACCTGAAGGAGCGTCTCCATCCCGGACACCTGGGTCCATCTCCTGAGGGCCTTCTGGCGGTTCCCTCCCTGCAAGAAGCGAGGTTGCAGGGAACCAGGCAGAGGGCCTTCTCGGTGGTGGCGCCCTCCCATCAGATGTCAAAGAAATAAACGGGGCCCATGACTTACATCACAGGAGCCTACACAACACAAAACACTGTGCTGTTGCACAGCTTCAGGATCTGTCCTTACAGTGAGCACTCAGGGCTGATTTCCTTCCGAATGGAGAGGTTTGATCTCCTTGCAGTCCATGGGACCCTCAAGAGTCTCCTCCAGCACCACAAATCAAAAGCATCCATTCTTCGGTGATCAGCCTTCTTGATGGTCCAGCTCTCACTTCCATACATCACTACCGTGATACCTCAGGTTACAGACGCTTCAGGTTACAGACTCCGCTAACCCAGAAATAGTACCTCAGGTTAAGAACTTTGCTTCAGGATGAGAACAGAAATCACGCTCCGGCGGTGCGGCAGCAGCAGGAGGCCCCATTAGCTAAAGTGGTGCTTCAGGTTAAGAACAGTTTCAGGTTAAGAACGGACCTCCAGAACGAATTAAGTACTTAACCCAAGGTACCACTGCACTGGGAAATTGCATAGCTGTGAACTTTTCCCTTTTCTTGCGAGCAATCCTATTTGGAATAAGGGAATTTCCCTTAAAAAAGGGGAACGTTGACAGCTATGGTCAACTTTGGGGGGAACTGACCCCCTCAAATATTTTATTTGGCGATTGGCTCCTGGGCTCCACACCGCACACCTCCCCCCCCCCCCCGCGGTTGAAACTGAAAGTGATCCACAGCGCATCTCCGCATTTCAAACTTGAAAAACGTAAATATTCCTCCGTTGCAAATATGGCCCCCACATCATTCCATGTTATATGGGACTTTAAGGCGTTTACATTCATTTTTTAAAAAATGTTCTGCTTGGTTCGCTGTTTCCTAACCATCTGATAACAGTGAGCTGATTTTTGCCTGGATTAAAAATAAGAGGAGCCAATCTAGAGCAGAGACTCGTGCAGACAGGCAACGGGTACCCTCTTTTGCTCAGGGCAGCCAACTCTGCCCCTGTTATCCGTCATGATAGGTAAAGGGTAAAGGGACCCCTGACCATTAGGTCCAGTCGTGGCTGACTCTGGGGTTGCGGTGCTCATCTCGCTTTATTGGCCGAGGGAGCCGGCGTACAGCTTCCGGGTCGTGTGGCCAGCAGGACTAAGCTGCTTCTGGCGAACCAGATCAGCGCATGGAAACGCCGTTTACCTTCCCGCCGGAGCGCTACCTGTTTATCTACTTGCACTGGTGTGCTTTCGAATTGATAGGTTGGCAGGAGCAGGGACCGAACAACGGGAGCTCACCCCGTCATTGCGGGGATTCAAACCGCCGACCTTCCGATCGGCAAGTCCTAGGCTCTGTGGTTTAACCCACCACCCGTGTCCTATGTACCAAACCACATCTGGTGCAAAATTACCTGTCCCATTCCCCCGGTGAGAGCAATACATCGTACAGGGTTGCGGCGAGCAGCTTCGCACACGGATAGGTGTTTTGAACGAAGAAAACCCTTAAAAAACCCCAACTCTGAACGAACCCCACTTTGTTGAAGCATGACTGCAACTGTATCACAGAGCAAGGTTTTGAAACTACTGGCTGATATTTTACAGAGGATCACATGTGTTTGATCCAAGGTGAAGATTTAAGTTAAGATTTTTCACTTTTTCTATTCTGAAACTCGGAAAGCCAGGCATTTTATTCGATCTCAGGGACGGGACTTTGAACACCAGGTTGTTTTTTTTAAAAAAAACTAGCAAAAAGGATTTATAAGCAATGGGAAGATTTAAGTCTCAAAGCTTTCAAAAGCAGGGTTTTTTTTAAAAAAAGAGGGAGTCCAGAATTCTGATAACAGAATATTGAAACTGGGCCAAATTTTGACTTGGCTGGGCCACATCTTTGCACATCTACTATCAAAAGTTCAGGCTGGCTTGTATCAACACGGGCCTTGTCTGTTCTAAACGCCTCTCTATGTTTTTGGGGCGGCCTAATTTCAAATTCTCCCCGCTGCAGAAAAAAATCCTTGAGTTTGCTATCAGTTTGTTCCCCCCTCCCACACACAACAAATGCACTTAGAAATAAAATAAAATCCATGCCCTTGATAGAAAAGCATGCCAAGGATCTTGCGAGACGCCACTTTGTTTAGGAGTTTCTTATCAGAAGAATCACCCTCAGTTTGCAGCAAGGAAGTCGTTACATGAGAGGCCGGGTGTTCAATAATTAAAATAAAATATCAAGAATCGATCAGGGAGGGAGGGAGTGGAGGCTGCCCCGCTGGAGAGGACGTGAAAGCAGAGAATTACGCTGCAAAAGTCGGAAGGAGCCCGCAATAATATCAGGCCCCGGGCACTATAAGGCAACGCTTCGCCGCTAAGGAAGACTCGCATGCGGGAAAAAGACTTTATAGCAGGCCACGTTGAGGGAAGGCGAACGCTGTGTCCTTTGCAAAGAGAGACCTGCAACCCACAGTGGATTTTGACACACACAGAGGGAATACAAACTGCCGAGGAAGAACACACAATATCCCGTGACTGGCAACACAACGAGGGCACCGCAGGAAGACAGGTTTGTGGGGACACCGAAATGTGTTCACAACTAAGCAAAGGGACCCCCCCCAAAAAAATTAACAGGAATGTAAAAAACTGTGCTTGCTCTGATGACGCCAGGAAAACCCGACCAGCGACTTTCCCCATGAAATATACAGCATGGCATGTGAATATTTCATGCCTCGTGCTGCAACAGTGTCGTTGCAGATCGGTGCCACAGGCATGTGGGGGGTAGGCACAGGAAGCCACACACACACACACACAAACAAGCACACACCCCTCGCTCGCAATCAGCTGTTTCCCACACGCTTGCACGCTTTCACGAAGCGCAGCCTTTGCACGAGGGCCCTGCGTGGACACTATCGTCTGGGCGACACGTGCGCCAGACTGCCGTGCTCTTGCACGCCATGTCTCTCTAGTCTGGCACACTTAAGCATTCTCACTTCCATGTGCCCAGGTTCCTGTGCACATCCTTCTATGGAGGGAGGAATGTGGGGCCTATGGCAGCAGCGCATGGCGCATTTGCACACTCGCACGCCCGAGCTGTTGCACGCCGCCTCACCTGGCACACACGAGCGTTCTCACTTCCATGTGTGCAGGTTCACATCTTTCCATGCAGGGGGGGGGCCTATGGCAGCAGCGCATGGCGCATTTGCACACTCGCTCCGGCGCACTGGGGTGGATTTCGAGACCTCTGGGGCACTCGAAGGCTCACCGATACTTACAAGCCCACGGCGCGCACACTGAATCAACCCCTACGCACGCTGGCATGGAATAGCCTTGGAAACTCCGGCACACTGGGACTCATGCGCTCGGCATTCTTGCAAAAATGCGCTCTCTCAGACACACATACACCCCTCTCTCTTTGCCAACTTATCGGAACTCGGTGCATAGTTGGGGAAACAGTGGATATTAAGCCTCTCCTCTCCCACACCAACCCTAGCCACCCACTCCACACCCAAGTGTGGAAAAAGAGGGTGTTCTTGCGGTCACCAGCCCACCAGCCCACGCTGCCTATGGAGTAGAGATTAGGGGGGGGGTGTCCTGCTCCCCACATCTCATACTGATCCAGACTCGTGCATTGCTAAAAGCTAGCAGTTCGGCTCAAAACACAACAACCAGGAGGGAAGGAGGGTGGTTTTTTCCGGGGGGGGGGAGTGGTGGTTTAGGAGGGTAGGATGGAAATAGAAACTTATTGAAATCGACCTGCAAAGTGGGGAAAGGGGGGGGGAGTGTTTGACAAGAGATCGGGCGCCTTTTGCAAAGCTCAACTGACTCAGAGGCGGACGATTGCACAGACCGCTTTCTCTCTCTCTCCAGCCACCCCCCCCCCCCCGCGCGCGCGCGCGCCACAAGCCCGCAGCCCCGCCACGCATTTTCTGCAATGGACAAAACTCTTTTTTTTCCGGGGGTTGGGGTGGAGAGAAAGGATTTTTGAGAGGGGGAGACGGTGGGTGAAAGGAACCGAGCTGCGAAGAGGAAACAGATTTCAATTCCCCCCCCCCGCAAAAAATGATACAAATTAGCAATGCAAAAAGGAAGGAAGGAAGGAGAGGGGGTGGAAAGGAGATCTCTGGTAAAAGGGGGGGGGGAGAGGAAAGAGGCCTTAATTACCTGGGCGAGGCAGAGAGGTGAAGAATACATCTCCAAGCTGTCGCCGAGTAAACCGTTGAGGAGGGTTGTTTTTTTTAGGGGGGGGGGAGAAGAGAGAGGTTTGAGAAAGCAGCTCCAAGCGTAAAAGTTACTGAGTCATTTCGGAGGCTGGAACAGTTTTCCCCTCTCACACTCTCCCTCTCCCTCTCTCCAACATCCACTCTCACTCTCTCTTTCCCGGCGATGGATCGGTGCGGGGGGGGGGAGGGGAGGAGACGGCGAGGGGGAGGGTGTCCGAGGGGAGGGGGTGGGACCAGAGAGAGCGTGGGGGGGGGAGAGAGAGGAAAGCACGCCTCCGAAAGAGAAGCATTATATATATATATAAATCCAACTTTTAAAAAAATAAATAAAGTAGGAAGGGTGGCTGCAATCCTATCCAACCCTACGCGTAGCGCGCACAGGGCGCGTGCATGCAATGCGCTTTGGTAAAAAGTTAACGCGTCGCTTTTGGAGAAAAGGTGGAAAGCTGGGATGGTAATTCACAGCGATAATAATAGGTAGGTAGGAAGGTAGGTGGGTAAGTAGGGGATCACAGCTGCCGGCACGAAAGCACCCCGAAGCAGTGGCGTAGCGTGGGTTGTCAGCACCCGGGGCAAGGCAAGTAATTTGCGCCCCCTAACCCGTGGATTTGCGCCTCCTAACCCCCAGGTGTTGCGCCCGGTGCGGCCGGGCCCCCCTGCACCCCCCACGCTACGCCACTGACCCGAAGGCTGCGATCCCGAACCCACGTTTTAGCTAGGAGCAAAGGTCGTGTCGAACTCCGGGGCTGGAGGGTGGGGGTGCCTTCCTCCTCGCGAGGAGACGTGCCCAAAGATCGCGCCTTTACGCAGGCGATTTAAAAATATATATAATGAAAGGAGATCGTATGCGACTCCGGCAACGTCTCCGGGAAAAGAGGAAAGGTCCACTTTTTTTTAAAAAAAAAAATTTATTTATGGGCTTTTAAAAGGGGGGGATAGGTTCACAACCAGGGAGGGGGCTAAAAATAATATGATTTTTTAAAAAATAATAATCCATAAATGCTGTACTAACATCCTAGGGAAGGGAAGAACGGAGGGGAAGAGATGGAGTTTACCCCCCCCCCCAAAAAAAAACTACTTTAAAGAAAAAGCTGAGATGCAGACTTGGGAATTTTTATAAGGTGTGAAGCAAACAGGCCTGAGATGATGATGTTGATGACAATAATAATAATAATAATAATAATAATAATAATAATAATAATAATAATAATAATAATATCAGCCAAATATCCATTTCGGGGCGGTGGAGAAAACTCCCATATTATCCCTCTGGGAGGGGATTTGAAATAAAAGAGCAAATTTTGGAGTGACAGAAAGGTGTTTGCTTTTTAAAAATCATCTGGATTTGCATAGATCCTTACAGCTAAACTCCCCAAAAATAAACTCAGCTGTTTCTCCGAGTGTTTGGGGTTTTTTTTTTGGAGAGTTTAGAAATCAGAATCAACTCCTCCGAGAAAGGGGTGCGTGAGGCGTGCCCGCCGTTACTCCAACCGAGAGAAGAGGACCTCCGCATTCCTTTGAGAGGCTCTACTTCCGAGTAGAACTTGGCTGGACTCAGCAGTCCTCTAGAATCGCCGGAACAGGGGAACGACGCGCTGCAGGAATCGCGTCTCCAAGGCTTTCAGCTCAGGAGCTACCCACTCGCGCGCACCTTTCGCGAGGAAAATGGGATTCGAGAGGAATAAGCGAAGCCTCTTCTTATTCTGGAGCACTCTCGCCCTCCCTCTCGCCTTTTAAAAAATCCCATTATTGCCACCGACCTTCCGCACGCACCTTGCGAAGCGAAACGCGCGCGCGTACCCAACGTCTCCTAAGTCAGGACGGAGCAACGCACAATTGCCTTCCCTCCTGAAAGGGCGCTTGTATACAAACACCTATCATCTGAAGAGGAGGGAATTCCAAACTTAAAAGTAGTTTTTCTCTCCTCCAGCGCCCCGAGCCCAGTCTTTAGCTCTCGGCAAAGAAGTCACAACCCTCTCCTAACTTCTATTCCCTTCTGCCCCCGCCGCAGCGTCAACAAAAATCTTGTTTTGGTAAGCTAATGTAACAGCAGGCTGTTGATTCTGGTAACAGTAACAATCAAACCAGGATGTTTCTCAACATAACGCGGGGCATGTTTGCGCCGAAGTCTCGCCGGCCTTACTTCCAGGTAAGGAAGATGTGCGCAGGATCGCTGCCCTTCAGGCCAACTGCTCAGGAATGCATTAAGTTCAATGGGGCCTTCAGCTGCTTATATGCTTGAGAGTAAGCCCTCCCCCATTGAATTCAATGGGGCTTTACTTCCGAGTAGGCACCCACAGAATTGCCTTGTTGGTGGATTGGGGGGGGGGCAGGCCGTGTAATTAGGGATTTTGGATTTTGGAGATCTGTCCAGACCCAACCCCAACAGAAAGTGAAATGATTCGCTCCCCGGAAAACCACTTTTAGCAGATGCTGCAAAGCGGCCGAGCAAGCGAGCGAGTCAAACGACAAGGGGAGACACCCCCCCTACAAAAAAATTAACAAGCAAGGAGACCCCCTATTCTTTTGGAGAGGGAGTTCTGTCTGCAAAGGGTCGAGAACATCCCAAAGGGAGATTTCTCAGAGACCGGCTAGGAATGCTCACCACAGCGCAAGAGCTAACCTTCTGGGTACCCCCGAGCGCCCACAAAATTCCCCATGATGGGGCAAGGTACCCACAAATTTCGGTGCCAGGGCCATGCACGCTGCAGGGCACCCGGGGTCGCAGGGTCAAGGTGGTACTCTCTCTCTCTCTCTCTCTCTCTGTGTGTGTGTGTGTGAGAGAGAGAGAGAGAGAGAGAGAGAGAGAGTCTGTGTGTCCGAAACCAACACACACACACATACACACACACAACACAACACAACACAACACACACCCAGGGCGCAATCCCCGAAAGAGCTGCGATTGACATAACCCCACACCTCCCATCATCTGCTTTCCCCTTCGCCACTTGCAGATTTCACAAGACCTATAAGTTTCCTTGGCCAACTTCACCTCCTTATTTGCAAAGGGGGGGGGGGTGTGTGTCAAAAAACACAACACAACAAAAACCACCTCAAAAAACCCCGGAGGAGGGCTGGATAGAGGTTGGTATTTCCTTCCCCGATCCCCCGAAAAGAGAAAACGCGGCCCAGCTCCCTTTCTGCCAGGCGTTTGGAGAAGAAAAATTAACTCGGCTCCCAAACTTTCTCGGAACCACAAAGCTCTTGTTCCGGACATGGCCGGCAGTTGAAGCAGAATAAAATAAAAAGAAGGGCGAAAGGGGAAGGGTTTTTATTTTTTTTTTTAAAAAAGGGGTGTGAGTTTCTGTAGAAATGGAACCATAACCCGGCTCTCTTTTACGCATGAAAAGGGCGCATGATTTCTGACTTGAGGTCGGCTTCGGAAGGAAGGCTGGGGTTTGGGAACTCCCAAAAGCGTGGCGAGTTCGCTGCCTCTCCTGGGAAGTTAAGGATCCGCCCGGAGGTATTGATACCGCTCCTGTTTACTTCTGAAACCGGCGCAAAATAAGGAGGAGGATGAATAGGAAGCGTAAAATGAGGTCACAATGAGGACTAGCGGCTTGCTGGAGGAGCGGGGAACTTTCTAATGGCGCAATTGAATAGCTGCGCGGAAGAAGCGTTAAAAAAATATTCCTGGTTAATTTAAACAGTTCTCTCTGTCATTATGAAAAGGGACGTATAGCCCTGAAATATCAAGTTGTTGGTGTTTTATCCGCAGGGCTGGACTTTCGACTCTGTTGACAGGACTGCCATATATGAAAGAATGAGTAGCCTTTCAGTAAGAATTTAGCCATAATTCTGCGGTCGGGGGAAGGTAAGGGGAAGAGGGAAACTAGGAAATCACTGCCTCCGGCCGCTGCAAGGCCTCTGGCTCCGCCAAACTGACAGACAGGGCTGTCCCTGTGGAACTAGATTTCTATCTGCAGGGATTTATGTTATTTTATTTTGGGGCATGGGCGATCTTCAGCTGTACGAGGCGCCCCGCTTTCCAGTCTTGTAGAGGTAGGGGCCCCAGCCAGAGACCTATCACCTCACGGGCCATTGACTGAGATGCAGACTTGCATTCAGACAACCACTGTTTACGTGAACGATCAAACATGCCGATAATTCGCTATATCTATTAATTGAGGTGGGTGGTTTGTCTGGAATGTTTCTTCGAGTGGTGTGTTTGCTTTGGAAGGAGAGGGCTGTGATTCATACGTTCATTCCAACATTTTTCTACATCCTCCCGCTATAAGCTCCTACAATTATTATTGCTCCCCAATGCAAACGACGAAGTATTTTATTTTTTTGGCGTCAGCTGGCGTTTAGCCCCCACTCCAAAAGCCAAGTCTATATCACTAATGGGAGCCTCCATCCTTCTTCTGCTCCCCCTCCCGTTTCACTTCTCTCTTACTCCGATTTTTTTTGGGGGGGGGAGGGTGTTACACGCAATCCGGATTCTTAAAAGTTTGGGAGTTGACACACGAGTTTCACCGCTTAGCCAAGTCACGGCGCGCGGGGATTATTATTATTATTATTATTATTATTATTATTCGGCTGTCGGGAACAGCCACGTAAAATTCCAGATTTCCTTCAAAGTCAAAGAATTTGGGATGAGTTTTTTTTGGGGGGGTGAGGTGCGATTGGAAGAGGGGGCGACGGGAGGAAAGCATTCGGACCAACTGCGTCACTTTTCCCCTTCGCAAACTTCACGGCGTTCTCTCTTCCCCCCCCCCCCGCCGCCCCGATCCTAAGCGTGTCTGCTCAGAAGCAAGCCCCGTTCAGTTCCATGAGGTTTCCAGGTAAGCGAATGAGGATATAAATATATATATATATTCCTCCAAGCTTCTACAAGACCGTTGCTCATCCCGTTTAAAAACTTCCTGACTCGGGACAAAAGGCAGGTTTACTCGCGAGGAAGCCCCGCTGGTTTGGAACTTTAGCCTGGGAGGAGTAGGCCCTACAAAGGAACCCTATAGTGCCTACTCATGAGTAAGCCCCGTGGGGCTTACTTCCAGGTAGATAGGTGCAGGACCGCCGACTTCTGAGCAGCCCGCCGGCTTAATATTGAGCAAAGCCACCTTAAAGTTGGCAGCGGCCCTGCAGGGCAAATCCGTCTAGCACGTGTTTACTCGGGTGTAAGCTCCCAAGGACAGCAATGGAGCTTTTGTTCCTGAGCGAAACAGCTGGAGACTCGTACGAAGTGTCCGCCGGCGGTGGCACGCTTTTACCTATGGGACTGTGAGTCCCGTTGAGTTCCACAGAGCTTTACTTTAGAGTAAACGCGCGAGAGGGTCGGCTGGGGAGCCCGGAGCTCATCCTAGGAAGGCGCGGGACGCGCGGGGATACAGAAACGGATCGCCATCGATTAATCGAGCGATCGTTCTCTTCGATCGAAGGCTCCCTGCGGAATTACCAGGCGGCGCGGAGTGGGGAGGGGAGGGGAGGGGAGAGGCGAGGAAAAATCCCCTTTGAACTCTCTGCGACTTGGCTTCCCAAGGATAGATCGCCGCACTTAAAAGAGATCTATTTTTAGAACTGAACCCGGCTTGGAGTTGGGTGTGCGGAGGAAAATGGACGGAGGAGGGTAAAGGTTAGAGCGAGGAAGAATTTATTTTTCTCTCCTTTTCCCGTGCGGGGCGGGCGGAGCGGGTCTGCTGCTGCAAAGGCTGCAGCCCAGCCGGTGTGTGTGTCTGTCTGTGTGTGTGCACACGCGTGCGCGCGCCTTTCTCCCTCTCCCGTCCACCTTGGGCTCCGCAGAGCTCAAGATCTTACTGCTGACGAAGCGGCCTTCGCCGAGTCTGCCGCAGGGCCCAGCTCACTTAGCCAGAGAGAGAGAGAGAGAGACAGTTAATTTTTACGCGCAGAATGGAGAGAGAAAGGGGAGGGCGTTGGAGAGTGGGAGATCTTTCCAAGGTTGGAGGGGAAAGGGAGGGGGCCCCTCTTCAGCTCGAGAGCTGGATCGGGGCCAAAGGCAGCAGTTAGCGGCGCCCAGAGAAGCCCCGGCGTCTCCCTCTCCCTCTCTCCGGGTCTCTCCTGCTCTCCGCTAGGCGTCATGTTCAAGTTCAGATCCCTTCCCTTCCTCCTCCGCCCCCTTCGCCAGAGCGGCCATTTTCCGCTACATCTGCCGTTTGCTGAGCTAGCTGCCAAGAGAAAGAGAGAGGGTGGGGGGGGAGGGAAGGGAGGGGGGGAGAGAGATGGTTGCCACACACACTCCCCCGTCTCTCTCCCCTCCTCCTCCTCCTCCATCGCAGATTCTTACGCATTCTCCCCCCCTCCCCAATTCCATGCGTAAAAGCGCACCGGGTTTGGAGAGGTAGGAGACTCCGCAGACTTTATAGCGCTTTGCATTCTCCACCTCTGCGCACCAGTCCCCCCCCCATTAAACTCTGACACTTTGCACCAAGGAGGGGTGGGGGGTGGTCTTCATCTAGGCAAGGCACTACGGCAAAACGCGACGGGGGCTTTGCGAATAGGGGCGCGCTCTTTCCGGAACGGGGCATCCCCGAACACTCAGAGTAATGCCGCCACCCCCCCGGGTCTTTTTCCAACCACCCTGGTCGTGCCAAGATCCTTTCTGTTTTTATTCTAACAAGGCTCTCCCCTCCCCCCCACCGCCAGACCCTATCCCCCCCCAAGCCCACCTGCCTCGGACTTTCTCTCTCTCCCCCCCCCAAACCCCACCTCCATCAACTTATCCTGCCCACCCACCCGCTCCTCCGCCACACCCCACCAAGGAAATCGGTGTGTGTGTGGGGGGGGATATTATTATTACTATTTTTAAAAAAAGGATTTGGAAACTGACGCGAAAAACTTACCATCACCCAAGCGAAATTGACCAGGGCGGCAGAGCGGCTGAATGCCAACAGGAAACTAAGGTGGCGGCCGGCGGCAGAGAGAGAAGGGGCTTATTTATTTATTTTTAAGGTCCCACCAAGTTGTTGTCGTTGTTGTTGTTTTTAATTTGCGGAGGGCGAAGGGAAAGGGAACCACCTCCCCTCCTCCCCGGAGAGAGAGGAAAAATAATAGCAACAACAACCCGAAAAGCGGGGCCAGATCTTCGTTCCCTTCAGCGTCGGGTCAGTTCTGTCCAGGCGCCTTCCGTGGCTGGGTCGACAGCATCTTTTAAGGTCCCAGCGCAGGAGAACCCCGCTGCGCCGTGGCCCTTCCTAGATGGCAGTGAAGTAGGGGAGGTGATGGTTTCTCGCCCCCCTCCTCACTCTCTTTCTCTCTCTCTCTTTGGTAAAATAATTTTTTAAAAAATAATAATCCGGGGGTTATTTAGTTGCTAGGTCACATCGCCGGGGGTGGGGGACATACACACACCAAAATCCTTCCTGGGTTGTGAAGACAGGGGAGGGGGGGTGCTGAGGACTTGGTGGTTGTTAACTCTAGAGAGTCACACAGAGGGGGTTCTTAATAAAGGGGGGAGCGCGGTGGAAGCGGATGAGACGGGGCAGCAGTAAAAAAATAATGTCTTGCGCGGGGGGGGGGAGAGAAAGGAGAGAGAGACCTCACTTTTCATGGGACGCCACACTGGGGGCGCGGAGATTTAAAAAGACTACTGCTAATAATAATAATGATGATGATGATAATAATAATAATAATAAAGGAATCAGAAGCTCTCTCTTTTTGTTGCTTATGATTATATATATAGCTAGCTAGCTTCCTGGTTCAAACCTCGTGTTTTTATCAAAACAAGATTTGGGGGCAGGGTTGGGAAATAAAATAGCAGGCGCAGCATCGGCAAGGTCCCTTTCGCTTTTTGCAAAGAAAATCCGGAGAGAGTGAGGAGGGCGGGGGGACTGGATGGGTAGCTGGCTGGCTGGCAGGCTGGCAAGGGAACCCTCACATCTACCCGCTCCCTCCCTGGGTGAGCAGGGCTCCAGCAACGGCGGCGGCGGCGGCACCCATGACCGACCTCCCTCTCTCTCTCTCTTGCGCGCGCGCTCTCCCTCCTCCCTGCCTGGGCTGCTAGGCTCCGCCCCTGGCTCCGCCCCTTTCTCGCGTGGCTAGGGGGGGGTGCTTTGAGGAGTCTGGCAGCGCCAGGATGCGAGAGAGGGAGATGGCAATTGAGAGAATCTCCCTCGAGTTACCCCCCCTCCCTATTTCTTCCTCTAGCTCCCAAAGGTGGACCAAGAAGGTTTGATAAGGCCGGATTGACGTATAATAAACTAAACAAGCTCTAGCTTAGGGTCCCACTCTCTTAGCCCCCTCCCAATTAAAGTGTTGCAGGAATTTATATATAGTTTGGGGGGTTGCCCCTCCAGCAGATATGCTGCACATGCAGCCCACTACCAAAATCAGCACAATCGCTTTTGTGACTTTTGTGATTTGTCCCCACAAAGCACTTCACTGCAGTTTCTTCCTATCTATTCAAAGGGCCTTTGCTGCACGATACCAAATGTAAGAATTCACTGATCAATGATCTATGTACTGGCTCACTAGAAAACTTCAGAAATTCCTATAGACAGGTGAGCTCAGCTCCTCAGCAGCCCCTCTGCCTGAGTGGTAATCCCTGGCCTCCTGATACCTGAGTGCCAGACAGGTAGCCATTCCAGAACTGCTAGGGTGGCAGGAGCAGGGACCGAGCAATGGGAGCTCACCCCGTCGCGGGGATTCGAACCGTCGATGTCCAGATCGGCAAGCCCTAGGCCATAGGTAGGCAAACTAAGGCCCGGGGGCCGGATCTGGCCCAATCGCCTTCTAAATCCGGCCCACAGACGGTCCGGGAATCAGCGTGTTTTTACATGAGTAGAATGTGTCCCTTTATTTAAAATGCATCTCTGGGTTATTTGTGGGGCATAGGAATTCGTTCACACCCCCCCCAAAAAAATAGCCCGGCCCCCCACAAGGTCTGAGGGACGCTGGACCGGCCCCCTGCTGAAAAAGTTTGCTGACCCTTGGGTTAGAGTGTTGGACTAAGACCTCAGAGACCAGGGTTCAAATTCCCACTTAGCCATGAAATATTTATTGTCTTTCACCTTTTTCCTCCAAAGAACTCGAGGTGGGTTTTCCTCCTCAGTCCCCACAACAACCCTGTGAGGTGAGGACTGAGGAGGCAGTGATTTTACTGGCAACCCAGTAAACGTCATGCCCTATGGAGATTTGAACCCTGGTCTCTGAGGTCTTAGTCCATCACTCTAGCCACTATGCCACATCCTATACAGATAATAAATAAAATAAAATAAAATAATTAGCTGGAGATGAATTCTTCCCTCCCCCAAAAGGAGCAACGTTGCAGGAGAAGCAACATAAATAAAACCTTGCAAACCGAGAGGGGCAAATATTTATCATTTCGGTAACCAGTTTGTATCTCGATTGAAACGGAACGGCCTGCACACTGATCAGTCTGGGGGGGGGGGGGGAGCCTTGTTTAAAAAAATAACCACGCAGAGAGGGAGGAGGAGGGAAGGCTGGAGGGAGGGAGAGTTTCAGTTTTATTTATGGTGACACAAACCACTTAACATGAACTTTCAAATTGCTGGCCTCAGCTAAAAAACCTACGTGGTTATCCTTCAAAGCGTCTAGATTTTTTTACAAGCTAATTTTAATCCCTCTCTCCCATTCTCTCACTTATGTACACACAGAGAGACACACACGTCTAGGCACGCATACCCACACCACAAAGGTTGTCCACACTTGGCTATGGGTTTATTTTAATGGTAAGTGAAAGATCTTTGGCCTGGCCACAGCGCAAGCAAGCCGGCCTTTGCAACCCTCAAACCACCTCTGGCGAGTCCGCCGTTTAAAAAAAACACACAAGCATAGCGCCCAAGCTTGATTTGCACTCGTTGACAACACGTGATCTATCCCGGCGCACGAGGGCCAAAGTATGTCTCCCAAAAGAGACTTCCAGGAAGCTGGCAAATTCTGGGCGCAGAGACCACAGCTGATCCCACCTTGAGCGACTACTACAGTGGTACATGAAAGCGGTGAAGGTCCTGTGTGAGGGTCTGGAGGCGGTTGGAGGATGGATGGCGGCTAACAGATTGAGGTTGAATCCTGACAAGACAGAAGTACTGTTCTTGGGGGGACAGGGCGGGCAGGTGTGGAAGACTCCCTGGTCCTGAATGGGGTGACTGTGCCCCTGAAGGACCAGGTGTGCAGCCTGGGAGTCATTCTGGAATCACAGCTGTCCATGGAGGCGCAGGTCAGTTCTGTGTCCAGGGCAGCTCCATCTGGTATGCAGGATGAGACCCTCCTGGCCCGAAGACTGGCTGGCCAGAGTGGTGCATGCTCTAGTTATCTCCCGCTTGGACTACTGCAATGTGCTCTCCATGGGGCTCCCTTTGAAGGTGACCCGGAAACTGCAACTAATCCAGAATGCAGCAGCTAGACTGGTGACCAGGAGTGGCCACTGAGACCATATAACACCGGTCTTGAAAGACCTGCACTGGCTCCCAGTACGTTTCCGAGCACAATTCAAAGTGTTGGTGTTGACCTTGAAAGCTCTAAACGGCCCAGTATACCTGAAGGAGCGTCTCCACCCCCATCGTCCAGCCTGGACACTGCGAGAAGCGAGGTTACAGGGAACCAGGCAGAGGGCCTTCTCAGTGGTGGCGCCCGCCCTGTGGAACGCCCTCCCATCAGATGTCAAGGAAATAAACAACTATCTGCCCTTTAGGAGACATCTGAAGGCAGCCCTGTTTAGGGAAGTTTTTAACGTCTGATGTATTTGTCGTGTTTTTAATATTCTGTTGGGAGCTGCCCAGAGCAGCTGGCGAAACCCAGCCATGGGGGCGAATTGGAGGTGGAACGGCCATCTCTCATGGATGCTTTAGCTGAGATTCCTGCATTGCAAAGGAGGTTGGGATGGATGACCCCTGAGGTCCCTTCCAGCGCTACAGGTCTATGATTTAGTTGAAACGCTGTCCTAAACAATAGAGGCATTGCGGTTTTCGTTTGTCAACGTTCAAATGCTCCGCCCTCACCCATCAAAAGAAGAAGTCCAGAAATCTCGCTGTGCTTCCATCCTCTGACTGCTCCTAGCTGAGGTCTGTTTGGCAAACCCCTCTCTCCAAAGCCACGCCAGGCCTCCCCCTACCCCCTATATAACTGTGCTGGTTGTAGGTGTGGGGGAGAGCGGCGACAGGCAGATTGCGTTCTCTCGCCTGGGGCCGGCTTCGTAAGAGCTGGTATGTTCTCTTTGGCAGTTCCCGGGGGCAGGAGCAGAGATCGCGGGGCGTGATGCCAGCTGGGACCAGAACACAGGGGAAGCCAAGAGAACAAAGGCAAGGAACAGGGGGGAGAGACAGGTTGAAGAGCGAACACAACAGGTGCAGAGTTCCTTAGCAACCGAGGCTCACCTGTGGCCTTAGGGCTGCACTCATTTGACACACCGAGAGATGGAATCCGAACTCTGCAACAAGGGCTTCTGTTCCCTCCTGAATCCCTGCCTGAAAGCAGGTGTGCTGGAGGTTACAGATGCTTCAGGCCAGATCAAGTCCCTAAGCAGTCTTGACTCGCCACCTTGACGGCCGTCAGCACCAAAAAATGGCTACTGAGCTTCTCAGAGAGAGCAACTTGTCTGTCGTCTTGGTGCTGTCCCTGGTCCTGAAAGGCCTGCTCTTCTGATTCGAAGTGCAAGTAGATAAATAGGTACCGCTCTGGCGGGAAGGTAAATGGTGTTTCCGTGAGCTGCTCTGGTTCGCCAGAAGCAGCTTAGTCATGCTGGCCACTTGACCCAGAAAAACTGTCTGCGGACAAACGCCGGCTCCCTCAGCCTATGGAGCGAGATGAGCGCCGCAACCCCAAAGTCATCTGCGACTGGACCTAACGGCCAGGGGTACCTTTACCTTTACGTCCATCAATGACCATAGAGTATATATTCAACACAAAAGACAGTGACAATTTGTTGTTGACAAAGGACAGCTGGACATAGAAAGGGCCCCATTACCTTCAGGAGCTGAGGGCCTCATCAAACCGAAATCTGGCCCTGGGTGTTCTTAAAAGGCAGCGGTAGAAACAGAGAGAAAAGGGGGGGAGCTTTTGACTCCAAAAATCCGCCCCCCCCAGAAGGATTTGTATCCCTCGACAGAAAAAGAGGTCGTTTGCTGCTGCCTCAGGCAAAATTTGCTGCCAACTCGATAGACAGAGGTGGCTTTTGACGAACTAATGCCAACATGAAGTTCAGGCCGTGTATTAAAGAAAAACACAGCAGCAAGAATTCTCATCGCAAAGCATTGGAAGACACAAGATTTACCCACCTTGGAAGACTGGCAGATGCAACTAATAGACTACATGGAGATGGCGGAAATGACTGGCAGAATCCGAGACCAGGGAGAAGAGCAGGTGGAAGAAGATTGGGGGAAATTTAAAATTTATTTGCAGAAACATTGTAAAATTTTTGAATGTGGATGACATTGAAATGAACCGCAGGGGTTCTAGCAACAAAGTAAAATGTAAGATTGGATCAATAACGGATAAATTAATAGGATATGAATTTGCTGAATTAATTTTTAAAAGGGATACAAGAACGGGAGACGTGAGGAAGTCGGGAAAATAAGTTAATTGAAGATGTGAAATTAAGAAAGAGGGAAATTTTGTTTTTTTGTGTTTTTATCTTTTTTATCTTTTTTTCTTTCGTTGTCCTTAATTTTTTGTATTTTTGGACTGTGTTTTGTGACTTTGTATTCTTTTTGTTTTTGTATTTTTTCTTGAATTCTTTCTCATTTGTTAAAACTCAATAAAATATTTATAAAAAATAAAAAATAAAAAATAAAAAAACACAAGGTGTCTGGCGCAGACAATGCTAAAATGCCATCTGAGGTTCTGTTGGCGTGCCTGGCTCTCGACGCTGAGCCCCACGGCTATTTTTAACCGCAACATGGGGATTTGGGCTCTTAACAGCTGGCCTAGCTCAAGCTGATTTGATCCCTAAGATTAGCGGAACGGGAGAGGAAGCGTCCTCGGTGCCCTTTTGCCCCGTGCCAACCTGGGATGGCATTGGCCATGCCCAAGGTCAGCTGGCAAGGGAGTGGCTATGCCGTCTGTCCTAGACGGAGCTTGCATTCTGCGAAGGGAGGGATATTGATCTTTCGTTGGTCCTTTGGGAGCTAAGGAAAGGTGTGTTTAAATAAATAAATAAAAAATATTTCTAATTTTTTAAAAAACAACACCAGAAACAAACGAATGCAACATTTCCCAATTAGTAGTCAATTAACATCGGACTGACACGGGTGGCGCTGTTGGTTAAACCACTGAGCCTAGGGCTTGCCGATCAGAAGGTCGGCGGTTCGAATCCCTGCAATGCCAGGGTGAGCTCACATTGCTCAGTCCCTGCTCCTGCCCACCTAGCAGTTCGAAAGCATGCCAGTGCAAGTAGATAAATAGGTACCGCTCTGGCGGGAAGGTAAACAGCGTTTCCGTGCGCTGCTCTGGTTCTCCAGAAGCGGCTTAGTCCTGCTGGCCACATGACCCGGAAGCTGTACGCCGGCTCCCTTGGCCAGTAAAGTGAGATGAGCGCCGCAACCCCAGAACCGGCCATGACTGAACCTAATGGTCAGGGGTCCCTTTACCCTTACCTTTAACATCGGACTCCCCCTTCGCCCCTCCATGGTTTCTCCAAATTCCCAAACTTTGCGGCTGATTATAGTTATTCCATACTACTTTATCTCCACCACAGTTCTCGGATTCAACTTCACAGGTTTTTGAACGTTTCGGAAGCCGGGTGCCGAAAACCCAGAAGTGAATGCTTTGTTCTACACAAAAACACACACAAATTCCCGATGGCAACTCTTGATAATTAAAAACAACAGCTGAATGACTAGCTTTGCCCAGGACCTTTAGCAAAATATTCTCAAGACTGTCTAGATAGGAAGTGTCCATACTTTCTGCCTATATGCATCAAAACTTAAGGTTGTCGTCACGCTCCAGTTTGCTTGGGTCAAGACTAAGGGGAAGGAGGCGGCTGAAAGAAAATGACACGCCCTGGACTTTTTGTAAGGCAGGAGGCGGGCAGGGAAATTACAGGGGTGGGGACATCTTTAAAGTTAAATATTACAAATATTATGCCTGAATATATCCTTCCAACTTGACAGCTCAGGGAAGTTACCTAGCTTTAAAAAGAATATAAAATCATCTCCTTTGCCAGTTCCCTCCATCCCAAAGCTATTTTCCCCTTGAAAAGGGACTCCAGGAAGTTATCGGAGGTGACAATTGCTGGGCTCATTGTTAGCCAAAGGAAGCCAAATCTCATCACCTGACTCGCCTCAGGCTCCAGACATGCAAAGGAACTTCTATTGTACTTTTGGGTGGTGGGTACTTAGGACATATTTGTCTATATAAAAAAATTCCTTCCAGTAGCACCTTAAAGACCAACTAAGTTAGTTCTTGGTATGAGCTTTCGTGTGCATGCACACTTCTTCAGATAGATATTTGTCTATGTTCATCTTATACCTGAGTCTTGCCCTGCCATTTTTGCTTATGCTAATCTTGTACCAAGGACTTGTCTGGACATGTTTGCCAAGGTTAACCCCTCCCCTTTTGTGACATGTCAGTGATGTAGCAATGATGCTGTACGAACTGTATTCTGGGATATGGTGGGGAAGTTTTAAAAGTCCTTGTCACCCCATCCTCGGGGTTCAAATTGGCTCTTTGAACCTATTGCGCAATGAACTATGGTCTACAGCTATTTGCTCCAGTTGGCTGGACTCCTTCCTTTATTCCGCAAGGACCCGCGGGCTCTGAGTCCGATGAGCTGGGGGACTGAGCACCCTCAAACCTTGATTTTTCCATAACAATTCTAATGGACCAATGTCGTGAAGCTCAGCCAAAGAACGGCTTCTGCACGAAGCTGTGTGATAGGAAT
Organism: Podarcis liolepis; assembly: GCF_965112155.1. Lineage (NCBI taxonomy): Eukaryota > Metazoa > Chordata > Lepidosauria > Squamata > Lacertidae > Podarcis > Podarcis liolepis. The sequence continues at coordinate 1,964,827 of NC_139572.1, forward strand.
TTTATGGTTTTAGATATATGGCAACGTTCATAACCACACGTACATAGATCAGCACAGGAAAGCCAACCTGGAACCATTTTGATTCCTAAACTGAGCAAATGTTTCTCTGCATGGTAAAAATGGAAAAGCCTCCCCATTGTCTCTTTCCTCACAAATCCTGTCTCAAGGATATGTCTGTTTGAATAAGGTGTGAGCCTGTGACCTGGCCCAGGAAATAAGTATTTTACCACTACAAAAGAATGGCCAGGCTCCCCAGGAAATCCAATCAAGTAACCTGCCAGACAGGAGATAAACTGTGACAGGAGAAAAACAACATTTAAATTTCTGTGATGTAGGTGGGATGTATCTGAGGGGTGGTCTTAGGTTACACCCCTTCTGTGATGTATGCATAATGTTTCTGGGGGTGGTCTTGATCTAGAGGATGGGAATTTCAAAAGTCTTTATAAGCCCTTGCACAGCAATTTTGGGGGGTCCTCTTCCTCTCCTGCGTGTGAGGGGAGCACCCTGTTGCAACAGATTAATAAAGATCAAGCTTACTAGCTGCTTTGCTTCTCAATATTCTCTGCTTGGCCTCTGTTATTCTCTCCTACCAATAGGGAACCTATGTAAGGACTCTATATGGGCTCTTGGATACCCCATAAGGGAAAAGGGCATATTTTTATTTACAACAGCTGTCTGGAGGGCTTGGGGAGAATCGTGCCCAACTGTGGACATTTGAAGACCATAGCAATGAGATACATCTTCGGGTGGAACATAAATGCACACAAACTAAAAGGAAGTCGTTCTTACCAGCCCAGGCCTGGTTCCAATGAAGATTTCCCAGAGGCATTTTTGCTGACTCAGCCGCGCTCCTGGTGAGTCATCAGTCCCCACCCCATCCCACCCTGCAGCAAGGAAGGTCTATTTAACTATTTGCATCATTTTAGGAAACAAAATGTCATGGTTTGGTTAGATGGAGAAGAACGAACCAACTGGGGAAGAAGACTCAGAGCCCAGGGAGTGATGGTTGGGACAACAACAACAACAATTATTGTTGTGTGAGGCAGTTGGAGGGTGGATGGCAGCTAGCAGATTGAGGTCGAATTCTGACAAGACAGAAGGACTGTTTTTGGGGGACAGGGGGCGGGCAGGTGTGGAGGACTCCCTGGTCCTGAATGGGGTGACTGTGCCCCCAAAGGACCAGGTGTGCAGCCTGGGAGTCATTTTGGACTCACAGCCGTCCATGGAGGCGCAGGTCAATTCTGTGTCCAGGGCAGCTCCATCTGGTATGCAGGATGAGACCCTCCCTGCCCGCGGACTGTCTCACCAGAGTGGTGCAGGCTCTGGTTATCTGCTGCTTGGACTACTGCCATGTGCTCTCCATGGGGCTGCCTTTGAAGGTGACCCGGAAACTACAACTAATCCAGAATGCAGCAGCCAGACTGGGGACTGGGAGCGGCCGTCAAGACCACATAACACCGGTCCTGAAAGACCTACATTGGCTCCCAGGACGTTTCTGAGCACAGTTCAAAGTGTTGGTGCTGACCTTGAAAGCCCTAAATGGCCCAGTAGGCCTAAAGGAGAGTCTCCACCCCCATCGTCCACCCCGGACATCGGGGTCCACCTCCCGAGGGCCTTCTGGCGGTTCCCTCCCTGCGAGAAATGAGGTCACAGGGAACCAGGTAGAGGGCCTTCTCGGTGGTGGCACCCTCCCATCAGATGTCAAGGAAATAAACAACTATCTGACTTTTAGAAGATTCATTTTATGTTCCCCGTTTCGTGTGCCCCCTCCAGCTGGCTTGGCGCCATCGTTCCTTACCAGCGCCAGCAGCTGGGAATAGCTCCCCATCCCTATTCTCTCTCCCCCTCCATGACCTTAAATCATCGTGATCTCCGACTGCTCTCAAATAACCAGCCATTCACTCATTTGTGTCTGTGTATAATCTCGTTGGGTAACGAGATTAAGGAGATAATCTTGGGGGCATTTTCAGTGCCCGCAGACAATTTCCGAGGAATCCAACCGTACAGCCCCTGGTTTTTTTAATTTTCAGGTTGGAATCGTAGAATTGGAGAATGGGAAGAGACTCTGAGGATCAGCTGCAAGAATGTGAAGCTGGGGATTCGAACCCGCAACCTCGGTGTTGGCACCACGCTCCAACCAACTGAGCTATACAGGCTTGCAGGGTCATTCTGCTTTTGCGTGTGTTTGTGTGCCTTCCGACAGGGAACTGTGTAATATCCTTGTAGTCCCAACCACATGCCCTTAAAGTAGTTGGCACACTTGGGCTCAATATCCCATTTTCATCTTGGGAAAAGTTATGGTGGGGATTTAAAAATTTACAGCGTGCTGTGCATTGAAGGACAACTATATGAAATTAGTAGTAGTAGTAGTAGTAGTAGTAGTAGTAGTAGTAATAATAATAATAATAATAATAATAATAATAATAATAATAATATATTATTTATACCCCACCCATCTGGCTAGGTTTCCCCAGCCACTCTGGGCGGCTTTCAACAAAGATTAAAAATACAATAAAAACATCAGTCATTAAAAACTTCCCTAAACAGGGCTGCCTTCAGATGTCTTCTAAAAGTGAGATAGTTGTTTATTTCCTCGACATCTTATGGGAGGATGTTCCACAGGGCAGGCGCCACCACCGAGAAGGCCCTCTGCCTGGTTCCCTGTAACCTCACTTCTCACAGGGAGGGAACCGCCAGAAGGCCCTTGGAGCTGGACCTCAAGTGTCCGGGATGGACGATGGGGGTGGAGGCGCTCCTTCAGGTATACAGTGGTACCTCAGGTTAAGAACTTAATTCGTTCCGGAGGTCTGTTCTTAACCTGAAACTGTTCTTAAGCTGAGGCACCACTTTAGCTAATGGGTCCTCCTGCTGCTGCCAAACAATTTCTGTTCTCATCCTGAAGCAAAGTTCTTAACCCGAGGTACTATTTCTGGGTTAGCGGAGTCTGTAACCTGAAGCGTATGTAACCCGAGGTACCATTGTACTGGGCCGAGGCTGTTTAAGGCTTTAAAGGTTAACACCAACACCATCGGCAATGATTAATGTCTTGGTAGTGACATCGGAACCCAACTACAGTGGTACCTCAGGTTACATACGCTTCAGGTTACATACACTTCAGGTTACAGACCCCACTAACCCAGAAATAGTGCTTCAGGTTAAGAATTTTGCTTCAGGATGAGAACAGAAATCGTGCTCTGGTGGCCTGGCGGCAGTGGGAGGCCCCATTAGCTAAAGTGGCGCTTCAGGTTAAGAACAGTTTCAGGTTAAGTACAGACCTCCGGAACGAATGAAGTACTTAACCCGAGGTACCACTGTAGATGTCTCTTGATTTCTCCCCCATCTTCCCAGACACCCAGCAAAGGAGGTGCAGAATTTGGCTAGGGAGATGACGGACTTGAGATAGGTTAACCATGGGATCTGATATGTGTGAAAATGGGTGCATTTGTTTGAAACACCCTGGTCTAATTTAGCAACACATGCCAGTGCCAAGCAAGCTATAAATCGCCCTTCAGATTTCCTGGGAATCCGATCAAGACATGACAAGTGCCAACCAGCAAGTTTCAACAGCGGCGGACTTCCAACTTCCTGCTCCAATTCGTTGCTTTCTCATCTCGGTCGATGGAAAGATTGGACTGTCCGCTGCCCCGGATATAGAGTCCCATCGATGATCAGCCATCGAGGAGGCAGCTGATTCAGTTAGCATTTAACGCCAAGCTTATCTCGCTAAACCACAGAGCCTAGGACTTGCCGATCAGAAGGTCGGCGGTTCGAATCCCCGCAATGACGGGGTGAGCTCCCGTTGCTCGGTCCCAGCTCCTGCCAACCTAGCAGTTCGAAAGCACGTCAAAGTGCAAGTAGATAAATAGGTACCATTCTGGCGGGAAGGTAAACGGCATTTCCGTGCGCTGCTCTGGTTCGCCAGAAGCGGCTTAGTCCTGCTGGCCACATGACCCGGAAGCTGTACGCCAGCTCCCTCAGCCAATAAAGCGAGATGAGCACCGCAACCCCAGAGTCGGCCACGACTGGACCTAATGGTCAGGGGTCCCTTTACCTTTTAATTGATGGACCTAATAGGTATCTCAAGCCATTTGCACGATACAATAATCTTTATTGTCATTATCCCATACAGAACAACAAAATTGAAAAAAATCTACATCAGATGTTCAAAAACCCACAAGCCTGCTATCTCAGCCTGGTTAGCCCCCTAAAAACTCTGATACCCCATAATTGAATACAATATACTCACATAAAGAGTACCTTACACTGTGTTTAAAACCAAAATTGCATTTGGATAGAAACTGTTTCTCAGGCGGTTAGTCCTAGTCTTTGTAACCCTGGACCTTCTTCCAGAAGGCAGAAGCTGAAAGAGATCATTTCCGGGGTGCGCACTATCCTGCGCTATCTCTGCCGCTTTCTTATGGCACCTGGAAGCGTAGATTTGATTCAAGGTGGGAAGAGTGCGCCCAATTATTCTCTCCGCAGTCTTTACAACCCTGGACAGCATTGTTTTTCCCCTGGCTGTGCAGCTCCCAAACCACACACAGAAACCATAAGTTAATACGCTCTCCACAGTACAATGGTGAAATGCCATCAACAGGTCCTTTGAGAGATCGTTTTTCCAGGGGATTCTCAGAAAATATAACAAATAGGAGCCTACACAACACAAAACACTGTTGCTGTATGCAGTTTTTATTTTATTTGTTTTTTATCTTATATTTTGGAAATGCGCATCCAGTTTTTTCCCCTTTAATTTTTTTGGGGGGCCCCAAGAGAGTGGGGCCCTAAGCTAGAGTTTGCTGGAGGAGACTCTTGAGAGTCCCATGGACTGCAAGAAGATCCGACCTCTCCATTCTGAAGGAAATCAGCCCTGAGTGCTCACTGGAAGGACAGATCCTGAAGCTGAGGCTCCAAGACTTTGGCCACCTCAGGAGAAGAGAAGACTCCCTGGAAAAGACCGTGATGTTGGGAAAGATGGAGGGCACAAGGAGAAGGGGACGACAGAGGACGAGATGGTGGGACAGTGTTCTCGAAGCGACCAGCATGAGTTTGACCAAACTGCGGGAGGCAGTGGAAGACAGGAGGGCCTGGCATGCTCTGGTCCAGGGGGTCACAAAGAGGCGGACACCACTAAACGACTAAACAAAAATAGGTATCTAAATCCATTTGCACATAACAAATAGGAGCCTACACAACACAAAAAACACTGTTGTATGTAGTTTTTAATCTTATATTTTGGAAACGTGCATCCAGTTTTTTCCCCTTTAATTTTTTTGGGGGGCCCCCAAGAGAGTGGAGCCCTGAGCTAGAGCTTGTTTAGCTTATAGGGAAATCTGGCACTGCCATCCCAGGCTGCCCTGCCAGGCAGCGGAGCAAAGGCAAACGAGGGAAGTTGGCAAGCTCCAGGCCTTTGGTGAATTGGACGCAGCTTGGGAACTGACGTCAGGTCTGCCCTCGGCTTGGGACGCTGCCCTGGAGAGGACCTGAAATGCCGTGTGTGTGTGTGTGTGTGTGTGTGTGTGTGTGTGTGTGTGTGTGTTCGTGTTAGCATCTGGACGTGTCCCCAGCAGGAAATGTTGCAATCTGGGGGAAGAAGCAAGCAGCAACCGCCCCCCCCCCGGTCTGGGGAGGGTTGGTTTTTCCACCGAAGCGCCAAGGTTTTCCGCAGAAAAACCCTTTGGTGCGTAGCGCTTGCAGGTCAGAAGCCAAGTAGCGGAGGAGGAGAGAGAGAGAGAGAAAGAGGAGGCCGAGGGGGAAAGGGGGTGGTCAGCTGCCACTCCCCCCCCTAGCTGCCTGCCCCTTTCAGACCCACTCCCCCCATCGCCATTGGCCGTGCGCTTGCAAAAAAAAAAAAAAAAACCCAGCCAAAAACACGCGTGCACACACACAAACCGAATTAAACAAACACAGCCGAGGCGGTTTATATAATCGCAGGGACAGCTTGTTCCCAAACTCTGCACGGATTAAAGGTTTGCAACAGCTGTTGGTCATTAAGGAGGCGGACTTGCCTGCTCCCCCCCCCTCTCTCTCCTCCCTTTGCAACTCCGCCTCGGCCATCCCACCCCCAGTTCTCCCAATTGGTGCTGTTCCTTTTCCAAAGCCCTCTTTTCACTTGTGGGAGGGAGAGAAGTGCGTGGCGTGGGGGGTGGAGAGAGAGAGAGTGAGAGAGAGAGAGAAATGCAAATGGGCCGCCAATCAATTTTGGACAACTAATCTCCCTGGGTCCTTTGAAAGAAGGATGTGGAATGGGGGTGGGAGATAGGCATGCTCTCTTTCTTTCTCTTTCTTTCTTTCTTTCTTTCTTTCTTTCTTTCTTTCTTTCTTTCTTTCTTTCTTTCCTCTCTCTCTCTCTCTTCTTTCCTCTCTCTTTCCTCTCTCTCTCTCCCTCTCTCTTTTCTTCCTTCCTTCCTTTCCTCTCCCCTTCTTTTCTCTCTCTCTCTCTCTCTCTCTCTCTCTCTCTCTCTCTCTCTCTCTCTTTCTCTCCCTTCCTTCCTTCCTTCCTTTCCTCTCTCCCTCTCTTTTCTTTCTTTCTTTCTTTCTTTCTTTCTTTCTTTCTTTCCTCTCTCTCTCTCTCTTCTTTCCTCTCTCTTTCCTCTCTCTCTCTCCCTCTCTCTTTTCTTCCTTCCTTCCTTTCCTCTCCCCTTCTTTTCTCTCTCTCTCTCTCTCTCTCTCTCTCTCTCTCTCTCTCTCTTTCTCTCCCTTCCTTCCTTCCTTCCTTTCCTCTCTCCCTCTCTTTTCTTTCTTTCTTTCTTTCTTTCTTTCTTTCTTTCTTTCTTTCTTTCTTTCTTTCTTTCTTTCTTTCCTCTCTCTCCCTCTCTCTCCTTCCTTCCTTCCTTCCTTCCTTCCTTCCTTCCTTCCTTCCGAGTCACCTTCCAAGGCAGCCCCATGTAGAGCACATGGCAGTAGTCCAAGCAGGACATAACCAGAGCATGCCACAGTTGCAAGTTCGACACCCGTATGGGACAGCTGCATAATCCTGCATTGCATGGGGTTCAGCTAGATGACCCCCCTGGGTCCCTTCCAACTCTATGATTCGAAGTCCATCAGTATTTCGGGGGCCACTGATGTCCCCACCTCTAATATACCTCCCTTGCCTTCCTTCGGCGCCTCTGCTCCCTTGGCAAAGGGGGCAGGTCAGTTCCCTGTGCCAACTATTTAAAAGCAAGATCAAAACTTGAGGGGTTTTTTTAATTCCTCCAAGACCCAGCCAACGCCTTTTGGTCTCCTCTCCTTTCCTGGCTGCCCTCTGCTGGCTGGTATTCCATCCTTCCCTTTCTGTTCCACGCCCAATGCTATTGGGTTCACAGCTAACGTGCTCCACCAGGCAGGGGCCTTGAAGGAAATTTTGCTGGGCCCAGACCAAATCACCCGGGAACATGCTGACCAATGCCCCTCATTCATTCCTCCTCCTCTGTGGTTGGAGAAGGTGTCTCTCAGGGCCAGGATGAGATCATATCCCATGTGGCCATCGCTGGGAGCAAAGAGAAAGAACAAAACTCCCAACTATTGTCTGATGGAAATATGGATATCCTGTTGTTGCTGTTGTTGTTGTTGTTGTTGTTGTTGTTGAGGTTTGATCTTCTTGCAGTCCATGGGACTCTCAAGAGTCTCCTCCAGCACCATATAAAGGGCCGGATTTAGGTTTGATGAGGCCCTAAGCTACTGAAGGTAATGGGGCCCTTTATATGGTGCTGGAGGAGACTCTTGAGAGTCCCATGGACTGCAAGAAGATCAAACCTCTCCATTCAGAAGGAAATCAGCCCTGAGTGCTCACTGGAAGGACAGATCCTGAAGCTGAGGCTCCAAGACTTTGGCCACCTCATGAGAAGAGAAGACTTCCTGGAAAAGACCCTGATGCTGGGAAAGATGGAGGGCACAAGGAGAAGGGGACGACGGAGGACGAGATGGTGGGACAGTGTTCTCGAAGCTACCAGCATGAGTCTGACCAAACTGCAGGAGTGCCTGGCGTGCTCTGGTCCAGGGGGTCACAAAGAGGCAGACAGGACAAAGTGACTAAACAACAACATCATGTCCAGCTTTCCTTTGTCAACAACAAATGGTTGCTGGTTTTTGTGTTGAATCTATGCTATATGGTAATTTATGGACCTCATAGGTATGTCAAGGGGGCGCGGGGGGCGCTGTGGGTTAAATAACAGAGCCTAGGACTTGCCGATCAGAAGGTCGGCGCTTTGAATCCCCGCAATGACAGGGTGAGCTCCCGTTGCTCAGTCCCTGCTCCTGCCCACCTAGCAGTTCGAAAGCACCTCAAAGTGCAAGTAGATAAATAAGTACCACTCCGGCGGGAAGGTAAACGGCGTTTCCTTGCACTGCTCTGGTTCGCCAGAAGCAGCTTAGTCCTGCTGGCCACAAGACCCGGAAGCTGTACGCCGGCTCTCTTGGCCAATAAAGCGAGATGAGCGCCGCAACCCCAGAGTCGGCCACGACTGAACCTTCTGATCGGCAAGTCCTAGGCTCTGTGGTTTAACCCACAGCGCCACCCGAGCCCCTCTATGTGTCCTTGCACACCCCTAATTTGCAACGCTGCCTAGTAGAGGGACAGGGAGTTCTGGACTACAACTCCCATCAGCCCTTGCTGACCGCTAGGGGTGCTGGGAGTTGGAGTTCCAACAAACACAGGAGAAACAGCTTCTTTCCAAGCTCAGACTTACATGCTGCTGTACCTCCACCTAGTGGCTAAAGTGATCCACTGCTCTCCCCCTCCCCAATATCAAACTTTCAAGGAAAGAGCCCCCCATTTTATAATTATTAGTAGTTTGCATCATATATTTACACCTATTATTGTTTCATGTTATAGCAAGAGACTAGATGATGAGTCTTTGTAAATTGTGCTTCTACAGGAATTTTCGTCATTGCCAAATCCAAATGAGATTGCATTATTACGACAGAGGATGAGATGGTGGGACAGTGTTCTCGAAGCTACCAGCATGAGTTTGACCAAATGATGTAATGAATCTTAAAAAATCATTTTAAGCTAGAGCTTGATAAGCATTTCACTATTAATGTTGTGAACCAGAGCAGTGCACGGAAATGCCGTTTACCTTCCCGCCGGAGCGGTACCTATTTATCTACTTGCACTGGTATGTTTTTGAACTGCTAGGTTGGCAGGAGCAGGGACCGAGCAACGGGAGCTCAATCCCTGCTTGGGGGATTAGTAACTCATAAAAGTGGGGGTCTTTTTTTGTTCTGGGCTTCCATCTTGTTCCACCTGGTGGCAGGTGGGAGTCCTGTCTCGAGGGTCTTCCATCAAGACCAAGCCGACTGGCTGCTGTTTTGCTCAGGTATTCCTGGCTGGGGTCCTTGTCTTTTGTCCAAGGGAGCCCACGGATTTCTCCGTTAACACAGCTAGCAGGTGACGGCTGCTTCAACAGCTGGGAAGACAGATGTTGTCAATTTGGGGAACCCCCCCCCCAAAGAGAGCAAAGAGTCTGGCAACAGGCAGCCGAGCCGTCCCGTTTAAAACAACCCCACAAGCCCCTTTTCCACTTCCGCACTGAGATGGAGTCGTCGGAAAATTAAATGAGTGACTTGCTGACCTCAATTGCTCTGCTGGCCCCGGGGGCAAACCGGAATTGCTAACAGCTGGATTCTGCAAAATTCAAAATTCAAGAAGGGAGGCTTGAATGCAAACTGTGGGGCGAAAGCAGATCAGAGGAGGAAGCCATAAGGGGCTCAGAACAACAACCCACCAGTTCCAATAAATTATTGTTATTATTATTATTTATACGCCGCCCGTCTGGCCGAGTTTCCCCAGTCACTCTGGGCGGCTCCCAATCGAGTGTTAAAAACAATACAGTGGTACCTCGGGTTAAGTACTTAATTCACTCCGGAGGTCCGTTCTTAACCTGAAACTGTTCTTAACCTGAAGCACCACTTTAGCTAATGGGGCCACCTGCTGACGCCGCACCATTTCTGTTCTCATCCTGAAGCAAAGTGCTTAACCCGAGGTACTATTTCTGGGTTAGCGGAGTCTGTAACCTGAAGCGTATGTAGCCCGAGGTACCACTGTACAGCATTAAATACAGGCGATCAGTACTGCCTGGGTGAGTGGGTGGGTGGGGGCAGTCAACAATAATATAATGATAATAATTTATCATTTATACCCCGCCCATCTGGCTGGGTTTCCCCATTCCCGGCCAGAGGCGGTTTCCTTGGTCTCTTATTCTGCTAACTCTGCATATTCTATCTGTTTAAGTTGCCATTTTTCCTCCTTAGGGACCTTTCCTGCCCCCCATTTTTGCGCTATAACAAAAATCCTAACCACTGTAGTTGCATCAATGGGTACAGTACAGCAATCGGTTGTCTCTGAAATGCCAGCTTCCAGGAGTGTGGTGAAAACAGCTTCTGGGATGTAATCCACTGAGAGCAGTCAAACACAACATTCCTTAATAAAAAAATTCCTTCCAGTAGCACCTTAAAGACCAACTAAGTTAGTTCTTGGTATGAGCTTTCGTGTGCATGCACACTTCTTCAGATACACTGAAACAGAAGTTGCCAGATCCTTCTATATAGTGAGAAGGTGGGGAGGGGTATTACTCAGAAGGGTGGTGGGAATGGGAGATTGGCAGATAGCTGAGATGAGCCTGTTGACGACTCTTAACGACTGCAATAGGTCTTACAGGAAAAGGCAAGGGGTGAGAAGGTGAGAAATGGCTTAGTCATGTATAATGAGATAAGAATCCAATGTCTCTGTTCAGACCAGGTCTCTCCATGGTTTTAAGTTTGGTAATGAGTTGCAATTCAGCAGCTTCTCTTTCCAGTCTATTTCTGAAATTCCTTTGTAGTAAAACAGCTACTTTGAGATCTTGTATAGAATGTCCTGGGAGATTGAAGTGTTCTCCTACTGGTTTCTCTGTTTTGTGATTCTTGATGTCAGATTTATGTCCGTTTATTATTTATCTGTAACTACAACATTCCTTGTTTTCCTAGAGGAGACATGCGAGGGGATGTTTGGTTCAGCCAGTCGAAAACGTCCGGTTTCCTCCTGGCTGGAGTATCCTTCCTTTTGCATGTGACTAGAGGTGGGTGTGACCTCACCTGTCCAGGTAACAAAAGGATGAGTCACGTAGCACTCCTCTCTCTTTTTGACTTCCTCCTTTGTTTGACCAGCTTTTAGCTAGGGCTGCTCTGCTAGCTCTCAGCTAGCAGAAGCGCTGGGGTTATTTCCCCATATGGGATAGATATTTGTAACTAAGTCTGCCTTCAGGAATCTAACTGTGAACTGATGTAAGTAAAGTTATTTTATTGACTTTGAAGAAGATTGTGGCCTCTTTATTCTTTTAAGAGGGATTCAAGGGAACTTACCAGGAGCGTACAATTCAATCTGAGACAGACTGAACTGTACAATAGTGAGAGGCTCACACGAGCCTGCGACCAGCTGTCTGCTGTGCATGTAAAAGGGGAATGTGTTCCCCCATATGGGGTAGATCCACATGTACATATTTGTAACTAAGTCTGCCTTCAGGGATCCATCTGTGAACTGAATGTGTGAGTAAACTTCTTATATATACTTTACACGAGATTGTGTCGTGTCTATTCTTTTTAAGGGGGAGATAAGGGGACTTACCAGGAATCCAATATTAAGCGGCTTAAACAAGCCTGCATCAAGCTATCTACTGTGCATGTAAAAGGGGAATGTAAAACTCTGCTAAGTAAAGGAACTTGCTAGCCCAAGTTAGGAAGGATATTAATAAACAATATACCCTCTTTCTCCCTGAACATTCCCACACAGCTCAGAGCCCTGGAGTTTCCCAGAAGTCTTTAGTTGTTCACTCCCACAGGCAGGCTGGTAGACCTTTGGTCTCGCCATTGCGCTGTTTTATTTATCAAGAGTCTGAGTGGTGTTCTTTCGGTTTGGTCGGATCCATTTATCTTTTTCCGGAACTCAAATTCCCCAGCCTCTGGACTTCCATCTTCAATCCTCTGGAGAGAAGGCCCATTTCAATGCTCTTAAAAAGTAGAGACATCACCTTGCCAACAAAGATCCTGTTAGTTTAAGCTCTGGTTTTCCAAGTAGTGATGTATGGAAGTGAGAGCTGGACCATAAAGAAGGCTGATCTCCGAAGAATGGATGCTTCTGAATTCTGGTGCTGGAGGAGACTCTTGAGAGTCCCATGGACTGCAAGAACATCAAACCTATCCATTCTTCAGGAAATCAGCCCTGAGTGCTCCCTGGAAGGACAGATCCTGAAGCTCAGGCTCCAGTACTTTGGCCACCTCATGAGAAGAGAAGACTCCCTGGAAAAGACCCTGATGTTGGGAAAGATGGAGGGCGCAAGGAGAAGGGGACGACGGAGGACGAGATGGTGGGACAGTGTTCTCGAAGCTACCAGCATGAGTTTGACCAAACTGTGGGAGGCAGTGGAAGACAGGAGGGCCTGGCGTGCTCTGGTCCAGGGGGTCACGAAGAGGCAGGCACGACTAAACAACAACAATAAACAACAGAAATGCCCAGCGCCATCTGGCTGGGCCATCTGAGGTCACCAAATCAAATGCTCTGGAGATCATAGAATGCTCATAGAGATCATAGAATCGGAAAGGACCCTGAGATTCATCTAGGAATATTCAGCTGTCCCATACGGGGATCAAACCTGCAACCTTGGCCTTCTCAGCACCATGCTGTAACCAACCAACCTATCTAGGCTGACATGTTCAACTCAGAGACGCGGGTGGCACTGTGGTCTAAACCACTGAGCCTCTTGGGCTTGCCGATCGGAAGGTTGGCGGTTTGAATCCCTGCGACAGGGTGAGCTCCCGTTGCTCAGTCCCTGCTCCTGCCAACCTAGCAGTTCGAATGCACGCTGGCGCAAGTAGATAAATAGGTACCGCTGCAGCAGGATGGTAAACAGTGTTTCCGTGAACTGCTCTGGTTCACCAGAAGCGGCTTAGTCCTGCTGGCCACCTGACCCAGAAAGCTGTGTGTGGACAAACGCCGGTTCCCTCGGCCTGAAAGCGAGATGAGCGCCGCAACCCCAGAGTCGCCTTTGATTGGACTTAGCCATCCAGATGGGGGGCTTTTTTATCCATTTCCGCAGTCACGCAATCAATCAATCAATCAATCAATCAATCATTCAATCAATCAATCAATCAATCAGTAGCTGAACTGGGTTCCACACTGTCACAGAAACAAATGAACTGAAAAAGCATCAAAAACGGGAAATAAATAGCAAAAACAAAAGCGCCAAACTTAATCCATTCCGGAAGTCCGTTTGACTTCTGAAACGTTCGGAAACCAAGGCGCGGCTTCTGATTGGCGCAGGCACTCCGGAAACAATAGCCGAAAGCCATGTCGGACGTTCAGCTTCCAGAAAAAGGTTTGAAAACCGGAACACTTACTTCCAAGTTTTCTGTGTTTGGGAACCAAGGCGTGTTTGAGAAACAAGGTACCACTGTATTTGATCAACCCAGCTGGTATAGCTGAGTTGTTAGAGCAGTAGACTCGTTAATCTCAAGGTTGCGGGTTCAGATTCCTGCATTGCAGGAAGTTGGACTACCGATGAACCTTGTGTTCCCTCCCGATTCTATGAATCGGTCCTTTTATGCCAGGCAGCGCTTTGTTTTCGCCGCAGCCTCGGCCACGCCAGGCAGCCGAAGTGAACGGGGCCACCCATGGAGACGTCTCCTGCGTATCCGTGATCTAAACTGGCAATTAGAACACACCAACCTCCCCGCTCCTAGCAAATTGTTTGCTTTTGTGGCAGAAGGAGGTTGCCTTTGTTTCCATCTCACACCCCCCCCCCCCAATCTCGAAGGAGCCCAAGGAAGATTTGCAGCAGTTAACTTGCTTTACCAACCGAGCCCAGCTCAGCCTTCCCTCTCTCGCCCTGACCTAGCCACTGTGATCCACGCAACAGTCACCTCCAGACTGGATTATTGTAACTCGCTCTACGTGGGGCTGCCCTTGAGACTGACCCAGAAACTCCAGCGGGTGCAGAATGCCGCGGCGAGACTCCTTACGGGGTCTTCGCTGCGAGATCACATTCACCCGGTGCTATACCAGCTGCACTGGCTCCCGGTGGAGTACAGAATCAGGTTCAAGGTGCTGGTTTTAACCTTCAAAGCCCTATGTGGCCTAGGACCCTCGTACCTACGGGACCGCCTCTCCTGGTATGTCCCACAGAGGAACTTACGGTCTTCAGACAAAAACATCTTGAAGGTCCCGGGCCACAGGGAGGTTAGGCTGGCCTCAACCAGAGCCAGGGCTTTTTCGGCTGTGGCTCCGATCTGGTGGAACGCTCTGTCCCAAGAGACTAGGGCCCTGCGGGACTTGACATCTTTCCGCAGGGCCTGCAAGATGGAGGTGTTCCGCCAGGCCTTTGGTCAGGGTTCAGTCTGACTCCCCCTCCCCTTTCATACGAACTTGCATGAAAGTGGCCTCCCAATTTTTCTCACAGGCCCATTTAAGTTCAGCACAAACAGTTGAGCCTGGTGAGCATTTGAGGTCCCCAACCCTAATCTGCCGGTTGCCATCCGATTGGATTTTAGAATCATAGAATCCTAGAGTTGGAAGAGACCACAAGGGCCATCGAGTCCATCCCCCTGCCAAGCAGGAAACACCATCAGAGCACTCCTGACATATGGTTGTCAAGCCTCTGCTTAAAGACCGCCAAAGTAGGAGACTCCACCACACTCCTTGGCAGCAAATTCCACTGTCAAACAGCTCTTACTGTCAGGAAGTTCTTCCTAATGTTTAGGTGGAATCTTCTTTCTTGTAGTTTGGATCCATTGCTCCGTGTCCGCTTCTCTGGAGCAGCAGAAAACAACCTTTCTCCCTCCTCTATGTGACCTCCTTTTATATATTGGAACATGGCTATCATATCACCCCTTAACCTCCTCTTCTCCAGGCTAAACATTTATTCTGATCCTGACCTGATTTGAGGATGTATTTTAACTGATTCTCTGCTTTTATGTTAATGTGTTATACATTTGATGTTAGTTGCTCTGAGCACGGCTTCGGCTGGGGAGGGCGGGATATAAATAAAATTTATTATTAGTATTATTATTAAAAGTGGGAATGTTCGAGCCTCCATCTCCGATCAAGTCTACCTTGAGTGGTTTTGGCTCTTGAGTCAGACAACAGCGAGGTGGTTACTTCGACTTTTGCGAGAGGGCTGGTTGCATTTGGTTCTTATATACACTTCTCGGCTCGGGCAAAACAGGTTCGGTAAGTTTTCACGGCGTTCCCCAGAGCCACCTGAACCTGTTGAACCAGAGGTGTTGTGGTTGAGTCGTTTAGTCATGTCCGCCTCTTTGTGCCCCCCTGGACCAGAGCACCCCAGGCCCTCCTGTCTTCCACTGCCTCCCGCAGTTTGGTCAAACTCATGCTGGCAGCTTCGAGAACACTGTCCCACCATCTCGTCCTCTGTCGTCCCCTTCTCCTTGCGCCCTCCATCTTTCCCAACATCAGGGTCTTTTCCAGGGAGTCTTCTCTTCTCATGAGGTGGCCAAAGTCTTGGAGCCACAGCTTCAGGATCTGTCCTTCCAGTGAGCACTCAGAGCTGATTTCCTTCAGAATGGAGAGGTTTGATCTTCTTGCAGTCCATGGGACTCTCCAGAGTCTCCTCCAGCACCAGAATTCAAAAGCACCCATTCTTCGGCGATCAGCCTTCTTGATGGTCCAGCTCTCACTTCCATACATCACTACTGGGAAAACCATGGCTTTTACTATATGGACCTTTGTTGGCAAAGTAACCAGAGGTGTAAGCATTGTCAAATGAGAGAGGCGGAAAAAGCTGTAAAAATACCATCTACAACCACTTTCGAATCTCTAAAATGATTGCATCTCTCCATCCTCTGTTTACACCCTTGTCTGTTTAAACCTGAGTATTACTACAGATCCACTCCAGATTACAACCATCACACCACCCATTTATTTTGTTTTTCCAAATAACAAAAATAAACACACCTCTTCTCCATCTTTTCAATGAGACCCGTGTTATAAATTGCTCTTGCGTTTGTTTTTAAAGTTGCAAATCGGATTCAAACTTGGGGGTTGGGGAGAGGAATTCTCAATCTAAACGTGTGAATCTGAAAACAGGTTTTCTTATCAAAACACACACACAAACATCGTATACAAAAGTCCCCTTCAAACGAACGGAATGCGATTTCCTTGCCCTGGCATTGCCATGCGATAGAACTCTTTTCGGATCAGGGCCAAGGATCAGAGTAGAGCCATTGTGGGGGTGTCGCTGAACTAATTTGGATCCATTCATTTCAGTGGGTTTACTCTGAGTGGGAATTACCTGGAAATTCAGGAAAGCTAACAGCTAAAATAAGAGAATCTGATGGTGATGATTTTTTTCTTTCCTTTTGGAATAATGAAAGCCGTTTTCGGATTATTTGAAGGAATACTACAGCATGAAAAATCCGCGAGCGGGTTTCGAACTACAGAAATAATTAAAAGATCATTGTGTTACGACTATGTTAAAAAAAAGAAAGTTGGGGTGCAGGAAATAGGGATATTAGGAAAAACATTGTGGAAAATGGGATGGGAAGTCGACAATATAAGATGTATTGGCTATTTTGGAAATTTAATTTAATTTTTTTAAAAAAAGGAAATTCGCTGGAGACAATTGGCTGAATTTTGCGAGCTAATTCACGGTGTTACGGCTTTCAAAACTAAGGACCTGTCGTAAGAATTAACCTCCCCCTGCCCATTGCCGCAGTGCCCCATAATCTTCGAATCTTCCAAGTCAGAACATGGAAATATAGATATTGTGAATTGTAGGTGGGCTTCGAAAGAAATCCCGAAACTCCGACAGGTTTTGAGCCTGCCCACGAATATTTCAGACCAAGGTAGAAACCGGATTCTTTTAAGCCTTGCAGGTAATTTGACCGCACCACGCTGCATTTACTTACCATCCACCAAGTCTTAGCTGCCATGTCATAACACAGCTGCCATTTCACAGCGCTCTCCCCGCTCTGCCCGACCGCCCCAGCGGATCTTGGGAACTCCATGCCACTGAACAGAACAACGGCAAAATCCCTGTCCTGGGTGACCTTATCCCGACCAGAAGCTCCAGGATCTTGCGGTCAGCCTCAGTCGCTGGTCAGCTCGCGTTGGCATCCTTGAAAAATCCCAGACAACCCTGCTAGCGACAGCTTCGGTTCCGTTGAACCCCGAGAAAAGCAGAGCTGGAAAGCAAAAAACGAAACCTTGCAGGAACAGAACCGGGTGCAATTTTCTCGAAAAGCGACACCGATTTGACGATTCTAGCTAATTGGTGTCTTTCGTAGAACGGGTTTCTTTCTATTCTTTTTTTTAAAAAAGGAGAAGCAGGGCAGATTACATATATATTGAAAAAATCAAAGCGGAAAGCACATTGCATTGGAATGGACCTAGACCAAACTTGTAGCCCTGCCTTGGCATGTGGGTGGCCAAAAGTCTTCAAGCGAGAGGTTGCATCTCTGCGGGGGTGTAATAGCGTACTGTAAATGGTTGGTTCCTGGGAGCCTTTTCCTTCGCTCCCCCCCTCTCCCCCCTCCCTGTTTATATTTGAATGAATAAGAGGGTAAGGAGATCATGCCTGGTTGTAGAGGGGGAAGGTAGGTGTGTTCTGGAAAAAGGGCTGCAGCCAGGAGATAGAAGGATCTGCGAGCTTTCGGTTGGTCTTCGCTGGCAGAGGGGTGGGGTTCTTGATCTGTTAAAGTAGTGGTTTTCAACTGGTGTCTTGTGGCACCCTGGGGTACGTTGAATGATGGTCAGGGGTCCCGCAGGCACCCCTGGCCTCCATCCCTCTTTCCTTCCTGGTGGGACAGTGTTCTCGAAGCTACCAGTCCCATGGACTGCATGAAGATCCAACCTCTCCATTCGGAAGGAAACCAGCCCTGAGTGCTCACTGGAAGGACAGATCCTGAAGCTGAGGCTCCAAGACTTTGGCCACCTCAGGAGAAGAGAAGTCTCCCTGGAAAAGACCCTGATGTTGGGAAAGATGGAGGGCGCAAGGAGAAGGGGACGACAGAGGACGAGATGGTGGGACAGTGTTCTCGAAGCTACCAGCATGCGGGAGGCAGTGGAAGACAGGAGGGCCTGGCGTGCTCTGGTCCAGGGGGTCACGAAGAGGCGGACACGACTAAACGACTAAACAACAAATCCCATGGAAGATGGAGCAAGCTTGTTTTCTCCTGTAGGGTAGGACTCGAACCCGTGAGAGGAGATTGTTTGCCTTTTTGGGACAGAATCCCCCCTCCAAAAAGTTCAAGAGGGATACTCAAATTATCGCTGTTTTTGTGTGTGTTGAATATATGCTATATAGTCACTGATGGACCTAATAGGTATCTCAAGCCATTTGCGCATGTTGGCCTGCAACCAGTCCATGCAGAATGTCGGCACCCTCTATATAGAAAGGAGCATAGAATCATAGAATAGAATCATAGAATCCTAGAGTTGGAAGAGACCACAAGGGCCACCGAGTCCAACCCCCTGCCAAGCAGGAAACACCATCAGAGCACTCCTGACATATGATTGCCAAGCCTCTGCTTAAAGACCTCCAAAGGAGGAGACTCCACCACACTCCTTGGCAGCAAATTCCACTGTCAAACAGCTCTTACTGTCAGGAAGTTCTTCCTAAGGTTTAGGTGGAATCTTCTTTCTTGTAGTTTGGATCCATTGCTCCGTGTCCGCTTCTCTGGAGCAGCAGAAAACAACCTTTCTCCCTCCTCTATGTGACATCCAAACCAGGGATATTTTAGGGAGCAGGCGGGGCCCATGACTTACATCCTAGGAGCCTACACAACACAAAACATTGTTGCCATATGTATGCCTTATTTTATTTGTTTTTTATCTTATATTTTGGAAATGTACATCCAGGTTTTTTCCCTTTAAATTTTTCGGGGGGGGGGCCAAGAGAGCGGGGCCCTAAGCTATAGCTTGTTTAGCTTATAAACTCGGCACAGGCCGCGGCAGAGCTCTTTGGGTGCCCTCCTGTTCCTAACCCGCCCCCCCCGTACCCTTCGCACGAGGTGGGAGGCGGCGACTCCCCCCCCCTCTCCCAGCCACACTGTGTTATTTTCCTGCCCGTTGTAATTGCAGATAACCACACGGAGCCTTCAATCTTCAGCCAACCTGGCAACGATTGTCCCGGGTGTTCAGAGATGCCTTGGGAAATCTGGAGTAGAAGAAGCTCATCGGCACCTATTTCAAGACGGGGGGTGGGTGGGTGGGAGAATGCCGTCTTCCTCTTCTTCTTCTTCTTCTTCTTCTTCCTCCTCCTCCTCTTCTTCTTTTTCCTCTTCCTCTTCTTCTTCTTTGGCGATCCTTCTTAGCCGAGTAAGATTGTCTTCCAAAACAGGGTTTTAACAATGAGTCCGTAAGGAGCTGGGCATGTTTAGCCTGGAGAAGAGGAGGTTAAGGGGTGATATGATAGCCATGTTCAACTATATAAAAGGATGTCACATAGAGGAGGGAGAAAGGTTGTTTTCTGCTGCTCCAGAGAAGCGGACACGGAGCAATGGATCCAAACTACAAGAAAGAAGATTCCCCCTAAACATTAGGAAGAACTTCCTGACAGTAAGAGCTGTTCGACAGTGGAATTTGCTGCCCAGGAGTGTGGTGGAGTCTCCTACTTTGGAGGTCTTTAAGCAGAGGCTTGACAACCATATGTCAGGAGTGCTCTGATGGTGTTTCCTGCTTGGCAGGGGGTTGGACTCGATGGCCCTTGTGGTCTCTTCCAACTCTATGATTCTATGATTCTATGATTGACTGTGGAGGCCAATTCTGGATCCCCACGTCCTTCCACAGTGGGGACATAGGTTTCTGGGCGGGAGTTGATCCCAGTGAGGGTATGCCTTCCTCTTAGCACGTTTCTCCCTTGCGTCCTGAGTTCGAGTGTCTTCAAATCCCACAACACCTTTGGTAAAGGCTGTTCTCCAACTGGAGCGCTCGCAGGCCAGTGTTTCCCAATTATTGGTGTTTATACTACATTTTTTTTAAAGACTTGCCTTGAGAGAGTCTTTGAACCTCTTTTGTTGACCACCAGCATTACGCTTTCCATTTTTAAGTTCGGAATAGAGGAGTTGCTTTGGAAGACGATCATTAGGCATCCTTAGGCGGAAGACCATTGTAATTTAGAGGAGTTAGATCGGGGTCAGCAAACTTTTTCAGCAGGGGGCTGGTCCACTGTCCCTCAGACCTTGTGGGGGCCAGACTATATTTCGGAAGGGGGGGGGGATGAACAAATTCCTATGCCCCACAAATAACCCAGAGATGCATTTGAAATAAAAGCACACATTCTACTCACATAAAAACAGGCTGATTCTTGAACCATCTGCGGGCCGGATTGAGAAGGTGATTGGGCCGGATCTGGCCCCTGGGCCTTCATTTCCCTACCCATGACATGTTTCTTTCCCTTTACATCCCGGGTTTAAAGTTTGCCGATTGATGGGGGCATAGCTTATTTTCTACACACCTGTGTCAGGAGTTTCCTGTGTTCTAAGCGCTGATTGGCTAGTGGGGAGGGTACCAAGGTGCCATGAATTGGGCTGGAGACTCTCAGCTGCTCTGCATTCCTGTTGAGTCGCACTCGGTGTCCCGGGCTGATGATGAGTGACGCCTGCTAATCAGGTGCAGTCAATCAAGTCAATCAAAGTTGGCTATAAAAGCTGTAGGTTGAAGGAGTTCAGAGAGCTTCTCCCGTAGCTGTCAAGCATCCCTTATTTGGTGGGACAGTCCCTTATCCCAGCGCCATGCCCCTTATTGATGAGGCTTCGTTTGGCTGCTGGCTGGGCTTTCTGCCTTTGGCTTGGAGGGGCTCAGAAGTTGAACATACCTGTGCCTGGAAAATCCCTTATTTTGGCTGCTGATCCCTTATTTTCGAGGCTGCTGGTCCCTTATTTTCAAATCTGTAAGTTAAGGTACCAGTTGCTGTGAGACTTTCGGATGTCTCACTGCTCTACCTAGAGCTCCAGGCAGCTGAAGGGGAGATTGTGTGCGACTTCTGTCCGGTATGCTATAATTTCCATTTTTTATGCCTACTGCTATCTGTTAACCTTACGTGAGAAGCCAAGTTACAGGGAAGCAGACAGAGGGCCTTCTCGGTAGTGGCACCCACCCTGTGGAACACCCTCCCACCAGATGTCAAAGAGAACAACAACTACCAGACTTTTAGAAGACCTCTGAAGGCAGCCTTGTTTAGCGAAGCTTTTAATGTTTGATGCATTACTGTATTTCAATATTTTGTTGGAAGCCGCCCAGAGTGGCTGGGGAAGCCCAGCCAGATGGGCGGGGTATAAATAATAATAATTATTATTTGTCCACTGGTGTGCGTATTGTCTCCAGATCTGGAAAGAACCCTGTCCTTGGTGGAACAGTTCCAAGGGCAGCCCCACGTAGGTGAAGGTAAAGGGACCCCTGACCATTAGGTCCAGTTGTGACCGACTCTGGGGTTGCGGCGCTCATCTCGCTTTACTGGCCGAGGGAGCCGGCGTTTGTCTGCAGACAGCTTCCGGGTCATGTGGCCAGCAGGACTAAGCCGCTTCTGGCGAACCAGAGCAGTGCACGGAAACGCCGTTTACCTTTCCGCTGGAGTGGTACCTATTGATCTACTTGCGCTGGTATGCTTTCGAACTGCTAGGTTCAAAGCCACCAGGTTTCCCCATACCTCTTGTCTGGGATAAGAGGGTGTTAGAGCTCATCTGATTAAAGCGCGGTGCTGATAACGCCAAGGTTGCAGGTCCGAGCATTGCAAGAAGTTGGACCACATGAACCTTCAGACTCTAGGATTCTATGGCCAGATGGGTCTTTGGTTCCTGAAAGCCCTTTGTCCGGGATCATGAATCAGAAACCGGTTTGCACCCAGTTTCCCATTGGGGTACCCGCTTGACCGTTGTAGGGGGCAAAAGTGGGTCTCCTTCGGCCTCGCCCAAACACAGGGCTTCCCAGTGGCGTAGCGTGGGTTGTCAGCACCCGGGGCAAGGCAAGTATTTTGCGCCCCCTAACCCGTGGATTTGCGCCCCCTAACCCTAACCCCCAGATGTTGTGCCCGGTGCGGCTGGCCCCCCCTGCACCCCCCACGCTACGCCACTGGGGGTTCCTCCTTACGTAACTCTGAGTGACAAAATTTCGGAAGCGTGTGGAGATCTGCCTGGTTAACGTAGAGGCGTTTCGGCAGCGTAACTGCGGCCTCTTATAACGGGTGGCTTTAAGATGTGAAATCTCAGCCCAGATCAGGTGGTCCTTTATAAATCCGCCTCCTTTTCTTTTTTTTTGGTCTTCCTCTCTCCCCCCCCCCTCCTCTTTCTCTCTTTCATCACCCTGACGTCAGGAGCTGTCCACAGGCCTTGGTGCTGAAATAAAATGGCTGGCTGCTAGAGAAAGCCAAGGAAGGTGGAACAATTCCAGAAGTATGCAATTTCCCAGAAGGCGACGACAACGCGCAGCCTCTCGCAACCCAGGTCCGAGCTGAGAGCCAAATCTGAAAAGCCAGCCTCGCCGAAGGGAAGGTGTAAAAAATTGGCGAGAGAGAGAGAAATTAAGAAAGGACCATGTCTTTGCTTTGTGTTGGAGGTAAGGCGTCTTTTAAAAAAACCCAAATCGGAGTCTATTCCCATTATCTCTCCAAATAATTATTTCATATATGGGTTTCAATGTCGGTGTGATCCGGGCTAGAAATTAGGTTCTCGTGCCTCTGCGAAAACGAAGGCGGGGGGGGGGGTTGCGATTTGACAGCTAAAAGATGGGGCGGTTGGTGGGCTTTTATTTGGGGGTGGGTGGGTGGGGGGAGATGTATTTTTCTGGTGTGGTGCGGTGCGCATTCTGCTGTTCTATCCAGGGATATTTGTGTGGAGGGATATATAGCGATGCGTTTTGCGGTTACGGACGCTCCTCGGTGTGTCGGTGGAAGAGGGGAACCTCGTCTCTGGGGCATATTTAAAAGGCAGGCATTTTTCATGAATGGGAGGTGTGTGTGGCGGAGCCGAGGGTGTGGTACATTGTGTGTGTGGCAGAGAGATGCGCTCCTCCGACTCGGACAATCTCCTCGCTTCGGTTTTACGAGGAAAGCTGAGCTGAAGAAGGATCAGGGCTAATTCTCTCCTTTTCCTTTCATTTCATCCCTCCAGATGGTCCCCCCCCTCTGATAATTGAGGCGCCGAATTAATCTTCCCCCTACTGGCGTGGGGGAAGGTGTGCATTTCGCACCTATCCCACACGTTCCCGTTATTGCAATTTAAATGGAAATATCGGGGATCCGGGGTCGGTCGCTTGCACCCCCCCCCCTCGCTAATTTTCAACGCGTCGTTTCCCCCTTTTCTCCCTTGCGTGCGTAAAAGGCAGTGCGGTTAAAAAGGATTTTAAAAACTACCGTATTATATCTGGGCATGCCTACACCTAGCAAGGCTTTTAAAATATATTTCTGTACGGCCAAAGGGGCTGCGTCCGATCCTGGCTGTTGTGGATCAGATCCATTGGGGAGCTCCTAACTAGGTTGTGTTCAGAGTAGGCCCGCTGGAAATGGATAGGAGTAAGGGAGATCCATGCCCATGGATGGGTCTACTCTGAAACTGGCTGGCGTTGGCGGGTCTTCGCTGAGTCGGATTTAGCTGGATCTCTACCTATCCGGGGAAAGGCTGTGGATCTGCCGCCAGTCAGTGCTAGTCAGCTGCTGTGAGTCAGTGTTGGAAATACGGAGCTAGACGGACTCGGCGTAAGGCAAGCGTCCTGCGACCCTGTATCTATATTGAGAAGTTTTTGTTCTTAATATGGTTTTTTGGTGTGTTTTTTTAAAGTTCTGTGAAACACGGATGGGGAACATCTGCCACCCCCACCCCCCAGTGGTTGTTAAACTCCATCTCCCAGCAACCAGCATGATCAATGGAGCCTGGGCAACTCTGTTGGTTAGAGCGTGGTGCTGAGAAAAGCCAAGGTTGCAGGTTCGATTCCCTGAATGAGACAGCTGCATATTCCTGCATTGCAGAGAATTGGAATAGATAACCCTTACGGGTGTGTGGAGATCTCCCTGACCCCTTTCCATTCTCCCATTGGTTCCCACAGAAATAATAATAATATAATTTATTTATACCCCCCCCCTTTCTGGCTGGGTTTCCCCAGCCACTCTGGGCAGCTCCCAACAGAATATTAAAAGCACAATAAAACATCAAACATTAAAAACTTCCCTTAATAATAATAATTTATTATTTATACCCCGCCCATCTGGCTGAGTTTCCCCAGCCACTCTGGGCGGCTTCCAATCAAGCGTTAAAAATAATAAATATTAAAAAATTCCCTAAACAGGGCTGCCTTCAGATGTTTTCTAAAAGTCAGGTAGATGTTTATTTCCTTGACATCGGACGGGAGGGCGTTCCACAGGGCGGGCGCCACCACCAAGAAGGCCCTGTGCCTGGTTCCCTGTAAGCTCACTTCATTTATTATTATCCTATTCCACAATAATGTTACTATTTATACCCTCAACTCACCTGCCTAGGTCGTCCCAGCCACTCCAATAGATTCATATATGTAATAACAAAACATTAGAAGACATCTGAAGGTAGCCCTGTTTAGGGAAGCTTTTAATGTTTGATGCATTACTGTATTTTAATTTGTTGAAAGCCGCCCAGAGTGGCTGGGGAAGCCCAGCCAGATGGGCAGGGTATAAAAAAATTATTATTAATAATATTAAACATTTTAAAAGTTGCCTAGGTTGCAGGAGCAGGGACTGAGCAACGGGAGCTCACCCCGTGGTGGGGATTTGAACCGCTGACCAGTCCTAGGCAGCTCCTTTAAACCATGTCAGACCACTAGGCCATCCAGCCGTGTCGACACGCTTGGGTTTCAGGCCGGAGTCTGTCGCCAGAGCCCTAACCGGGAGACGGATCAGGGGCTAAAGCTGGGGCAAGCGGGTCCTCTGCTGCTCAGCTGCTGTCCCCCTTCCAAAAGGTAGATCAGGATTCTAGCCCTCATGGATTGGCTTAATAAAGGGGTGTTCTGGTGGGAACAGATGTTATTTGAGCACAGGAGGCCTGTCCCCTTCTGCGGTTTTGAGCAGTTATCATTCCGGGTTAAATGAATACGGGGCAGTGTGTGTGTGTGTGTGTGTGTGTGTGTGTGTGTGGTTTGGTGGAGAGGCAAGCCGTGGGAATTTGACGCTTTTACTACTTACAGAGACTGCATCCTAATGTTTTGATGTTGTATTTTAATCTTTTTAAATTGTATTTTAATCAACTTGTTTTTATTATTGGTTGTTAGCCGCCCTGAGCCCCGGTCTTGGCTGGGGAGGGCGGGGTATAAATAAAAATTTATTATTATTATTTCGCCAGATTTGTACACGGCTTGGGCGTAAAGAAAATCCTATGGAAAGGATGAATCAATAAGATTATGGGGAAAAGGAGCGTTTAAAAGCAATCCTTAAAAAGGTTCAAACAAAAACAAAATCAGCTTAAAAGCAGGTCGTCTAAACACCCAGGCAGGATTCCTAAGGGACATCCTTC
Organism: Podarcis liolepis; assembly: GCF_965112155.1. Classification (NCBI taxonomy): domain Eukaryota; kingdom Metazoa; phylum Chordata; class Lepidosauria; order Squamata; family Lacertidae; genus Podarcis; species Podarcis liolepis. The sequence continues at coordinate 1,990,261 of NC_139572.1, forward strand.
CAGAAATCTCATCGCTTGAGGGTTTGTAGAAGCTGGTGAGGACCGAGTCTGTAAAAAAAGGGAGGGAATTAAAGGTTAATGGTAGTCATCGGCACAAATCTATAAATCAGAGGTGTCCGATGGGGCCAGGCTTGTCAGCCATTCTGGAGACATGTGCTTTCTGGGAAACGTTTATGAATGAATGTCCTTACGGAAGGCTCCTTCTAGAGATTTGGCAGCGGTGGTGATGTAGTCAGTTGCGGCTGTTTCAACGGTCCCCAATTGGTGGAGCAGCAGAAAACAAGCTTGCCCCATCTTCCATGAGACGGCCATTCAGATGTTGGAGAATGACCATCGCATCTCCGCTTTTCTAGGTTAAGCATATCCAGTTTCCTCAAAATGTCCAAGTTGTTGCCAATAGAACCAGGAACTGTGTGTTTGAGTATCCCCACTCCAAAAATCTCAACAATCCTCCTCTCAAGGGTTCCAGTCCTACGCTCCAGGAGAAAACAAGCTGGCTCCATCTTCCATGGGATTTGTTGTTTTGTTGTTTAGTGGTGTCCGCCTCTTCGTGACCCCCTGGACCAGAGCACGCCAGGCCCTCCTGTCTTCCTGTCTTCCACTGCCTCCCGCAGTTTGGTCCAACTCATGCTGGTCGCTTCGAGAACACTGTCCCACCATCTCGTCCTCCGTCATCCCCTTCTCCTTCTGCCCTCCATCTTCCCCAACATCAGGGTCTTTTCCAGGGAGTCTTCTCTTCTCATGAGGTGGCCAAAGTCTTGGAGCCTCAGCTTCAGGATCTGTCCTTCCAGTGAGCACTCAGGGCTGATTTCCTTAAGAATGGATAGGTTTGATCTTCTTGCAGTCCATGGGACTCTCCAGTCTCCTCCAGCACCAGAATTCAAAAGCATCCATTCTTCGGTGATCAGCCTTCTTTGTGGTCCAGCTCTCACTTCCATACATCACTACTGGGAAAACCAGAGCTTGAACTATACGGACCTTTGTTGGCATGGTGATGTCTCTGCTTTTTACTTCCATGGGATAGCCCTTGAGATATTGGAAAATGGCTCTCCTATCTCCTCTCAGTCTCTTTCCCAGCCAAAAAACATACCCAGCTCCTTCAACCGTTCCTCATCAGGTTTGGCTGCCAGGCCCTTGATCATCGCCTAATATGAATTTGACCAAACTGCAGGAGGCAGTGGAAGACTGGAGTGCCTGGCGTGCTCTGGTCCAGGGGGTCACGAAGAGTCGGACACGACTAAACGACTAAACATTCTGCATGGACTGGTTTCATGGCCACACGTGCAAATGGCTTGAGATACCTATTAGGCCCATCAATTGCCATATAGTATATACAGGTGAAACTCAAAAAATTAGAATATCATCAAAAAGTTCGTTGATTTCAGGAATTCCACTTGAAAGGTGAAACTAATATATGATATAGACTCATGACATGCAAAGCGAGATATGTCAAGCCTTGATTTGTTATCATTGCCATGATCATGGCGTACAGCTGGTGAAAACCCCAAACTAACCATCTCAGAAAATTAGAATATTCAAGGAAATCAGCAAAACAAGGATTGCAAATTGAGCAAGATTGGACCTCTGAGAAGCAGACGCACATCTCGCTTTACATGTCACGAGTCGATCTCATCTATTAGTTTCACCATTCAGCTGAATTCCTGAAACCAATGAACTTTTCCACGATATTCTAATTTTTCGACTTTCACCTGTATTCAACACAAAAAAAAACCAGCGACAATTGTTGACAAAGGACAGCTGGACATTTTTTTTAATAAGATATTTATTTAAAAAAATTGGATATAAGAAAAAAATGAAAAATAAACATACAGAACAATAAACAATTAAAAACACACATTAATTTTCAATGGCATAACTTCCATACCCTTATTTCCTCCGACCTCCTCATACTTCCCTTCTTTGTATTCCAGTTCAATTTGTTAGTTCAGCAAATCCTTACCATTAAACTTTTACCCATTTATAATCCTTTTTCCATGTCTCCTAAAGCATTACAGCTGGAAACCACTTAGTTTCTATCCAACATCTTTCTAACATTCATTCATTTTACAATATTTCTTTAAATAGTCCTTAAATTTCTTCCAGTCTTCTTTCACCGACTCTTCTCCCTGGTCTCGGATTCTGCCAGTCATCTCAGCCAGTTCCATATAGTCAATCACCTTCATCTGCCATTCTTCCAGAGTGGGTAGATCTTGTGTCTTCCAATAGGACAGCTGAACATATAAAGGCCCCATTGCCTTCAGTAGCTTAGAGCCTCATCAAACCTAAATCCATGTGTGTTTGAACCTTGTTGCAACAACAAAGATCAGGCTGGAGATTCCTCCTTTTGCTGGTCAGGAGAGTGGCAAACCCGACAAGCTGGACAGTGGAGTAAACCTGAGCCCAGAATTTCCCCATAACATCTGGATTATCAGTGCCCTTATTCTGGGTGCCGGTCTCCTAAGAGGAGGGTGTTGGATTGGGGCCTAAGCTCTTTTCCTTCCTCTGCCTCCAAAACGAATCTGCTATTTCTGGCACCGAGCCTAAAACTGACACGGCTTAGAAATCAGACATTGTCGAGAGCTGTTAATTGTAAGGCCCGGCTGACGGTACACAAGCTTGCAAGGATTTGTGATGCGTGGGGAAAGTGGGGGGAAATAGAACTCTCCTCTGCAGCTGCCTCCTGCATTTTTTAAAATTAGGGCATCGCCCCCACGCCTCAAGATGCAGAGGCACGCAGCTGAAATCTCAGCATTGTCTCCCACCTCGAACGACACACATGGAAAAGGTGTGGTTCGTTTTTTGGGGGAAGGGAAGGTCTGAAGGAGGAGCGAAAGCAGCTGCAGCCTTTAGAATTGGCAGGGGAAGAAGTCGTAGATTCATCGAACCCCCGAAGGGACCCATGAGGGGCATCTAGCCCAACCCACTTTGCAATGCAGGAATCTCAGCTGGTGAATCTCTGACAGATGGCCATCAAATATCCGCTTCAAAACCGCCAAGGACGGAAAGACAGCCATCTCCCAAACAAGTCTGTGTCACTGTTGAACGTTGACAAGCTTGAAGGTTGGTCCAGAAGGGTGACCAAGATAGTCGAGGGGTCGAGGGGTCAGCAAACTTTTTCAGCATGGGGCCGGTCCACTCTCCCTCAGACCTCGTGGGGGGCCGGACTATATTTTGAAAATAAATGAATGAATTCCAATGCCCCACAAATAACCCAGAGATAAAAGGACACATTCTACTCATGTAAAAACACATGGATTCCCGGACCGTCTGCGGGCCGGATCGAGAAGGCGATTGGGCCAAATCCGGCCTACAGGCCTTAGGTTGCCTACCTATGGTCAAGGGTCTGGAAACCAAGCCTGATGAGGAATGGTTGAAGGATCTCTGTATGTTTAGCCCGGAAAAGAGGAGACTGAGAGGAGATAGGAGAGGCATTTTCAAGTGTATCAAGGTTAAAACACCAGTCATTAAAAACTTCCCTAAACAGGGCTGCCTTCAGATGTCTTCTAAATGTCAGATAGTTGTTTATTTCCTTGACATCTGATGGGAGGGCGCCACCACCGAGAAGGCCCTCTGCCTGGTTCCCTGTAACCTCACTTCTCGCAGGGAGGGAACTGCCAGAAAGCCCTCAGAGCTGGACCTTAATGTCTGGGTTGAACGATACTATGATCAATTCACACTTCTGGTCCATTTTGCAAAGTGTTTCCTAGCCTTATCCAGGGGGTGCTGAGACTCGAACCCAGGGCGTTCTGCGTGCAAAGGCGGACACTCCAACACAGCCTTTTGCTGGATCAAATGTACCCCTGACGTGCAATTTTAGAAATCTATCAAATGAAACGACGGAGACTTATTCCCCATGCGTCGTTCCCTCTGGCAGCGAGCCAGAGTTCAGAATTAGGGGGAGAAACTGGGGTGCCCCATTGATCCCTGAAGGCACCACTCCCTATCAGATATATTGGTGTCGCAACCATTAAGCTTAGATCAGAAACCCCAAGCCGCCCTATTCCTTCTGTTTCACATGACAATTTGTTCTGAGCTTAAAATGGATCTAACATTTCCCTGCCAGGCGATTTTGGCTTTGAAATCTACCCAGCCATTGTTGAGCAGAGTGGGCGAGTTGCTGAAAATAATAGCTGGCCTGGCATGAAAAGACCAGGAAAGGTTTCAGGGGGTTAAACACTTACAGCCTGTTCAAGCTTTATATTATTTTATATTCGATTGGTTCGATTGGGAACCGCCAGAAGGCCCTTGGTGCTGAACATCAGTGTCCGGGCTGAACGATGGGGGTGGAGACGCTCCTTCAGATCTACTGGGCCGTTTAGGGCTTTCAAGGTCAGCACCAACACTTTGAATTGTGCCCAGAAACGTCCTGGCAGCCAATGTAGGTCTTTCAGGGCTGGTGTTATATGGTCTCAGCAGCTGCTCCCAGTCCCCAATCTAGCTGCCGCATTCTGGATTAGTTGTAGTTTCTGGGTCACCTTCCAAGGTAGCCCCACGTAGAGCGCATTGCAGTAGTCGAAGCGGGAGATAACCAGAGCATGCACCACTCTGGCCAGACAGTCTGCGGGCAGGGAGGGTCTTATCCTGCGTACCAGATGGAGCTGCCCTGGACACAGAATTGACCTGCACCTCCATGGTCAGCTGTGAGTCCAAAATGACTCCCAGGCTGTGCGACCTCTGCCTGGCTCCCTGCACAACCTCTCATCTCGCAGGGAGTGGACCGTCAGAGGCCCTTGGAGCTGGACCCTGGTGTCCGGGCTGAACAATAGGATTGGAGAGGCTCCTTTACGTATACTGGGCTGAGGCCATTTAGGGCTTTCAAGGTCAGCCCCAACACTTTGAATGGTGCCCAGAAACGTCCTGGGAGCCAACGTAGGTCTTTCAGGACCGGTGTTATATGGTCTCCACTCCCAGTCACCAGTCTAGCTGCCGCATTCTGGATTAGTTGCAGTTTCCAGGTCACCTTCAAAGGGAGCCCCACGTAGAGCGCATGGCAGTAGTCCAAGCGGGAGATAACCAGAGCATGCACCACTCTGGCCAGACAGTCCGCTTAGCATCATAGAGTTGAAAAGGACCGCAAGAGTCATCTCATCCAACCCTCTACAACGCAAGAAATTGCAGTCGTCCCATCCGGGGGACTGAACCTGCAACCTTGGTGTTATCAGTACCACGCTCTAACCAACTGAGCTATCTTGATTTGCCAACTGAGGTTGATGGAACGGTCCTTTAACTGGCCTGAATGGACCAGCCTCTGTTGACGGCTTTGCTTCTCCAGTTGACTGTTCTTGGGAAACAGAAGGATCCTGAGACCAAGGTATGGCAGATTTTTGCAATCTGAGCTTCCAGAGAGAGAGATGCCAACCACATTTTTGTGGGGCTTCGTGAAATGGCCTCATGTCCTCTCGCTTCTAAGTACAGAGAAAGAGGGAGAGTGTGTGTCGGCATGTCGGCAGCCACATGCCATCTGCAAGTGAAAAGCGAGGAGATTAAAAATAGTTCTGTTAAATGTGAAGGCTTTAAGAGGCAGAATCTAGCAGAGAAGGGAATAAAGGAGCTTTCACAGTAGCAGCGAGAGAGGGAGGTGGAGGAATAAGAACATTTTGGTGTGTGCTTTTTATTATAAAACATTTCTATCCCACTGTTCTGCCAAGCAATGGTGCCGTGAGCAGACCTCTTCGAAATGGAATTAAACCCATTTTCTGTGGCGTCTTGGGGTGCCTTGAAGGATTGTCAGTTGAAAAGTGTCCCTGGATTCATTGGAGAAAAAAAATCTGGTAACCTCACCCCAAATTCCATCTCTTCCGGTAGATCCTGCTAGATTTCTTTCTTTCTTTTTTTTTGCGTTGTATGAAAGGCAGAGAAAGTCGGGGAAATGGAATAAACAGTTGTGTAGATACAGCCCTGATCTAACCTAATTTGCACCTATCTCAACCAATCCCTGCTCCTGCCAACCTAGCAGTTCAAAAGCACGTCAGAGTGCAAGTAGATAAATAGGTACCGCTCCGGCGGGAAGGTAAACGGCGTTTCCGTGCACTGCTCTGGTTTGCCAGAAGCGGCTTAGTCCTGCTGGCCACATGACCCGGAAGCTGTACGCCGGCTCCCTTGGCCAGTAAAGCGAGATGAGCGCCGCAACCCCAGAGTCGGTCACGACAGGATCTAATGGTCAGGGGTCCCTTTACCCTTTACCTTATAGCATATCTCTCTGCACCGGTTTTTTTTTTTTTTGCAAATCCCTCTCCCTCTCCTGTCTCCAAGAAAAACAACACACCTATATCACACCCACTCTCCTCCCGCAATTGTTTGACTCTCCCCTTCACACAACCCACATTACACGACCTGTAGGAATGACCAGTTCCGCCCATTCCATCTCTTTACCATTCCAGAGTTGGACTCTATGCCAGGTTCTGTTCCTCCCAAATTCTGGTGAACTCAGAATTCCCAAAGCAATTCTCTCTCCCCCCCCCACCTGGCCCCGAATAAACCCATTTGAATTATTTAATTTAATATATATCATTATCTAAATGTAATATATATCATTATCATCCCAGTAGTGATGTATGGAAGTGAGAGCTGGACCATAAAGAAGGCTGATCGCCAAAGAATGGATGCTTTTGAATTCTAGTGCTGGAGGAGACTCTTGAGAGTCCCATGGACTGCAAGAAGATCAAACCTCTCCATTCGGAAGGAAATCAGCCCTGAGTGCTCACTGGAAGGACAGATTCTGAAGCTGAGGCTCCAAGACTTTGGCCACCTCATGAGAAGAGAAAACTCCCTGGAAAAGACCCTGATGCTGGGGAAGATGGAGGGCACAAGGAGAAGGGGACGGCAGAGGACGAGATGGTGGGACAGTGTTCTCGAAGCTACCAGCATGAGTCTGACCAAACTGCGGGAGGCAGTGGAAGACAGGAGGGCCTGGCGTGCTCTGGTCCAGGGGGTCATGAAGAGGCGGACACGACTAAACGACAACAGCATCTAAAAGGGAGTGTGCGTGCTGTAAGACCATTAAGTTCAGACATGGAGAAGGACCTCACGGCACCCCTATGGGGCAAACATTGGCACCTCCCTTAAATCGCAGTGGTTGGGAGCTGTGCCAGAAGTTGGTGATATTTCTTGATGCGGGCAGAATGATATCTCGTCGAGTCAACAGAGACGGCGGCAGAGACAGGACACCTGTTCCGTGGGCGGCTCCATATTTCGCTCGGCGCCCGGTGTTTTGTTGTTTTTTTTTGCTCCAGCCTCCTTCCTCTTCTCTGGAAGGAGACGAGCCTGGAAAAGCAACAACAATGTTTTCTGGCCTTCTGGAATCAAAACCATTCTGTACATACCAGCGTCCTAGTCCAATCTGGAGACTCGTGGAGGAAGGCAGGTTGTGGCGAATCAGCACCACGGAGAGCTCCAGCTGAGCCACTTGCACAAAGTCACCAAGGCACGGGCCATTTTAGTGGTCCCTGCTATCATACTGGGTGCCTCCTATTTCTATCTCGGTGTGCTGGTCCCGGGGGGAAGGTCACCGTTATCGTAGTCCAAGTTCAGTCCTGAGTCACTAGCCTGGAAACAGTTCACAAGGAGCGAGGCGAGGTCCGAAGCAGGAAGCCGGGCGGGGACAGGAACACTGGAAGGTCAGGTCTGGGTCCGGATAGGAGCAGGTACTCAACGACGACATTGCTTCCGCAACCTGGGACCGGGCTGACTGGCCTTTATCTTCTCTGAGGCCAGGGGCGGTCCCGGCCCCCAGGAGACCCGCCTCTCCTGGCCTTAAGGCGAGCACTCCTCCTGGGAGAAACCAGTTTCCTTCACCTCTCTGCCCTGAGCCTCTGCAGTTCAGGAGAGGTTGAAGGGTTACTGGGCCCAGGGGGAGACTCACCTGTAGGCACTGAGTCCTCAACCACTTCTGGAGCCAGAATGGATTCACCTGGTGCCTGCTCCTGAGGATCCGGCACAGGTGCAGGCGCCTCAGAATCAAGGCCCTGTCCCAGTTCAGCCAGCCCTGGAGGCGGGGACTCCTGTGCAGGCTGGGATTCCTCCGGTTCATCCTCTGAATCGGAATCCCAGGCCATCACACCCGGGGGTCCTGTCCTACACCTGCCCATCATCACAGTTGTGTCAGCTCAAGGCCAATGGAGTCTTAAGGTTGGGGGTGGGAAGTTTTGCAAGCTAGTCTGTTCGGGTGGCTAAGGAGATGCCCCACTAAGCTCAGTCTGCCTACAGCCAGCCCCCCACCTGTTGTAGTCTCATTGCTAAGCCACAAGTGCAGAGCTCAGGGACAGGAGTCCCTGTGCTGGTCCCGTGGGATAACCGTGAGGCGAGGTCCGAGTCCAGTCCGAGGTCGAGGGTGCAGTATGGAGGCAGTCTGTCAAAGCTTGAAGCTGGGTCCAAGGCAGGGAGTTGGGCGAGGTCAGGAGATCCGGCAGGACAGGGTGCAGGCAGGAACTGGCTACCAACAACGTTGCTCCCGCAACTTGGGACTGGGGCTGGCTGGCTTTTATCTGCCCCGAGGCATAGGGCGGCCCCGGTCCACAGGTGACTCGCCTCTCTTGGCCTGGAGGTGAGCACTCTTCCTGCGGGAACTTAGTTCCCTCCGCCTCTCTGCCCTGAGCCTCTGCAGCTCAGGAGAGGCTGGAGGGTTCCTGGACCCAGAGGCAACCTCAGCTTCCTCTGACAGGGCTGAGAGTGGAGCACCTGCAGGCAATGGGTCCTCCATCACCTCGGGAGCCAGAGCAGACTCACCTGCGGACCTAGCACAGGTGAGGACCCTTCACGCTCAAGCCCCAGCCCCGGCTCAGCTGGTTCTGGAGGCGGGGAATCCTGTGCAGGCTGGGATTCCTCAGGTTAAGCCTCCGAGTCCAAATCCCAGGCCACCACAGTCCCTCTTGCAGGGAGGGAACTGCCAGAAGGCCCTTGGAGCTGGACCTCAGGCTGAACGATGGGGGTGGAGATGCTCCTTCAGGGATACCGGGCCGAGGCCGTTTAGAGCTTTAAATGTCAGCACCAACCCTTTGAATTGTGCTTGGAAACGTCCTGGGAGCCCATGTAGGTCTTTCAGGACCGGTGTTATATGGTCTCAGCGGCTGCTCCCAGTCCCCAGTCTAGCTTCTGCATTCTGGATAAATTGCGTAGGCACCAGTGAAAGGGACCTATGAGGCTGCTGGCTGTAGTTCCATGGGCCTTGGTTCTGTGGACTCTAGTTTGTTCATTCATTCATGATTCCAATATCTCACCCTTCCTCCCATCCGGAGCTCAGAGTGGCTAACGGCTGACAGGTTCAACAGTCATACGCAACAGCATATCGTTGAAACCACAAGCTCCTAACAGCAACAATTCGACAGCGAATAATGTCAGGAAAACCACAGCTAAAAATAGTTCTCTCTCCCCCCCCCCTTTATACAAATGCCTGGCTAGTAAAAAAATAATTAAAATCTCTGGCTTCCGAGTGAGACACTTAGTCTAAGGTAGTACAATGGACAGCATTTCAGCACTATGGAGAGCTCTGAGTGAGACACTTCTCTCTCAAAAAAACACCACCACCCAGCTGGAATTTGAACCCTGGTCTTCCACGCTACAACTGCCTCATTTACCTTATCTGGGTTGCAAAAAAATAATAATTCTTACTTCAGTGTAAAGATCACTACCAGCTGCTTCTTTTTTTAAAAAAGGGAGTCTTTTTATATATGTGTCCAAAAAAAATCAACTAGTTGCATTATATTGTGCGTTTTATTTCGTCGGTCCGAGACTGTAGTGGTTAATTCATTCAAAAGCGAGGCGGAGTTGACAGCGTTCCAGAAGATGCGAGAGGAAAGAAAAAGCTGGTTCAAACCAGTTCTGAGCCATTCAGGAGCGGAGGAGTTCAAGTGCGAGAGAGAATCCATCTTCCCACATGTTCCCCTCATTGCCCAGAGGCTGCGCGGCAATGCAAAATGCAATGTCACTCTGACGGCTCAGAAGTAGGTCACCAGAATTCTGGGAGCGAGGGAAATGGATTTAACCCAGTCCCTTAGCCAGCCGAGAATTAGGGCAAATAAACAGAGGAAGGAAGATCTGCCGGGTTCCTTTAAGACAGCGATGGGAAGAGTGCTGGGCCAATCAATTGTTTCCCTTTCTTCTTCTTCTTTTAATCTTCAATGAATGGGAGAAGGCGTCGCCTTCAAAACACATCAGAGAAAATGTTGGTGAAATTCTCGGGGCTTCAGGTTGTGCTGGGTGCTGTGAGTGCCCTTGCTTATACAGTCGTACTTCAGAAGTCGAACGGAATCCATTCCAGAAGTCCGTTTGACTTCCAAAACGTTCGGAAACCAAAGCGCTTGGTCTAAGGTAGCACAATGGACAGCTCCCAAGTCAGCAAGGCAGGGGGAGCGTTTCAGCACCATGGAGAGCTCTGAGTGAGACACCTCTTTCTATCAAAAAAAAAAAAAAAAAAAGATTCTACTTTAGAATGTGCTACCTTAGACCAAAGCTCCTTCAGCCAATCAGAAGAGCCCGACGTTCGGCTTCCAAAAATCATTCGAAAACCAGAACACTCACTTCCGGGTTTTCGGCATTTGGGAACCAAGGCACCACTGTAATAATAATAATAATAATAATAATAATAATAATAATAATAATAATTAATAATAATAATAACAACAAATTTTTATTTATATCCCGCCCTCCCCAGCCGAAGCTGGGCTCAGAGCGGCTAACAACAGTAAAATGATAAAACATTCTAAAATCATTTCATTATAAAATTAATTCAAAACAGATTAATGGCAACCATTGAGCTAGAGTTCTGTGAGGGTTGCCAAAGGAGGGAGTCAGGCTGTGCCCTGGCCAAAGGCCTGGTGGAACAGCTCTGTCTTGCAGGCCCTGCGGAAACATGTCAAGTCCCGCAGGGCCCTGGTCTCTTGGGACAGAGCGTTCCACCAGATCGGGGCCACAGCTGAAAAAGCCCTGGCTCTGGTTGAGGCCAGCCTAACCTCTCTGTGGCCTGGGACCTCCAAGACGTTTTTTATTTGAAGACCGTAAGTTCGTCTGTGGGACATACCAGGAGAGGCGGTCCCGTAGGTATACTGAATATGCTTTGTGTATGGTTCTGTTTACACGGTCATGCGCTAGTTTGGACATATCTTTCTGATAAATCAATTTTAAAATCAAGTGAAAGAAAAAGAGAGCCCATATTGAATGGTACAACTAACCCTTCTGCTTTCTCCTTTTCCCTTCCAGTCAAGAAAGCCAAATTTGACGGCCCCCAAGGTGAGTCCTTCCTCTTCTCCTTGTTGTACACGGGGAGTCATCCGACTGTTGAGAATGACTAACCCTTGCCCCCAGGGTCGCGGGTGGCGCTGTGGGTTAAACCACAGAGCCTAGGGCTTGCTGATCAGAAGGTTGGCGGTTCGAATCCCCGCAATGACGGGGTGAGCTCCCGTTGCTCGGTCCCTGCTCCTGCCAACCTAGCAGTTCGAAAGCACGTCAAAGTGCAAGTAGATAAATAGGTACCACTCCGGCGGGAAGGTAAAAGGCGTTTCCGTGCGCTGCTCTGGTTCGCCAGAAGCGGCTTAGTCCTGCTGGCCACATGACCCGGAAGCTGTACGCCGGCTTCCTCGGCCAGTAAAGCGAGATGAGCGCCGCAACCCCAGAGTCAGCCACGACTGGACCTAATGGTTAGGGGTCTCTTTACCTTTAACCATTGCCCCACGTTGAGAGCCTTGTTGCTGCAGCTTAGCAGCAACCAACCGTTGGCTCGTCCAAGCCAGGACGCAATATCAGAGGGGATTTCTGTCTCCCCATGTGCTTTCTTTGAGCAATAAGCTCTACCTTGTCAGATCAACCTACCCAGATCAGGGCCATTTTAAGCATATCCGGCGCTGTGGTGCAAAGATCCCTCAGGCCTCCCCACTTTCCCACTGTTGGGGCTGTTTTACATTCAGACAAAGGGCTTTTCTCTGACAGACACCGGTTCTCTTCTCTCTCTCCACCTATCCTATTCTGTGTGCCCCCCCCACCCCGGTGCAGAAAAATTCAACACGTACGTCACCCTCAAAGTCCAGAATGTGAAGAGCACGACGATAGCGGTGCGAGGAAACCTTCCGTGCTGGGAGCAAGACTTCATGTTGTAAGTGGAGCTGCTCTCTAGCGCTCATTCGGAACAAACAGCAATCTGGGTTTCTGGCTGTTTCTGGCTGTTGGTTCTGGTTTGGAGCTCAATAGTGGGAAAGGAGAGAGGAAAGTGTGGACAGGGAGCCCTCTGCCTGTTGATTTTGCTTGGATAAATACAATATTTGGAATGAGGTTATACAAAATGCCGTAGGCTATTCATATTTACATATGTATTACGATAGCAATATCAGTGTATGGGTTAAGGTATTTTTTGTGTGTGTTTTCTTTCTTTCTCTACACATCTTGGTGTCTTTTTATTTTTATTTATATCACTTTATTTCTTTATAATTGAAAACTTTCCCATAAAATATGACTTTTAGAAGACATCTGAAGGCAGGTCTGTTTAGGGAAGTTTTTAACGCTTGATGTTTTATTGCGATTTTAATATTCTGTTGGGAGCCCTTTAAGGATTTTTCAACAAATTTGGTGGACTTTGCTAAAAACCGAACCAGTTCATTTCAAGCGCTCGGAGAACAGAAGTGACGAATTTAAGTATAAGCACGGGTGGTGCTGTGGGTTAAACCCCAGAGCCTAGGACTTGCCGATCAGAAGGTCGGCGGTTCAAATCCCCGCAATGACGGGGTGAGCTCCCGTTGCTCGGTCCCTGCTCCTGCCCACCTAGCAGTTCGAAAGCACGTCAAAGTGCGAGTAGATCAATAGGTACCACTCCGGCGGGAAGGTAAACGGCGTTTCCGTGCGCTGCTCTCTTGGGAAGTCTCTCTTGGGGCCCCAAAAAAATTTAAAGGGGGAAAAACCCCTGGATGTACATTTCCAAAATATAAAATAAAAAACAAATAAAATAATACCTACATCCAGCAACTGTGTTTTGTGTTGTGTAGGCTCCTAGGATGTAAGTCATGGGCCCGGCCCGCTAGCCTGCTCCCTAAAATATCACTGCTTTGCTCCTTTCTATATATAGGGTGCCTACATTCTGCATGGACTGGTTGCAGGGCAACATGGTCAAATGGCTTGAGATACCTACTAGGTCCTTAAATTACCATATAGCTGCATATATTCAACACAAAAAACAGCTGCAATTTGTTGTTGACAAAGGACAGCTGGACATAGAAAGGGCCCCATTACCTTCAGGAGCTGAGGGCCTCACCAAACCTAAATCCGGCCCTGGAGAGGAGGTCGGGAAACCAGGGGCTTGTCCATATATTCTTAAGGCATTGGCTGTTCCTGAGAACGGGCACCGTGCGATTAAAACTACGTTTTTCTTGCAGCGAAATCAACCGCCTGGACCTCGGGCTGACAGTGGAAGTGTGGAACAAGGGTCTAATCTGGGACACGATGGTGGGGACCGTGTGGATTCCGCTAAGCACGATCCGGCAATCCAACGAGGTGCGTGGAAAGTGTGGGAATGTCCAGGGAGGCAGGAGAGGATATATTGTTCATTAATATCCTTCCTAACTTGCGCTAGCAAGTTCCTTTACTTAGCAGAGTTTACATTCCCCTTTTAAACACACAGCGAATAACTGGTTGCAGGCTCCTGTGAGCCTCTCGCTATTAGGTTCCTGGTAAGTTCCCTTATGGAACGTGGGTGGCGCTGTGGGTTAAACCACAGAGCCTAGGACTTGCCGATCAGAAGGTCGGCAGTTCGAATTCCCGCAATGACGGGGTGAGCTCCCGTTGCTCGGTCCCTGCTCCTGCCCACCTAGCAGTTCGAAAGCACGTCAAAGTGCAAGTAGATAAATAGGTACCACTCTGGCGGGAAGGTAAACGGCGTTTTCGTGTGCTGCTCTGGTTCGCCAGAAGCGGCTTAGTCCTGCTGGCCACATGACCCGGAAGCTGTACGCCGGCTCCCTCGGCCAATAAAGCGAGATGAGCGCCGCAACCCCAGAGTCGGCCACGACTGGACCTAACGGTCAGGGGTCCCTTTACCCTTTACCTTTAAGAAGAAGAAGAGTAGAAAAAGAAGAGTTTGGATTTGATATCCTGCCTTTCACTCCCTTTGAGGAGTCTCAAAGTGGCTAACAATCTCCTTTCCCTTCCTGCCCCACAACAAACACTCTGTGAGGTGAGTGGGGCTGAGAGACTTCAAAGAAGTGTGACTGGCCCAAGGTCACCCAGCAGCTGCATGTGGAGGAGCGGGGAAGCGAACCCGGTTCCCCAGATTACGAGACTACCGCTCTTAACCACTACACCACACTGGCTCTCCCTTATATCTCTCTTAAAAGAATAAACACGCCACAATCTTGTGTAAAGTATTATAAAAGAAGTTTACTCACATCATCAGTTCACAGTTGGATCCCTGAAGGCAGACTTGGTTACAAAGTATAAACATGTGGATCTATCCAGTGTCCTCTGTTAGCTAAAAGCCCAAAGCAGAACAATTCTAGCTAAAAGCTGCTCCTCCAACAACAGAGGAAGTAAAAAAGAGAAAGAGAGTGCTGCGTGCCTTGTCCTTTTGTTACCTGGACAGGTAAGGCCACGCCCACCTCTAGTCACATGCAAAGGAAGGATGTCCCAGCCAGGAGGAAACAGGAAGTTTTCAGCTGGCTGGACCAAACATTCCCCAGCATGTCCACTCTAGGAAAACAAGGAATGTTGTACTTGACTGCTACTTATGTATCAAATCCCGCATTTTGCAATGGCTGGGCTAAATCCAGACCTCTTCCTTCCATCCCAGGAGGGGCCCGGGGAATGGCTGACTCTCGACTCCCATGTCATCATGACGGACAATGAGATCTCTGGGACCAAGGACCCAACTTTCCACCGCATCCTTTTGGACACTCGCTTTGAACTCCCGCTTGGTAGGGAAGGAGGGATGGATTGAGTTGTAAAGTGGTGTGTGTGTGTGTGTGTACGTGTACCCCAATTACAGTGGTACCTTGGTTCTCAAACTTAGTCCGTTCCAAAACCAAAGCGTTCCAAAACCGAGGTGCGCTTTTCCATAGAAAGCAATGCAAAACGGATTAATCCGTTCCAGACTTTTAAAAACAAACCTTAAAACAGCAATTTAACATGGATTTTACTATCTAGCGAGACCACTGATCCCTAATTAATTAATTTTCATAATGAAATATTTTTAGATTATGTGACTATTTGATTGTTTGATTGTTGTTAGCCGCCCTGAGCCCGGCTTCGGCTGGGGAGGGCGGGATATAAATAAAATTTATTATTATTATTATTATTATTATTATTATTATTATTATTATTATTATTATTACGAAAGCAATAAACAGTGTACTGCAGTCACATAATCAATCAGTAGCTGAACTGCGTTCCACACAGTCACAAAAACAAAACGAAAAGAGCCACAAAAGCAAAAATGCAAATTAAATAGCAAAAACAGACAGACTTCGGTGTAATACTCAAAATGGAAGCGTAACACTCAAAACGGAGCATGTTTGGCTTCTGAAAAAAAGTTCGCAAAGCGGAACACTTCCTTCCGGGTTTGCAGTGTTTGGGTTCCAAGTTGTTTGAGTACCAAGGCGTGTGAAAACCAAGGGACCGCTGTACTAGGGGTTTGCACAGCCTAGAGGTCATGCGAAGTTTGGGTTGGCCACTGTGGGATAACTCAGTCAGTTGAGCATGTGGATCTAAACTTTAGGGTCGCGAGTTCAAGTCCCACCTTGGGCAAAGGTTTCCTGCAAAAGCATTGGGTCGGGCTGGATGAACCCATTCAACTCTGATTCTAAGAGGTAACTGGGATCGATGGGGCTGTTTGGCTGATCCAGCAACCCTCTTCTTATGTTCCATATATGGTCCAGTCCAGGAAAGGCTTGTACCAATTGCGTTTTTTCTTTTTTAATTCCGTCAACTGAATTGTCTCCAAATCCACCCCTCTTTCCTGTGCAGATATACCTGAGGAGGAAGCACGCTACTGGGTCAAAGAGCTTGAGAGGCTCAATGCGATGCGAGATCAGGATGATGTAAGTTTCTAAGAGGGCGTGTGTGTGTGTGTATGTGTGTGTGTGTAATATAGAATAATAGAATCCTAGAGTTGGAAGAGACCCCAAGGGCCATCGAGTCCAACCCCCTGCCAAGCAGGAAACACCATCAGAGCACTCCTGACATATGGTTGTCAAGCCTCTGCTTAAAGACCTCCAAAGGAGGAGACTCCACCACACTCCTTGGCAGCAAATTCCACCGTCGAACAGCTCTTACTGCCAGGAAGTTCTTCCTAATGTTTAGGTGGAATCTTCTTTCTTGTAGTTTGGATCCATTGCTCCGTGTCCGCTTCTCTGGAGCAGCAGAAAACAACCTTTCTCCCTCCTCTATGTGACATCCTTTTATATATTTGAACATGCCTATCATATCACCCCTTAACCTCCTCTTCTCCAGGCTAAACATGCCCAGCTCCCTTAGCCGTTCCTCATAAGGCATCGTTTCCAGGCCTTTGACCATTTTGGTTGCCCTCCTCTGGACACGTTCCAGTTTGTCAGTGTCCTTCTTGAACTGTGGTGCCCAGAACTGGACACAGTACGCCAGGTGAGGTCTGACCAGAGCAGAATACAGTGGCACTATTACTTCCCTTGATCTAGATGCTATACTCCTATTGATGCAGCCCAGAATTGCATTGGCCTTATCTGAAACATGGAAGCTTCCAGGCAGGGAATTACTCATCCAGATTCCTTCCTGGCTTTTAGCATTCATGGTCTTCTTACCAGCATGGTTGTGTGTGTGTGTGTGTTTCCCTACTCAGACTAGACCCATTGAAATGAAGAGATCTAAGTTAGCCATATGGGACGCGGGTGGCGCTGTGGTTAAACCACAGAGCCTAGGGCTTGCCGATCAGAAGGTCGGCGGTTCGAATCCCCGCAAGGATGGGGTGAGCTCCCATTGCTCAGTCGCTGCTCCTGCCCACCTAGCAGTTCGAAAGCACATCAAAGTGCAAGTAGATAAATAGGTACCGCTCCAGCAGGAAGGTAAACAGCGTTTCCGTGCGCTGCTCTGGTTCGCCAGAAGCGGCTCAGTCATGCTGGCCACATGACCCGGAAGCTGTACGCCGGCTCCCTCAGCCAATAAAGCGAGATGAGTGCCGCAACCCCAGAGTCGGCCACGACTGGACCTAATGGTCAGGGGTCCCTTTACCTTTAAGTTAGCCATGCCCATTGATTTCAACGGGCATGCCTTGTTAGTCTGAATAGGGGTAACGTTGGAGCCAACCAATAGATTCAGAGGGTTAGTCTCCAACTATTTCCTGCTCAGACTAGACCCAGGCTAGATCGAGTAAAGGTAAAGGGACCCCTGTCCATTAGGTCCAGTCGTGGCTGACTCTAGGGTTGCGGCGCTCATCTCGCTTTACTGGCCGAGGGAGCCGGCGTCCAGCTTCCGGGTCATGTGGCCAGCAGGACTAAGCCGCTTCTGGCGAACCAGAGCAGCGCATGGAAACACCGTTTACCTTCCCGCCAGAGCCGTACCTATTTATCTACTTGCACTTTGATGTGCTTTCGAACACCTAGGTTGGCAGGAGCAGGGACCGAGCAACGGGAGCTCACCCCGTCATTGCGGGGATTTGAACCACTGACCTTCTGATCGGCAAGTCCTAGGCTCTGTGGTTTAACCCACAGCGCCGCCCGCGTCCCTAATGTAGTTGAGTCCCCAGTTAAAATTAAGAGACAGAAAAACGTGGATGATTTCTAATGCAGGCCGATTGGAAATCTAAATATGAGCAATTGCATGAACTTTTGTTACATTTTAAGGACATATTGTTATTTTTATTAGATTTTTGTGATCTTGTTTTCTTTTATACAGTGGTACCTTGGTTCTCAGACTTAATCCGTTCTGGAAGTCTGTTCCAAAACCAAAGCGTTCCAAAACCAAGGAGCCCTTTCCCATAGAAAGCAATGCAAAATAGATTAATCCGTTCCAGACTTTCAAAAACAACCCCTAAAACAGCAATTTTACATGAATTTTACTATCTAGCGAGACCATCGACCCATAAAATGAAAGCAATAAACAATGTACAGTGGTGCCTCGCAAGACGAAATTAATCCGTTCCGCGAGTCTCTTTGTCTAGCGGTTTTTTCGTCTTGCGAAGCAACCCTATTAGCGGATTAGCGTGCTTAGCGGCTTAGCAGCTATTAAAGGCTTAGTGGCTTAGGGGCTAAAAGGCTATTAGCAGCTTAGCGGCTTAGAAAAAGGGGGGGAAAGCAAAAAAAAAATTTCAACACTCACAAGACGTTTTCGTCTTGCGAAGCAAGCCCATAGGAAAATTCGTCTAGCGGGTTTTCCGTCTTGCGAGGCATTCGTCTTGCGGGGCACCACTGTACTGCAGTCACACAATCAATCAATCAATCCATCAGTAGCTGGACTGGGTTCCACACCGTCACAAAAACAAAAGCCCAAAAGCCGCAAAAACGAAAATGCAAAATAAATAGAAAGAACAGACCTCAGCATAATGCTCAAAATGGACGTACGGCAGTCAGAACGGAAGCGTAACACTCAAAATGGAGCACGTTCGGCTTCTGAAAAAAGTTTGCAAACTGGAACACTTCCTTCCGGGTTTGCAGTGTTTGGGTTCCACGTTGTTTGAGTACCAAGGGACCACTGTAACTGTAAAGTATTTTTTAAAGGGTATTTTAAGTTGTTCTCAAATAGACACTGACTCTTCCCCTTCCCTCTTCTCTCTGTCTGCTCCCCCCTCTCTAAATTTTGGGGTTCCCATTCTCGTTCTCGGGGGACACAGGAGAAGCCGCTCCCCGTACCCGGATCGCAGTGCTGTAAGTGTTTGACTCGCTTGTGAACTTTAGGGAATTCGATCTCGCTTCCTCCATGCCCTAACCAGCTCCTGTCCCTCTGTGACCTGCTGGACTTCAGCTCACAGCATCCTCTCTGGTGGCTGCAATGGTTTCTGGGAGTTGGAGTCCAGCAAGACATTTTCTGCACCCCCTGACTCAGGGAATATCTGTGAAGGTCTTTCCATGACCCTCCATCTCTGGTTTGGAAGGTACCTTGCTTTGAGGGCTTGGCCACCAAAAAGGGGGTCACCTGGTTGGCAG
The DNA here is from genome assembly GCF_965112155.1 of Podarcis liolepis. Classification (NCBI taxonomy): domain Eukaryota; kingdom Metazoa; phylum Chordata; class Lepidosauria; order Squamata; family Lacertidae; genus Podarcis; species Podarcis liolepis. Next base: position 2,009,337 of record NC_139572.1, read on the forward strand.
AAGTTCCCCCCTTGCTTCTCGACCCTCCCCACTGTGTCTCCCTTATTCCCATTTGTCCCCCCTCCCTGCTTTGTCTCTCTCCCACCCCACTTTTAAGTCTCAGGAAAGTCTCGAGTTTGGGAGCAAAGTACCGTATTTTTCGCTCTATAGGACGTACTTTCCCCCCTCCAAAAATGAAGGGGAAATGTGTGTGCGTCCTATGGAGCGGATGCAGGCTCCTTGGCTTCAGCGATAGCAGCGCGAAGCCTCCGAAGCGCAGAGGGAGAGCTCCCCCCGCGCTCCGGAGGCTTCGTGTTGCTTTCGCTGAAGCCGCCTGAAGCCCCCGGAGCGCAGGGAACTCCTTCTGCACTCTGGGGGCTTCAGGCAGCTATCCGCAAGCCTTCGGAGCGCAGCAGGAGTTCCCGCTGCCCTCCGAAGGCTTGCGGATAGCTGCCTGAAGCCTGGAGAGCGAGAGGGGTCAGTGCACACCGATCCCTCTTGCTCTCCAGGCTTCGCTTCGCTGGAGAGGCGCTGCACAGTTTTCCCTCTCTGTGTAGCGCCCCTTCAGCGAAGCGGGAGGAGAAATGGAAGGGGCTTCGCTGAAGAACGGATTCTTTTCGTCTTGCGAGGCACCACTGTACTTGACTGCTCTTGTGTTTCACACCCCACACCACCCACCACATGGAAGAAGCAGGAAGCAGCCCAGAACAAAAGATGGCTCCCAATTTTTATCAGTTTTTCAGAGATACCTGTGATAAGAATTTTAAGGTACTTAGATATATAATAAATGTTCCTCAATGTACCAACCAAGCACGTACATAGATCGACACAGGAAGACTGACCTGAAACCGTTTTGACTCCCAAACTGACCAAATGTATTCTCTGCGAGGAGGGAGGGGAGTGAGGGAACCATCCCATTGTCTCAGGAATTGGGTAATCACCATCTCAAAGGAATGGGTAGACTACCAGGAAAGGCAATCAGATAACCTGCCAGACAGGAGATAAAGAATGCACTCAGATTTCTGTTGTAGACCGCCTTTCTGTTTCCTATATATGTTGCTTGTATAATGCCCTCAAGGAAGGATTTTAATTCTTCTGGAGTGGTCCAGTTACCTCTTCCCTTGGGGGCTAAAAAATTACTGGCTTTATTTAGACTTGGCCTGTCTCTTAAAGGGACACGTCTTCTTGGTCTTCTTTTTTTTTTTTCATAGGCAACTGGAATTATTTTGGCTGGGGAGATCAACAAAGTAAGTATATGACCTGCCCCCCACTTCTAGACCTCCGTACCCCCAATTTCTACCCATTTTGCTATGCAGGCCTCTTCAAACACAGCCACTCTGGGCGGCTCCCAACAGAATATTAAAAACATCAAACATTAAAAAACTTCCCTAAACAGGGCTGCCTTCAGACGTCTTCTAAAAGTCAGATAGTTGTTTATTTCCTTCACTGGCTCCCAGGACGTTTCCGAGCATAATTCAAAGGGTTGGTGCTGAAAGTCCTAAACGGCCCAGTAGACCTGAAGGAGCGTCTCCACCCCGGACACCTGGGTCCATCTCCAGAGGGCCTTCTGGGGGTTCCCTCCCTGTGAGAAGTGAGGCTACAGGGAACCAGGCAGAGGGCCTTCTTGGTGGTGGCGCCCTCCCATCAGATGTCAAGGAAACAAACAACTATCTGACTTTTAGAAGACGTCTGAAGGCAGCCCTGCTTAGGAAAGCTTTTAATGTCTGATGTTTTTCATATTCTGTTGGGAGCCACCCAGAGTGGCTGGGGAAACCCGGCCAGATGGGCAGGGTATAAATATTATTATATTGTTAAGCAGATTGCAGATCGAGTTTTACCTACGCAGAGCACTGTGGGTTCGCCTTCCCCCATAATCAGGAAACCCCAGTCCCTTCTCATGTCTTATCTCCCTGTGACCCATCTTCCTCTCACTTCTCCATCCTCCTGGTAGCTAAAACGCAGGGCGCTCGTCCCCTGCCATGGGTGGCGCAAACAAATTTGTGGGCCAGCATTGCAGGGGGCTTGGACTAGATGCCCTTCAGGTCCCTTCCAACTTTTGCTTTCGGGGGAAAAGGCCTCCAATTCTCTGGGTTTCCCCATCGCTCTGTCCACCTCTCTCAGTGTCCTCCCTCGTTCTCTTCTGCCATCGACCAGTACCGTTGTTCTCCCCGAATCCCATCCCGCCCCCCAGTCGAGACGTTTCCCCCCTTCCTGAATCCTGACCTCCCCTCTCTAATGTCCCCGGGGGAAAAACAAGGAAGCACAAATATGCAAAGGTGTACGTTTGCACGCACCTTAGATGTCCAGGCCTGAACATAAAGATGGCCACCTCTTGTTATGAGAACGGGCCTTTACCTAACTTGCGAAATTGGGTGGTCCTCTTCTTCTCCACAGGGACGCGGGTGGTGCTGTGGGCTAAACCACAGAGCCTAGAACTTGCCAATCAGAAGGTCGGTGGTTCAAACCCCCGCAATGACGGGGTGAGCTCCCATTGCTCGGTCCCTGCTCCTGCCAACCTAGCAGTTCGAAAGCACGTCAAAGTGCAAGTAGATAAATAGGTACCACTCCGGCGGGAAGGTAAATGGCGCTTCCGTGCTCTGCTTTGATTCGCCAGAAGCGGCTTAGTCCTGCTGGCCACATGACCCGGAAGCTGTACGCCGGCTCCCTCGGCCAGTAAAGCGAGATGAGCGCCGCAACCCCAGAGTCAGTCACGACTGGACCTAATGGTCAGGGGTCCCTTTACCTTTACCTTCTTCTCCAGATGATGATCCAGACAGCACCATGGATGACCGCGACAGCGACTACCGCAGCGAGACCAGCAACAGCATCCCGCCTCCTTTCTACACCACCTCCCAGCCCAACGCTTCGGTCCACCAATACCCCATGAGGCACCAGCAGAGAGCAGCCCGGGACTCTTACGCTGATTCCATGCAGAGCTACGACATGGACTACTCTGACCATCGCCCCATGAGGTAGACTGGACGGAAGCCGGGGACCTTGCTGGGGAAAGGCGTGAGAAGCCTCCATGGGGCAGGGGTGGGGTGGGCCTGATCCCAGCTGGGGAGCTTTGGCCAGAAGCGGGCACCAGGTTGTTGGAAGGGAAAGGTTGGACTAGATCGGACCAAAGGTTGATCAAGCCAAGCGCTCTGTTTTAGGATGCAGGCAGATGGGCCCCGCCACCAGAACAGAACCAAGCCTACGAAGAATGCTCCTATTTCTTCTTCTATGGCGATCCTTCTTCTTCCTCTTCCTCCTCTTTTTCCTCTTCTTCCTCTTCCTCCTCTTCCTCCTCCTCCTCCTCCTCCTCTTCTTCTTCCTCTTCTTCCTCCTCCTCCTCCTCCTCCTCTTCTTCTTCTTCTTCTTCTTCTTCTTCTTCTTCTTCTTCTTCTTCCTCCTCTTCACTCGGATCAGCTGATAAGCGGCTTAGCAGCTTAGAAAAAGGGGGAGAAAGGGGGGGGAACCGCAGGAACTCGCAAGACATTGTCGTCTTGCGAAGCAAGCCCATAGGAGATTCGTTTTGCGAAGCACCTCCAACACGGAAAACTCTTTCGTCTAGCGAGTTTTCCGTCTTGCGAGGCATTCGTCTTGCGGGGCACCACTGTATCAGCTACTGGGAATTGCAACTGGGGATTGTGGGCTGTCGCTCTCAGCTCCTTCTTGCGGGCACCCGGTTGGCCATCGCGAGACTAGATGGACCTTTTGCAGGATCTTTTCTGAAGTTCTTATAAGGCGACCAATGGCTATGGGGTCTGATGGCCGCACAGGGTTCCCAGTAGTCAACCCACGGATATGAGTTTCTGGGAACCACAAGTGGGAAAGTCTGGATCAGATCATACAGGTTTAAAATCCCATTGGCCACCAGAACCCTGGGCTGGATAAATCTTTGGTTCCAATCGCAGCGGGGTCTCTTCCAACAGCCTTATGTCCAGGCAGATTTCGGTTAGATCTGAAGATCCTTTGGGTCAACGCTAAGACCATTGGGGGTGTGGGGGGTTTTGTTTGGGGGGGGGGAGACTGTGGTTCAGGTATAAGCTCAGCGCCCTCCATCCCTCAAAACGTCACCAAACCGACCTTGCAAGCGCGCTACTGCCAGCTCTACCATTCTGCGATTCTATTGGCCGCCTGAGATTCCTGCCGTGTGGCGGGCTGGACTAGATGACCCCAGGGTCCCTCTCCAAGTCTATGAATGTGTCTGCCTTTCCCTGTGCCTCTTCCCTCTCCCCCCACCCTCTGGAAGCAGAAATGGTCTTTGAACGTGACAGGGGAAGCTGGTCTTGTCTCTCTCTGACTTGTCAAAATTCTGACCCTCTTCCTCTCCCCCTTCCCCGATCCTCCGGCAGACGCTACGGTAGCGTAGACTCTGCCGCAAACGGACACAGCGACGCTGAGTCTGCTTCCGGCTCGAGCAGACACACGAGTCGCCAGCCCTCGCTCGAGAGCAGGCGCACCCTAGACCTATCGGATAGGTGGGTCTCTCTCTCTCTGTCTCTCTCTATCTCTGTGTCTCTCGAAGTGTGCCTTTCTTATTATTATTTTTGCAGAGTAACGTGGTTCTTTGGCGTTCGGCACCCTGGGTTAGGCTGGTAACATCCTTCCAGCTGTGGCCGACTTGACCCACCTCTGGGGAAGGGAGTTGGGTGGGTTGGTGGAGATGGTCAAAGGCGCCTGATGAGGAACAGTTGAAGGAGCTGGGGATCTTTAGCTTGGGAAAGAGGAGATAGGAGAGAGCCATCTTCAAAATTCTCTGCCCCATGAAAGACGGAGGAAGCTGGTTTCCTCCCGCTCTGGGAGGGTAGGACTCGAACCCGTGGCTTCGAGCGACGAGGAAGGAGATCCAGATGAAAACATCAGGAGGAACTTTGCAACAGCAAGAGATGTTCGGCAGTGAGATGGAAGGGGAATATCCTTCCTTGGAGATTTTTAAAGAGAGGGTGGACGGTCAGGGATACTTTAGCTGAAATTCCTGCATTTTGAGGGGGTTGTAGGAGATGAGTTTTTCCTGTGCTACGAAGCCTAGGGACTTGTTTTCCGCTTTGGAAACAGAACAGAGCTGTCAACCTTCCCCTTTTTAAAAGGGAAATTGCCTTATTCCGAATAGGATTCCTCGCAAGACTTAGTTGACAGCTATGGCTGTCCGGAACGCCAAAACCCCGGGGAGAAATTGGGCCGGAGAGAATTTCAACATCTTCCCCAACTTTTTCTCTCTGCCTCGCCGTCCTCAAGGGAGCTTGTCTGTTTCCAAAAACCCCAAAGTCCCTGGAGGTATCTGTGGGGTGGGAACCCTAAGCCCCCACCTATGCCAGAGCTGGAGGCGTGGTTTCGGTCTAATCCAGGAGTGTTCCCCACTGTATCCTGTCTGCATGTGCTTTCCCGTAGAACTCTGCGCTTGCTCAGAGATGTTCTGGTGGTGACTGGTAGCTGTCGTGGGGGTTGCCGAAGGACTTTCGTCTTCCACCCACCGTGAATCGTTGTGGCTCCCTCTTTTCCCCGCCTTCTGTGTGCTTCCTAGCCCTGGTCTCTGTTCCTTCCGCAATAAGATGTGTCCGGAAGCGGTGTCAAAGCGGTTTCGAAAAGGGGATTTGTGCATCAGAAATGAAATACCGTATTTTTCGCTCCATAAGACGCACCTAGTTTTTGGAGGAGGAGAACAAGAAAAAAAATATTCTGAATCTCAGATGCCAGAACAGCAAGAGGGATCGCTGCGCAGCGAAAAAAGCAATCCCTCTTGCTGTTCTGGCTTCTGGGATAGCTGCGCAGCCTGCATTCACTCCGTAAGACGCACACACATTTCCCCTTACTTTTTAGGAGGGGAAAAGTGAGTCTTATAGAGCAAAAAATACGGTAGTTCGGCTCAGTCCCTCCCGCTATGTCCTGAGGCGGTCGGATGAATTACGCCACTTCAGAACAGGCATAGGAACCAACTCCTAGGGCCTAAGGGGTCTTCACCCCCCAAAAAATTAAATATTTGAGGGGGCAGGCCCTTCCTAAAGTTGATGGGCATTGCCATTCGAATGGTGTCATATAATCGATTACGCGGAGCAGGACTTACTTGGCCCCCCCCAATATTTTTATTCAAGTTGGCCCCCCTGAGAACGAGGGTGCATGTTAAAAATGGAGTGAGCCCCTTTTTTCCTTGGCAGGCTAGCTTTCCATGTGCAGGGAGTTGTCCTTTTGTATATGATCGTAGCTGTCAACGTTTCCCATTTTTCAGAGGGAAATCCCCTTATTCCGAATAGGATTCCTCGCAAAAGAAAAGGGGAAAGTTGACAGCTATGATATAATAATAATAATAATAATAATAATAATAATAATAATAATAATAGGATGGGGCGGTGTTTGTGGTCTGTGTTCCCTGGCTGCTGTCTCTTAATGTGTGTGTGTTTGTGTGATTCATCGCTGCTAATGGCTTGGGTGGGGGGGAAATCTGTGGGGCCAGAAGGAGTTGGAGGAGGTAGGTACAGAGAATGGGGTTTGGGGCAATGGGGAGAGGCGGGGAGCAGGTCTGGCCATTTGAGACGTCCAACGGCAGCAAAACAGCCCATGGAGGGCATTCCACAGGGCGGGCGCCACCACCGAGAAGGCCCTCTGCCTGGTTCCCTGTAACCTCACTTCTCACAGGGAAGGAACCGCCAGAAGGCCCTCAGAGCTGGACCTCAGATGATTAGAATCTGGCAGCCACGTCCCCACATCCTGACCTTAAGATAGGTTGCTCTCCTCTTAAAACAGCGGACCCGTTCCTCACAGACGCTCCCTAAGTGCGTTAAGTGGACCTCTGAAATCTCCACGGACACCCAAATTTGTTCTGGGAGCATGTGTTGATTTTTATAACCCTGGTCGTTTGAAGTGCCTGGTCGTTTAGACAAGAGGCTTAGAAACCTGAGGCAGCTTTAATCTGCGTTAGTATTTTAACTTCCGTGTGTTTTAAAGCAAAATGGTGCCTTGGTTCTCAAACGCCTTTGATACTCAAACAACTTGGAACCCAAACACCGAAAACCCGGAAGTTAAGTGTCCCAGTTTGCGAACTCTTTCCGGAAGCCGAACGTGCTCCGTTTTGAGTGTTACGCTTCCGATTTGAGTGTTACGCTGAGGTCTGTCTGTTTTTGCTATTTATTTTGCGTTTTTGTGGCTTTTTTTGTGACTGTGTGGAAACCAGTTTAGCTACTGATGGATTGATGGATTGTGTGACTGCAGTACATTGTTTATTGCTTTCATTTCATGGATCGATGGCTAAAATGACCAGAAAAGTCAGAAATCAGGAAGACCAAAATTTTAACAAGGAATGGGGGGAAATTATAACTTAAAGACCTATGTAAACAGTTAAAGTTGTTAGTAGGATTGGAGTAGCACTTGTAGTTTAAGGCTGATTCTGGACATAATGGAAGAAGTAATAGGTTTATTATTAAACAATTATTATTAAACGATAAGATTATTAAACGGTTATTATTAAATGATAGCATTATCGTAAAAGATGCGGGAGGAAAGGATTAATAATAGGACCCACATAGTGGAGGACGCAAGTCCAACAGATTCCTTCAAATCTTGTTTTTACCATTTATGTCTGATATACAGCCGTACCTTAGATCCCAAACGCCTTGCAAGTCGAACGTTTTGGCTCCTGAACACCGCAAACCCGGAAGTGATTGTTCTGGTTTGTGAATGTGCTTTGGAACCCGAACGTCCTCTGCGGCTTCCAATTGGCTGTGGGAGCTTCCTGCAGCCAATCGGAAGCCGCCCTTTGGTTTAAAACATTTTGGAAGTCGGACGGACTTCTGGAACGGTTCCCGTTTGACTTCCGAGGTTCCCGCTGTATCTCTGTCAAATTTTAAGTTGAACAATCAAACACCGTATTTTTCGCTCTGCAAGACGCACCAGACCACGAGACGCACCTAGTTTTTGGAGGAGGAAAACAAGAAAAATAATATTCTGAATCTCAGAAGCCAGAACAGCAAGAGGGATCGCTGCGCAGCGAAAGCAGCAATCCCTCTTGCTGTTCTGGCTTCTGGGATAGCTGCACAGCCTGCATTCGCTCCATAAGACGCACACACACCTTTCCCCTTACTTTTTAGGAGGGAAAAAGTGAGTCTTATAGAGCAAAAAATACGGTAAATTTGAAAATAAAAGAATAACCCTAATGTCCATATGCCCCTTCGGAACATAGGAAGGTGCCCTAGAACAAATCAGACAACTGGGTCCATCTAGCTAATGCTGCCTGCACTGACTGGAAGCAGCTCTCTCTCCCAATGCTCTCTGGGGAGGGGAGGGGTTTGAATGTGGGGTTTTCTGCTTGCGAGACCGTTCCCTTGCTAAGCCTCTCTGCCTGTCTCTCCCCGCTTGGTTTCTCTAACCCCGACGCACCATTGCAGCCCCACGGGGAGCAGCCGCTACGCCTCGTCGGCGGAGCTGAGCCAGGGCAGCTCTCAGCTGAGCGACGACTTCGACCCCGACGACATCAGCCTGGACGAGCGGGACGGGGACTCGTACCACTCCTGCCACAGCTCGGTCAGCTACCACAAGGACTCGCCGCGCTGGGACGAGGACGAAGACGACCTCTACTTAGACGAGGACGAGTTCAACGAGGAATACAGCGACAATGAGGAGTACTACCCCGAGGACAAGGTGGGGGGACTCGAACCCGAGACCTACCCAGAGGAGGCCTACCCGCAGCAAGAGCAGCAGCAGCAGAAGGGCCAGCCGCCGCTGCCGCAGCCGCCGCAAGGCGCGCCGTCCCAGCAGAAGCCACTACAGGCACAACAGCAGCAGCAACAGCCACTACAAGCACAGCAGCAGCAACAGAAGCCACTACAGGCACAGCAGCAGCAACAGAAGCCACTACAGGCGCAGCAGCAACAGCAGAAGCCACTACAGGCACAGCAGCAGCAGCAACAGCAGAAGCCACTACAGGCGCAGCAGCAACAGCAGAAGCCACTACAGGCACAGCAACAGCAGAAGCCACTACAGGCGCAGCAGCAACAGCAGAAGCCACTACAGGCACAGCAGCAGCAGCAACAGCAGAAGCCACTACAGGCGCAGCAACAGCAGAAGCCACTACAGGCACAGCAGCAGCAACAGCAGAAGCCACTACAGGCACAGCAGCAGCAAAAAGCAGAGCAGCAGCCGCCGGCGCAATCGGTGCAGCCGCCGCAGCCGCCGCAACAGCAGCGGAAGGTGCCGGAAGAGACGGCGGAAGAGCTTCTGGCAGGCCAGCAGAAGGAGGCGCCGGCGGAAGAGGCCCCCGCCCCGGAGGAAGCCCCCCAGGAGGAAGAACCCCTCAAGGAAGAGGAGAGGTAAGAGACAAGGGTGGAAATGGGCGGGGAGGTTTGCGGTGGCTGGAAACGACTTGCTGGAGCGATGGAGGCAGCAGCGTTTCTGGGGAGCAGTTGCCGGAAACCCCAAGAGGGCAGGAGGCCCCTGTTTTGGAGGTTTCCATTTATTTATTTATTTATTTATTTATTTATTTATTTATACATACCCCTCCTATCTGGGTCTCCCCAGCCACTCTGGGCGGCTTCCAGCAAAGCACTAAAATACAATAACCTATTAAACATTAAAAGCTTCCCTAAACAGGGCTGCCTTCAGATGTCTTCTAAAAGTCTGGTAGTTGTTGTTCTCTTTGACATCTGGTGGGAGGGCGTGACACAGGGCAGGCGCCACCACCAAGAAGGCCCTCTGCCTGGTTCCCTGCAACCTCATTTCTTGCAGGTAGGGAACCGCCAGAAGACCCTTGGAGCTGGACCTCAGTGTCCGGGCAGAACGATGGGGGTGGAGACGCTCCTTCAGATATACTGGGCAGTTTAGGGCTTTCAAGGTCAGCCCCAACACTTTGAATTGTGCTCGGAAACGTACTGGGAGCCAATGTAGGTCTTTCCCATTGGAGTACGTCTGGAATCAGCCAAGATGGGCACGGGTCGAGAGGACAGGTGGTGAGCTTTCCAGCTCGGAGGAGTCTGTCCACATTGGCTGGGGATATCCGGTCAAAGTGGTCCAATACTGGACACGAAGACAATTGAGGGAACTTCTGGGGAACTTTCAGAGGGCCCCCCCCCACATGCGAGTGGTGGACGGGGCCAGAAGCAAAAGTCGGCGGGGCTTGGTTTCGACACGGTTATGTATCATTCAGCGAGTTGCCTCTGTTCGTTTCGGCTGCAGGGAGAAGGTCGAGGCAGAACCGGTGGACCCGAAAGCCCGAGCGAAGGCGAATTGGCTGCGAGCCTTCAACAAAGTATGCATGCAACTTCAGGAGGTAAGCGCGTCGGGTCACTCCCCCTCGTCGCCCATATTCAAATGCAGTCGATTTAGGCTCCTCCCCTGGCTGTAAAGCCCCACCTCCTTCCCCAGCTGCACCGAACTCCCTCCCACCACAAGCGCTTCCGAAATTCTGTGCAGATTCGAGAATTCTTTTTTCAAAAGATTTATTCGTTTGGTTTCTTCGGATTGCAATTTTACAGCTGTATATCGAACGCGGGACATAAAAACGCGACTCCAAGGAATCTCTTTGGCTTTCTTCCTCCCATTATTAACCATTTCCTCCTGACAATCCAAATCTTTTACACCTCCAGATTTGAGAGTTCCTACTTGAGCTGTTTTTGCTTACAGAAATGGGAGGCGGTGCGTTGGGAATTTACTTTTGTGATATTCTGCAAATTTGCGCCTGCCTGCTTAATTTTCTGAATTAAATAAATTAAATCCTGAGAATGGGATGCTGCGATAGACGAGCCATTGGTCTCATCCGGCAGGCTCTTACGATGTCCTTAGTCTTGCGTGCAGTGCAGTCCGGGACAGCTTTAGATTCCTTTCGTTCACTCTCCGTCACCCGCTCCGAAGCCTTTAAAAAGGCTTCTTCATGGGTCGGGGAGGGCGCAAATGGTGCCCACCGAGTCACCAGGTCCACAGGCTTCCGCACCTGTGGTTTCTAAGGGTCCCCGCGTCGTCGTCGCGGCAGGACCCGTCCTCCACGAAGCCGATTCCCTCCGGAGCTCGGAGGGAATCCGCCATTTGCCGATCGCGCTAACCCGGAAGTCCCTGGTCTCATCCGGCAGGCTCTTACGATGTCCTTAGTCTTGCGTGCAGTGCAGTCCGGGACAGCTTTAGATTCCTTTCGTTCACCCCGAGGGCTGTGTTGCCTTCTGGGTGAGCTTCCGAGGCAGGGAGGTCAACAGTAGGGGGCGCCAGAGCCAACGAGAGGCAACAGCCAACCACCCATCCTCACTTTCCTTCCTGTTGGGTTCTGGAAAGGCAACGTTGAGACTAAGGATGAGAAGGAAAATCCCAGAGCCAGGCTCAACCTCTGGGCTTGCCCGTAAGGAGACAGGCAGGTTGTGGAGCAAGCCATTGTGTCTGCAATGAAAGCATTGTGTTGACTGGGCTTGACCTATCTGACATGATTCCTCATTGCAATCCCACCTGATCGCCACAGTGGGAATGTTCAGAGTGGCAGGAGAGGATATATTGTTTATTCATATCCTTCCTAACTTGCGCTAACAAGTTCCTTTACTTAGCAGAGTTACATTCCCCTTTTTACACGCACAGCAGATAGCTTGTCGCAGGCTCGTGTGAGCCTCTCACTATTATACAATTCAGTCAGAAGTTTACTCACACATTCAGTTCACAGATGGATCCCTGAAGGCAGACTTAGCTACAAAGTATATACATGTGGATCTACCCCATATGGGGGGATACATTCCCCTTTTACATGCACAGCAGATGGTTGGTCGCAGGCTCGTGTGAGCCTCTCACTATTGTACAATTCAGTCTGTCTCAGATTGAATTGTACGTTCCCGGTAAGTCCCCTTGAATCCCTCTTAAAAGAATAAAGACGCCACAATCTTCTTCAAAGTCAATAGAAGAACTTTACTCACATCAGTTCATAGTTGGATTCCCAAAGGCAGACTTAGTTACAAATACGTACATGTGGATCTACTCCATATGGGGGAATGATCCCAGTGCTTCTGCTAGCTGAGAGCTAGCAGAGCAATCCTAGCTAAAAGCTGGTCAAACGAAGAAGGAAGTCAAAAAGAGAGAGGTGTGCTGCGTGACTTGTCCTTTCGTTACCTGGCGTGCCCCCAATTTATCCTAATGGACCACCCTGCACTGCGCTCACATCTCCATTCCATGTCTCACCAGAGTGTCTATATTTAAGTTTCTACCTTCCTCCCATCCCTCTTTGTTCCTCTTCACCCGTTTGTTGAGTTCTGACCGTACCTATAATTTTTGTTTTGTTTTGTTTTGCTTGTAGACTCCACCCGCCATCTTTTTCTTCTTCATTTTCTTTTGGCCCCAAAGCTGCCCCCACTTGGGGGCACCCTCACTTTTCAGTTTGCTCAGAGCCACCGCCATCTTTGTGTCTCCGTCGCTCTCGGTCTCCCTCAGGGATTGAAGGTAAGTGTTTCCTCGAGCGCCGCCTGAGGTCCTCTGAATATCTCCCCAAAACAGCTTCCTACATGTATCCAGCGCCATGAGGAATAGAAACCTAGGTTGCGTTGTTGTAAATAAAAAAAAAACCTGCCCTTTTCCCTTATGGGGTATCCAAGAGCCCATATAGAGTCCTTACGTCGGTTCCCTATTGGTAGGAGAAGATAACAGAGGCCAACCAGAGAATATTGAGAAGCAAAGCAGCTAGTAAGCTTGATCTTTATTGATCTGTTGCAACAAGGTGCTCCCCTCACCTGCAGGAGAGAGGAGGGACCCAGAAAAATGGCCGGCAAGGCCTTATAAAGACTTTTGAAATTGCCACCCTGTAGATCAAGACCACCCCAGAAACATCATACATACATCACAGAAGGGGTGTAACCTAAGACCACCCCTCAGATACATCACACCTACATCACAGAAAAGGCGGTCTAAGACAGAAAATTTGAATGTTGTTTTTCTCCTGTCCTTGTTTATCTCCTGTCTGGCAGGTTACTTGATTGGATTTCCTGGGGAGCCTGGCCAGTCTTTTGTAGTGATAAATACTTAGTTCCTGGGCCAGGTCACAGGCTCACACCCTATTCAAATGCAGACATACCCTTAAGACAGGATTTGTGAAGGAAAATATAATGGGGAGGCTTTTCCACTTTGACCTTGCAGAGAAAACATTTGCTCAGTTTAGGAATCATAATGGCTTCAGGTCGGTCTTCCTGTGCTGATCTATGTACGTGTGGTTATGAACATTACCATATATCTAAGACCTCAAAATTGCTATCACAGCGTGTAGGGCAGAGGCCATCACTCCTTGTTAGAGCATCTTTCCCCAGTGTGCCAAGTCCCATGTTCGGCCCCTGGCACGCCTGAAATGCTCCAGAATGAAGCCCTTGAGAACTTCTGCCCATCTGTGTTGACAAAACCAAGCTAGATGTTCTTCATGAATGGAGCCAATGTTGTAGGCCATGGGTGGGAAAGCAGCGACCCTCTAGATCAGAGATTCCCAGAGCACAGCCAGAGTGGTGCATGCTCTGGTTATCTTCCGCTTGGACTACTGCCATGCGCTCTACGTGGGGCTACCTTTGAAGGGGACCCAGAAACTACAACTAATCCAGAATGTGGCAGCTAGACTGGGAGCAGCTGCCGAGACCATATAGTCCTGAAAGACCTACATTGGCTCCCAGGACGTTTCCGAACACAGTTCAGTATGTTGGTGCTGACCTTGAAAGCCCTAAATGGCCCAGTAGACCTGAAGGAGCATCTCCACCCCCATCGTCCAGCCCGGACACCGGGGTCCAGCTCCGAGGGCCTTCTGGTGGTTCCCTCCTGGTGAGAAGTGAAGTTAGAGGAACCAGGCAGAGGGCCTTCTCAGTTTGGCGCCCGACCTGTGGAACACCCTCCCGTCAGATGTCAAGGAAATAAACAACTATCTAACTTTTAGAAGACATCTGAAGGCAGCCCTGTTTAGGAATGAACTCAGGTGGGGGGAGAGCGCGCAGAGAAATGTCTCCTAGGATCAAGACCCTACCAGAGAGAATAACTGATCCTTTCTATTTCACAGGCTCGGGGCGAAGGATCCGGAGAATCGAAATCCCTGTGGTTTAAAGGCGGGTGAGTTGCCGTCTCTGAATGCCCGTCTCAAATTCAAAATGCCTTTCGATGGGTCTCAGGTGGCTGTGATTGATTGATTGATCCTGAATTCTCTTATCTCCACCTCTGACCCCAGATTCCCTTCCTTTCTTAACCCTTAAATTGGCTCACCTTCTTAATTGGGTGACTGGTGCCCGCTACCTTAATTTTCCATAGCCACCTCCAAATGCATGGACAGATTTGCAAATCTGTTTGTTGTTGTTGTTGTTTAAAAATCTGATTTTAATATTGCATTTTAATGCTTTTGGAATCCGCCCTTCCCGGAAAAGGGCAGGTAAGAGAAAAAACGATGAATGATGGTTGCAATGGATGGCTCTAACAAAGTTAATAACTGTTAATGGTTTGGTATATAATTAAGATGCTTAATCATGATCAGTGCTGATAACTCTTGATATTTGCTAATGAGCAAAGTTAGCAGATGGGCATTTGATGTCAATTGGTGTTTTGAGTCTGTTAAGCACGCAGCAATTCTCCTCTCCCCCTCCCCTTCCCCCTCCTCTCTCCTCCCCTCCCCTTTCCTTCTCTCTTCCCTCCCCTCTCTTCTCTTCTCCTCCCCTCCCTCCCCCTTTCCTCCCCTCCCCTCCCCTCCGCTCTCCCCTCTCCCCTCCCTCCCTCCCCTTTCCTCCCCTCCTCTCTCCCCTCTCCCCTCCCCTTTCCTTCTTTCTTCCCTCCCCTCTTCTCCTCCTCCTTTCCCTCCCCTCCCCTCCCCTTTTCTCCTCCCCTTCTCTCCCCTTCCCCTTCCCTCTCCCCTCCCTTCCCCTTCCCTTCTCTCTTCCCTCCCCTCTTCTCCTCTCCCCTTTCTCCCCTCCCCTCCCCTGTCTCTCCTTTCCTCACTATCCTCTTTCTCTCTCTCCCCAACCCAATATTCCCTTTCTCCTCTCGTCCTGTGCTGACTGTTTCTGTCTTTTTTCCAGACCCGGCGGCGGGCTCATCATAATTGATAGCATGCCTGATATTCGCAAAAGGAAACCCATCCCCCTAGTTAGCGATTTGGTGAGGTTTCTCTTAACGTTTTTTCCTTCCATTTCTCTCTCTTTCTCTTTCTCCTTCTCTCTCTCTCTCTCTGGCAGCTGCTAGCTTCACCTTCTCTGGAAACGCCGCTGGAATTCTGCCGTGTTCCACTCTGGAGCCAGGATAAAGGAGTGGCAAAGTTATACCTTGCAGGCAGTTCCCCCCTCTTTTAACTGAGCTCCAGGCCAGAACCAAAACTCTCTTCTCAACCAGGGTTAACCTTTCTGTAGCCCAAGACCTGGGGTAACTTCGTGGCCAGGAAACGCCTGGGTTCAAATCTTCTCTCAACCACAGACTTGGCAAACAGTTGACCAAGAGGCTCCAACTCAGGAGGTTTGGGGACGTCCAGAAACAATTGTGTCCGCCCGTCCCCCTAACAAAAACCCATCTCCACCATTTTATTAACATCAAGTTATCAGATTAGGAGTTGATCTGCCCTTCAGTTGCATCTAGCAGCATGCTAAGAAAGTCCCAGCAGTAAGTCGCTAATTTTCTGATGAAATCCAAAGTACCGTATTTTTCGCCCCATAAGACGCACTTTTCCCCCTCCAAAAATGAAGGGGAAATGTGCCTGCGTCTTATGGGGCGAATGCAGGCTTTCGCTGAAGCCTGGAGAGCGAGGGGGGTCGGTGCGTACCGACCCCGCTCGCTCTCCAGGCTTCAGGAAGCTCTGCGCAACCCTCGGAAGACCGGCTCCGAGGGTTGCGCAGAGCTGCCTGCAATCCCGGGACCAGCACAGCTCTGCCCGGCCACCGGGAGCCGGGGCGAAGGTCCGCCCCGCTCCCGGTGGCCGTGCAGAGCTGCCTGCGGTCCTGGGACCAGCGCAGCTCTGCCCGGCCACCGGGAGCCGGGAGAGAAGCTCCGCCCCGCTCCCGGTGGCCCTGCAGAGCTGCCTGCGCTCCTGGGACCAGTGCAGCTCTGCGCCCCCATCCCGAGCGGGGCGCTAAGTCCCGCCCCGCTCGGGATGGCGGCAGAGAGCTGCCTGCCTCGCGGGACCGCAGGCAGGTCTCTGCCGCCATCCCGAGCGGGGCGCTAAGTCCCGCCCCACTCGGGATGGCGGCAGAGAGCTGCCTGCCGTCGCGGGACCGCAGGCAGGTCTCTGCCGCCATCCCGAGCGGGGCGCTAAGTCCCGCCCCACTCGGGATGGCGGCAGAGAGCTGCCTGCCGTCGCGGGACCGCAGGCAGGTCTCTGCCGCCATCCCGAGCGGGGCGCTAAGTCCCGCCCCACTCGGGATGGCGGCAGAGAGCTGCCTGCGTCGCGGGACCGCAGGCAGGTCTCTGCCGCCATCCCGAGCGGGGCGCTAAGTCCCGCCCCACTCGGGATGGCGGCAGAGAGCTGCCTGCGTCGCGGGACCGCAGGCAGGTCTCTGCCGCCATCCCGAGCGGGGCGCTAAGTCCCGCCCCACTCGGGATGGCGGCAGAGAGCTGCCTGCCGTCGCGGGACCGCAGGCAGGTCTCAGCCGCCATCCCGAGCGGGGCGCTAAGACCCGCCCCGCTCAGGATGGCCGGACAGAGCTGCCTGCCCTCCCGGGACTGGTGCACTTCTCCCCATCGCCAGCCCCACAAGCTCGGGGGACAGCGGGGAGGCAGAGCGTGCCTTCCCACTGTTCCCCGACCTGGTTCTTCCAGCCCCGCACCTGGGGGGGAAATAAATTTTTTTTCTTTATTTCCCCCCCAAAAAACTAGGTGCGTCTTATGGGCCGGAGCGTCTTATGGGGCGCAAAATACGGTAGATCCCCTTGCAGATAAGTGTTTATTCGTTTCCCTCCTTCTTCTTCTTCTTCCTCCTCCTCCTCCTCCTCCTCCTCCTCCTTCTCCTTCTCCTTCCTCTTCCTCTTCCTCTTCCTCTTCCTCTTCCTCTTCCTCTTCCTCTTCCTCCTCCTCTTCTGCTTCTTCTTCCAAAACAGGGTTTTAGCAGTGACTCCATAAGTGGCTAAGGAGGCCAATTCTGGATCCACAAGTCCTTCCACAGTGGGGACACAGGTTTCCGGGCGGGAGTTGATCCCGGTGAGGGTTTGCCAAGCATGCCTTCCTCTTGGCACGTTTCTCCCTTTGCGTCCTGAGTTCGAGCGTCTTCAAAGCCCACAACATCTTTGGTCAAGGCTGTTGGGGACACGAGAGAGAGACATTGCACACTTTTGTAAATCAACAAAATCTTTAATAAAAAAAACAGAAAAAAGAAAAAATCAGAACTGTCTGACAGGGTTAAAGGCTTTGCCCTCCATTATCTCGGCTCTTCGGCGGCACACACCTCGCTGAGTTCACCTTCGCTTCGCTTCGCTAATACAGCTCATTCTTGTTTCTGTTTCCACCCCCTCTCTTCCCCCTTTCTTCTCTGGGACGTTTTTTGGGCTGCGTCCGTCCCCCAGGGGAGCGGCAGTCAAGTTTCTGCGCTGCATAGACAGCATGCCTGACATTAGACCTGGATGCAAATCTCTCCCACTAGTCATCAGCGACCTGGTGAGGAACGAGGTGGTTAAAGCGAGAGCATCGTATGAGTTCCCCCGTCACCCGCATCCGGCAAACTCTCTTGGAAGCTCCACCAATTTGGCGCAAGCCTGGTCTGGGGAGATTTGGGGTTCCCGTGTTGGCTGGGGACACACACATGCGTGTTTGTATATGCGTGTACACACATGCGCACACAGAGAGAAAAAGAAGTATTACGTAGGGGAGATTGCTTGCAGAATGCCTATACAGTCGTACCTCAGGTTAAGTACTTAATTCGTTCTGGAGGTCTGTACTTAACCTGAAACTGTTCTTAATCAAAAGCACCACTTTAGCTAATGGGGCCTCCTGCAGCTGCCACACCGCCGGAGCCCAATTTCTGTTCTCATCCTGAAGCAAAGTTCTTAACCTGAAGCACTATTTCTGGGTTAGTGGAGTCTGTAACCTGAAGCGTATGTAACCTGAGGTACCATTTGGTCATGGAATCCTACTCAGTATTGACCCAGGGTAATGTGCCTTGGTTCTCAAACCTAATCCGTTCCAGAAGTCCATTCGACTCCCGAAACCGTTCGAAAACCAAGCGCGGCTTCCGATTGGCTGCAGGAGCTTCCTGCACTCAGTCGAAAGCGGGACGTTTGGCTTCTGAAAAAAACGTTCACAAACCGGAATACTCACTTCCGGGTTTGCAGCGTTCGGGAGCCGATTTGTTCGACAACTAAGCCGTTTGAGAATCAAGGTTCCACCGTATCGTTAAGCAGAGTAAAAACTTGAACACATTGCAGGATTTCTTCGACCAGAGGCAATTGTATTTCATCCAGCAGCGCTTTACCGCTGCTGAAAGCAAATGAGCATAATGGTCACAAATCCAATATATTCAGGGTTGGTGCTGTCCATAAGAAATCCAGTTGCAGCGGACTTTAACTTAAAATAACTTGTAATAAGTCTAAACCTTAACACTAAGCATTTGTGGTGATGTTCAGGGTGGCAGGAGAGGATATATTGTTTATTAATATCCTTCCTAACTTGGGCTAGCAAGTTCCTTTACTTAGCAGAGTTTTACATTCCCCTTTTACATGCACAGTAGATAGCTTGATGCAGGCTCGTTTAAGCCGCTTAATATTGGATTCCTGGTAAGTCCTCCCCCTTAAAAAGAATAGACACGACACAATCTTGTGTAAAGCATATAAAAGAAGTTTACTCACACATTCAGTTCACAGATGGATCCCTGAAGGCAGACTTAGTTACAAATATGTACATGTGGATCTACCCCATATGGGGGAATACATTCCCCTTTTACATGCACAGCAGATGGCTGGTTGCAGGCTCGTGTGAGCCTCTCACTATTATACAATTCAGCCTGTCTCCGATTGAATTGTACGTTCCTGGCAAGTTCCCTTGAATTCCTCTTAAAAGAATAAAGATGCCACAATCTTATTCAAAGTCAATAAAAGAAGTTTACTCACATCAGTTCACAGTTGGATTCCTGAAGGCAGACTTAGTTACAAAGATGTACATGTGGATCTACTCCATATGGAGGAATAATCCCAGTGCTTCTGCTAGCTGAGAGCTAGCAGAGCAGTCCTAGCTAAAAGCTGGTCAAACGAAGAAGGAAGTCAAAAAGAGAGAGAGAGCTGCGTGACTCGTCCTTTTGTTACCTGGACAGGTGAGGTCACGCCCACCTTCTGTCACATGCAAAAGGAAGGATGCTCCAGCCAGGAGGAACAGGAAGTTTCAACTGGCTGGACCAAACATTCCCTTGCATGTCTTCTCTAGCGTTACAAGGAATGTTGTACTTGACTGCTCCCAGTGGATTACATCACACACAGATGGGAGCTGGACTTTTAGAAGACATCTGAAGGCAGCCCTGTTTAGGGAAGCTTTTAATGTTTAACAAGTTATTGTGTTTTAATATTCTGTTGGAAGCCATCCAGAGTGGCTGGGGAAACCCAGCCGGATGGTCAGGGTATAAATAATATATTATTATTATTATTATTATTATTATTATTATTATTGACAGGTAAGGTCACGCTCACCTTCTATCACATGCAAAAGGAAGGATGCCCCTGCCAGGAGGAAACAGGAAGTTTCTACTGGCTGGACCAAACATCCCCTTGCATGTCCCCTCTAGGAAAACAAGGAATGTTGTACTTGACTGCTCCCAGTGGATTACATCCCACACAGCATTGACCACACCTAACGGACAGCCTGGGGACGGGGGAACAGAGACTCTGGAGATCTCCCCTCCAAGCTGCCAGGCTTGCCAAAACAGTGAGCTTACAAGAGGCTTCGGGATCGGTTGTCTTGTATTTTCATACGGCGCCGTCGCTTTAACAGAAGCCGCACGGAACCCTTGTCCAATGAGGAACATCAGCCTGTCTTCCTGCGTCTGAATTTCCCCCTTTTTCTTCCCTTCCAACACATGCCCTGGCGCTCCCAACCCTTCCCCAGGGATAGCCCTCCGTCATTGTGTAAATAAAGGCGCCCCCTTTCCAATGCTGCGGTTGGCATTGTCTACCTCAAACCTTACCTGTGCATGCTTGCGTTTGTTGACAACTCCATGGGGGCTTCCGGGAGCCATAGCTCAGTCTCTGAGCACCGGTTTTTTGCATGCTAAGGTCCCATGTTCAATGCCCTGCTTCTTCTGTTAAAGACCTGGCAGCAGTCCGCATGGACCGGAGGTGGCCAAAATCATGCCCTCTGTGTGTTTCTGCATTGGCTCCCAGTACGTTTCTGAGCACAATTCAAAGTGTTGGTGCTGACCTTTAAAGCCCTAAACGGCCTCGGCCCAGAATACCTGAAGGAGCGTCTCCACCCCCATCGTTCTGCCCAGATGCTGAAGTCCAGCGTCGAGGGCCTTCTGGCGGTTCCCTCACTGCGAGAAGCCAAGTTACAGGGAACCAGGCAGAGGGCCTTCTTGGTGGTGGCGCCCACCCTGTGGAACGCCCTCCCACCAGATGTCAAAGAGATAATTATTTACCTGACATTCAGAAGACATCTTAAGGCAGCCCTATTCAGGGAAGCTTTTAGTGTTTGATGTATTGCAGTATTTTGATATTTTTTGGGAAGCCGCCCAGAGTGGCTGGGGAAGCCCAGCCAGATGGGCGGGGTATAGATAATAAATTATTATTAATTTTTATTATATCTCGGTGCCTTCATTCATTTTATTTTAAATAAACCGCAATCCCCTTGGTCATTGCAAAATGAATCCTTGCTGGGCGCAGCTTTGCCATGGCCAAAAATTCCAACATTTCGTGCTCCCTTGCCCAGCTCCTGTGCTTAACCTCTCTTCGCTTTCTCGCTCCCTTCTCGCACGTCTAGCTTTGACTATCCTCCCTATCTCTGTCTGCCTTTCCCCTCCGCGAGTTTTCCTACTGGTTGCCACTGTTTATTTTGTGTATTTCCTCCTGTATAAACCCTGACTGCTGAAGCTTGTATTGCTGATGCCTCTGTCTTGCATGTGAAGGGGTTTTTCAAGGCGGGTAGGGGCTGCGGTTTGTGCCCATTTTTCCAAACCATCGCCTGAAAAATCTGGTACGTGTGAAGACATTGCCTGTGCGGTTGAGGGGGGAAGAGATTGAGCGAGAGGTGGCTTGTGGGTGGTTAACAAAAGAGACCCAAAATATCACGTTCGTATTTAGTTTTTCTATGGGACGCGGGTGGTGCTGTGGGTTAAACCACAGAGCCTAGGACTTGCCAATCAGAAGGTCGGCGGTTCGAATCCCCGCGACGGGGTGAGCTCCCGTTGCTCAGTCCCTGCTCCTGCCAACCTAGCAGTTCAAAGGAACGTCAAAGTGCAAGTAGATAAATAGGTACCACTCCGGCGGGAAGGTAAACGGCGTTTCCGTGCGCTGCTCTGGTTCGCCAGAGGTGGCTTAGTCCTGCTGGCCACATGACCCGGAAGCTGTACGCCGGCTCCCTCGGCCAGTAAAGCGAGATGAGCGTCGCAACCCCAGAGTCGGCCACGACTGGACCTAATGGTCAGGGGTCCCTTTACCTTTACCTTATTTAGTTTTTCTAGCCTCATTGAAAAGGAATAGGGTCCAATTCCACGTGAGCAGTTGACTGCCACCCTGATTTACAAGAGGGGTGGAGAACCTTGCGGGTCATAGACTGAACCCACACACCCAGACCTATAGATCTGGCCCCCAGGCAGCACCCCCTTTTGCCAGACCAGCCCAAGTCACTGACTTTGGCACGGCTGCGATCTAGCCTACTGGGCAAAGCTAAGAGTCACGCCTTTGGGACGGCCTACTTTGGCCACTGGCCACGCCCCTTTCCCTGTGGCCCCGCCCACTGCTGGTATGTGGCCCCGGAAGTTAACCCATGAGGGGAAGAGGCCCCTGCAGGCTGAAGAAGGTTATCCAGCCCTGATTTAGAATAACAAAGGCCGCAACATGTTTAGGTAGTGGGTCTGCTGGTCCCGTGGGTTACCCAAGAGGTGAGGTCCAAGCCCGGTCCGTGGTCGAAGGTGCAACGTGGAGGCAGTCCATAGTAGCTGGAACTGGGTGTAGGACAGGGAGTTGGGTGAAATCAGGAATAGGCTTGCAAGCAGGGAGCCAGGGCGGGTCAGGAGCTCAGGCAGAAGAGCAGGACAGGGTTCGGGCAGGAACTAGCAACCAACAATGTTGTTCCCGCAACTTGGGACTGGGGCTGGCTGGCTTTTATCTGCCCTGAGGCATAGGGTGGCCCCGATCCTCTGGTGACTCACCTCTCCTGGCCTGGAGGCAAGCCCTCCTCCTGCGGGAACTCCGTTCCCTCTGCCTCTCTGCCCTGAGCCTCTGCAGCTCAGGAGAGGCTGGAGGGTTCCCGGACCCAGAGGCAACCTCAGTTTCCTCTGACGGGGCTGAGAGTGGAGCACCTGCAGGCAATGGGTCCTCCATCACCTCAGGAGCCAGAGCAGACTCACCTGAGGACCCAGCACAGGTGAGGACCCTTCAGGCTCAAGCCCCAGCCCCAGCTCAGCTGGTTCTGGAGGCGGGGAATCCTGTGCAGGCTGGGATTCCTCATGTTCAGCCTCCGAGTCTGAATCCCAGGCCACCACAGTGGGTGACAGGGAATTCTGCTGCTTACGAATGAAGAATGAAATTCAAGCTTGGAAGCTTGGTCTTTTTATGTATAAATATATATATACCTGGTTGTCTCAGTCCTCCTAACATCTCATTTCTTCCTCTGTTGCTCAACCGTTGACCAACACGCCTTTGCAGGCTATGGTGAGTATTTGTCTGCTTATTTATTTCTCTTTCTTGCTCAGGGCTCGCAAATCTTTCTCCCAACTAAGAACAGTGATGGGCGAACTCCCCAACGCCACTCGATTGTAAATTGTTTTGACACTGATGAGTTTATGAATCACTTCTGGAGGCAGGGGAAAGCTCCAATAGTTCCTTCCCATCTTGTGAGCCAGTGTGGTGTAGTGGTTAAGAGCGGTAGTCTCGTAATCTGGTGAACCGGGTTCGCGTCTCCGCTCCTCCACATGCAGCTGCTGGGTGACCTTGGGCCAGTCACACTTCTCTGAAGTCTCTCAGCCCCACTCACCTCACAGAGTGTTTGTTGTGGGGGAGGAAGGGAAAGGAGAATGTTGGCCGCTTTGAGACTCCTTAGGGTAGTGATAAAGCGGGATATCAAATCCAAACTCTTCTTCTTGTTGTTGTTGTTACATTGGTGCCAGCAGACATGATTTCACGGCCACGTGGGGAATGTGGTTTCAGCCATGCTGGAGGGCCACACATGCTTCCTAATCACGCCCCCCCATTGCATGCCTAGGTGAAGACCCCTTGAATGCAGGGTCTTAACTTCTCTTGTTGTCGTTTTTCTGCACTGCATTCTTGACATGCTTCTCCTTTTTTGCTTCCTTCCAACAGTCCTTGGTCCAGTCCAGGAAAGCTGGTATCACATCAGCACTCGCATCAAGCACTTTAAACAATGAAGAGCTAGTAAGTGTCCCAGTTCCTCCTTTTTTATATATATATTTGCTCTTGGGTGGTTCTTTTGTGTTAGGAGAACTTGTCCTGGTGAAGGAACGGGTTTCTGTGCAGTCAGTCTGAAACGGGACCCAAAATCCACATTTTTCCTCCTCCAAGGGAGCGTTTCTAAAATGCATTAACTTGAGCTCTTGAGCCAATGTATAAATAGAAAGCCAGCTGTATAAACAAGTGCTCAAAGCCCTCTCCTTTATCAGTCCATGACGGCAATGGATGGCCTTGCCAGTTCCGAGTGGAGCAGGGATGGCACGTCTGGGTCTTATCTTACATCCTGACCACACTCTGACGCACAGACCTTGTCAGGTCTGACAAGAGACCTGGGAACGGTGCCAGGAGTGCTCTTAGAATTGGTGACCTCCTGCCCCAAGATAAGAGTATAGGAACAAGAGCAACCTTTTATTGTCAAGAGTACCAGAGCAGGAACATCTGTGATGTCAACCTGCGTGTACAAGTCGACATGGCTGGATTCCTGGGGAAGGGGGAGAGGGTGCCTGGAGGATATATATATGGCATGAAATTTCTCATTTCTTTGGACTTGCTGTGGACTGACCACGCAAGTGCCTTCTGCTATCCAGAGAGCAGAATAAACTCTTTCTCTGAATCAACCTCGGTGTCATTTAACTTCCTTTCTCCCTCCCGGGAGCAACGCAGACCCCACCAATCGGTATAGTCTAATAAGGCTACACTGGGAGCCCACAGGGGACGTGGAAGCAATAAGCAGTGCCTCTTCCAGTCCGAGCAAGGCATGAAAGTTCAGGACTATGAACAGCTCCATATCCCTAGTGCTCGGAGTTATAATGGAGATGTTGCCTCAGCAGTGAAACAGTTCAGACAGGGAGCTTGTATGGGAGAAGGAGACTCTGACGGACAGCGTCTTGCAGTAAATGAAAAAAGACTACGCAGAGTCAGAAGTTCCAGAATGATATTATTATTTTTTACTAAAAAGCAAAGGCTTGTTACAAAAACTTCAGACGCACGAGGTACAAACGAAAGTAAGATAGAGAGAGAGAGAGAGCGCAGCTTGCTGAGCACAGGGATTTCTCTCTCCTGGCTCAGCGTGACCTTGAGATAGTCAAAACCATATTTACATCAGAAGTGAACCTTCTAGAATCTTCCAGCACTTTCCAGTTTCTGCCCTCAAAGACTTTAGTCATGACAGGCTCTACCCCTTTCCTGGCTGCCCTGATGTGGTCAAATACAGTGGTGCCTCGCAAGACGAAATTAATTCGTTCCGCAAGTTTTTTCTTCTTGCGAGTTTTTCGTCTTGCGAAGCACAGTTTCCCATAGGAATGCATTTAAAATCAATCAATGCGTTCCTATGGAGACCGTCCGGGGACAGAGGGGAAGCGCCGCTCTGTCCCCTCTTTTGAAGCAAGGGGCAGAGAGGAGAAGATCGCTTCTCCCCCTTGCCGCCCCTTGGTTCAAAAGGGGTCCGGGGAGAGAGGGGAAGGCGCTGCGCCATTTCCGTTCTTTTATAAAAAGTTGAGAGAGAGTGTCACACATGATTCAGATCCCAATCGTGTATTTTTCGTTGTCTCCCTCCAGAAAAACCATGTTTACAAGAAGACCCTCCAAGCCTTAATCTACCCCATCTCTTGCACAACCCCCCACAACTTCGAGGTGTGGACCGCCACAACGCCCACCTACTGTTACGAGTGCGAGGGTCTGCTCTGGGGCATTGCGCGCCAAGGCATGCGGTGTACAGAATGCGGAGTCAAGTGCCACGAGAAGTGTCAAGACCTGCTCAACGCCGACTGCTTGCAAAGTGAGGAGGGGGTGCCTTGTTCTCTTGGGTTTGTCCTGGGGTCGGAGGCTGTAGGGTTTTGTCTGAACTGAGAGCAATAAAATACACATCTTACGTTTCCAAAATCTGCAGCTTCTCACCACTGATAATAGCAAAGCATTTTGCACCACAGTTAACAAAGGCAATCTGCCAATAAAAATAATACAATGTCTTTTTTTATTACCACCATTGTATTATTATTATTATTATTATTATTATTATTATTATTATTATTAAAAGAACATAATGAGAGTCTCCTAGATTAGGCCAATGGTGTATCTGGATGGGTGACGCTGTGGTCTAAACCATGGAGCCTCTTGGGCTTGTCAGTCAGAAGGTTGTCAGTTCAAATCCGCACGACGGGGTGAGCTCCCGTTGCTCTGTCCCAGCTCCTGCCAGCCTAGCAGTTCGAAAGCACACAAGTGCAAGTAGATAAATAGGTACCGCTCCGGCGGGAAGGTAAACGGCGTTTCTGTGCGCTGCTCTGGTTCGCCAGAAGCGGCTTAGTCCTGCTGGCCACATGACCCGGAAGCTGGACGCCGGCTCCCTCGGCCAGTAAAGCGAGATGAGCGCCACAACCCCAGAGTCGGCCACGACTGGACCCAATGGTCAGGGGTCCCTTTACCTTTAGTCCTAACTTAGAGTAGACCACCCCCATTGAAACCAATGGGCAGCACCAAAACATGCACACTTGTTTCAATGAATCTGCTCTTTGTTGCTGTTTAGTCGTTTAGTCATGTCCGCCTCTTCGTGACCCCCTGGACCAGAGCACGCCGGCCCTCCTGTCTTCCACTGCCTCCCGCAGTTTGGTCAAACTCATGCTGGTAGCTTCGAGAACACTGTCCCACCATCTCGTCCTCTGTCGTCCCCTTCTCCTTGTGCCCTCCATCTTTCCCAACACCAGGGAGTCTTCTCTTCTCATGAGGTAGCCAAAGTCTTGGAGCCTCAGCTTCAGGATCTGTCCTTCCAGTGAGCACTCAGGGCTGGTTTCCTTAAGAATGGATAGGTTTGATCTTCTTAGGCGCAACCTCTTGTTCTGCTGCGTAATGGCTCTTCCCGCTTCTACGAAATGTAAAACAGGTTCCCTAATCAAAATAAAAAAATTCCTTCTAGTAGCACCTTAAAGACCAACTAAGTTAGTTCTTGGTATGAGCTTTCGTGTGCATGCACACTTCTTCAGATACACTGAAACAGAAGTTGCCAGATCCTTCTATATAGTGAGAAGGTGGGGAGGGGTATTACTCAGAAGGGTGGTGGGAATGGGAGATTGGCAGATAGCTGAGATGAGCCTGTTGACGACTCTTAACGACTGTAATAGGTCTTACAGGAAAAGGCAAGGGGTGAGAAGGTGAGAAATGGCTTAGTCATGTATAATGAGATAAGAATCCAATGTCTTTGTTCAGACCAGGTGTCTCCATGGTTTTAAGTTTGGTAATGAGTTGCAATTCAGCAGCTTCTCTTTCCAACCCCTCCCCACCTTCTCACTATATAGAAGGATCTGGCAACTTCTGTTTCAGTGTATCTGAAGAAGTGTGCATGCACACGAAAGCTCATACCAAGAACTAACTTAGTTGGTCTTTAAGGTGCTACTAGAAGGAATTTTTTTATTTTGACTATGGCAGACCAACACGGCTACCTATCTGTAACAGGTTCCCTAATGTGTGGAATAATCAGAATGCATTGCAGTGACCCATTCACGGCAAATCTCTCTCTCTCTCTGTCCAGGGGCGGCTGAGAAAAGTTCCAAGCACGGGGCTGAGGACCGCACGCAGAATATTATCATGGTGCTGAAAGATCGCATGAAGATCCGGGAGCGCAATAAGCCCGAGATCTTTGAGCTGATCCAGGAGATCTTCGCCGTCTCCAAGACCACTCACACCCAGCAGATGAAAGCTGTGAAGCAGAGCGTTCTGGATGGGACCTCAAAGTGGTCTGCAAAGATCAGCATTACAGGTACGTCAAGCCAGTGGACGTTTATACAGACAGGCATGTAGATATGCGCAAACACAGAGAGTCAGATGAGCATAGAGAAATCTTCTTCTTTGGTGATCCCTTGTAGCCCAGTAATATAATAATAATAATAATAATTTTTTATTTATACCCCGCTTGGACCACTGCAATGAGCTTTATGTGGGGCTACCTTTGAAGGTGTCCCGGAAACTGCAATTAATCCAGAATGCGGCAGCTGGACTGGGGACTGGGAGTGGAGACCACATAACACCGGTCCTGAAAGACCTACATTGGCTCCCAGTACGTTTCCAAGCACAATTCAAAGTGTTGGTGCTGACCTTGAAAGCCCTAAACGGCCTCGGTCCTGTATACCTGAAGGAGCGTCTCCACCCCTATCATTCTGCCCAGACACCTGGGTCCATCTCCGAGGGCCTTCTGGCTGTTCCATCATTGCGAGAAGTGAGGTTACAGGGAACCAGACAGAGGGCCTTCTCGGTGGTGGCGCCCACCCTGTGGAACACTCTCTCTTCAGATGTGAAGGAAATAAGCAGCTATCTTATCTTTAAAAGACATCTGAAGGCAGCCCTGTTCAGGGAAGTTTTTAATATTTAATGCTGTACTGTTTTTAACACTTGATTGGGAGCCGCCCAGAGTGGCTGGGGAAACTTAGCCAGATGGGTGGGGTATAAATAATAAATTATTATTGTTGTTTCCACCCTCATTTTTCTCTCTTTGTGTTTTGTGGCTGTTTTTTGGGGGGGTCGCCCCCGGCCGTGGGTGCGCATGAAACCCATCAAAACGGCACTCGGCTGCGCATGGGATCGCTCGACCAGTGGTTTGCGCGCAAGGGCTGCAGGCGAAGGACAAGACCGGGTCCAGTGACCCGTATGTCACCGTCCAGGTCGGGAAGACGAAAAAGAGGACCAAAACAATCTACGGCAACCTGAACCCGATCTGGGAGGAGAACTTCCACTTGTGAGTTGATATCCCGGGGTCCTCATCTCTGTTATTGCTGTTGTGTAGTCGTTTAGTCGTGTCCGCCTCTTCGTGACCCCCTGGACCAGAGCACGCCAGGCCCTCCTGTCTTCCACTGCCTCCCGCACTTTGGTCAAACTCATGCTGGTAGCTTCGAGAACACTGTCCCACCATCTCGTCCTCCATCGTCCCCTTCTCCTTGGCCCTCCATCTTTCCCAACATCGGGTCTTTTCCAGGGAGTCTTCTCTTCTCCTGAGGTGGCCAAAGTCTTGGAGTCTCAGCTTCAGGATCTGTCCTTCCAGTGAGCACTCAGGGCTGATTTCCTTCAGAATGGAGAGGTTGGATCTTCTTGCAGTCCATGGGACTCTCAAGAGTCTCCTCCAGCACCAGAATTCAAAAACATCCATTCTTCGGCGATCAGCCTTCTTGATGGTCCAGCTCTCACTTCCATACATCACTACCGGGAAAACCAGAGCTTTAGCTATACGGACCTTTGTTGGCAAAGGTCTCGTCTCTAGCATATATCAAATCATATATCAAATCTGGGGTTCCCAAACTGCAGTCCGTAGACTGCCAGCACGTCCACGGGCTTCATTCAAGGAACCCACACTTACAGTTCAAATTGGTTGGGCTTCTACGGCATGCAGGATGTGATTCAATATAAGAAATAAAAGAAGCAACAGAAAATGCAATGAAGTTCCAGACAGCATCTAGCTGGTCCACTGAGACTCTCAGCAATTTTCAAGAGGTCTGGCGGTCAGGGAAAGTTTGGGGACCGCTCAGTTAGATGCAGCAAGAGACCTGTCACCCAGTGTGGCAAAGTGGTTAGAGCGTCAGACTAGGACCTGGAGGTAAAAGGTAAAGGGACCCTTGACCATTAGGTCCAGTCGTGGCCGACTCTGGGGTTGCGGCGCTCATCTCGCTTTATTGGCCGAGGGAGCTTCTGGGTCATGTGGCCAGCAGGACTAAGCTGCTTCTGGTGAACCAGAGCAGCGCACGGAAACGCCGTTTACCTTCCCGCCGGAGCGGTACCTATTTATCTACTTGCACTTTCGTGCTTTCGAACTGCTAGGTGGGCAGGAGCAGGGACCGAGCAATGGGAGCTCACCCCGTCATTGCGGGGATTCGAACCGCCGACCTTCTGATCGGCAAGTCCTAGGTTCTGTGGTTTAACCCACAGACTTGGCCACAAAGTTCCCTGGGCAGTCTTGGGGCAGGCACTGTCCTTTAGCCTGACCTACCTCACAGGATTATTGTGGGGGGGGGGTAAAGCCACAGAGGGGTGGGGAAGAACCACACACCCTGCCGTGATCTCCCCGGAGAATAAGTTTTGCGGGGGGAACTCCGGGAACCGTAGCCCTGCGAGCTGAAGATCTCAAACAGCTCTCGTTTGTGACGTTGCCTTCTTCTCCCGCAACAACAGTGAATGCCATAACTCCTCCGATCGAATCAAGGTGCGTGTCTGGGACGAAGACGACGACATCAAGTCTAGGGTGAAGCAGCGCTTTAAGAGGGAATCCGACGACTTCCTGGGCCAGACGATCATCGAGGTGCGGACGTTGAGCGGGGAGATGGACGTCTGGTACAATTTGGGTAAGCGATTGCGAAGGTGGTAGGGGCAATCCCCTGAACTGTTGAGTCCCAAGACCCTGGGGGTATTGTACTCCTACTGCCAGCGGACTACAGACTGCATGTGATTGAGATCGCAAGTCACTGTGTTTATTATCCCATAATCTTTGCTTTAACGTCTTTAGGGCGCCTTCATAATCCAGGGTTGTTAAGGCAGCAGAGAGCATTATTGGCTGCCCACTCTCCACCTTAGAGCAGATTTATGCCACAAGGTGCCATAGGAAGGCACTGGACATAGTAAAAGATCCATCGCATCCTGGTCACTGTCTCTTCGAGCTCCTGCCGTCGGGACGGAGATACAGGACGATGAAGACAAGAACGAGCCGTCTTAAGAACAGCTTCTTCTCCAGAGCGATCTCGGCCCTGAATGGGAAGCCCGGACTTTGAAAGTCATCGAATCTCCCTTGCTGTATTATACTGTATTGTTTAATTAGTGTTTTTATGGAGCAGTCAAGTAATTTCGTTGTCCCCAAAGGGGGCAATGACAATAAAGATATTAAAAAAAATTAATAGAGTTGGGGGGGGGGTGATAGACCAATAGAGGTGGCTTTTTTAGCCATGGTTTTCTGCCATTTGCTGACAAATTCCTCATTGGTCAGGTGTTGGTACAAACCCTTTCCTAGATCAAACACTGAAATCCTGAGCCAATGTTTTAGGGCAGCCCACCACGCTTTAGTTGAAATTGGGCATTCACCAGCTTCTAACAGAAGTATGGAGTTGGGGACACAGTTGGGTACCTGCAGCAGAGATCGTAGAAATTTTGCCTGAAAGCCATCATTATCAGGCAACTCGTTCTCTGCACACCTGTGTGACATAATTGACCTTTCTCCAAACGCGATGCTTGCCTACCACATTCTCCCCTGGACTGTTTCAGATAAGCGGACGGACAAATCGGCCGTCTCTGGGGCGATCCGGCTGCACATCAGCGTGGAGATCAAAGGCGAGGAAAAAGTGGCGCCGTATCATGTGCAATACACCTGCCTACATGAGGTGAGTGGGGCACACGAGACCTTGGTGCCCATGCTGTTCTGGGACAGATCCACAACCACGCAGCTAGGAACCAGGGCTTTGCACAGGCCCTCTCTGATCTGCCAGGGGTGTGTGTCTGTGTGTTGTCCTTCCCTGGGCCCAAAGTGCAGAAAAACCTTCCCCTCCCTGGAAGTGGGTCCTGAATTAGTTCAGAAGACAGGGCTGATGTTTTTCTTTGGCCGTCGGAAACAGTGTCCGGCCGGAAAATCGCTGAAACATCTGGGAAAATCTGGACGTATGACAACCCATTAAAGTGGGTAATATTGCAAGCTTCATTTGCCATTGCTATACGGGGTGGTACCTTGGCTTACATACGCTTCAGGTTACAGATACTTCAGGTTACAGACTCCGCTAACCCAGAAATAGTACCTCGGGTTAAGAACTTTGCTTCAGGATGAGAACAGAAATCGTGCGGCGGCGGCAGGAGGCCCCATTAGCTAAAGTGGTGCTTCAGGTTAAGAACAGTTTCAGGTTAAGTACGGACCTCCGGAACGAATTAAGTACTTAACCCGAGGTACCACTGTATACTGTTTCTGGTTGTCGTCTTCTTTGATGATCCCTCGTAGCCAAGTTAAGATTGTCTTCCATAAACACAGTTTTCACAGTGAGTCCGTAAGTTACTGTGGAGGCCAATTCTGGATCCACACGTCCTTCCACAGTGGGGAGAGAGGTTTCCGGGCGGGAGTTGATCACGGTGTGAATTTGCCAAGCGTGCCTTCCTCTTAGCACGTTTCTCCCTTGCGTCCTGAGTTCGAGTGTCTTCAAAGCCCATGACACCTTTGGGAAAGGCTGTTCTCCAACTGGAGCGCTCGCAGGCCAGTGTTTCCCAGTTGTTGGTGTCTATGCTACAATTTTAAGTTTTGCCTTAAGAGAGTCTTTGAACCTCTTTTGTTGACCACCAGCATTACGCTTTCCATTTTTAAGTTCGGAATAGAGTAGTTGCGTTGGAAGACGATTATCAGGCATCCGCACAACATGACCAGTCCGACGAAGTTGATGTTGCTTTGACACTGGTGATCTTTGCTTCTTCCAGTACACTGGCCTTAGTTCACCTGTCTTCCCAAGTGATGTGTAAAAATTTTCAGAAGCACCATTGATGGAATTTTCTGAGGAGTTGGAGATGGCGTTTATAAGTGGGACTGTTTGTAGTATAGCCTCCTCCATAGGTACATGACTTTTCTGTTTTAATTTTAACCCATCAATGTCTCGTTAGAACCTATTCCATTTCGTGACGGACATCCAAAACAACGGCGTGGTGAAGATACCCGAGGCGAAGGGCGACGACGCGTGGAAAGTGTACTTCGACGAAACTGCCCAGGAGATTGTGGACGAGTTTGCTATGAGATATGGAGTGGAGTCCATCTATCAGGCCATGACGTGAGTCTCTGTGGGAATAATAATAATAATAATTTATTTATTTTACCCCTCCCATCTGGCTGGGTTTCCCCAGCCACTCAGGGCAGCTCCCAACAGATTATTAAAAACACGATAAAACATCAAACATTAAAAAGCTTCCCTAAACAGGTCTGCCTACAGATATCTTCTAAAAGTCATTTAGTTGTTTATCTCCCTGACATCTGGTGGGAGAGCTTTCCACAGGGCGGGCGCCACCACCGAGGAGGCCCTCTGCCTGGTTCTCTGCAACCTCACTTCTCGCAGGGAGGGAACTGCCAGAAGGCCCTCGGAGCTGGACCTCAGTGTCCGGGCTGGACGATGGGGGTGGAGACGCTCCTTCTATAATAATAATAGTCCCTGTCGAAATCTCAGGTTGTGTCCCATTTTCTCTGTCGCAGCCGTCTTTCCCTGGTGCCAAGCGCAAGGTTTCAGGCTGCTTTCCTAAATCCCGAGTTGCGTTGACTGTGTTTCCCCCTCCTCCTTTCCTTTTTTCTTCCAGGCATTTTGCCTGCCTGTCTTCGAAATATATGTGCCCTGGAGTGCCAGCAGTCATGAGCACTCTGCTGGCTAACATCAACGCTTATTACGCTCATACAACTGCCTCTACCAACGTCTCTGCCTCTGACCGTTTTGCCGCGTCCAATTTCGGGGTAAGTCCGATGGTGCGTAGAACACTCATTTCTTACTTTTACTCTCTCCTTTTTCCCCCGGGGGGGAGGGGGGTACATGGCGGTAGAGAGGACCCTACCAAAAAAAACATCGCTGCAGAGTCCGAAATTCGGCAAAAGAAGAAGCGCCGGCTGTTCCTTTTCCCCATGAAACGCTGCGACAGTTTTTGCAGAGCAGGAATCAGCAACGGCATTTTAGCCCTGGCTTTGCTTTGCGACCTTATACCGTATTTTTCGCTCTATAAGAAGCACCAGGCCACGAGACGCACCTAGTTTTTGGAGGAGGAAAACAAGGAAAAAAAATATTCTGAGTCCCAGAAGCCAGAACAGCAAGAGGGATCGCTGCGCAGCCTGCATTCGCTCCATAAGACGCACACACATTTCCCCTTACTTTTTGGGAGGGGAAAAGTGAGTCTTATAGAGCAAAAAATACAGTAATCACAGGGTTTCTCCAGCAGTCGCTGTCGGACAACAACTCCCATCACCCCTAGCTAGCGGGACCAGTGGTCAGGGATGATGGGGACTGTAGTCCAAAAGCGGCCGGAAACCCAATGGGGAAGAACTGGAGGAGAAAGGGCACGCAAGGCGAGGGGCTACCAAAACCATGATGCAGTGCGACTGGGAGCCGGCCAGTATGATTGGGAAACATGGTCTAATTTCAACTCTGCTAAATTAATATAATTTAATAAGAGGCAAATTGTAGGGAATGTGACCTGGCCTGTTCTGCGGCGGCTTTTTTTGTTGGGGTCCTCTGTAGAAGTGGTCACAGCCTGCAACCGGACTGAGGCCTCCTGGCTTAGTCGACATATGGCGCTCAAGTTATTAGGAGTGCTGTTCATTTCTAAATATATCGCCGTGCCTTTCTCGAAGGAGCTCAGGATTGTGTACATGTTTCCTCTCCCCTCGTGAACTGCGCGATTAACCCAACGAGGTAGCCTCAACCGAGAGATTGAAGGAATAGATTTCCCAAACCTAAAACTGACTGTGCAGGCAGTTTGAAACAGGCACCAAAATCCCTATTTTTCCTTAGCTAAAATCCATTAACTTGAGCTCTGAGTCAATGTATAAACAAAAACCCGGATGTATAAACAAGTGCTCAGAGCCCTCTCCTTTATCAGTTCGTGACGGCAAGGATGGCCTTGACTGTTCCAGTAGAACAGGGATGACACGTCTAGGTCTTCTCTTACGTCCTAGACACACTCTGACCCACAGTCCTATTCTGGGAACAGCGCCAGAGGGTGTTCTTGGAGATGGTGACCTCTTGCTCCAAGATAAGAGTAGGAACAGGAATACCCTTTTATGGTCAGGAGTACAGGAAGGAAAACCCTTTTATGGTTAAGAGTGCCGGAGCAGGAACATCTGTGATGTCAACCTGCGTGTATAAGCTGACGTGGCTGGATTCCTGGGGAAGGGGGAGAGGGTGCCTGGAGGATATATATACTGCATGAAATTTCTCATTTCTTTGGACTTGCTGTGAACTGACCACGCAAGTGCCTTCTGCTATCCGGAGAGCAAAAATAAAGAATTCTTTCTCTGAACTAGCCCTCGGTGTCATTTGACTTCCTTCCTCCCGTCTGGGAGCAACGCAGAGCCCACCAATCGGTAAAGTCTAATAAGTCTACAAGATGACACCGTTCAGAGGCCGCACACCAGTGGTGGGCATGGACAAAGGTGGAGGTGGCCACAATCTAGGGTTGCCATATGTCCTCCTTTTCCAGGACATGCCCTCTTCAGGTCTTGCTGACATATGCAGCCTAGGACCCACGTACCTACGAGACCGCCTCTCCTGGTATGCCCCGCGGAGGACCTTAAGGTCCACAAATGACCATCAAACCGCCGACTTTCCGATCGGCAAGCCCAAGAGGATCCGTGGTTTAGACCATGTGGTCATGTGGCCAGCAGGATTAAGCCGCTTCTGGCAAACCAGAGCAGCGCACGGAAACGCCGTTTACCTTCCTGCCAGAGCGGTACCTATTTATCTACTTGCACTTTGAGGAGCTTTCGAACTGCTAGGTTGGCAGGAGCAGGGACCGAGCAACGGGAGCTCACCCCGTCATTGCGGGGATTCGAACTGCCGACCTTCTGATCGGCAAGCCCTAGGCTCTGTGGTTTAACCCACAGCGCCACCCGTGTCTCCCTACATGTAGGAGGGGTATTTAAAAGGAGAGTTGTCACAACAGCGACCCTTAGTTTAAAGTAGAAGTCAGAAAATGTGTCCTCTTTTTCGCTCTTCAAAACATGGCAACCCTATCATAATCCCACACCACACATGCGAGACCCCAGATGAGAGATTGTCTGAGGACTTAATGTACACCGTCTTGCGTTCCACGATGGAAGAAAGCTCATAAGATAAATGTGAAATAATAATTTCCACCAATCAAGGAGCGGCGTCTGAAATATCTCCTTGCTTCCCTCTGGGGCTGAAGCAACTCCGATTTTCATGTTCATAGAATTCCTGGCTTTTGTTATGAGCGAGGCAGTTCATCCCCGGCCTCAAAATGTTGATATATAGATTTACGAAGACGACGACTAAGTCAGGAATGCTACAGGAAGGCGATGGTTTGTGCCTTGCGGGAAAGGCGTGGCAAAGTCTGGAAAGGTGCCGATCTTGAGATCATTTCCCCCAGTGCAACTACTGTCGCCTGCTAAGACTCAGAAGGGATACTTAGTGAAGCGCTGTGCTAGGGAGACATTTTGAGCCTTATCTTGGAAAGCATGATGGAGAAACTGAGCTTTCACACCAGAGACCATATTTTTCACTCTATAGGACGCACCCGACCATAGGACGCACCTTGTCCGTTTCTCCTGCTGCTTCGCTGAAGGGGCGCTGAGCAGAGAGGGGGGAACAAGGGAAAAAAATCTCCCCCTCTCTGCTCAGCGCCCCTTCAGCGAAGCGGCAGGAGAAACGGAGCCCCTTCCATTTCTCCTCCCGCTTCGCTGAAGGGGCGC
Organism: Podarcis liolepis; assembly: GCF_965112155.1. Taxonomy (NCBI): domain Eukaryota; kingdom Metazoa; phylum Chordata; class Lepidosauria; order Squamata; family Lacertidae; genus Podarcis; species Podarcis liolepis. The sequence continues at coordinate 2,045,178 of NC_139572.1, forward strand.
TGCGCAGCTCTCCCTCTCTGCTGAAGCCAGGAGAGTCTTGCTCTCCCTGCTTCAGCAAAAGCAACCCGAAGCCTTTGGAGCGCAGCGTGAGTTCCCGCTGCGCTCCAAAGGCTTCAGGCTCCTATCCCTGAAGCCTGGAGAGCGAGAGGGGTCGGTGCGGACCAACCCCTCTTGCTCTCCAGGCTTCAGCGAAAGCAACGCGTAGCCTCCGGAGCGCAGAGGGAGCGCTCCCTCTGCGCTTCGGAGGCTTCGCATTGCTATTGCTGAAGCCAAGGAGCCTGCATTCACTCCATAGGATGCACACACATTTCCCCTTAATTTTTGTAGGGGGAAAAGTGCGTCCTATGGAGCGAAAAATACGGTAGGTGGGGAGCTGTCCAGCAGTCAGAAGGAAATCCTGTCTGGGGGTCAGGTTGGCAAACCACTTTCTGGGTTGCAACTGGTTCGGGAGCAGGGGAAAAGTTTGGAGGGCAGAAAGTTAAAGTCGAAGGGGAAGGGGAATCTACTGGGATGCTGGAAATTTGCGGCGAGCTCTGCGCTCACGCTGACGCGCCTGCTCTCACTTAAATATCTTTCCCCCCATCTCACTGAATAACCTTTTACTAGCGTACACGTTAGTCGTCCAACACAAACTTGCAAGCAATTTTCCCTAGCGTAATGCCTATTTGTACACCATTTTCGAGAACAAATTCATAGTTAGGCACGCTTCTGCACTCAATAAATGCATTTTGGTAAACACCATTTATTTGGAGAACTGTATTGGAAAATTCAGATCGATGTGAATTTTTTGAAGGATGACTGTGTCTCAGTTCTGTCGTTTCACAGGCAGAGGAAGTTTGCCCCAGCCCAGGAGGAAACAGGAAGTTCCGACGGGCTGGAGCAAACATCCCCTTTCATGTCCGCTCTAGGAATGTTGTACTGGACTGCTGTCTATGTGTCACATCCCATACACAGGAGGCTGTGATGCCCTCTATTCTTAAAGGTAAAGGGACCCCTGACCATTAGGTCCAGTCGTGGCCAACTCTGGGGTTGCGGCGCTCATCTCGCTTTACTGGCCGAGGGAGCCGGCGTACAGCTTCCGGGTCGTGTGGCCAGCAGGACTAAGCCGCTTCTGGCGAACCAGAGCAGCGCACGGAAACGCCATTTCCCTTCCCGCCAGAGCGGTACCTATTTATCTACTGGCACATTGACATGCTTTCGAACTGCTAGGTTGGCAGGAGCAGGGACCGAGCAACGGGAGCTCACCCCGTCATTGCGGGGATTCGAACCGCCGACCTTCTGATCGGCAAGTCCTAGGCTCTGTGGTTTAACCCACAGCGCCACCTGCGTCCCTATATGTTGTACTTGACTGCTATCTATGTATCACATCCCATACACAGAGGAGGCTGTGAGGCCCTCTATTCTTAGATGGCTTTAAAAGAGAATTGGCCAAATTCGTGGAGGAGAGGGCTATCGATGGCGGCTAGCCATGATCATAGCTCTGCGTCAACAGTTGGGGTGCTTCTGAAAACCAGCAGCTGGAAATCGCAGGAGGGGAGAGTTGGTCTTGGGTTCAAATCCTGTTTCTGGTTTCCCAGGGGCATCTAGTTGGTCACTGAGCCCCAGGCTCTTCTGATATTCTTACATTCTTAAAACACAAAGAGGCAGGCAGCCGAGTGGATTGAATTGCAGATATGAGGCAGGTAGGTGTTCACTTCTCTCGCACTCTCACTGCATGCGGTCTTTGTAGTCTTTGCCCAGCATGCGCTGGTGCAGCTTGAAGACTACAAAACCCCATGGTGCAGTGTCAGACTCAGGGAAGCCCACATCATAGCTGTCCACTTTTCCCTTTTCTTGCGAGGAATCCTATTCGGTATAAGGGAATTTCCCTTTAAAAAAGGGGAAAGTTAACAGCTATGGCCCACATGTCAACAAGGAAACATAGACCAGCAGCAACGTGGATTTCAGTTCTGATGCGCAGGGAGTGTGTGGGAATCTCAGCGAGGCGCATATCAGTTGCGCTGAGGGAAGTGACCTTGTACACCCAGCCCCTTTCCCCATGACTCTGCCACGCCGTTTTAACTTAACAGGAGTTTTTGAAAACAGGTTTTTTCTCTTCTCTGTGCATTTTCCAAAAGTCGACCGCCAGAGGCTTGTTCACGCAGCAAAACTGGGGGTCTGTGGTTGAGGCCGTGGGGCCTCAACACGTTAACAGAAATCAGGGCTGTGGAGAAAGAGGGAGCTTTGCACCCAAGCCAATTCTGAAGGCCGAGAACAACAGCCCTGCCTGGTTTGTCAAAGGCGACCGATTGCAAAAACGAAACGGCAAAACATCGCACAAACACGGGAGAAGTTTATGTCTGATTTACCGACTGCTACCACAAAGTGTGTGTTAACAAGCCTCTGGTTCTGCTTCTGTATAAAACCAATTCTGTTTTGCGGTTAGGGACGTGTTTAGCCCTCGACAGGACTGTCTTTGTTTTCTCGGTCTCTCGTTTTCTCTCCATCGCGGCTTCGAAAAGAAAAAAAAAACCATTTTGATAAAAAAAATCAAATGTTAGGCTTTGTACAAACCGTGTTTCTTTCTTTCTTCTTTTTTCCCTCTCAGAGAGAGCCTAAAATTTGGGCGTTTTCCCTCTCCCCCCAAAAAACCAGACTGTGTCGCTTTAACCCTCTGTGTGCCGGTGCTAAGGGGTGCTACGGAGGCTGTGTTGTGGCGGATGTGCAACCGTGTTCTTTTTGTTGCAAGGATTGCTTTTTCGTTGTCTCTCGCAACCTTAGCGGTCAAGGGAGATGTAGGGGGTGGGGGGTGGAGTGGGGTAGGGGGTGGGCGGGTTGAGGGGAAAGGAGGTCTCAGCTAGAGGTGGAGGGGGGAAGCAGAGATAGCGGGTAGCGGAGGGGTGTTTGGTTGGTCTGTGTTTGGGGGTGGAGGCAGACCCTGGAGGCATTTTGCTAACTGGGGCGATAGGCAAGGTTAGTGTGTTGCTTCCCTTCTTACACGTACGCAACTGGGTGTCCCTTCAGCCCTGGGGAGACTGCACAGTACACAGGCGGAACTTGGCTTCAGCACCAGTCAACCGGACAGCGCACAGTACCAACATGGCAGACAATTGCTTCCCATTTCAGCACCAGAGGACTGGACAGCTCCTTCCACATCATCCAAGGAAGGCGTGGCCTTCTTGACCATATGTGTCCGTCCCCCCCAGACATAATCAAAAAACAATGGGAGGCTATGAGATTAATCCCACTCAGTGGACCAGAATGTGCTCTAAAGATAAAGGGACCCCTGAACATTTGATCCAGTCGTGGCCGACTCTGGGGCTGCGGCGCTCATCTCGCTTTACTGGCCGAGGGAGCCGCCGTACAACCTCCAGGTCATGTGGCCAGCAGGACTAAGCCGCTTCTGGCGAACCAGAGCAGCACACGGAAACGCCGTTTACCTTCCCGCTGGAGTGGTACCTATTTATCTACTTGCACTTTGACATGCTTTTGAACTGCTAGGTTGGCAGAAGCAGGGACCGAGCAACAGGAGCTCACCCCGGCATTGCGGGGTTTCGAACCGCCGACCTTCTGATCGGCAAGTCCTAGGCTCTGTGGTTTAACCCACAGCGCCACCCGCCTCCCAAGTGAGGACTACAACCCACCAAAATCAAGGGCATGATTCCTTTAAGCCCATTGATCTCAATGAGCCTTATGCCTTATAGTAGGGTTCATCCCAATGAATAAACAAGGGTTACAATGACAGCTTGACTTGCAAAGGTCTGTCTCCCATTCTGGACTATGGATGTTAGGAGAAGTCCCATTCATCACATTGCAGAACTGTTTCCACTCCACAGGTCACTGTCCACTGCGGTGAAATTAGAACTGCTAGGTTGGCAGGAGCAGGGACTGAGCAACGGGAGCTCACCCCGTCGCGGGGATTCGAACCGCCGACCTTCTGATCGGCAAGTCCTAGGCTCTGTGGTTTAACCCACAGCGCCACCCACGTCCCATTATTATTATTATTAAAAAAGCAATGTCCAACATCAAATAAGGTCCCCAGCGCTAGCACTCCCTCCCAACTGATTCGGTTGTTCTTCATGCCATCAGAGAATTTAACAAGGGTCAAGAACCATGCCAGATCACCAACTTCCGAAATGCCAGATAAATTGCCCATACACTTGTAGGCACCCAGTACACATTCCCTGCAACTGCGCACAACCGCTTGTCGTGACGACAGGCCTGACATCCGTTTCTTAATATCGCCGTGCAGCGTTGGGTGGGGGGAGAGATGCCCTCCCCACCGGGCCCCACAACGCTTCCTTTTTTGCCTGTGGCGCCCTTGCCCTCTGCGCTGCGCATAAGAGCGCATGCGCGGCGTTATTAAGAAACAGGGAAGCAACCGAGTGGGGAGTCATTGATATGGGTTTGGGGCAGCATGGAGAGCAGGTGTCAGGCAGATAGTGGGGTAGGGGGACTTAGCTTAATTGGGTGGGGGGTGGAGATTTGGGGGGGTCGCTCGGTGGGGTGTGGGAGGCTGACCTCCTCCTAAAGGACTGTTCTCGCTGTCTGCATGCCATGTCGCACAAACGCTGAGTCCTTTGTCCCCTCCCGCTTCGCTAAGAGTCTTTGGTGGTGGGGAGGGGGGGATATGTTGGTGGAAATGTCATGGGCACGTAGCTCAGGTCAATCTCTGTTTCCTGCGTGGGTCAAAACATGGGCTCCCTCACCCCCAAAAAATACCCTCTTCTGGAGTAAAGGTGACGACACAAAGTGGCTCTACAGCCCTGTCACGGTCGCATCTCTGGGACCAGCTAAGTCAGCAGTTCTGAACCTGTGGCTCCCCAGATGTTGTTGGACTACAACTCCCATCACCCCTGAGCTCTGGCCTTGCTAGCTAAAGGTGATGGGAGTTGTAGTTCAACAACATCTGGGGACCCGCAGGTTGAGAAAGGCTGCCTTAAGCTCAGCTTACAGCAGGCTTCCTCAACCAGATCTTTTTGGCCTACAACTCCCACGATCCCTTGCTAGCAGGACCAGTGGTCAGGGATGATGGGAATCGTAGTCTCGAAACATCTGGAGGTTGAGGAAGCCTGGCTTATGCAGACTCTATGGAAGAGCTTCCCCTCTGTCCTCTTAGCTCAGTGGTTCTCCACCTGCGGGTCCCCAGATGTTGTCGGACTACAACTCCCATCATCCTTGAGCTCTGGCCTTGCTAGCTAGGGGTGATGGGAGTTGTAGTTCGACAACATCTGGGGACCTGCAGGTTGAGAAAGGCTGCCTTAAGCTCAGCTTACACCAGGCTTCCTCAACCAGATGTTTTTGGCCTACAACTCCCACAATCCCTTGCTAGCAGGACCAGTGGTCAGGGATGATGGGAATTGTAGTCTCGAAACATCTGGAGGTTGAGGAAGCCTGGCTTATGGAAGAGCTTCCCCTCTGTCCTCTTAGCTCAGTGGTTCTCCACTTGCGGGTCCCCAGATGTTGTCGGACTACAACTCCCATCATCCCTGAGCTCTGGCCTTGCTAGCTAGGGGTGATGGGAGTTGTAGTCCAACAACATCTGGGGACCCACAAGTTGAGGAAAGGCTGAGATAAGTGGGAAGGTATGGCCCTCTCTTGCTTGCACGCACGAAAGCAAAGCAAGCAAGGGCAGTATTTGGGTTTTCCTGGGTGAAGGAATGGCAGTTTCTCCAAATCAGGCCCTTGCCCCGAAGGTGTTAAGCCCAGGAGTTCAACAACTGCTAGCTCCAAGCGTGAACTCTCAGCAGGGAGAGAAAAAGACCCCCTATTGCAGCTGCTTCAAAGGAGACCCCTTTGAAAACAGCAGAAGAGGGCCGGGGGTGCTGTTTTCATGGACAGAATTTCTGAAAGCTCTTCCTCAGCCACGAAAGTTATCTCCCCCCCCCCCACCAGGTCTAGGGTACTGCCTGCCCCCCCCCCTTAGATCAGGAGGGGGTTTAAACCGTTTGCAGACTGGCGCCCAGGGGAGAATCAATGGGTGCTGTGAATTCTACCCTCCAGGAAGCAAGGTTTTGTCTCAGCGTAAATTGCTCCAATAAGGAAGGTGCTTAGCTCTCCATCCCAGTGAAAGGTCCCTGCCCCAAGGCGCTTGCATATTTTCTCTCTCTCTCTCTCCAAAAAATAAGTAATAAAAGCCAGGATTTCCCTAATGGAGAGGGTTGGGGGTGGGTGGGTAGGGAGGAGGGGTTGAAGCAAGTACGGAAGGATAGGGTGGGAGGTTTATTTTTTGTGGGGCCAGGGGGGTGGTAGCGCTGTGCCTTCTGTGACTTCATTTACCTGCTTTTGGGGCCTGTCTCTTTTTGCAGAAAGAACGGTTTGTCAAACTTTTGGATCAGCTGCACAACTCCCTACGGATAGACCTCTCTATGTACCGGGTACGTCTGCGGGTGTGAACTGCTTGCGGCTGAGAAAGGTGGCACGGAATTCTGCTCGGTGTTGTTTTTGTTTTTTTATAAAAAAAAAATTATTGGTTTTTTACAATTTTTATAAACACAAACAATGTACAATACAAACAAACAAACAAACACATAAACAAACATGTATAATTTCAAATCCTTTTTTCTTGAACCTTACTTCACCGACTTCCCCGTACCTCCCCTTTCTGCATCCCAATTTCCAAATTTGTTTCAGCAAATCCTCCCCCTTGATTTTATCTAATTTTCCCTTGTTCTTTTCTTTTACTTAATCTTTTACAGCTGTAGTCCCCTTTTTTCTATAACCTCAACCTTTTAGCCTTCATTAATTTTTACAATATTTCTTAAGATAAATTTTGAATTTCTTCCAATCTTCTTCCGCCGTCTCTTTCCCCTGGTCTCGGATTCTGCCAGTCATTTCGGCCAGTCCCATATAGTCTATCACCTTCATCTGCCAGAATTCTGCTCGGTCTTGATCCGGAGCAGAACTCCAACAGAGTAAAAACTTAAAACACTTCCTTATGGGGTACGCAAGAGCCCGTCTAGAGTCCTTAAGCGGGTTCCCTATCGGTAGGAGAAAATAACAGAAGCCAAGCTGATCTTGTTTTTAAGTTGTATTTCAATCAATTTGTTTTTATATTGGTTGTTAGACACCCTGAGCCTGGTCTTGGCTGGGGAGGGCGGGGTATAAATAAAGTTGTTTTTTTATTATTATTATTATTATTATTATTATTATTATTATTAATTAAATCCAATACATTCAGGGTTGGCGCTGTCCATAAGAAATCCAGTTGCAGCAGACTTAACTTAAACTTACAATAACTTTAGTTGCAGCTAAAACAGCCAATGCAATTCTGGGCTGCATCAATAGGAGTATAGCATCTAGATCAGGAGAAGTAATAGTGCCACTGTATTCTGCTCTGGTCAGACCTCACCTGGAGTACTGTGTCCAGTTCTGGGCACCCCAGTTCAAGAAGGACACTGACAAACTGGAACGTGTCCAGAGGAGGGCAACCAAAATGGTCAAAGGCCTGGAAATGATGCCTTATGAGGAACGGCTAAGGGAGCTGGGCATGTTTAGCCTGGAGAAGAGGAGGTTAAGGGGTGATATGATAGCCATGTTCAAATATATAAAAGGATGTCACATAGAGGAGGGAGAAAGGTTGTTTTCTGCTGCTCCAGAGAAGCGGACACGGAGCAATGGATCCAAACTACAAGAAAGAAAATTCCACCTAAACATTAGGAAGAACTTCCTGACAGTAAGAGCTGTTTGACAGTGGAATTTGCTGCCCAGGAGTGTGGTGGAGTCTCCTACTTTGGAGGTCTTTAAGCAGAGGCTTGACAACCATATGTCAGGAGTGCTCTGATGGTGTTTCCTGCTTGGCAGGGGGTTGGACTCGATGGCCCTTGGGGTCTCTTCCAACTCTATGATTCTATGATTCTATAATTCTATGATAACTTATAATAAGTCTAAGCCTTAACACTAAGCAAACTATATACAGAACATCACACCAGAAGGAAGAGAGAGAGAAAGAGAACGTGAAACATCACTAGCAAGGTTATCTGAAGATTTGTAAGATGAAATTGCTACCTATTCAGGCGGAGTAATTTAATATTTTAGGAAAGGGACAGGATAAGAAAGGAAATGTAATGATGCAAAGTTTTATTTTGTAAACCATTAGACGGGAAGGAGGGAAGAGATAAAAGAACCAAAAGAGATAAAAGAAAAGGATGTGAGGTTACGTAATGTGATTATATGTAAAACCAATAAAAAATATTTTTATATATTAAAAAATACGTCTAAACTTTAACACTAAGCATACAATGAACAGAACACCACAACAACAGGAAAAGAGACCGATAGAGAAAATGAAACCCAGGATCTTTCTGGCGCTACAGTCAAACCTCGGTTGTCGAACGTAATCCATTCCGGAAGCGCGTTCAGCTTCCGAAAGACGTTCGAAAACTGGAGCATTGACTTCTGGGTTTTCGACGTTCGGGAGCCGAAACGTTCCAAAACAGAGGCGTTCAGGATCCGAGGTTTGATTTTATTTTTTATAGCCAGCGTGACCTTGAGAGAAAGAGATACCGGGACCAGTTTAGGCCAGCTGTACTCAGCTTCTCGGAAGGAATAACCCAAACACCATGAACCTTCTGCTTGTTTCACGCAGAGAAGCTCCCAGAACCCTCTTGAACTGAGTAGAATAGGAGAGAGCAATACTTTCTGAACTAAGAAATGCAAACTGGCAAAAGGGGCTCTGGGTGGGGCGTTGTTCACTTATGTTTAGAAGTGCAAAAAGGCGGGGAATGACCTATGCCCTCTCTCTGCTTTCCTCCCCGGCAGAATAACTTCCCTGCCAGCAGCCCAGAGCGGCTGCAGGACCTCAAATCGACGGTGGATCTCCTGACCAGCATCACTTTTTTCCGGATGAAGGTAATGATCGCAAGGAGCTGAGCACTTGTCTGCATTTCCCAGCGCCGCTGCTGAGTTCGGGCGGAAGAGCTGTGCGGCTCAGTGGCATGGCAGCGGGTTGGACTAGATGACCACTGGGGTCCCTTCTGACTCTACAATCCCGTGGTCTGCCTCGGATGCAGGAGGATGCAGTTTCGGTCCCCAACGGCATTTCCAAGTACAGTCATACCTCGGTCAAAATAAAAAAATTCCTTCCAGTAGCACCTTAAAGACCAACTAAGTTAGTTCTTGGTATGAGCTTTCGTGTGCATGCACCCTTCTTCAGATACACTGAAACAGAAGTTGCCAGATCCTTCTATATAGTGAGAAGGTGGGGAGGGGTTGGAAAGAGAAGCTGCTGAATTGCAACTCATTACCAAACTTAAAACCATGGAGAGACCTGGTTTGAACAAAGACATTGGATTCTTATCTCGTTATACATGACTAAGCCATTTCTCACCTTCTCACCCCTTGCCTTTTCCTGTAAGACCTATTGCAGTCGTTAAGAGTCGTCAACAGGCTCATCTCAGCTATCTGCCAATCTCCCATTCCCACCACCCTTCTGAGTAATACCCCTCCCCACCTTCTCACTATATAGAAGGATCTGGCAACTTCTGTTTCAGTGTATCTGAAGAAGTGTGCATGCACACGAAAGCTCATACCAAGAACTAACTTAGTTGGTCTTTAAGGTGCTACTGGAAGGAATTTTTTTATTTTGACTATGGCAGACCAACACGGCTACCTATCTGTAAGTCATACCTCGGGTTACAGATGCTTCAGGTTGTGTTTCTTCGGGTTATGGGCCCACCGAAACCCGGAACGGGTTACTTCCGGTGTTCGGGGGTCGTGCATGCGCAGAAGGACTAGATTGCACTTTGCGCATGCGCAGAAGCGGCGAATCGCAACCCTCGCGTGCGCAGATGCGCCGTTGCAGGTTGCGAACGTGCATCCCACACGGATCGCGTTCACAACCCGAGCGTCCATTGTAATAGGGAAAGGGAAGAGGCCTGAGCTTTGTCCAGAGACCTGCGCTTCCCCTGTGTTTGGGGTTTTTGCGACCACCGCGGGGCTGGAGTAACGAGTGCGAGTCTCGTGCAGGTCCAGGAGCTCCAGAGTCCCCCGCGAGCCAGTCAGGTGGTGAAGGACTGCGTGAAGGCCTGCCTCAACTCCACGTACGAGTACATCTTCAACAACTGCCACGAGCTCTACAGTCGGGAGTACCAGACCGATCCGGTGAGCTTTGCGGGGGTTTCTATCATGCAGGGCACCGAGAGATGGGGTGGGGGTATCTGAGTTGGGGGTGAAGGAATGGGTTTCTGTGCAGTCAGTCTGAAACGGGACCCAAAATCTGCATTTTTCCTTCTCCATGAGAGCATTTCTAAAATGCATTAACTTGAGCACTTGAGTCAGAAACCCAGCTGTATAAACAAGTGCTCAAAGCCCTCTCCTTTATCAGTCTGTGACGGCAATGAATGGCCTTGCCAGTTCCGAGTGGAGCAGGGATGGCACGTCTGGGTCTTATCTTACATCCTGACCACAAAGACGCACATACCTTGTCAGGTCTGACAAGAGACCCAGGAACGGCGCCAGGAGTGCTCTTAGAGTTGGTGACCTCCTGCCCCAAGATAAGAGTATAGGAACAGGTACTCTTTTATGGTCAAGAGTACCGGAACAGGAATATCTGTTTATGGTCATGGATGTCAACTTACGTGTATAAGCTGACATGGTTGGATTCCTGGGGAAGGAGGGGGAGAGGGTGCCTGGAGGATATATATACTGCATGAAATTTCTTATTTCTTTGGACTTGCTGGGAACTGATCATGCAAGTGCCTTCTGCTATCTGGAGAGCAGAATAAACTCTTTCTCTGAATCAACCTCGGTGTCATTTGATTTCCTTCCTTCCTCCCGTCCGGGAGCAACGCAGACCCAACCAGTCGGTAAAGTCTAATAAGGCTACGGGGGGACATGGCCCCGGCAGCTGCAGCGTGGTATTTCCCAGGCTTTGTCTGTCCCAAGACAGAGCTGCTGGCATTTTGACCCTGGACTCAGCTACATTAGTCAAGAAACAGCGTTTTGAATGCGTTATAAACATGCAACACCAGGTGGCGCCAGAGAGCAAAAGAAAATTTCTAAGCTGTTTTCTATAGCGGTTCCCCCCCTCTTTTGTTATAACGATTTAATTTCTGACTTATTTATAGCGGGGGTTCCCCCCACTGCCTACTGCACTACCACCCCATCCTAGCAGAAAGGCAGTTTGTCAAACGATACCAAGCAGTCAATGGGATTCCCCTTTGTCCCCAAAAACTGGATCTGCTCTCCAGCCTTGAGCCATTTATTTATTGCATTTATGTAAATTTATGGGATGCGGGTGGCGCTGTGGGTTAAACCACAGAGCCTAGGACTTGCCGATCAGAAGGTCAGCGGTTCGAATCCCCACAATGACGGGGTGAGCTCCCGTTGCTCGGTCCCTGCTCCTGCCCACCTAGCAGTTCGAAAGCACATCAAGGTGGAAGTAGATAAACAGGTACCACTCTGGCAGGAAGGTAAACGGCGTTTCCGTGCGCTGCTCTGGTTGGCCAGAAGCGGCTTAGTCCTGCTGGCCACATGACCCGGAAGCTGTACGCCGGCTCCCTCGGCCAGTAAAGCGAGATGAGCGCCGCAGCCCCAGAGTCGGCCACGACTGGACCTAATGGACTGGGGTCCCTTTACCTTTATGTAAATTTATATTTATTATATATTATAGCCTTGGTCTTAGGAGTAGCATTTTCTTACTGCATGCAAGACATGAGAGAGAATACCTCTATATCGAAGAGGCATTCTCTCCTGAGAGAGGAAGAATGCCGCCTCCCAGATAGAGAACAGGAAAACCTGCACGTCTGCAAATGTTGTAGGATCCCAATTCTCAGCAGCCAGTATGCCGAATATTCAGGGAAGATGGGGAGTTGAAACCTTGAGCTAATCTTTGGTCCCCCAATAGGATTCCAGCTGCATTTCCAGTTCCCCCCCCAAAAAATAAGAAAATAACTTCTGGGGGGTGGGCCTTGAAAATGGAAATTGTGGTGATTTGTTGTTGTTGTTTAGTCGTTTAGTCGTGTCCGACTCTTCGTGACCCCCTAGACCAGAGCACGCCAGGCCCTCCTGTCTTCCACTCTCTATCGCAGTTTGGTCAAACTCATGCTGGTAGCTTCGAGAACACTGTCCCACCATCTCGTCCTCTGTCGTCCCCTTCTCCTTGCGCCCTCCATCTTTCCCAACATCAGGGTCTTTTCCAGGGAGTCTTCTCTTCTCATGAGGTGGCCAAAGTATTAGAGCCTCAGCTTCAGGATCTGTCCTTCCCGTGAGCACTCAGGGCTGATTTCCTTCCGAATGGAGAGGTTTGATCTTCTTGCAGTCTATGGGACTCTCAAGAGTCTCCTCTTGATTGAGGAAAGGAGCTATTGTGATGATAGCTTTGCTTAATCTGATACGTCTTTTGTTTCGGGTCCTTCCAGAATAAGAAAGGAGAACTCCCACCAGAAGAACAAGGCCCCAGCATTAAGAATCTGGATTTTTGGTCCAAGCTTATCACCTTGATCGTCTCCATCATCGAGGAAGATAAGAACTCATACACACCCTGCCTCAACCAGTAAGATCCTTAGCGGTGCAGTTCCGCCTGACGCAAGTAATAGTGCCACTGTATTCTGCTCTGGTCAGACCTCACCTGGAGTACTGTGTCCAGTTCTGGGCACCACAGTTCAAGAAGGACACTGACAAACTGGAACGTGTCCAGAGGAGGGCAACCAAAATGGCCAAAGGCCTGGAAACAATGCCTTATGAGGAACGGCTAAGGGAGCTGGGCATGTTTAGCCTGGAGAAGAGGAGGTTAAGGGGTGATATGATAGCCATGTTCAAATATATAAAAGGATGCCACATAGAGGAGGGAGAAAGGTTGTTTTCTGCTGCTCCAGAGAAGCGGACACGGAGCAATGGATCCAAAAAGATTCCACCTAAACATTAGGAAGAACCTCCTGACAGTAAGAGCTGTTTGACAGTGGAATTTGCTGCCCAGGAGTGTGGTGGAGTCTCCTGCTTTGGAGGTCTTTAAGCAGAGGCTTGACAACCATATGTCAGGAGTGCTCTGATGGTGTTTCCTGCTTGGCAGGGGGTTGGACTCGATGGCCCTTGTGGTCTCTTCCAACTCTAGGATTCTAGGATTCTAAGTTAAAAATAACGTTCTATAGCAGGGAAAAGGTGTGGGGTGGACAACGCCCGTAATTCCCTTACGACGAAAGTTTACAATGTTGGGGGGAACAGATCAAAGAAATGCTTGCGGGGGGACGAGTCCATCCATAGCTACTAGTCTTAATGGCTGCGGACCCCAGCTGGAAATTGGAACCCAATTTCTCAGGGTCTTAAGAGCATTATCAGGCACAGTTCCTGCTTGTGGACATCTGCTGGACAAGGTAGACCTTCCGTCTGGTCCAGCAGGGCTCATCCCCTTAAGCCAGGTACACAAATGTCTGGTCCAGACTAGTCTCAGAGGGTTCGGCCGCCCCACTGATGTTTATCCCGAGGAAATCTCATTCCGGGTTCCTCTGACCCCCTCGCCAGGTTCCCCCAAGAGCTGAACGTCGGGAAGATCAGCGCCGAAGTGATGTGGAACCTTTTTGCTCAGGATATGAAATATGCAATGGAAGGTGAGTCAGTGTGGTGTAGTGGTTAAGAGCGGTGGACTCGTAATCTGGTGAACCGGCTTCGCTTCCCCGCTCCTCCACCTGCAGCTGCTGGCTGACCTTGGGCCAGTCACACTTCTCTGAAGTCTCTCAGCCTCACTCACCTCACAGAGTGTTTGTTGTGGGGGAGGAAGGGAAAGGAGAATGTGAGCCGCTTTGAGACTCCTTCGGGTAGTGATAAAGCAGGATATCAAATCCAACCTCTTCTTCCTTTGAGAGTTGGGGAGGGGGTGGGCTGTTTTCCTTTTGGAGACCCCTGACTCAGTAGAGGGCCTTCTCCATCCACCTGTCAGGGGCTGGACTGAGGAGGAATGGTGGGAGCTGTCCTCTCCCCTTCTTCTCCTGAAGCTTCCTAAGGGCAGGAGGACAGTATTGATTTAGAACAGCGGTTTGCAGAGGGGCACAGTCCAAAGAGGAAAGGCTAGGAGACACTTGGTGAGGAACAGCTAGGAAACACCAGGAGAGAGAGAGAGAGACAGCTGGCAGATTCAGTGTCTTGGGACAGCATTCCTACCCCCCCCCACACTTTGCCTAAGACTAAACAGGTTTAGAGAGCTATAGAACAGAGAGCGCAGCGGCGACAAGCTCAGACTACCTGACGTAGGAGTGATATAATAACAATAATAATAATAATATGCCTTTACCCCGGTATGGCTCCCCTTTATTACATACACAGCCCAACAAGACAACGACAATAATCCACCAACAGCATACAAATCAATATGGCTAACCTGATCCAAAACACCCACACACCCCACTCACACACGAAAACAAATATCACCACAGCCAATCACAAACAAACAACCACACCATAATAATAATAATTTTTATTTATACCCCACCCTCCCCGGCCAGAGCTGGGCTCAGGGCGGCTAACACCAATAAAATTACAGTTGTTGTTGTTGTTTAGTCGCTTAGTCAACACAAAAAACAGCAACCATTTGTTGTTGACAAAGGAAAGTAAACGGCGTTTCCGTGCGCTGCTCTGGTTTCGCCAGAAGCGGCTTAGTCCTGCTGGCCACATGACCCGGAAAAACTGTCTGCGGACAAACGCTGGCTCCCTTGGCCAGTGAAGCGAGATGAGCGCCGCAACCCCAGAGTCGTCCGCGACTGGACTTAACTGCCAGGGGTCCCTTTACCTTTAAGAAAAGCGGGGGAGCTGCTTCGAGGTGTAAACAGGCTCCTCTTTCCTTTTCTCCTCCTCTGCAGAGCATGACAAACACCGGTTGTGCAAAAGTGCCGATTACATGAACCTCCACTTTAAGGTGAAATGGCTCTACAACGAATACGTCACAGACCTCCCTTCTTTCAAGAGTCGCGTTCCAGAGTATCCGGCGTAAGTCCCCATTTCTCTTTTTTTTCCTCCCCCAAACTGAGATTATTTTCTTACCTACCTGTCTCCTATTTTCTAGGTGGTTTGAACCTTTTGTTATCCAGTGGCTGGACGAGAACGAGGAAGTCTCGCGAGATTTCTTGCACGGAGCCCTAGAACGAGACAAGAAGGATGGGGTAAGGTATCAACCGCACTGCTGACTAGCGTCAAGTTTGTGGTCTACTAAGACCCCCTAGATCTTCTTCGCAGGTGTGCTGCTTGGCAATCCAAGAAGCCTGTCATATAAGGGTTGGGTGGTGACAGTACAATTCCGAGCACCATTCAAAGTGCTGGTGCTGACCTTGAAAGCCCTAAACGGCCCAGTATCCCTGAAGGAGCGTCTCCACCCCCATCGTTCAGCCCGGACACTGAGGTCCAGCTCCGAGGGCCTTCTGGCGGTTCCCTCACTGCAAGAAGCCAAGTTCCAGGGAACCAGACAGAGGGCCTTCTCGGTGGTGGCGCCCGCCCTGTGGAATGCCCTCCCGTCAGATGTCAAGGAGATAAACAACTATCTGACTTTTAGAAGACATCTGAAGGCAGCCCTGTTTAGGGAAGTGTTTAATATAGTCCATCATGGCCCCAAGCCGGCTGCCGGACGATCCATCGATCCTTGTAGTCACGCAGCTTCTAGCGATACGAGTTTCCTGGAAATACCTTGCCACATTCCAGGGCTCGTGCACACTCTTTACCAGCAGATAATGCACACAGCAGAAGATGCACAGCAGGAGAGCATATTTACAGACTTTATTTAGCGTTGATCAGAACAAAGAAAAACATGACCGTTCTGAGTCAGTGTCTCCGACCGACTGAGAAACGAAAGCAATAGCAAAACATAAACATCCTGTGAACAGGAAATACGCAGGCTGTGACACAAACATTCTGCTCCCTTTTAAGGTAGAACGGAAATATCCTAACACTGGCTGGGTTGTCCCAGCCAATCTGGGCAACTATTCCATCCCCTCCAACATTATTATTATTATTACTGAAATGCAGAAACCGCACCGGAATGAAATGTTTTGTAAGGGAGTCAGGTTCCTCGCCTCCAAACGGGACCCATCCATTCACCAGACCCTCTCGTCTGCCTCCCCTTTAGTTCCAGCAAACGTCGGAGCATGCCCTTTTCTCCTGCTCGGTGGTCGACGTCTTTTCCCAGCTGAACCAGAGCTTCGAAATCATCAAGAAGCTGGAATGCCCCGACCCGCAGATTGTGGGCCACTACATGCGCAGGTTCGCCAAGGTAAGAACGTGTTCCGTGTGACGGCAGCGACTTAGGAGCGTTGCTTAATTTTATATATACACACACACACACACACACACACACATACGTGTGTGTGTGTGTGTGTGTGTGTGGCAATAGTGTTGTAAACAAAAAATGCCCTTTTCCCTTATGGGGTATCCATAGAATCATAGAATCCTAGAGTTGGACGAGACCACAAGGGCCATCGAGTCCAACCCCCTGCCAAGCAGGAAACACCATCAGAGCACTCCTGACATATGGTTGTCAAGCCTCTGCTTAAAGACCTCCAAAGTAGGAGACTCCACCACACTCCTTGGCAGCAAATTCCACTGTCAAACAGCTCTTACTGTCAGGAAGTTCTTCCTAATGTTTAGGGGGAATCTTCTTTCTTGTAGTTTGGATCCATTGCTCCGTGTCCGCTTCTCTGGAGCAGCAGAAAACAACCTTTCTCCCTCCTCTATGTGACATCCTTTTATATATTTGAACATGGCTATCATATCACCCCTTAACCTCCTCTTCTCCAAGAGCCCATATAGAGTCCTTGGTAGGAGAGAATAGCAGAGGCCAACCAGAGAATATTGAGAAGCAAAGCAGCTAGTAAGCCTGATCTTTATTGATCTGTTGCAACAGGGTGCTCCCCTCACACGCAGGAGATAGGAGGGACCCAGAAAAATGCCGTGCAAGGCCTTATAAAGACTTTTGAAATTGCCACCCTGTAGATCAAGACCACCCCCAGAAACATCACACATACATCACAGAAGAGGTGTAAGCTAAGACCACCCCTCAGATACATCGCACCTACATCACAGAAAAGGCGGTCTACAACAGAAATTTGAATGTTGTTTTTCTCCTGTCCTTGTTTATCTGACAGGTTACTTGACTGGATTGCCTGGGGAGCCTGGCCAGTCTTTTGTAATGATAAATACTTAGTTCCTGGGCCAGGTCACAGGCTCACACCCTATTCATATCTTAAATGTGCCCTTAAGACAGGATTTGTGAGGGAAGAGACAATGGGGAGGTTTCCCACTTTGACCTTGCAGAGAAAACATTGGCTCAGTTTAGGAATCAAAATGGTTCCAGGTTGGTCTTCCTGTGCTGATCTATGTACGTGCTTGGTTGGTACGCTTATGAACATTACCATATATCTAAGACCTCAAAATTCCTATCACAATAGCACCCCGCTTTCTTCGTCTCGTCAGCCTCCCCTCCTCTTTTCCCTTCCAGACCATTAGCAACGTCTTGCTGCAATACGCTGAAATCATCTCCAAGGATTTTGCTTCCCATTGCTCCAAGGAGAAAGAAAAAGTGGTGATGTATCTCTTTTGTAGCTCTTCCCCCTTCCATCTCCAAGTGTCCAAAGGACAGATTTCAGGGGTCAGCAAACTTTTTGAGCAGGGGGGGGCGGTCCACTGTCCCTCAGACCATGTGGTGGGCTGAACTATATTTTGGGGGGGGGAATGAACGAATTCCTATGCCCCACAAATAACCCAGAGGTGCATTTTAAATAAAAGGACACATTCTACTCATGTAAAAACATGCTGATTCCCGGACCATCCGCAGGCCAGATTGAGAAGGCGATTGGGCCGGATCCAGCCCCCGGGCCTTAGTTTGCCTACCCATGGATTTGGGTTTCCCAAAGAATAGCAGCGAGGCACCAAAGGGGCTGGGGCTGGGCTGGGGACACATGATGTTGACCCTAAATGACTCGGGGCCGCAAAGTTTGAGAGACCGGCTCCTTCTCTACAGATCCTCCCGGTAGTTAAGATGAGCAGAGGGGGACTTTTCGCTAGTTCCACTGCGCTCTGATGTTTGGGGTGGTTGTGGTCTGGGACGGGGCCTTCTCTGTGGCAGCCCCAAAGATGTGAAGTTGGATTTCATTGCCATCTGGGTGAATTGGACGGGTCGGCGTTCATACCCGCCTTATTTTGAGGGCCTCGAATGTGTTTTCAGGGCTCTCCCTATTCCCAGGACAGCAATTTGTTTAAACTATTTTTAATTTATGCATTTTAAATGCTTGCAACCTGCCCTGGGACCTGCTGGCGAATGGAGAGTTTATGGTAATATTGGTGGCGGCGATATATGAAACCTGGGCCAGCCAAATCAGCACTTTGGACAGCTCCCAATGGGTGCTGAAGGCTGAGCTTTGGAAGATGTTGTCTCAGCGAAGAACCGTGGGTGTCGCTGAACTCGAATCAGGCTGTTTGCTGGCCTGGACGCACAAGAGATTGTGGTGTGTGTGTGTGTGTGTGTGTGTGTGTACAAACTAGCCTCCTGTATAAAGGGGGAAATTCTATTCCGTGCTCCCTCCACGATGTAGAGAGCGACTTCCCGGAATAATTAGAGAAAGGAAAGAAGGAAGTTCCTGCCTTTTCTAGAAATCATTATCTCAGTGCCTTCGTAACGACGTGTCCATTTTATTTTATTTCTCCCTTTGCAGCCCTGTATCTTGATGAACAACATCCAGCAGCTGCGGGTCCAACTGGAGAAAATGTTTGAAGCCATGGGGGGGAAAGAGGTTCGCATTTCTTAAAAGGTCTTCGGGGGCCGGGCCGGTCATAGGACAGAGTGGCTGGGGCCACAGAGCAGCTGAGAAAAGGTGGAAAGGCAGAGCTCTTTCTGTGTCCTGTGTAGCTTTGCCCCTTCAACTCGCCACCTGCTGTCAGGGGTGGTAGGTGTCACGGGCGATCGAAGTCCCGGCTGGGGACGTCGGGACCGTGGGCAAGATGGCGGGGTGGGAGCAGGAACGGGAGTCCAGAAGCCAGGAGTCATGAAGTCAAGGGTCCGAGGGTTGGGAAGCAAGGAGTCACGAAGTCAAGGGTCCGAGGACCAAGAAGCAAGGAGTCACGAAGTCAGGGGTCCGAGGATCAGGGAGCAAGGAGTCACGAAGTCAGGGGTCTGAGGGTCAGGGAGCAAGGAGTCACGAAGTCAGGGATCCGAGGGTCAGGGAGCAAGGAGTCACGAAGTCAAGGGTCCGAGGGTCAAGAAGCAAGGAGTCACGAAGTCAGGGGTCCGAGGGTCAGGAAGCAAGGAGTCACGAAGTCAGGGGTCCGAGGGTCAGGAAGCAAGGAGTCACGAAGTCAGGGGTCCGAGGGTCAGGAAGCAAGGAGTCACGAAGTCAAGGGTCCGAGGGTCAAGAAGCAAGGGGTCACAAAGTCAGGGGTCCGAGGATCAGGAAGCAAGGGGTCACAAAGTCAGGGGTCCGAGGGTCAGGAAGCAAGGAGTCACGAAGTCTGGGGTCCGAGGATCAAGAAGCAAGGGGTCACAAAGTCAGGGGTCCGAGGGTCAGGAAGCAAGGAGTCACGAAGTCAGGGGTCTGAGGGTTGGGAAGCAAGGAGTCACAAAGTCAAGGGTCCGAGGGTCAGGAAGCAAGGAGTCACGAAGTCAAGGGTCCGAGGGTCAGGAAGCAAGGAGTCACGAAGTCAGGGGTCCGAGGGTCAGGAAGTAAGGAGTCACGAAGTCAGGGGTCCGAGGGTCAGGAAGTAAGGAGTCACGAAGTCAGGGGTCCGAGGATCAGGGAGCAAGGAGTCATGAAGTCAGGGGTCCGAGGATCAGGGAGCAAGGAGTCATGAAGTCAGGGGTCCGAGGATCAGGGAGCAAGGAGTCACGAAGTCAGGGGTCTGAGGGTTGGGAAGCAAGGAGTCACGAAGTCAGGGGTCCGGGGATCAAGAAGCAAGGAGTCACGAAGTCAGGGGTCCGAGGATCAGGGAGCAAGGAGTCATGAAGTCAGGGGTCTGAGGATCAAGAAGCAAGGAGTCACGAAGTCAGGGGTCTGATGGTCAAGGAGTCAAACACAGCAAGGCAGGGAACGTGTTGCTGTGGCAAAGAGCCCAAGGGAAAATGCTGACCTTATATCCCTTCCCAGCTCTTGCCACCAGGTACTGTGAGTTACCAATCAGCCTCACCTGTGTGGCCGCGCCTTGCCTCTCCAGAACAAACTTAGGAAGGCCCCAGTCCTGCAAAGCCCTACTGTTCACAGGGCCTGGCTCCTGCACATACTCCTGACAGTAGAAGAGGAAAAGGTCTTGCCTCCAGTGAAGACTTAAGTCCCAATAGCTTGGCTGTTCTGGTTTTCTTTGTGGAATGGGAAGGGGGTCACCAGCCGAACATTAGAGTCTTTGGCTCCAGCCAAACTCACAACTTCCCTTTCCCTCACAGAAGGTTGACTACAAACTGCTTAGTCCCCTCAGTAACTCGGCATTCATCTGTGCCAGAAGCTTGGCCTCAATAGGATAGAGAGGCAAATTTATAAGAATCCTCTTGCTGGACAATTTGGGGGGCTTCCTATTAATTTTCCAAGGATGAACATTGCTCTTTTGCCTTCTGCCGTTCCAGCTGGACACAGAAGCCAGCGACATCCTCAAGGAGCTGCAGGTGAAACTCAACAACGTCTTGGACGAGCTGAGTCGAGTGTTTGCAACCAGGTAGGGCTAATTTGAAAGCACGTCAAAGTGCAAGTAGATAAATAGGTACCACTCTGGCAGGAAGGTAAACGGCGTTTAGTCCTGCTGGCCACATGACCCACATGACCCAGAAGCTGTACGCCGGCTCCCTTGGCCAATAAAGCGAGATGAGCGCTGCAACCCCAGAGTCGGCCATGACTGGACCTATTGGTCAGGGGTCCCTTTACCTTTACCTTGGGCTGATTTAAAAACATAACATGACATCAAATATTAAAAGCTTCCCAGAACAGGGCTGCCTTCAGATGTCTTCTAAAAGTTGGGTAGTTCTTTATTTCCTTGACATCTGACGGGAGGGTGTTCCACAGGGTGGGCGCCACCACCGAGAAGGCCCTGTGCCTGGTTCCCTGTCACCTCGCTTCTCGCAGGGAGGGAACCGCCAGAATGCCCTCGGAGCTGGACCTCAGTGTCCGGGCTGGACGATGGGGGTGGAGATGCTCCTTCAGGTCTACTGGGCTGTTTAGGGCTTTCAAGGTCAGCACCAACCCTTTGATTTGTGCTCAGAAATATCCTGGGAGCCAATGTAGGTCTTTCAGGTCCGGTGTTATGTGGTCTCCACTCCCAGTCCCCAGTCTAGCTGCAACATTCTGGATAAGTTGCAGTTTCTGAGTCGCCTTCAAAGGTAGCCCCACATAGAGCCCATGGCAGTAGTCCAAGCGGGAGATAACCAGAGCATGCACCACTCTGGCCAGACAGTCTGCAGGCAGGGAGGGTCTCATCCTGCTTACCAGATGGATATTAAAAACACAATAAAACACCAGACATTAAAAACTTCCCTAAACAGGGCTGCCTTCAGATGTCTTCTCAAAGTCAGATAGTTGTTTATTTCCTTGACATCTGGTGGGAGGGTGCCACCACCGAGAAGGCCCTCTGCCTGGTTCCCTGCAACCTCGCGTCTCTAAATTCTTATTATTATTATCTCCTCACCCCCAAGTTTCCAGCCGCACATCGAGGACTGTGTGAAGCAGATGGGGGACATTCTCAGCCAGGTGAAGGGCACGGGCAACGTGCCGGCCAGCGCTTGCAGCAGCGTAGCCCAAGACGCCGACAACGTCTTGCAGCCCATCATGGACCTTCTCGATAGCAAGTGAGTGGCGATGCCATAGATGCTGAGGTCTAGGACCACAGGTTCAGCCTATGGCGGCATGCGCGTGGCTTTTGCTTTTTTAATAATAATAATAATTTTTATTGGTTTTTACAGATGTTTTCCTGCACGACAACATACTTTGCACAGATAAAACATTTGGCTTAATTAAACCTGGGAGTCCCCTCCTCCCCGACAAATGGTTTTCAAATTTAATCTCAATATACTGCATTTTCCAATATTTCTTATCGCTGTTAAGTTATATCCTCATGAAATTACTTGATTAACTGCGTTTAGTAATAAATGATGGTTTCATCCTTTCGAAACTTCTTACAACCCTGCTAGCGATGTTAACTGTTTACAGTTGTCTTCCGAATGTAACATAAATTTATTCCAGTCTTTCTGGATCTCCAGGTCCTGCTGGTTCTCTCTCTCTCACACACACAAACACAAAAACACACACACTCAAATACACATACACACAAAGCACACACACTCAAACACACACACATACAAACACACAACACACACTCAAACGCACACACTCAAATACACACACGTACAAACACACACTCAAATACACACACACTCAAATACACAACACACACACCACACACACAACACACACACAACACACACACAACACACACTCAAACGCACACACGCACACACACACGCACATACAAACACTCAAATACACACACACAACACACACACGCGTACAAACACACACTCAAATACAAATACACACACACAACACACACACACACTCAAATACACACACACTCAAATACACACACACATACACATACAAACACACACTCAACCACCACACTCAAATACACACACACACTGAAATACACATACACAAACACACACACACAAACACACACTCAAACACACACAAACACACACAACACACACTCAAACTCAAACACTCAAATACACACACTCAAATACACACACACAACACACACTCAAACACAAACACTCAAATACACACACTCAAATACACACACACACACACACAAAGAAACAAACAAACAAACAAACACAAACACGCTCGCTCCCTCAGATTCTCCCCCTCCTTCCCCGATGTGGCCCTGAGTGATGCTCACCTGCTTCCCCCTGGCGGTCTTCTTCTCTCGCAGCCTGACCCTCTTTGCGAAGATCTGCGAGAAGACCGTCCTCAAGCGAGTGCTGAAGGAGCTTTGGAAACTCGTCATGAACACGATGGAGAAGACCATCGTGCTTCCGCCCCTCACGGACCAGACGGTGAGTCCCAAACCACGTGTACGGCAAGATGGGCCAACCCGCTCTTCCCCCACGGCCCAACGGCACCAACACCCCCCAAAAAAACTCTGGGAGTGTGGACAACCTGGGCGTGTAGGAACCCAACGTGGAAGTCTCTCAGCTGGGCCTTCATAAAAATGTAGACCGGTTGCACGCTTGGCTTTTATCTTGAAATAAGCAAGTTCCCACGCAATTGCTAAGATGTGCTTCAAAAACCCCAGTCTGGTGAGGCTGGGGGGTCCAGTTCACTGTAGAGCCTCCTCCCACCCCCCAGAAGATACCGTATTTTCCGTCCCATAGGACGCTCCGTCCCATAGGACGTACCTAGTTTTTTTGGGGGGAAATAAAGGGAAAATTTTTTCCCTTTATTTCCCCCCCAAAAGCAGGTCGGGGAAACCGAACCAGGTCGAGGAACAGCGGGATGGCGGTGCTGCGCCTCCCTGCTGCCCCCCGAGCTTGTGGGGCTGGCCCATGTCTGCCCGGCGCGAGGGGCGCTCTGCTTCAGGGCACCCCTCGCGCTGGGCATCAGGCTGCTATCCGCAGCGTGGGGAGCCTTGCGGGGAACTCCTGCAATGCTCCCCAAGCTGCGGATGTCTGCCGGGCACGGGAGGCGCTCTGCTTCAGGGCGCCCCTCGCGCTGGGCAGCAGGCTGCTATCCGCAGCCTAGACATCCCTCCAGGACCTCCCACAGGGCTGCCTAGGCTGCGGATGTCTTCCTGAAGCCTGGAGAGCGAGAGGGGTCAGTGCACACCGACCCCTCTCGCTCTCCAAGCTTCAGCAAAAGCCTACATTCGCCCCATAGGACGCACCCAGATTTCTCCTTCATTTTTGGAGGGGGAAAAGTGCGTCCTATAGGGCGAAAAATACGGTAAATGGAACTATATGAAGAGAGAGGACTTCATCCAAATCTGGATACAGGACGTAGGATTTAGCTTCCCTCGGGACAGAAAGTTCACCTGTATCCCTTCAGATGTTGCTGGACTCGAACTCACAGCTTTCTTGCCCCTTGGCTGTGCTGGCTGCTGGGAATTTGGGTCCAGCAATGTCTGGATGCGTGCCCACCATCCCCAATCTAAGGAGAGGGCTTCCCGTCTAAGTCTAAGGCAGCGGTTCTCAACCTGTGGCTCCCCAGATGTTGTTGGACTACAACTCCCATCATCCCTGAGCTCTGGCCTTGCTAGCTAGGGGTGATGGGAGTTGTAGTTCAACAACATCTGGGGACCCGCAGGTGGAGAAAGGCTGCCTGAAGCTCAGCTTACAGCAGGCTTCCTCAGCCAGATGTTTTTGGCCTACAACTCCCACGATCCCTTGCTATCAGGACCAGTGGTCAGGGATGATGGGAATTGCAGTCTCGAAAACAAGAAAAAAAATATTCTGAATCTCAGAAGCCAGTACAGCAAGAGGGATCGCTGCGCAGCGAAAGCAGCAATCCCTCTTGCTGTTCTGGCTTCTGGGATAGCTGCGCAGTCTGCATTCGCTCCATAAGACGCACACACATTTCCCCTTACTTTTTAGGAGGGAAAAGGTGAGTCTTATACGGTAAATTGCAGGTGGGATGTGGACTAACCCCTGTACAGTGGTGCCCCGCAAGACAAATGCCTCGCAAGATGGAAAACTCACTAGACAAAAGAGTTTTCCGTTTTGGAGGTGCTTCACAAAACGAATTTCCTATGGGCTTGCTTCGCAAGACGACAATGTCTTGCGAGTTCCTGCTGATTTTTTTCCCTTTCCCCCCTTTTTCTAAGCCGCTAAGCCGCTTATCAGCTGATCCGATCAGCAGATAAGCTGCTAAAAGCCGCTAATAGCGCTAATCCGCTAATCCGTCAATGGGCTTGCTTCGCAAGACGAAAAAACCGCTAGACGAAGAGAATAACAGAACGGATTCTTTTCGTCTTGCGAGGCACCACTGTATCTTTGGGTACAGTCTGTTTAGCCACCGTATTTGTAGAGTACGCTTTGGTTAAAAGTGAAGGTGTTCAGATGAGGGGTTTGCCTGTCCAACCCCCCAATAATTTGCTGGCTGGGGAGGAATCCTGTTTTCCAGTGTTATTTGGGGGGCGGATCCGAGTGTCACTGGGGAACTTGCGGCCGTGTCTGAGCCATCTCTAGCTCCTACAAAACTCACTCTTACCCAAATGTTGTGATGCAGTAAAACAAAACAGAAAAGCTTTATGTAAAGGGGTGGCGCTGTGGGTTAAACCACAGAGCCTAGGACTTGCCAATCAGAAGGTCGGCGGTTCGAATCCCCACAATGACGGGTGAGCTCCCGTTGCTCGGTCCCTGCTCCTGCCAACCTAGCAGTTCGAAAGCACGTCATGTGCAAGTAGATAAATAGGTACCGCTCCGGCGGGAAGGGAAACAGTGTTTCCGTGCGCTGCTCTGGTTCGCCAGAAGCGGCTTAGTCCTGCTGGCCACATGACCCGGAAGCTGGACGCCGGATCCCTTGGCCAATAAAGCGAGATGAGCGCGCAACCCCAGAGTTGGTCACGACTGGACCTAATGGTCAGGGTTCCCTTTACCCTTTAAAGGGAAAATATACATATTTGGGGAAATTAGCTAACAATTTTTGGGGAGCTATATTAGGGGAAATCGCTTGCAGAAAAAAATGCGTACACAAGACAGGATGTGCACAGTATGAGATTTTGCTCTGGATTTCTTAAAAAATAAATAAATTGCAAGTTGGTGCAGGGATAGTATTTATGCTTGGGGGTATCAGGAACTGAGAGGCAGACCTAAGACCGCCTTGAGTTTTGTGGTACAAGAAACATGGGTTAGTTAACATCATGCAACTATTTGTTTAGCCCGACGCTTTTATAAGGAGGGTGGCCATCTCTCGAGGAGCAGAGGGGAAGGAGAAATTTGGTTCGGTTCACATTTTAAATGCAAACTGGCCGCTTCTGCAATTTTCCAAAATGGTACTCCGGCAGAAACGGAACTGCAACTCAAAATCCTTACATGCATTAATTTTGGAAGGCTGTTCCCCAGTCAGGAAATCTGGACAAGAATGCAAATTGTGGGGAGAAGTGTGTGTGTGAAAATGCATATAGTAGTGGGACGGAGTACTGTATTAGGGGGAACTGATTTGCAAAAACAAAAAGTGCTTTTTAATTGGGGGGAAGGAATTGCATACAGAAATGTATGCTAGGATAAATTTACAGCATGGACATTTATGTGTTGTTTTTAAGTCGCAAACTGGTGCAGAAATGGGAGATAGCTCAGTCAGCAGTGAATGAGGCTCCTGATTTTAGGGTTGTGGGTTCGAGTCACAAGTCGGGCAGGGGGTTGGACTAGATGACCCCTGGGGTCTCTTCCAGCTCTGCCATTCTGAGTTTCCGTGAGCACTAGAAGTCATGAATCCAAAGAGGCTGGACACTGGGAGATTCAGGACAGATAAAGAAAGCCTGTGGAACACTCTGCCACAGGAAGCAGTGACAGCCACCAACCCAGATGGCTTTAAAAGAGGATACGGGGGAGGATCATTGAGGAAAGAGTTATTAATGGCTGCTTAAACCACAGAGCCTAGGACTTGCTGATCAGAAGGTCGGCGGTTCGAATCCCTGCAATGATGGGGTGAGCTCCCGTTGCTCCGTCCCAGCTCCTGCCAACCTAGCAGTTCGAAATCACGTCAAAGTGCAAGTAGATAAATAGGTACCGCTCTGGCAGGAAGGTAAACAGCGTTTCCGTGTGCTGCTCTGGTTCGCCAGAAGCGGCTTAGTCCTGCTGGCCACATGACCCGGAAGCTGTACGCCGGCTCCCTCGGCCAGTAAAATGAGATGAGCGCCACAACACCAGAGTCGGCCACGACTGAACCTAATGGTCAGGGGTCCCTTTACCTTTAACTGTGAAGAGACATAGAATGAAAGGGTTTAAGGTCAGTGAGAAGGAGGAGGATTGGTTTGAGAAGATATTGAATTATTTGGGCAGGTTTGAACAATTTGGGGCAATTCAAGTGTTAAAAGTTAAATAAACTTTGTGGAGGGAGGAGTGTTAAGGTGTACATAGGGTTGATTTGAACATGATATTATTGAAGAAGTATATTATTGAATAAGTATTGAATATGTATACCCAACGTATCAGCCGCCTGGGGGCTTTCACCGTTTGTGTTTTGGTTGTTGGTAAAAAATAAAATTTTTAAGAAGAGTCTCACCCTTACTGTGGTACAGAATCAGACTGAACCCCCCCCCCCAAAAAAGCCCTTCAATAGGATCCACCAGATCTCTTCATTTTCACAACAGCAAGGAAATAAATTAATTGAAAAGTCAGAGTGAAACGGGCATAGCTGACAGTTCTGAAAGCGTTTGACTTTTTTCCCTTTTCTTTTTAAGTTATGATGCATTTGGAACTAAAACCTGCAATGATTTTGGGGTGTGTGGTTTTGTTCAAACTGATTCGCCTTTTGTCTAACACTGAATTGCGGGTGGAAAAACTGAATTGCGGGTCTAACACTGAATTGCGGGTGGAATTCACGGTCTGGGGGTGGGATTTGTCTCTAAGGGACAGGGGTTTGGGGCTTGGGGGTACGCCTAAAAATATTAGGGACGCAGGCTCAATTCTGCGCCCACACAAACCCCGCGTCCCGAGGGCGCCCCGTGGCCGTGCGCCCTGGAGGCGTTGCGCTGCGCCTTCTCTTTTGTGTGGGGTTGCCGCGGAGTTGTGTGTTGTTTCGGGGTTGCGGGATGGGTTTGCGGCGGACCTGAGGCTCATTCTCACGTGACGGCTGTTCTTTCTGATTGCTCCCCTCACCTGGGCAGATGATTGTAAGTACGGCAGGTGAAAGCCCTGTCTGTCTTTGTCTCTTTCTCTTTGTCCTTGTGCCTTGCGTCTAGTGCCCCCACCCCAAACTCCAACCCCTCCCGAGTAATTTGAGCTGGTTTTTCTGTCGTTATGTGGTGGCTGGCTACTTTCTCCAATGTGCCTCTATCTTCTCCCTGCTCCCGACCCTTCCCCAAAACGCCTCTGTTCTGTGAACCCCCAAAACCTTTCCCTCTTGTCACTGAGCTGCTTTGCGCCAGCTGTCGCGTCTCGGTGGAAACTTTCTCCCTGTCCCACCAGATACAGTGGTACCTCGGGTTACAGGCGCTTCAGGTTACGGACTCCGCCAACCCAGAAATAGTACCTCGGGTTAAGAACTTTGCTTCAGGATGAGAACAGAAATCGCGCGGCGGCAGCGGGAGGCCCCATTAGCCAAAGTGGTGCTTCAGGTTAAGAACAGTTCCAGGTTAAGAACGGACCTCCGGAACGAATTAAGAACTTAACCAGAGGTACCACTGTAACTAGTTTTCCTCCTGAGAAAGGGGGAAAGATAATAATAATGATGATGATGATAATAATTTATTTATTATTTATACCCTGCCCATCTGGCTGGGTTTCCCCAGCCACTCTGGGCGGCTTCCAACAAAACACTAAAATACAATAACCTATTAAACATTAAAAGCTTCCCTAAACAGGCCTGCCTTCAGACGTCTTCTAAAAGTTTGGTAGTTATTTTTCTGTTTGACATCTGGTGGGAGGGCGTTCCACAGGGCGGGCGCCACCACCAAGAAGGCCCTCTGCCTGGTTCCCTGTAACTTGGCTTCTCGTAGCGAAGGAACCGCCATAAGGCCCTTGGCGCTGGACCTCAGTGTCCGGGCAGAACAATGGAGGTGGAGATGCTTCTTCAGGTATCCATCGTGAGGTTGGTAAGTTGGCCCTCCCTTAACTGTGGGAAGAGGATAGTAGGAGAGGAAATATTGATTAATATTATCCTTCCTCACTCGCACTAGTAGAGCCTATTCCCTTGTATATAGCAGGAAGCTAGTGGATGGATTCATTTAGAACAGGGGTCAGCAAGCTTTTTCAGCAGGGGGCCGGTCCACTGTCCCTCAGACCTTGTGGGGGGCCAGACTATATTTTGGGGGGGGGGGTGATGAACGAATTCCTATGCCCCACAAATAACCCAGAGATGCATTTTAAATAAAAGCACTCATTCTACTCATGTAAAAACACGCTGATTCCCAGACCGTCCACAGGCCGGATTTAGAAGGCGATTGGGCCGGATCCGGCCCCCGGGCCTTAGTTTGCCTACCCATGTCTTAAGAGGTAGCATTCTCCTAATGCAAGCAAGAGGTTGACTAAACAGCAGAATGTATTAGAGAGGGTGAAATCAGATAAAACAGTACATTATGTAATTTGTGTTATAGACATCAACACTGGGTGAGTGAAAATAAAAAAATTCCTTCCAGTAGCACCTTAAAGACCAACTAAGTTAGTTCTTGGTATGAGCTTTCGTGTGCATGCACACTTCTTCAGATACACTGAAACAGAAGTTGCCAGATCCTTCTATATAGTGAGAAGGTGGGGAGGGGTATTACTCAGAAGGGTGGTGGGAATGGGAGATTGGCAGGTAGCTGAGATGAGCCTGTTGACGACTCTTAACGACTGCAATAGGTCTTACAGGAAAAGGCAAGGGGTGAGAAGGTGAGAAATGGCTTAGTCATGTATAATGAGATAAGAATCCAATGTCTCTGTTCAGACCAGGTCTCTCCATGGTTTTAAGTTTGGTAATGAGTTGCAAGAGTCGTCAACAGGCTCATCTCAGCTATCTGCCAATCTCCCATTCCCACCACCCTTCTCACTATATAGAAGGATCTGGCAACTTCTGTTTCAGTGTATCTGAAGAAGTGTGCATGCACACGAAAGCTCATACCAAGAAGTAACTTAGTTGGTGCTACTGGAAGGAATTTTTTTATTTTGACTATGGCAGACCAACACGGCTACCTATCTGTAACTGGGTGAGTGGAACCAGCCCCTAGTTTTGTTGAACTGGAATAGAATTGTTGAGTAACAAATGTAACTGTCTACATGGAAGGGAAAAGATTAAACATTAGACATTAAAATTTTCCTGATAAAGGTTGCCTTCAGATGTCTTCTAAAAGTCAGATAGTTGTTTATCTCCTTGACGCCTGACGGGAGGGCATTCCACAGGGCGGGGGCCACCACTGAGAAGGCCCTCTGTCTAGTTCCCTGTAACCTCACTTCTCGCAGGGAGGGAACCACCAGAAGGCCCTCGGAGCTGGACCCCGGTGTCCGGGGTGGAGACGCTCCTTCAGGTATACTGGGCTGTTTAGGGCTTTCAAGGTCAGCACCAACACTTTGAATGGTACTTTCCCTCCCTATAAAACTTCAAACATTAAAAGCTTCCCTAAACAGGGCTGCCTTCAGATGTCTTCTAAAAGTCAGATAGTTGTTTATCTCCTTGACGTCTGACGGGAGGGCATTCCACAGGGCGGGGGCCACCACTGAGAAGGCCCTCTGTCTAGTTCCCTGTAACCTCACTTCTCGCAGGGAGGGAACCACCAGAAGGCCCTCGGTGCTGGACCTCAGTGTCCGGGCTGGACGATGGGCGTGGAGACGCTCCTTCAATTACCCTGGGCCATTTAGGGCTTTCAAGGTCAGCCCCAACACTTTGAATTGTGCTCAGAAAGGTACTGGGAGTATTGGGGGAGGGAGGACAATGTCATGCCTCGGGATGACAGGTCGTCCGTCCGTCTGTCCATCCGTCTGTCCTTCCTTCCTCCCTCCTGCCCTCCCTTCGCTCGACTTCCTCGCTCGCCCGTTCCCCTTCCGCATTGATCGATTTGTGATATTGATTGTCTCTGCAGGGCACTCTCTTGAGAAAGCATGGCAAAGGGACCGAGAAGGTAATTATCGACCTTTCCCGCTCCTTGAGTGTCTTGTCCGTGGCAGGAGTCCAAGCGAGAAATCCTTTCCCTGGCTAAAGAGCTGGGGTGCGCAACCCACTGCGTCCCTCCAGATCTTGCCGGACTCCTTGACCTTTGGAGATGGAGTCCAGCAACATCTAGGCACGTTCCCCTATCCCTGCTCTTAAGAAGAGTCATTCCCTGCTCTCCTGGAGAGATGGAGACGATTCCTCTTTTTGGAAAGGCGTCCTCTTCCTTCGGGTCAAGGGGGTGGAATTGTTCGAATTGGCTTGCCAGATTCCAGCTCTCGCCAGTGTTAAACCCAGGCTGCCAGGGTTGGTGGGACACGGGTGGCGCTGTGGGTTAAACCACAGAGCCTACGACTTGCCGATCAGAAGGTCGGCGGTTCGAATCCCCGCAATGATGGGCTGAGCTCCCGTTGCTTGGTCCCTGCTCCTGCCAACCTAGCAGTTCGAAAGCACCTCAAAGTGCAAGTAGATAAATAGGTACCGCTCCGGCGGGAAGGTAAACGGCGTTTCCGTGCGCTGCTCTGGTTCGCCAGAAGCGGCTTAGTCCTGCTGGCCACATGACCCAGAAGCTGTACGCCGGCTCCCTGGGCCAATAAAGCGAGATGAGCGCCGCAACCCCAGAGTCGGCCACGACTGGACCTAATGGTCAGGGGTCCCTTTACCTTTACCTTTACCAGGGCTGGTGGGCATTCAGCAGCACATATTTCGCTATCCCGGTCCTAGAGGGTCAGAGGAAATGGCAGAAGATCAGGAGAGGCTGGGTTGTGGTGCTTGTGTCGTGGAGGTGTGTGTGTGTCGTCGTGTGTCGTCCCCGTCTGGTGGCCAGAGGTGTCCGAAGATTTGTGTGGCATGGATTTTGGTTGTGTGTGCCTGGCATGCAGGTCCGGCAAGCGAGAGGTGCGTCTCTCGGCGCAGGTAGCTCCCCGCTCCATGACCGGGCTGCCCAAGACCAGCGTTGACTTGCAGAGCCCACCATTACAGCTAGACCCCTGCCCCAAGACATCTACAATCTCTACTTTTGACAGAGGAGAGAGGGCAGAGACTGAGGGCACTGCTATTTCCAAGGAGTTGATATGGTTGAACCATGAACCGGGGGCCAGATTCAAGCCTTCCAGGGGCCTTATTCCAACGGTCCGCAGGGCATAAATGAAGCAATATGCTCTGAAAGAATTAACGGGAATTGCTTAGGCGCCATCTGGACATTAAATTAAATTACAATATATCCATGAGCATGACCAGTGTACTGAGAGAGATACATGCTGCTCTTTATATACCATACCCAACAGCTTAATTACCACAACTTAAAAGCACCTGCAGAGACGCGGGTGGCGCTGTGGGTTAAACCACAGAGCCTAGGGCTTGCCAATCAGAAGGTCGGTGGTTCGAATCCCCGCAAGGACGGGGTGAGCTCCCGTTGCTCGGTCCCTGCTCCTGCCAACCTAGCAGTTTGAAAGCACCTCAAAGCGCAAGTAGATAAATAGGTACCACTCCGGCGGGAAGGTAAACGGTGTTTCCGTGCGCTGCTCTGGTTTGTCAGAAGCGGCTTAGTCCTGCTGGCCACATGACCCGGAAGCTGTACGCCGGCTCCCTCGGCCAGTAAAGCGAGATGAGCGCCGCAACCCCAGAGTCAGCCACGAGTGGACCTAATGGTCAGGGGTCCCTTTACCTTTACTAACAGCACCTGCTATATGGCTTCACAGCTGTAAAACTAGATCATGTTATTTGCTCTGGCCTAGAGACATACACATCTTGTGAAACAATAATGAACCTAAAATTTGAAGAAACCATTCCACAGGTTTATCTATTTATGTATCCGTTCGCCTGGTACATTTATTTCACATCTTAGACCTTATAATTTTCATCACACTAGCAAGGGGTGGCCGGCCTGGGGTCCGAAGACAGACTTCTGGGGTAGAGAAGGGAGTCTGTGCGTCTGTGTCCTTGCCCCGCAAAACTCGCCTTATGCCGGGGACAGAACCTGGCCGATCAATCAATCACCGATCAATCAACACAATTGTAGGCCTGTCAAAATGGAATCTGAGTCCTGGCCGGGAGGGAGGGAAAGCAATGTCTGTGTGGGGTAGCGTTCCACTTTGCTGAAAGCATATCAATGTTATGGAAATGTGTTTGCTGAAAGTATATAAAAACCCTGCTGTTCTTTTCTGCAGAGCAGGGCGAAGGCCCCCAGTCACACCGAAGTAAGGATACTCCGTTTAATTCTTAACCCTGCTTCCGTCTTCCTCCTGCCCTCTTTGTCCGCAGAGTCCCATGTCTGTCCCCCCCCCCGCCCCCCGCCTGTGGTTTTTTTGACTCCGTGGTTGTCGTATCCATCTGTCCTCCTCTCTTTTCCCGGGTGTCGCTAACTGGATTTACCTGGCTGCTGTGTTTTTTGGAAAAAGTTGTGCTAAATTTGTGTCTGCTGATCTCTGTTTTTTAAGTGACCCTCCGTGGTGGTGATGGGGTGGGGGTTAGGGGGAAATAACCCCTTATTTTCCTTCTCAGTCTGTTTCTCAGCTTGCTTTGCCTTCCTGCATGTATGTATGGGCAGAGTGTTGTGGGAAATCAAGGTTGGCAGTTGTTAACGGAGAAATCTGAGGGCTCCCTTGGGCAAAAAACAAGGACACCAGCCAGGAATACCAGAGCAAAACAGCAGCCAGTCGGCTTGGTCTTTATTGAAGACGGTCGCGACAGGACTCCCACCTGCCACCAGGTGGAACAGGATGGAAGCCCCGAACAAAAGAGCCCCCAAACTTTTATTAGCTGCTAATCCCCATGTTAGGGACGCAGGTGGCGCTGTGGGTAAAACCTCAGCGCCTAGGGCTTGCCGATCGCATGGTCGGCGGTTCAAATCCCCGCGTCGGGGTGAGCTCCCGTCTTTCGGTCCCAGCTCCTGCCCACCTAGCAGTTCGAAAGCACCCTTAAGTGCAAGTAGATAAATAGGTACCGCTTTATAGCGGGAAGGTAAACGGCGTTTCCGTGTGCTGCGCTGGTGCTGGCTCGCCAGAGCAGCTTCGTCACGCTGGCCACGTGACCTGGAAGTGTCCTCGGACAGCGCTGGCCCCCGGCCTCTTAAGCGAGATGGGCGCAGAACCCTAGAGTCAGACACGACTGGCCCGTACGGGCAGGGGTACCTTTACCTTTACCTTTAATCCCCATGTTACAGGCCCCAAACAATGTTGCTCCCGCAACCTGGGACTGGGGCTGGCTGGCTTTTATCTGCCCCAAGGCATAGGGCGGCCCCGATCCTCTGGTGACTCACCTCTCCTGGCCTGGAGGCGAGCCCTCCTCCTGCGGGAACTTAGTTCCCTCCGCCTCTCTGCCCTGAGCCTCTGCAGCTTAGGAGAGGCTGGAGGGTTACCGGACCCAGAGGCCACCTCAGCTTCCTCTGACAGGGCTGAGAGTGGAGCACCTGCAGGCAATGGGTCCTCCATCACCTCTGGAGCCAGAGCAGACTCACCTGAGGACCCAGCACAGGTGAGGGCCCTTCAGGCTCAGGCCCCAGCCCCGGCTCAGCTGGTTCTGGAGGCCGGGACTCCTGTGCAGGCTGGGATTCCTCAGGTTCAGCCTCCGAGTCCGAATCCCAGGCCATCACACACCTTCTGGAGGTGCAAGGACCTTATGCTTAAGGAATTATGGAGGCAGGGGAAACCTGGACTCCCCTCTTCCAGAGGAGTCATTAGCCATCAAAACCAAGGAAATCCGTCAAACCGTTGAATTTTGGCAATTATTTGATTGTGTATTGGATAGAGTACGATGCATGGGATCTGCTTATCGCTGCAATTTTATAAACTGTTTTTCCTGAGCCTCTTTGCCGTTGGGTATATATGGTGCCCGTGTCAACGGTCGTTGTCCTGGCCTTAGTTTGAGGCTGAGGTGGGGTACCTTAAATGAAGTGAGGTGGTGACTACATTATTACATGAGCACTGTTCCACAGCTGTTGAGATTTTCATTTACATACAGTGGTGCCTCGCAAGACGAAAAGAATCCGTTCTGTGATTCTCTTCGTCTAGCGGTTTTTTCTTCTTGCGAAGCAAGCCCATTGACGGATTAGCGCTATTAGCGCTATTAGCGGCTTTTAGTGGCTTATCGGCTTATCGGATCAGCTGATAAGCGGCTTAGCGGCTTAGAAAAAGGGGGGAGGGGGAAAAACCGCAGGAACTCGCAAGACATTGTTGTCTTGCGAAGCAAGCTCATAGAAGATTTGTTTTGCGAAGCACCTCCAAGACGGAAAACTCTTTCGTCTAGCGAGTTTTCCGCCTTGCGAGGCATTCGTCTTGCGGGGCACCACTGTACATTCATTCGAAAGCAGATGGGTTTATGAAGCAATTCTATATCCACCCACTGCGCTGATGAAGAATTCTACGAAACAGTAGTCAATATCCGGAATCGCTGTTCAGTGTTGGACATCGTATTTGCCGAATACACAAAGCTTCACAGCTTGTCTTTCACTGTACGAAGCCTCGTACCTCGCTTCATTTAAAGGTTTTCGGAGGCTTTGGGACAAAAGATTTCGTTTTGGACTTGTTACGGTTTGAAGGAATTCTAGAAAAGATTGTCTGTTGCGTATGTACATGGTCATCGTGTTGCCTAGACATTGTTGACGTTGGGAATGGACAGACAAGTCCCAGGCTCCTGTGAGGCAGAGTGAGGAGGCAACTCTCTTTGGGGCAGCTCAGAGACTAGCGGGTGCCTGGAAGACCCCCTAGGAGAGGGGAGAGGAGGCCGAGGGAACGCTCCACGAGGGGGTTCGAAAAAGGGCGAGGGGCTGCCAGCTCTGCAGGGAAGGGGGGACATAACTGGGCTCCCGAGCCCCACAAACTGGAACGTGTCCAGAGGAGGGCAACCAAAATGGTCAAAGGCCTGGAAACGATGCCTTATGAGGAATGGCTAAGGGAGCTGGGCATGTTTAGCCTGGAGAAGAGGAGGTTAAGGGGTGATATGATAGCCATGTTCAAATATATAAAAGGATGTCACATAGAGGAGGGAGAAAGGTTGTTTTCTGCTGCTCCAGAGAAGCGGACACGGAGCAATGGATCCAAACTACAAGAAAGAAGATTCCACCTAAACATTAGGAAGAACTTCCTGACAGTCAGAGCTGTTCGACAGTGGAATTTGCTGCCAAGGAGTGTGGTGGGGTCTCCTACTTTGGAGGTCTTTAAGCAGAGGCTTGACAACCATATGTCAGGAGTGCTCTGATGGTGTTTCCTGCTTGGCAGGGGGTTGGACTCGATGGCCCTTGGGGTCTCTTCCAACTCTATGATTCTATGATTCTAGGGGTGCAGCAGACAAATGTACTTCAGGGGAGCTGTGGACTCTGTTGTAAACAAGAATTGCCCTTTTCCCTTATGGGGTATCCAAGAGCCCATATAGAGTCCTTACGTAGGTTCCCTATTGGTAGGAGAAAATAACAGAGGCCAAGCAGAGAATATTGAGAAGCAAGGCAGCTAGTAAGCCTGATCTTTATTGATCTGTTGCAACAGGGTGCTCCCCTCACTTGCAGGAGAGAGGAGGAACCCAGAACCCAGAACAATGGCAGGAAAGGCGTTATATGGACTTTTGAAATTGACACCCTCTAGATAAAGACCAGGGACGCGGGTGGCGCTGTGGGTTAAACCACAAAGCCTAGGGCTTGCCGATCAGAAGGTTGGCGGTTCGAATCCCTGCAATGACAGGGTGAGCTCCTGTTGCTCGGTCCCTGCTCCTGCCAACCTAGCAGTTCAAAAACACGTCAAAGCGCAAGTAGATCAATAGGTACCGCTCTGGCGGGAAGGTAAACGGCATTTCCGTGCACTGCTCTGGTTTGCCAGAAGCGGCTTAGTCCTGCTGGCCACATGACCCGGAAGCTGAACGCCGGCTCCCTCGGTCAATAAAGCGAGATGAGTGCCGCAACCCCAGAGTCGGCCACGACTGGACCTAATGGTCAGAGGTCCCTTTACCTTTAGATCAAGACCACCCCCAGAAACATCATACATACATCACAGAAGGGGTGTAACCTAAGACCACCCCCCAGATACATCATACCTACATCACAGAAAAGGTGGTCTACAACAGAAATTTGAATGTTGTTTTTCTCCTGTCACAGGCTCACCCTCTTCAAACACAGACATACCCTTAAGACAGGGTTTGTGAAGGAAAAGATAATGGGGAGGCTTTCCCACTTTGACCTTGCAGAGAAAACATTTGGTCAGTTTGGGAATCAAAAATGGTTCCGGGTCGGTCTTCCTGTGCTAATCTACGTACGTGCTTGGTTGGTACGCTTATGAACATTACCATATATCTAAGACCTCAAAATTCCTATCACAACCCAAAAAGGTTGAAAACCTCTGGCTTATGCAACCTATAAGCAAACCTGTCTGGATCCTGACCCTCTATTTGGGGTATCAGACGCCATTCGATACCCTGGTATTCTGCCTCCCGGTATTTTGTCACGCTGGGGAGCGACCGGCCCCCAAACGCCAGGGCCAAGGCTTCGCAAATTAAAGGACGGATCTTGTTTAGGTTTGAAGGGTCAGAATTGCTTTGTTCCGCCTTCCCTTTGAGATGGGTAGGTGGAAAAAATTTGGTTGCGACACTCTTGGGGAGCAAAGCTTCGTGGGTGAAACCTCGCCTGAATTTCTTAGCATCGAATGGGAAAGGATAGCTGAGGTTTCAGCAGAAACATAGCTACCTTTTATCTTTCTGTTATTTTTTCCTTCACTTTCTTCTTTCCATCCCTCCTTTTGCCCTCTCCCCAGGGCACGCAGATGATCTTCAACGCAGCCAAGGAACTGGGTCAGCTTTCGAAACTCAAGGTGAGAAACGCGGGATTTTGGGTTCCACAGAATTCAAGGAGCTGCGTTGAAGAGGACGGCGGTCGTTTGTGCTTCTTGGGCCTGGTTGGGCGCAAAGCGGGGAGCCAGACATTAGGTGGCGCCAGAGTCAACGACAGGCAGAGAATTAGCTAGTTCTAGACTGGCCTCCATCTTCTTCCCTTCTGAGTCCGACAACGGAAAACGAGGAGGAGGGAGACAGCGGATTGACCCCCAAAACTCCCTGGGTGCCAACACAAGGGCTCCCATATTTCAAGAAGTAAAAAATCTGGGCGTTTCACTGATTATCCCCCAAAACTCTCCCTGGGCGCCAATGCAAGGGCTGCCATATTTCAAGGAGTAAAAAATCTGGGCGTTTCACTGATTGACCCCCAAAACTCTCCCTGGGCGCCAACGCAAGGGCTGCCATATTTCAAGAAGTAAAAAATCCGGGCGATTTGCCGATTCACCCCCAAAACTCTCCCTGCGTGCCAACGCAAGGGCTGCCATATTTCAAGGAGTAAAAAATCCGGGCGTTTCACTGATTGACCCCCAAAACTCTCCCTGGGCACCAACGCAAGGGCTGCCATATTTCAAGGAGTAAAAAATCCGGGCGTTTCACTGATTGACCCCCAAAACTCTCCCTGGGCGCCAATTCCATCGTCGGAATCCCGAACGGGGAAATCGGGGCGTAGGGCAAACGCAACACGGGTTATGAGATGGCAAAAGGGGCTTCGAAACGAGGGTTGCCAGGGGGTACGTTGTCCCCACCTGAAAAAGGAAGCCTGTTCGTCGTTGGAAGAGGGTGGACATGACTTGTTCTTCATCCCATCTAGGACCACATGGTGCGTGAGGAAGCCAAGAGTTTGACGCCCAAGCAGTGCGCCGTGGTGGAGCTGGCCCTGGACACTATCAAGGTGAGAGCATAGAATCCTAGAATTGTCGAACTGGGGGGGGCCTCCAGCGGCCATCAAGCCTAACCTTCTGCAAAGCGGGGGGTGTTCCAGACTGCCTTGCCCCATGTCTTGAGGGCAGGTTGTCCGGTTCACCATGGGCGAAATCCTGCTGTTATTGGGTTGCTGTTCTTGTTTTGTATCTTTATTTTATTTTTTTATTTTATTTTTTGTATACAGTGGTGCCTCGCAAGATGAAAAGAATCCGTTCTGTGATTCTCTTCGTCTAGCGGTTTTTTTCGTCTTGCGAAGCAAGCCCATTGACGGATTAGCGGATTAGCGCTATTAGCGGCTTATCTGCTGATCGGATCAGCTGATAAGCGGCTTAGCGGCTTAGAAAAAGGGGGGGAGGGGAAAAAACCAGCAGGAACTCGCAAGACATTGTCGTCTTGCGAAGCAAGCCCATAGGAAATTCGTTTTGCGAAGCACCTCCAAAACGGAAGACTCTTTCGTCTAGCGAGTATTCCGTCTTGCGAGGCATTCGTCTTGCGGGGCACCACTGTAATGATGTTTATTAGTTACAGTGGCCCAATAAAACCCTCATTGTCAATACCAAATTATAATACAATTAATAGTCCCGATTGCTCAGATTATATTATTTTGTTGTGCATGCTAGAACGGATGATTTGATAATTGTATCTTTATCTTTTAGATCCCATTGCGATTTATGTGGGAGGTGTCCGGTTTGGTTGCGTCGTTTTATTTATTCTCAATGGCTTTAAACTTTACGGGTGCTTTCGTTTTAAAAAAACAACATGTGCGTATGGTAAAGAGGACTAGGAACTTAGTTCGCCAGGCTAGAAACACTCGCCTTGCAATTGTTTTGTATCTGGCGTTAGCTGCCCCGAGCCCGGTCTTGGCTGGGGAGGATGGGGTATAAACAAATTATTATTATTATTATTATTATTATTATTATTATTATTATTATTATTATTATTATTATTTGTTGAATGATTCTGTGTACATTGTGGCAGCCTTTGGCTATGTGCAATAAAACTGACTACCCATATTTTTTGCTCTATAAGACGCACCAGACCACAAGACGCACCTAGTTTTTGGAGGAGGAAAACAAGGAAAAAAATATTCTGAATCTCAGAAGCCAGAACAGCAAGAGGGATCGCTGCGCAGCGAAAGCAGCCATCCCTCTTGCTGATCTGGCTTCTGGGATAGCTGCGCAGCCTGCATTCGCTCCGTAAGATGCACACACATTTCCCCTTACTTTTTAGGAGGGGAAAAGTGAGTCTTATAGAGCAAAAAATACGGTATGTGATTAGTCTTCATGTCAGCGTGCGGTCGTCGTTGCCGCTATTATCGTCTCAGCCGGTACGTTGCAAATGTGACGGTGTGTCCGCAGCTTTGTGGGTTTGCGGCGTTGACCGGACCACCGCTGATATCCTCTCCCATCCCAACCCTCTCTCCGCCTCGATTTAGCAATACTTCCACGCAGGAGGCGTCGGCCTGAAGAAAACCTTTTTGGAGAAAAGCCCAGACCTGCAGTCTCTGCGTTACGCCCTCTCTCTTTACACGCAAGCCACAGACCTGCTCATCAAAACCTTCGTGCAGACACAGTCCTCTCAAGGTAAGCGCCTCTGGTGAAGCAGTGTTAACGGGAAAATCCGAGGGCTCCCTTGGACAAAAACAAAGACACCAACCAGGATAACTTGGAGCAAAACAGCAGCCTGTAGCCTTGGCCTTTATTGATCTGCTGCAACAGGGTGCTCCCCTCACTTGCAGGAGAGAGGAAGGACCCAGAAAAATGGTGTGCAAGGCCTTATAAAGACTTTTGTAATTGCCATCTTGTAGATCAAGACCACCCCCAGAAACATCATACATCTATCACAGAAGAGGTGTAAGCTAAGACCACCCCTCAGATACATCGCACCTACATCACAGAAAAGGTGGTCTACAACAGAAATTTGAATGTTGTTTTTCTCCTGTCCTTGTTTATCTCCTGTCTGGCAGGTTACTTGATTGGATTGCCTGGGGAGCCTGGCCAGTCTTTTGTAATGATAAATACTTAGTTCCCGGGCCAGGTCACAGGCTCACACCCTATTCATACACAGATATACCCTTAAGACAGGATTTGTGAAGGAAAAGACAATGGGGAGGCTCCCTCGGCCAGTAAAGCGAGATGAGCGCCGCAACCCCAGAGTCGGCCACGACTGGACCTAACGGTCAGGGGTCCCTTTACCTTTACCTTTAAACCAAAAAGAGAGGCCAGGTTCTTGAAGTTGTCCGGAGGGGCAGGGGGCCCCTTTCCCGTCAACCAGGACCGCCGTCTGTGCCGAAGGTTAAAGATATTTAATATTCCGCATTTTGAAGCGTACGAGCCGACTCCTTTTGAGATAAATCATTGCCCGGACCTGTGCAAATATTGTTCAAGAATGGCCCAGGGAATGTACCCATAGCAATGGATCCAAACTACAAGAAAGAAGATTCCACCTAAACATTAGGAAGAACTTCCTGACAGTAAGAGCTGTTTGACAGTGGAATTTGCTGCCCAGGAGTGTGGTGGAGTCTCCTCCTTTGGAGGTCTTTAAGCAGAGGCTTGACAACCATATGTCAGGAGTGCTCTGGTGGTGTTTCCTGCTTGGCAGGGGGTTGGACTCGATGGCCCTTGGGGTCTCTTCCAACTCTATGATTCTATCATTCTATGATTCTATGATTTTACAGAGTTCGGCGGAAGCATCCTAGATTATATTGCAATCTCACAATTAACACATAAGTTTGTTAGGGAGTTTGAAGCGGGACATAGTATTGCAAGTATTGCCCTTAAGAATGGTGCTCTCGGGTCCAAGACTTAACAACCCTTCCTTAGAAACTCAAATTTATCTCCAGACGCAAACTTAGGCATAAAGGTAAAGGTAAAGGGACCCCTGACCATTAGGTCCAGTCGTGGCCGACTCTGGGGTTGCGGCGCTCATCTCGCTTTACTGGCCGAGGGAGCCGGCGTACAGCTTCCGGGTCATGTGGCCAGCATGACTAAGCCGCTTCTGGCGAACCAGAGCAGCGCACGGAAACGCCGTTTACCTTCCCGCCGGAGTGGTACCCATTTATCTACTTGCACTTTGACGTGCTTTTGAACTGCTAGGTTGGCAGGAGCAGGGACCGAGCAACAGGAGCTCACCCCGTCATTGCGGGGATTCGAACCGCCGACCTTCTGATCGGCAAGTCCTAGGCTCTGTGGTTTAACCCACAGCGCCACCCGCGTCCCAAACTTAGGCATAACCGCAGCCAACAGAATTAAATGGACCCCATTACTTAATTTAGCATTAACTCGCTTTCTTTGTACAGATGATTTAAGCTAGGCTATCCAAGCTGCTATTCTTTCAGATACTTCCGCTGCTGAGGCCATGAAATTATTTAAGACTGATAGGCTGCAAGATCGCTTAAGAATTGAGATTAAAATCAGTGGCTCAAAAAGGCTAATGGAATCTAGGAGCTGGTTTGACAAAGAGAGCAAACAGGGTAAAAGACACCCGAAGGGAGTATTGTTCAGGTTTCTACTGGCAGAGCTCTTTAAAATAAAAACAGGATGCATCAGAAAAATACGTTCAAAATATCCATACAGCGATCTAGCCCTCCTGACCGTTCCCCTCTCCCCCCTAGAGTTATTGAACTTGGTGATTGCTATAACGTTATATTCTGAATTCTCCAGCTATGACTCGAGTCAGTGTGTGAATCTACAGGAGCTGATCTATCTCTTCTCTCTTTTTTCTCTTGCCTTTTTCCATCCCTCCCTTCGCACATTTTCCCTCTCTTGCTTCTACCGTAAACCATCTTGTGTATGTTTTTCTTTCTCTCTCCAATTTCTCTTGTCACCCTTCCCGTTCACCTTCCTTTCTTCTCTTCCTTCTCTTGGTTTTCTTTGCCTCTAAATTATTTTTCTTCTTTCGCCCTTCCTTTCTTTTCTCTCTCTTCCTACCCTTGTTTTTATCCGTTCTTTCTTCCCTTCTTTCTTCCCTTCTTCCTCTTCGTACCCTTTCCTTTCTTCACGTCTGTCTTCTTTTCTACGCTTGTCCTTCTTTATCTCCTCTTCCAACCGTTTGTCTTTCCTTCTCTCGGTCTTCTTTTCTGTTCCTTCTCTTTCTTGTCCTTTCTGCCTACTTTTTGTTCTCTTCTAACCTTTTCTCCTGTTTTCTCGTCACCTTCTTTTTCTCAAACTTCATTTCTACCTTTGTTCTTTTCTTTGTCTTCTTCTTACCCATTCTTTCTACCACCGTCCCTTTTTATCCTTCTTTCTTTCATTCTTTCTCTCCACCTTCCTTTCTCTTCTTCTGAATTTTTCTTCCCTTCTTTCTATCTGATTTTCTATCCTTCTTATATTTTCCTTCCGTCTTTCTATCTCTTTTCTATTCCTTCCTTTCCTTCTTATATTTATTTTCCTTCCTTCCTTCTTTCTGCTTTTCTATTCCTTTCCTTTCTTCTTATATTTTCCTTCCTTCTTTCTATCTATTCCTTCCTTTCCTTCTTATATTTATTTTCCTTCCTTCCTTCTTTCTGCTTTTCTATTCCTTTCCTTTCTTCTTATATTTTCCTTCCTTCTTTCTATCTATTCCTTCCTTTCCTTCTTATATTTATTTTCCTTCCTTCCTTCCTTCCTTCCTTCCTTCCTTCCTTCCTTCCTTCCTTCCTTCTTTCTGCTTTTCTATTCCTTTCCTTTCTTCTTATATTTTCCTTCCTTCTTTCCTTCCTTCCTTCTTACTGCTTTTCTGTTCCTTCCTTACATTTTCCTTCCTTCTTTCTATCTGCTTTTCTATTCCTTCCTTTCCTTCTTATATTTTCTTCCCACCTTCTCTTCTCCGATTACCTTTCCTCTTCCTTCTCTCTATCTGCCTTACTTTTCTCCCTCCTTGTCATCCTCCTTACCCTTTCTGCATTTTCTTCTGCACTGACCTCCCCCCCCTTTGTCATCTCTACCTTCTTCCCTTCCCTTCCCCCCTCTTCCTTTCTCTTACCCTTCCTTTTAACCTTCTCTTCCTTTACTTCCCACCTTGACATTTCTTTATCTCCCAACTTTTCTCATCCTTAGTCCATGGTGGCAAAGGTGTTAGGTTTACTCTTAGTGAAGAAATATATCCTGAGAAGGGTA
Organism: Podarcis liolepis; assembly: GCF_965112155.1. NCBI lineage: Eukaryota > Metazoa > Chordata > Lepidosauria > Squamata > Lacertidae > Podarcis > Podarcis liolepis. The sequence continues at coordinate 2,088,721 of NC_139572.1, forward strand.
CGTCTCGAACTCTCCTCCCAAAGCCTCCTCTCCTTCCTGGATTGCACCCATCCTGGACCCCCTCCACTCACCCACCCCTTTCCTCACCACCCTGACCCGGGCTAGCAAAAGCCCCCAAACTTTCACCCTCTGCAGACCCGACAGGGAAAGGGACATGCAAGCCGAAAATTGCTCCCCATTTTCCTCTCTGCCTCGCTTTTGACTAGCTCTGCTCAGGGGGGGGGGGGTTCCTCCATCCCCTCTCCACAACGTTATGCACTGAACGCATCAGAATGAGACCCTGCCCTCCTTGCACAAGCAAGCACTCAGGCGGAGGAAACCGGGCAGGGGAAAAGGGGCAGCTTTTGGGTTTTGCACCATCCTCCCGTGCTTGCCTTTTGGAAATGACCAGTTTGTTTCCAGCTTCGGTTCCTGGATCGAGAGATCGAGTCTCCGCATGCGACTCTGGAGTTGGCACGATGCCCGTGCGAGTGGGCGATTGTGCGTGCGTGTGTGTTGCCCCAGCCTTCCCAAACCTTCCTTCTGCATGAAATGGGCAATGGCTGAAGATCTAGGACTATCTGCCAGGCAAGGGCAGGGAAAGGTTTTTCAGCTGGATCGCTGCATTCCCTCCTAGGCTACGCATTTTCCCTCGTACGACGGTTGCCGCCTGTCCTCTATTCCCCGGACATGTCCTCTTTTCCAGCATTAAATTTTCTGCTCAGGCTGATTTTTAAAACTTGGCAAAACATCTGTTCACAGTTGGATTCCTGAAGGCCGACTTACTGTATTTTTCGCTCTATAAGACGCACCAGACCACAAGACGCACCTAGTTTTTGGAGGAGGAAAACAAGGGGGGGAAATATTCTGAATCTCAGAAGCCAGAACAGCAAGAGGGATCGCTGCGCAGCGAAAGCAGCAATCCCTCTTGCTGTTCTGGCTTCTGGGATAGCTGCGCAGCCTGCATTCGCTCCATAAGACGCACACACATTTCCCCTTACTTTTTAGGAGGGGAAAAGTGAGTCTTATGGAGCAAAAAACACGGTAGTTACAAATATGTACGTGTGGATCTACTCCATATGGGGGAATAATCCCAGTGCTTCTGCCAGCTGGGAGATAGCAGAGCAGTCCTAGCTAAAAGCTGGTCAAACCAAAGAAGGAAGAGAGGGGAAAAGAGAGAGGTTGCTGCGTGACTTGTCCTTTTGTTACCTGGACAGGTGAGGCCACGCCCACCTTCTGTCACATGCAAAAGGAAGGATGCTCCAGCCAGGAGGAACAGGAAGTTTTTGACTGGCTGGACCAAACTTTCCCTCGCATGTCTTAAGGGGAACTTACCAGGAATGCACAAGTCAATCAGACTGAATTGTCTAAAAGCGAGAGGCTCACACGAGCCTGCAACCAGCTCTCTGCTGTGCGTATAAAAAGGGGAATGTAACTCTGCTAAGTAAAGGAACTTGCTGGGGCAAGTTAGGGAGGATATTAATAAACTACAGTGGTGCCTCGCAAGACGAAATTAATTCGTTCCGCAAGTTTTTTCTTCTTGCGAGTTTTTCGTCTTGCGAAGCACGGTTTCCCATAGGAATGCATTGAAAATCAATCAATGCGTTCCTATGGAGACCGTCCGGGGACAGAAGGGAAGCGCCGCAGGCCTTCCCCTCTGTCCCCGGACCTGTTTTAAAGCAAGGGAAGGGGCAGCGGGGAGAATCACTTCTCCCCGTTGCCGCACCTTGGTTCAAAAGGGGTCCGGGGAGAGAGGGGAAGGCGGCGCGCCTTCCCCTCTGTCCCCGGAGATTGCGGGGCTGGCAACGGGGAGAAGCGATCTTCTCCCCGCCGCCCCTTGCTTCAAAAGAGGTCCGTGGACAGTGGGGAAGACGCGCTGCGCTTCCCCGCTATCCCCGGAGCTTGCGGGGCAAGCTTCGTTTTGCGAAGCAAGCCCATAGGGAAATGCGTCTTGCGAAGCGGCTAAGAAAACGAAAAACTCCTTCGTCTAGCGAGTTTTTCGTCTTCCGAGGCGTTCGTCTTGCGGGTACCACTGTATATATCCTCTCCTGCCGCCCTGGACATTCCCATTTGGCTCAGGGCCCCGGTAATTCTGAGATCCGCAGCCTTGCCCTTCTTCTCCCCCTCCCGATCCTCAAGACCTGAGCCACCGAATGTGGGTGGGTTGCGGACGCAATTTTGGTTTCCAAACTCTTCTTTTTCTCCCCCCAAATTCCTCTCCCCATTTGCTCGGCCACCTTTCCCTGGTTGCCATCTGACAAATAGCTGCCTCTCTTTCCTCCTCCTCACCCATTCCTTTTCCTTCTCTGCCTTTGCTGCATGAATACGTTCCTCAGCGGAGGAAGCCTGTTTGAATGATGGACTGGGTTTTAATCCTGCTTCTTGGACCATGAAAGGGCACAGGGGATTTTGGGTATTGTTACCGAACTGGGAGCTGGGAAGGAATGGTTTTCACCTTGTTGTTTGGCTGAGGTCACCAAAGCTTGCTAAGGCTATCTGTCTATTCTGACGACTCTGTTATTCTGGTTATCGGTCACTAACAGGGCTCGCATCAAAATTATAAGATGGACGTATCAATAACCAGGGTCTGTCTATATCTGCGGCTGAGATCAAAATTGTTCAACACCCCATTGTTACCAAGAATTTGCAGACTTTCAGCTGTTTGCAAATCAAAGTTTAGATATACTGCAAAGCATTTAAGTGGCTCGCATCAAAATTATAAGATGGACGTATCAATAACCAGGGTCTGTCTATATCTGCGGCTGAGATCAAAATTGTTCAACACCCCATCGTTACCAAGAATGCGTTTTCAGCTGAAATTGGGGGAACCAAATATCATTTGGGAGATTATATATGACAAAATGAAAAGGATGTTTAAAATAAAGTTTGAAAAAAAAAAAAACCCCAGAAGATTTTCTTTTGGGAATTATAGGGACAGAACTACCTAAACTATATAGAAATTTGTTCATGTATGCTACTACAGCGGCAAGAATGTTACTTGCCCCAAAATGGAAAGAAGCAGAAGACCTAGCAAAGGAAGAACAGATACAAAAATTTATGGAATATGCAAAAATGGCGACGCATACCGGGAGAATTAAGAAATCAAGATAACAAACTTTTTATAAAAGAATGGAGATGGTTTATTGAATATTTACAGATAAATTGTAAACAGATAAAAACATTGGCAGGATTATTTTAATAACCTGCATTTTCATAAGATATTTAAAGATGAATAACTGACCAAAGTAGGTGAATTGAATATGCAGAAGATATTAACAAATAAATTTAAGGAACCGCAGAAAGAGGCGGAAGGAAGTCAAGTTTTGAAATGTCAAAATGATACTCTGGTTTCTCTTCAGATCATATAAATCTTTTGCCCTTTACAAAAGAACACTTTTTTAAAAGCAGTTACAGCCAACTGAATTCTACTCTTGAGTTTACACTCGTTGAAACGAACGGCGCTTCATTCGTCACATATTTCCGTTTGGGTCTGCTCTCGAGTACGACTGATGTTGGAGACGACCCATATGTTGTTGTTGAGTCATTTAGTGGTATCCGACTCTTCGTGACCCCCTGGACCAGAGCACGCCAGGCCCTCCTGTCTTCCACTGTCTCCCGCAGTTTGGTCAAACTCATGCTGGAAGCTTCGAGAACACTGTCCCCCCCCATCTAGTCCTCCGTTGTCCCCTTCTCCTTGCACCCTCCATCTTTCCCAGCATCAGGGTCTTTTCTAGGAGTCTTCTCTTCTCCTGAGGTGGCCAAAGTCTTGGAGCCTCAGCTTCAGGATCTGTCCTTCCAGTGAGCACTCAGGGCTGATTTCCTTCAGAATGGAGAGGTTTGATCTTCTTGCAGTCCATGGGACTCTCAAGAGTCTCCTCCAGCACCAGAATTCAAAAGCATCCATTCTTCGGCGATCAGCCTTCTTTACGGTCCAGCTCTCACTTCCATACATCACTACTGGGAAAACCAGAGCTTTAACTATACGGACCTTTGTTGGCAAGGTGATGTCTCTGCTTTTTAAGATGCTGTCTAGGTATGCCATCGCCTTTCTCCCAAGGAGCAGGCGTCTTTTAATTTTGTGGCTGCTGTCACCATCTGCAGTGATCATGGAGCCCAAGAAAGTAAAATCTCTCGCTGCCTCCATTTCTTCCCCTTCTGTTTGCCAGGAGGTGATGGGCCCAGTGGCCATGATCTTCGTTTTTTTGATGTTGAGCTTCAGACCATATTTTGCGCTCTCCTCTTTCACGACCCATATACGTTATAAAATTAAAAATTGCCCTCAAAAAATTTGCAAGGCGCTGGGAAAAAAAACAGTGCAGTGAATATCAATGGGCAGGCAGTTCCAAAGGTGAACAATGAGTACTATTCCATGCTTTGATGACTCAGATGCCATCATCACCACCATCAATTTTAATTTGTATGCCGTCTTTCTATCTTACAATACTCCAGGCGGTTTACAAGCTGAAGAAACAAAAAACGTACGTCTTATAACAATCTAACGCAATGCAAAAATGTGATAATAAAACACATCAAAAAAGGAACATTCAACAATCAATTGCAACAGCAATACATTATTGCGGTCCAAAGACCCACGAAACAATTTCAAAACTAGATACTAGAAACGGCCAGACAGACAGATGGAAGACAATCGTTAGAATAGTATAAAATAACAATATCAGCATGTGAAAGTTGAACAGAAATTCAGTCTTAACAGTTACAGTAAACCCATTTCTAAACTATAATCAATAAAGCAATGGGAGGCCACAGCACGTAAAATAATGCAATAGAAATTGAGAAGCAGGGACTCAATTCTGGGCTGCATCAATAGGAGTACAGCATCTAGATCAAGGGAAGTAATAGTGCCACTGTATTCTGCTCTGGTCAGACCTCACCTGGAGTACTGTGTCCAGTTCTGGGCACCACAGTTCAAGAAGGACACTGACAAACTGGAACGTGTCCAGAGGAGGGCAACCAAAATGGTCAAAGGCCTGGAAACGATGCCTTATGAGGAACGGCTAAGGGAGCTGGGCATGTTTAGCCTGGAGAAGAGGAGGTTAAGGGGTGATATGATAGCCATGTTCAAATATATAAAAGGATGTCACCTAGAGGAGGGAGAAAGGTTGTTTTCTGCTGCTCCAGAGAAGCGGACACGGAGCAATGGATCCAAACTACAAGAAAGAAGATTCCACCTAAAGATGAGGAAGAACTTCCTGACAGTAAGAGCTGTTTGACAGTGGAATTTGCTGCCAAGGAGTGTGGTGGAGTCTCCTACTTTGGAGGTCTTTAAGCAGAGGCTTGACAACCATATGTCAGGAGTGCTCTGATGGTGTTTCCTGCTTGGCAGGGGGTTGGACTCGATGGCCCTTGGGGTCTCTTCCAACTCTAGGATTCTATGATTCTATGATTCTATGACTAGAGGAAGGCGGATGGAAGGAGCCTTGCCTGATGAAATCTCTCCCCTCACAGTTCTTCCAGGGAAAGATTTCTCCAAAAAAATATATGATAAGATAGGAAGGACCTCTCAAAAGTGGGGAGCCTCTGAAGCAAGCGTCAGTCCTCAGTCCACCAACAAGTTTTTTGGGGGGGGGTTTCTTGGAGAGGGGAGGAGCGGGAGAAATCACCAGACAGGGAATGGGCTGAAAGTTTGTGCACTAATTTCCCGTTCTGCATCTCCGTGCTTCCCTCCCTCTGCCGGGCAGGATCCGGAGTGGACGACCCCGTAGGAGAGGTCTCCATCCACGTGGAGCTGATCACCCACCCTGGGACCGGGGAGCATAAGGTCACCGTAAAAGGTGAGCCGGAAATGGCGGTCGTAGACTTGGCTCATCTAGTCTGTGTTAGAATTCCTGCTCTGCGATTGCAGTCATGGGATTGTTGTCTATCACATGACGGTGTGTGTTTTGACTCCACATGTAGCCTTATTAGACTTTGCCGATTGGTGGGCTCTGTTTTGCTCCCGGACAGGAGGAAGGAAGTCAAATGACACCGAGGGTTGGTTCAGAGAAAGAGTTTATTCTGCTCTCTGGATAGCAGAAGGCACTTGCGTGGTCAGTCCACAGCAAGTCCAAAGAAATGAGAAATTTCGTGCAGTATATATATCCTCCAGGTACCCTCTCCCCCTTCCCCAGGGATCCAGCCACGTCAGCTTATACACGCAGGTTGACATCACAGATGTTCCTGCTCCGGCACTCTTAACCATAAAAGGGTATTCCTTCCTGTACGTCTGACCATAAAAGGGTATTCCTCTTCCTACTCTTATCTTGGAGCAAGAGGTCACCATCTCCAAGAACACCCTCTGGCGCTGTTCCCAGACTAGGTCTGTGCGCCTTTGTGGTCAGGATATAAGATAAGGCACAGACATGTCTTCCCTGTTCTACTGGTACAGTCAAGGTCATCCTTGCCGTCACAAACTGATAAAGGAGAGGGCTCTGAGCACTTGTTTATACAGCTGGGTTTTTGGCTCAAGAGCTCAAGTTAAAGCATTTTAACTAAGGAAAAATAGGGATTTTGGTGCAGTTTCAAACTGCCTACACAGTCAGTTTTGGGTTTGGGAAACCCATTCCTTCACACAAAGTGGGAAGTGACGGAGACAGGATGTTTGTGTTCCGTGAAATGGGACTCTTGTCCTTTGTTCTTTTTTACTCTTTGCTGTCCGATGCTAGAGAGAGAGGGAGCCATGTTCCAGTGCTCCGTGTGTGTTTATATGCAAATAAAGTAGATTAGCCAAAATGCTGAGGTCTGCCACGGGAACTGCACAGACTCTGCGGATCCCTAAGTGTCCTGGTGTCGGTTGGCATCGGTCGCTGCGATGTTCGGGCAGAAGAAAGCTTTTAAAGCTCCCGAACGATCGACCAGGAGGGAGAGAACATGCCAGTCGGGCATGTGTCTCTGCCAGGGTCCTACTCGAGTGTAGGGCAAGCTCCTGTATGGGAATCAAACCTGCAACCTTGCTGTTATATTGTGGGAATGTTGTGGATAGTAGGAGAGGATCTATTGATTGAATAGTCTCCTTCCACGCTTTTTTATTTTATTTGTTTTTTATCTTATATTTTGGAAATGTACACCCAGTTTTTCTTTTCCTTTTAATTTGGGGGGAGGGCCCTAAGAGAGCAGGGCCCTAAGCTAGAGCTTATTTAGTTTATCCGTAAATCCGACACTACTCAGGACCATGGAGATGTTCTGCCCTTTGATCTGAAGTTTAGGGCCAGATTTCGGTTTGATGAGGCCCTCAGCTCCTGAAGGGAATGGGGCCCTTTCTATGTCCAGCTGCCCTTTGTCCACAACAAATTGTCGCTGGTTTTTTGTGTTGAATATATGCTATATGGCGATTTATGGACCTAATAGGTATCTCAAGCCATTTGCACACATTGCCCTGCAACCAGTCCATGCAGAATGTAGGCACCCTATATATAGAAAGGAGCAAACCAGTGATATTTTAGGGAGCAGGCGGGGCCCATGACTGACATCCGTGATGGCCAAACTTGGCCCTCCAGCTGTTTTTGGGACTACAACTCCCATCATCCCTAGCTAACAGGGCCAGTGGTCAGGGGTGATGGGAATTGTAGTCCCAAAACAGCTGGAGGGCGGAGTTTGGCCACCACTGACTTACATCCTAGGAGCCTACACAACACAAAACACTATATATAGAAAGGAGCAAACCAGGGATATTTTAGGGAGCAGGCAGGGCCCGTGATTTACATCCTAGGAGCCTATACAACACAAAACACTGTTGCTGGATGTAGGTTTTATTTTATTTGTTTGTCATCTTATATTTTGGAAATGTACATCCAGGTTTTTTTCCTTTAAATTTTTTTGGGGGCCCCAAGAGAGCGGGGCACAAAGCTAGAGCTTGTTGAGCTTATACGTAAATCCGACACTGCGCCGTTCTCTCTCCCAGTGGTAGCCGCCAACGACCTGAAGTGGCAAACGTCGGGGATCTTCCGCCCCTTTATTGAGGTCAACATCATCGGGCCCCACCTCAGCGACAAGAAGAGGAAATTCGCCACCAAGTCGAAGAACAACAGCTGGTCTCCGAAATACAACGAGAGCATCCAGTTGTAAGTGATTCTCCTTTCTCCCCCTTCCTTCATCTCAGGAGCAACTCAAGAAAGGCAATTATTGCAAACCTCGGTCCTGCCTCCTCGCCAGGCCAGCCGTCTCGATTTGCAATACACCTCCGCCAGAAAAGCGAGATGAGCTTTACCAGAGTCGTCCACGACTGGACCTGATGGTCAGGGGTCCCTTTAAACTTTACATTTAAGAACCATTTTATAGGGACGCGGGTGGCGCTGTGGGTTAAACCACTGAGCCCTAGGGCTTGCCGATCAGAAGGTCGGCTGTGCGAATCCCTGCGGTGGGGTGAGCTCCCGTCGCTCAGTCCCTGCTCCTGCCAACCTAGCAGTTCGAAAGCACCTCAAAGTGCAAGTAGATAAATAGGTACCGCTCCGGCGGGAAGGTAAACGGCGTTTCCGTGCGCTGCTCTGGTTCGCCAGAAGCGGCTTAGTCCTGCTGGCCACATGACCTGGAAGCTGGACGCCGGCTCCCTCGGCCAATAAAGCAAGATGAGCGCCGCAACCCCAGAGTCGGTCACGACTGGACCTAATGGTCAGGGGTCCCTTTCCCTTTTAAGAACCATTTTAAAATATTGACAAAATATTTTTTTACACACGTTGAAAAGTTTGGTACTGACCTTGAAAGCCCTAAATGGCCCAGTATCCCTGAAGGAGCATCTCCACCCCCATCGTTCTGCCCGGACACTGAGGTCCAGCTCTGAGGGTCTTCTGGCGGTTCTCTCCCTGCAAGAAGTGAGGTTACAGGGAACCAGGCAGAGGGCCTTCTCAGTGGTGGCACCCGCCCTGTGGAACGCCCTCCCGTCAGATGTCAAGGAAACAATGTGTTTGCGCAATGCGCTCGAAACGCACTCAAAGCTTTCTATTTGTGGCTCTGTAGCTGAATGGCGCTGTGGGTTAAACCACAGAGCCTAGGACTTGCCGATCAGAAGGTCGGCAGTTCGAATCCCCATAATGACGGGGTGAGCTCCCATTGCTCGGTCCCTGCTCCTGCCAACATAGCAGTTTGAAAGCACGTCAAAGTGCAAGTAGATAAATAGGTACCACTCCGGCGGGAAGGTAAACGGCGTTTCTGTGCACTGCTCTGCTTCGCCAGAAGCGGCTTAGTCCTGCTGGCCATATCACCCGGAAGCTGTACTCTGGCTCCCTCGGCCAGTAAAGAGAGATGAGCGCCGCAACCCCAGAGTCGGCCACGACTGGACCTAACGGTCAGGAGTCCCTTTACCTTTTTTAGCTGAATCCACCTTTTCCCTCCCGCAGCGCCCTGGGCACCGAGACGGGCCCCGAATGCTACGAGCTGCAGGTCTGCGTGAAGGACTACTGCTTTGCCCGCGAGGACCGGACGGTGGGCATCGCCATCTTGCAGCTGAAGGACCTATTGCAGAGGGGCAGCTGCGCCTGCTGGCTGCCCCTCGGCCGCCGCATCCACATGGACGACACGGGGCTGACAGTCCTGCGCATCCTCTCGCAGCGCAACAACGACGAGGTGGCAAAGGAGTTCGTGAAGCTGAAGTCGGATACGCGCTCGGCCGAGGAGGGCAGTGCCAGCTAAGCCCCACTGTGCCCTGCCCTCTCCCTGCCCTCCCAGTCCTGTGGTCCATCAGCCCCATGGCCTCCTAGCATCACCTCCCGACCCTCGTTTATGCAGCCATGTCGAAGCCATAAAAGATCCCCGCCTTCTCCTTCCTCCCTGAATTTGGGAGCCTCGCTCCCGCTGCCAAGGATCAAACACCCTCCGAACACACACACACATACATTGCCAAATCCGTTCAGTATTAGCCGCTATGGGGCAGAGGGAAAAGAGGGTAGCCTCCCCCCCCCCCAAGTCAGGACCCTTGGCCCCTCCAGTCCGGCATCGGAGAAAGGGGCGTTCTCTGCCCTGCCTGAAGATGCCCACGGTTGAATCTCCTGCAGGGAAACAGGGCTCTGGCGCTGAGACGCTACATTTCTGGAAACGGGGGCCAAAGATCCTGCTGCATGTTTCCCAAGACAGAACCGCCTCCTTCGCACTCATGGCATAGCTGTCAACCGTCCCGTATTTGGCGGGAAAGTCCCTTATCCCAGCGCCGTGTCCTCCCGCTGCTGTCCCTTATTGATGATGTCCCTTAAATTTCCCGGGTTTCAAAGGAAGCAGCTCCTCTCCCTCCCTCCCTGCCGGCCAGGGAGGAGGGAGGCTCCAACTGTGTTGCTTGGCTGCATTGCTCACCCAATACGGAGTCTAAGAATGACTGGGGGGTGGAGCTTGCATGCCTTGTGCCGATCAAATCGGCCGCGTTGCCTGGGGACTCGCCTTTGCTCAGCGCTTCCCAGCGGAGAGGTGACAGTGGTTTTCCTTGCTGCGCCCCTTTGCCGGGTTGCTGCGCTGTGGGAACCACCGCTTGAGACTTTGTTTGGCTGCTGGCTGGGCTTTCTGCCTTTGGCTCAGAGGGGCTCAGAAGTTGAACATACCTGTGCTGGGAAAATCCCTTATTTTGGCTGCTGATCCCTTATTTCCGAGGCGGCTGGTCCCTTATTTTCAAATCTGTAAGTTGACAGCTATGACATGGCCACCTCTGTCCCGATCACAGCTCTTTCCCCAAGGAGCCGTCCTTGCACCATTGGTCCACAGGGCTCCAGGCTGCCAGCTCTGGCCGGCAGCCGCCCTCTCCCAATGTTTTGGCAAGGGGTCTTTTCGGTCCCACGGCACCTCCAGGTTGGGTCAGAGGTGGTCGTGTTGGAATTGCTCGAGGCCAAGTGTTGGTCCATCTAGTTCAGTGCTGCCTGCACGAACCAGCAGCCTAGGGCTGGACACACACCCTAACCGGCAGCATTTGAAAGGAAGCAAGGTTTCACAACACGGGCCGAGCTCTTGGCGGTTTGCAGCACTGCCAAGAAGCAGGGCAAGCTGTTGGCGAAGAGAAGGGGTTTTGAAGTGAAACCTTTTTTAAAAAATGAAATAAAATTGCAGCTCGGTGGTGCTCAGTGGTGGCTACTGCCCATTGGTGGTAGGTTGGGAGGTCAACAGCAGATGGCGCCAGAGACACCCAAGACAGGCGGAACCAACTAATTCCAGTTCCCTAGGGCTGCCATATGTCTGGGATTCCAACGACAGACTGGAGAAACGTTGGAGGGGATGGAATAAGACGTCCCTATTTTCAAGGGAGAAACGTTGGAGGGGATGGAATAGGACGTCCCTATTTTCAGGGGAGAAACGTTGGAGGGGACGGAATAGGACGTCCCTATTTTCAGGGGAGAAACGTTGGAGGGGATGGAATAGGACGGCCCTATTTTCACAGGAGAAACGTTGGCGGGGATGGAATAGGACGTCCCTATTTTCAGGGGAGAAACGTTGGAGGGGATGGAATAGGACGTCCCTCATTTCACAGTAGAAATGTTGGAGGGCCCCTTTCCAAGCACTATAGCAGCCCAATTCTGAGCTCGGCTCCGGCCCTCCCAAGCAAGGCAGCCTACGCTTACCTGCTTCCGGCTAGCATCCTCACTGCACCCATTTCAGAGAACGGACCTGTCTAACTGAGGTCCATTCATTGCAGTGGGTCAGCCGCCATGGTTATGTTCTTTGCCATCAGCACTGAAGCTGAGACTCATCTTCTGGTCCAGAGTTGTGGGGCGGCAAACAGATGCCCTCTTGTCCTTTGTCCCCCCCGCTGCAGGCGGCAAAATGTCTTGGGCCGGCCACCTCAGAACCCTCTCCTCCTCCCCCAGGACCCGTTAGGAGAGAACAGCGTCCCAAAGCGGTTTCATTCCAGCTCCCCCGCTTTTCCGAAGATACCATTTTGCCAGGGACCAAAGTGTCGGAATTTGAGTTGAATGTTTACACACAAAACACCCCAAATCGTATACCTGCGCAGGTGTGCATTCCGCCGAACTTTTTTTAAAATAGTAATTTAAACATAAAGAAGACATCGACGGGGACATCCAAGCGGTTTAGATTACGGATTCCTCCCCACGGAACTCATCCGTGTTTCTTTCCCCCCAACCTGTCCCCCCTTTCCGAACCGAACCGATTCCCTTCTCAGTAATTTCTGTCCGGCATGTACTTGAATCTAAACTAAACAAACAGATGGTTTAATAATAATAAAAAGGACGGGGGAAAGGGGTGAAATAAATAAATACCATTCCCGGATGCTCGGAACCGAGTTAATAATTATCCTGTTGTGGACCACATGCACACGTCTTGAAATATGTCATTATCTGTTCTGTTCCTACTTACCTGAAGTGGATTGAGTTGAAACAAAAAAAACAAAAACCAACAATGCATGATAGTGAAGATGTTTTGCACTATTTTGAACTTTTGGGGCTCTATACAAATATTTTATTAACTGACATTAAAAAGAAAAGAAAAACGAACGCTTCTTTTCCTGCTCGTGTTTCTAACCTGTCCTCTCCGCGTCCGAGGAGTGCCTAGCAAGTGTGATTTTTCTTTCCAAAGGTGCTCAAGTTGTGGGGGTTATAAGAAGAAAAAACTGCTCCCTTTCCCTTATGGGGTACCCAAGAGCCTGTACAGAGTCCTTAAGTAGGTTCCCTATTGGTAGGAGAAAATAACAGAGGCCAAGCAGAGAATATTGAGATGCAAAGTAGCTAGTAAGCCTGATCTTTATTAAACTGTTGCATAAGTTCACCCCACGCAGGAGGGAGGAGGAACCAGAACAAGCCAATGCAATTCTGGGCTGCATCAATAGGAGTATAGCATCTAGATCAAGGGAAGTAATAGTGCCACTGTATTCTGCTCTGGTCAGACCTCACCTGGAGTACTGTGTCCAGTTCTGGGCACCACAGTTCAAGAAGGACACTGACAAACTGGAACGTGTCCAGAGGAGGGCAACCAAAATGGTCAAAGGCCTGGAAACGATGCCTTATGAGGAACGGCTAAGGGAGCTGGGCATGTTTAGCCTGGAGAAGAGGAGGTCGAGGGGTGATATGATAGCCATGTTCAAATATAGAAAAGGATGTCACATAGAGGAGGGAGAAAGGTTGTTTTCTGCTGCTCCAGAGAAGCGGACACGGAGCAATGGATCCAAACTACAAGAAAGAAGATTCCACCGAAACATTAGGAAGAACTTCCTGACAGTAAGAGCTGTTTGACAGTGGAATTTGCTGCCAAGGAGTGTGGTGGAGTCTCGTCTTTAAGCAGAGGCTTGACAACCATATGTCAGGAGTGCTCTGATGGTGTTTCCTGCTTGGCAGGGGGTTGGACTCGATGGCCCTTGTGGTCTCTTCCAACTCTATGATTCTATGATATGATTCAATGGTGCAAAAGCCCTTATATAGACTTTTGAAATTGCCCACCCTGTAGCCCAAGACCACCCCCAAAAACATCACAGAAGGAGGCGGTCCACAGCAGAAATCCTGCCTGCCAGGATACCTGATAATGGTCACTGATTGCTTTACCTAGGCAGCCTTGGCTGTTCTTTGGTGATGGTGAATACTTTAGTTTCCCCAAGACCCAGGTCACATGCCCTGGAGAACAAAACAGCCAATATCATAGAACCAAAGTGTTATAAGGAAAAAAACCTGCTCCTTTTCCCTTATGGGGTATCCAAGAGCCCATATAGAGTCCTTACATAGGTTCCCTATTGGTAGGAGAGAATAACAGAGGCCAAGCAGAGAATATTGAGAAGCAAAGCAGCTAGTAAGCTTGATCTTTATTAATCTGTTGCAACAGGGTCTCCTGCTCACTCCACGCAGGGCGGAGAGGAACCCCAAATATTGGTGTGCAAGCTCTTATATAGACATTTGGTGTATGTATATCAATATATATTTATATATATATATGTTGTTGTTGTTGAGTTGTTTAGTTGTCGTGACCCCCTGGACCAGAGCACGCCAGGCCCTCCTGTCTTCCACTGCCTCCCGCAGTTTGGTCAAACTCATGCTGGTAGCTTCCAGAACACTGTCCCACCATCTCGTCCTCCGTCGTCCCCTTCTCCTTGTGCCCTCCATCTTTCGCAACATCAGGGTCTTTTCCAGGGAGTCTTCTCTTCTCATGAGGCGGGCAAAGTCTTGGAGCCTCAGCTTCAGGATCTGTCCTTCCAGTGAGCACTCAGGGCTGATTTCCTTCAGAATGGAGAGGTTGGATCTTCTTGCAGTCCATGGGACTCTCAAGTGTCTCCTCCAGCATCATAATTCAAAAGCATCAATTCTTCAGTGATCAGCCTTCTTTATGGTCCAGCTCTCACTTCCATACATCACTACTGGAAAAACCAGAGCTTGAACTATACGGACCTTTGTTGGCAAGGTGATGTCTCTGCTTTTTAAGATGCTGTCTAGCTTTGCCATCGCCTTTCACCCAAGGAGCAAGCGTCTTTTAATTTCGTGGCTGCTGTCACCATCTGCAGTGATCATAGAGCCCAAGAAAGTAAAATCTCTCACTGCCTCCATTTCTTCCCCTTCTATTTGCCAGGAGGTGATGGGACCAGTGGCCATGATCTTCGTTTTTTTGATGTTGAGCTTCAGACCATATATATATTTCTTTTCTCATAACAAATATCCAGTAACATTGCTAAACATACACTTTCCAATTTCCCCCCTTCTCTGTTGACTTCCTTCAACTATCATTTCTGGTTTGTTACATCAGATGATACATTCTGCTGTTTGTATACTATTATATGTTATCACATTGTTATTAAATAGACATTTGAAATTGCCCACCCTGGAGCCCAAGACCACCCCAAAATTAATATAATGTGCAAATGTGGAGAGACATAAGAAATTAAAGAAGCAAGCAAGCAGAGAGAGAGAGAGAGAACAAGAGAAAGAAAGAAAATCTTTCAAAATCCACAATTGCAACAGCGACTGATGCAATGTTCCAAACTGAACCCAGAAACTCAGAGCTGCACGCGAGTCTATTATTCATAAGTCTATCGCCACGCCACGCCTTACGGAATGAAGGCGGAGCAACGCCGGCGTCTCCCTACCAACGCGCATGCGCCGGAGGCCGCCATTTCCTCTCCCGGCCTTCGCCCGTTCGGACTCACCCATTTGAAGCGGAGGTGAGGGGGGGGGAGAAAGGAAGAAAGGACCATTTGAGGCGAAAAAACTTTGTCGCTTCGCCCCTCTGAATTGAAGAAGAAGGAGAAGAAGAGAAATACGGAGGAAAAGGACCGCCTCCACCATTATTCCCCCCCCACAAGCTTCTCATTGTACTTGGTTCCGTCCGCCGCCTCATAGCCGAGCGGGCGTTCCGTCCGGCCAGTGCGCAGGCGCAGTGGTTTACCTGTCACCGCGCAGGCGCAGAAGGCTGCCTTGGAACGCGTGCGACTTAAAGGTGAGTGGGATAGACATCAAAGCGGGTGGGGAGCCGCCTGCATCCCTGTTGCCATGGAGACGGGATGGGAGGGGGCAGGGGAGCTACCCAGGGTTGGGGGGACAATGGGGGGGGGAGAATCTTGGGGTGGATTTGGGGTTGGTGGGTTGGGCCAGAGCTGATAATTTTATTTTGGCTCCTGCTGATTTGCATGTATTTGCATACATTTGCATATTCTGTCTGAGCTGCCGGCGACGTTCGTGGACCCCCTTGCTGATTTACATAGCTTTACATGCGTTTGTTAATTTGCATATTTGTTTACAGGTATTTGCATATCATTTATTTTGGTGCCTGCCAATGATTTTTTAAAATAATAATAATAATAATACCGTATATTTGTTGGTTTCATGAAATTTGTGCATCGCTCAATTGCAAAAAAGTAACCGCTCCAAAGGGTTGACCAAAGAAAGGCAGACAAAGCGGTGAAATTATCCATCAGGAAAATCAACAGCAATAATGAAAAAACTTTCAAAAAGTTAAAACAGCTACAGGCTGAGATCCCATTAAAACTTGCTTTTTAAACATCCCTGGAGGCTTGTTGAAAGAAGAATGTTTTTAAGCAGGTGCTGAAAAATTGCCTGCCAATGATTTGCGTTGATTTGTGCATTCTCTGGCATTGATTTGCATAGCTTTGCTCGTTAACAGCCTTGGCCGCTTCTGATTTGCACCTGTTTATTAAGCTTCCCAATTTTTTAACGAATTGAGGCCAAATTGCATCACATTTAACAGTTTTTCAAGAAAAAAGTTTATTTCCAACTATTTGTGTCCCAGTTTCCCCCTGTTACTGCTTGATGCTACAGTGATAGCATCATATACAGTTTATTTCTGGCATAGAGAGTGATTCTGAGCATGCATTTTCTATATTCTATATTCTGTTTCTCACTGGGCAAGAGCAAAAAGCTGCTTATTTGAAAGCAAATTACATCTTGCTCCCCACTCCTTTGGCCTTTAAAGGATTAACCCAGACCTCTGACCCACAAAATGTCCAAATCACATTTTGATCACATTTTGATGAGTTGGACTGTGCTGCACCTTACCAATACAGTAATTAATTTTTTTTTTGCATCAGTGTATACCTGGGAGTGTTTTCGCCAAAATGCTTTGGCCAGGTGTCGATTTGCGTGCTTGAGCAATAACATAAAAAATCTCCCATTTATGGGCGTCTTCCAAGACTTAAAAGCCAAACCATCTCCTGAGTCAACAATTATGTGTGTATCATAGAGTTGCCTGCAGGTGACTCTGAAATGGAATTTTACCAGCGACTCGGCTTGGCTTCCCCAGAAAATTTTGGATCTGGAACTTTTCTCCCCTCTGCAATGGGAGAGATCCAATCGTTTTGTTTACCCCACAGAAGCCAAACAAGCAAAAATTAAACCAACTGCAATTCATGTTAATTTGACACCTTCCAAAAATATATGGACCAAAGGAGTTGGACATTTGCTTGAACTCGCTGCAAATTCAGGGTGGATAAAAATCAATGGTTTAAAAAAATAATAATCAGATTTTAAAATTTAAATTGGATTTTTTAAATAAAATCCTTTTGGAGGAAAAATCTTTCTAAAGATTTTCTATTTAAGTTACATTATAGTCCAAAGGTTATTCATCAGGAAATAAGGATTTGTTTTAAGTTTTTCTGTGTGCTTAAACTCAGTCTAAGTTGTTTTTTTAAAAAAAAATTGTTTAGCCGCATCAGTTAACAAACATGGATACATATTCTATAATGTTATTGTTTAAGTTAAATAAATTGTTTAAATTGTTACTAAGGAAATGATTAGTTTTCTCCTTCCAATAAAGAACAGCAGAAAAGTTGTCCAAATATAAACAGTTAACTTATTAAACCTCACCATAATTTCATAATTACCTGTCTGTGTATTTCTAATAGTAGAACCAAATCGGTAATTTTTGATATAACTGTAAAAACTACTCTGAAAATTTATCAATCCAAATGAAACCTTCATCTGGTTTGTAAATATTAAGATGATACCAGCAAGAATGAGTCTTTCTGTAAAAAAAGGAAGAAGATTTAAATCAAGTCTTACTGACTGGTGATTTAAATCGTGATTTAATAGCGATTCGATTTAAATCTGCCCTGATTGCAATTTGCAAATTTTGGGCTTCGCTAAAAAGTTTGAACTCGCTAAAATGACTGAATGAATAAGAAACCACTCAGGCGACAAGGTTGAAAAAAGAATGGGATTGATTTAATAACTATCTAATAAAATACGGTTCCAACAACATCACTTGGCTATGCCCTAGACTAACTTCACAGATATAAGGGAACGTTGTTTTTCAATTATGGAATACAGGTAAGTTGAATGTAAAAGAAATTTGGAAACCGCAAAGAGATCGAGGGAAGTCAAATAGTATAGAAGGGACTCAAACCACTTTAGGAGAATAATCAGAACGTAACGAAAAAGAAAAGTGAATATGAAGGTAATGTCGTTCTAGGAATTTTGGGTATAAAACATTCAAATGATGGTTTGTAATCCTTCGATAATAAATTTTTGTTTCCCCCCCCCCAATGTTTAATTTTTACTTTTTTCACATTTCGTTCATGTATATATAGCTTTATTTTCTGTTCATGTGAATGCAACGAGTAATTTATTTTCTTGCCATGTAAATTTTAAAATGCAATAAAGTGATTTTAAAAGGGGGGGAAGTTTGGGCTTCTCCGAAACACGGACTTTCACACAAAAAACCACCCCTCTTTTTCTCTTCCTTTAGGTGTTTTTTGAAGTAGCTCCTGCCCGGACAACCATGGTGACGGAAAAGGAAATTGAACAGATCGGCCGGACGCTGGTGGACGCCGGTCAGCCCCTAAAAGCCCGTTTCCGGGCGCTATTCACCCTCCGAAACCTAGGGGGGGCTGCAGCCATTGAGTGGATCAGCCGAGGTTTTGGGGACGACTCTGCGCTCCTCAAACACGAACTGGCTTACTGCTTAGGGCAGATGCAAGACGAGAGAGCGATTCCAGTCCTCATTGAGGTTCTTCGAGACGCTAGCCAGGAGCCCATGGTCCGCCACGAAGCTGGTAAGAGGGGCTGTGTTGACAGATTGCAGGGGGGGCTGGTTTGGGGAACGCTTTTAACGTCTGGAGAATTATTATGGGACGCGGGCGGCGCTGTGGGTTAAACCACAGAGCCTCTTGGGCTTGCCGATCGG
Source organism: Podarcis liolepis (assembly GCF_965112155.1). Classification (NCBI taxonomy): domain Eukaryota; kingdom Metazoa; phylum Chordata; class Lepidosauria; order Squamata; family Lacertidae; genus Podarcis; species Podarcis liolepis. Next base: position 2,107,234 of record NC_139572.1, read on the forward strand.
AAGGTCGGCGGTTCGAATCCCCGCAATGACGGGGTGAGCTCCCGTTGCTCGGTCCCAGTTCGAAAGCACGTCAAAGTGCAAGTACAGTGGTACCTCGGGTTAAGTACTTAATTCGTTCCAGAGGTCCGTACTTAATCTGAAACTGTTCTTAACCTGAAACACCACTTTAGCTAATGGGGCCTCCTGCTGCCGCCACGCCGCAAGAGCCCGATTTCTGTTCTTATCCTGAAGCACAGTTCTTAACTATTTCTGGGTTAGCAGAGTCTGTAACCTGAAGCGTATGTAACCTGAAGCGTATGTAACCCGAGGTACCACTGTAGATAAATAAGTACCCCTCCGGCGGGAAGGTAAACGCCGTTTCCGTGCGCTGCTCTGGTTCGCCAGAAGCGGCTCAGTCCTGCTGGCCACGTGACCCGGAAGCTGTACGCCGGCTCCCTCGGCCAGTAAAGCAAAATGAGCGCCACAACCCCAGAGTCATCCGCGACTGGACCTAATGGTCAGGAGTCCCTTTACCTTTAGGTCTAAACCACAGAGCCTAGGACTTGCCAATCAGAAGGTCAGCGGTTTGAATCCCCGCAATGACGGGGTGAGCTCCTGTTGCTCGGTCCCTGCTCCTGCCCACCTAGCTGTGTGTCTCCGTGGGGTCTACAGCGGGAGAGAGGGATATAAACAAATAAAATTAATAACACACACACACACATACCCCGCTTCCACCTTCGTATCTCATTCTCTCCCTGCTTTTGACAGGCGAGGCCCTCGGTGCCATTGGGAACCCCAAAGTTCTAGACGTCCTCAAACAATACTCCGAAGACCCTGTCGTCGAGGTAAATCCAGGGGATCCTTTGCAACTCTTCCCTGAACCTGACCCGATCCGAAAAGTTAACACCCCTCCATCTGTTTTTTTTTAATATATACCGTATTTTTTGCGCTATAGGACTCACTTTTCCCCTCCTAAAAAGTAAGGGGAAATGTGTGTGCGTCTTATGGAGCGAATGCAGGCTGTGCAGCTATCCCAGAAGCCAGAACAGCAAGAGGGATTGCTGCTTTCACTGCGCAGCGATCCCTCTTGCTGTTCTGGCTTCTGAGATTCAGAATATTTTTTTTCTTGTTCTCCTCCTCCAAAAACTAGGTGCGTCTTGTGGTCTGGTGCGTCTTATAGAGCGAAAAATACGGTAATTTCAATATTTCAACTGTGGAGAGACCTGGTCTGAGTAGAGATATTGGATTCTTGTCTTGTTACACATGTCTGGATAGATTAATCAACCGAAATGGCCTTTCAAAATCTGAAGTACGGTATATGATTTTTATCAGTTTTTTTAACATACCATTTTCAACAGTAATTAAACATACTTTTACACCTTATTCAATATTTTTGACTTCCACCAGTCCTGTCTGAAAATTTTCCAATCTAATCTCTCAGTATGCATTTCTTATCTTCCCTATTACATTTAAAACTCATAACCAATATCTCTATCTTTATCTGCTTCGTAAACACTTCGTATATTTCTCCTTACAAAACTAGCGTAATTTGTTGATTACAGTTGCTCTTCAAATAATTCATATGCTTCTTCCAATCTTCTGTAAATTTCTGGTCCCGCAGGTTTCGAATCCTTTCTGTCGTTTTGTCCAATTCTGCATAGTCCATTAATTTCGTCTGCCGTTCTTCTTTCGTCAGAATTTCCTCTCGCTTCCATTTCTGGGCTAACGATACTCTTGCCGCTGCTGTTACGTATAAAAACAGTTTAACATCTTGCCTATTAATATCCTGGCCTATAATACCAAGTAAAAATGCTTCCCTTTTTTTTAAAGAATGTATTTCATGTTCTTCACGAAATATACGTTCTTGAAAAAGACCCCTCCATCCTTTTCAGGTGGCAGAGACGTGTCAGTTGGCTTTGAAGAGACTGGAATGGCTTCAGGAACACCCGGCAGAAGCGTCCTCCGGTCCCTACTCCTCCGTAGACCCGGCGCCTCCATCCGAGGAGGCGGATGTGGAAAGGTTGCGGCAGGCTTTGCTGGACGATTCGCGGCCGCTGTTCGAGCGATACCGGGCCATGTTTGCCCTGCGCAACGTCGGCGGGGAAGCGGCTGTCTTGGCCTTGGCGGATGGTAAGTCCTCGCTTCTCTTGGGCCAGAGATTTTGCCTGGTCAGCGGCTCTGGCCGGAATTTGGACCCGCTCACCTGCTTGCCTCGGACCCTCGTACCTACGGGACCGCCTCTCCCGGTATGCCCCACGGAGAGCCTCAAGGTCCATAAATAGCAACACCCTAGTGGTCCCGGGTCCTAAGGAAGTCAGATTAGCCTCAACCAGAGCCAGGGCCTTTTCAACACTGGCCCCGGCCTGGTGGAATGCTCTGTCTCATGAGACCAGGGCCCTGCGGGATCGGATTTCTTTCCGCAAGGCCTGTAAGACAGAGTTGTTCCGCCTGGCCTTTGGCTTGGGTCATTTTGGACTCACAGCTGTCCATGGAGGCGTAGGTTAATTCTGTGTCCAGGGCGGCTGTCTACCAGATCCATCTGGTACGCAGGATGAGACCCTCCCTGCCTGCAGACTGTCTGGCCAGAGTGGCGCATGCTCTGGTTATCTCCCGCTTAGACTACTGCAATGCGCTCTCCGTGGGGCTACCTTTGAAGGTGACCCAGAAACTGCAATTGATCCAGAATGCGTAAGCCAGACTGGTGACTGTGAGTGGCCGCCAGGACCACATAACACCGGTCCTGAGAGATCTGCATTGGCTCCCAGTACGTTTCCGAGCACAATTCAAAGTGTTGGTGCTGACCTTGAAAGCCCTAAACGGCCTTGGTCCAGTATATCTGAAGGAGCGTCTCCACCCCCATCGTTCTGCCCGGACACCTGGGTCCATCTCCTGAGGGCCTTCTGGCGGTTCCCTCACTGCGAGAAGCCACGTTACAGGGAACCAGGCAGAGGGCCTTCTCGGTGGTGGCGCCCGCCCTGTGGAACACCCTCCCGTCAGATGTCAAGGAAATAAGCAGCTATCTTCTCTTTAAAAGACATCTGAAGGCAGCCCTGTTCAGGGAAGTTTTTACTATTTAGTGCTGTATTGTTTTTAACACTTGATTGGAAGCCGCCCAGAGTGGCTGGGGATACTCAGCCAGGTGGGCGGGGTATAAATAATAAATTATTATTATTGGGAACACTACAAGCCTTGGCTCTTAAAAATAACACAAGGCGCTAGTCCTCAAGCCCCTTTCCTGAACTGCGATTCTCCTCTCCCCTCCACCCTCAAGGCCTCCGCTGCGGCAGCGCCCTCTTCCGCCACGAGGTCGCCTACGTCCTCGGACAGCTGCAACACGAGGCCAGCGTCCCGCAGCTGACGGCCTCGCTGGAGGACGGCGCCGAGAGCCCCATGGTGCGCCACGAGTGCGCTGAGGCCCTGGGCTCCATCGCCCGGGCCTCGTGCCTCTCCGCCTTGCAGGCCCACGCCCAGGACAAGGAGCGCGTCGTGCGGGAGAGCTGCGAGGTAGCGCTGGACATCTACGACTATGAGAACGGCGGCGATTTCCAGTACCCCGACGGACTGAGCAAGCTGAAGACATCGGACTGAAAAGGGCACTGAGAGCTGGCCGAGTCTCGGCCGCCGCGATCTCATCCCGGTTTGGATTCCCGCAGCGCCGGACGGGGAGACGCAAGACGTCTCGCCTCCGTTTCTAATTTGCGGCCTGTTTCTCTGCTTGGTGGTTGGTGGGTAACGGGTACCTACATCTCGATAGCGGGTTCTGTTCCGGATCTGGTGACTTTTCTGTTTCCCCTTTCTCATTTTTGCAAATATATGTTCACGCGTATTTATTTCGCTTTGAAAACTGACTGCCGACTCTTGTGGTAGCGTCAAATGAATGAATGAATATTTATTTGCGTCAGCCATCGGCCGTAGCAATACAATGGTACCTTGGGTTACATACGCTTCAGGTTACATACGCTTCAGGTTACAGACTCTGCTAACACACAAATAGTGCTTCAGGTTAACAACTTTGCTTCAGGATGAGAACAGAAATCGTGCTCCAGCGGCGCGGTGGCAGCAGAAGGCCCCATTAGCTAAAGTGGTGCTTCAGGTTAAGAACGGACCTCCGGAACAAATTAAGTACTTAACCCGAGGTACCACTGTAAAACAACACTACGATATACAAAGAATAGAAATAAAAAGTCAATTGTATAAAATATGTTTTTGGGTTTTGAATCCATGGTCAAGTAGTGGATCTTATTCCGATTGCCCCAGCTAAAAACATTGCCACCTTTGCCGTCACCTGCTCATCTGGATCTGGCCAGAGAAAGGACCCTGGGGCAGTGGCTGGGCGACCCGGGATGGACGATAAAAGAGGGGTGATAATCTCATTCCTCTTTTATAAAGAGGGCAAGCCAGAAGGGCGTGCGCCACCGATTCAGGACTGCCATCTCCACAGGGACGTTTTCCAGGTGGGATCTGTTGGAATCGTCCCTAAAGTCCAGCCGAGGGCAAGACGTTCAATCTTGCGAGAGTAAAAACGCGCTTATTTTACAATTGCTTGGTTATGCAGAGAGGGTGCCAGAGAGTCGAAAGGGGAAGGTGGAAAATAGCCACGCCATGGGCAAAATTTCCTTATTGTGGCCAAGTTGTTCTGACACTCGATATCATTTAGTTAAAAGTAAAAGGACCCCTGACCGTTAGGTCCAGTTGTGGCCGACTCTGGGGTTGCGGCGCTCATCTCGCTTTACTGGCCAAGGGAGATGGCGTACAGCTTCTGGGTCATGTGGCCAGCAGGACTAAGCCGCTTCTGGCGAACCAGAGCAGCGCACGGAAACGCCATTTACCTTCCCGCCGGAGTGGTACCTATTTATCTACCTGCACTTTGACGTGCTTTCAAACTGCTAGGTGGGCAGGAGCAGGGACTTAGCAATGGGAGCTCACCCCGCCGACCTTCTGATCGGCAAGTCCTAGGCTCTGTGGTTTAACCCACAGCGCCACCCGCGTCCCATATATATATATATATATATATATATATATATATATGCAGGTTTTGGTGTCTTCGGGTGTCTTCCCGTGTAAGAGTTGGGGTGTCTAGGCGACGTTTCGACGAGGTCTCACTCGTCATCTTCAGGCTGGTGCTTTCGGCTTCTTGTTACTGGAACAGAGCAGGATCTCAGTATTTGAGTTCCTATAAATACTGTTGAGGGGGTGTGGTGTATAGCCTCAAACGTTCTGGGCAGAGAGGAAGTTCCCAGGTTAGTGTGCCTTTTCTTCTTTTGTTCCTTAATTACTTGAGGGATATCTTGAGTGATTTCTTGAGTGATATTCTGAGTACCACTTAGGTGGGTCATTAGGTGTGGATTAGTTGCTAAAGCTTTCGTGTCTTGACCTCTTGAGCTTGTGAAGAGTTTTTCTGAGAAGATGGCTGTACTGCACTTAGTTGTGCTCTGGCTTGGCTTCGTGTATAGGGGCGAGCTGTGGTTTTGTGCCCTGTGCCAGCCAGATCTGTGTAGGGATTGCAGGGGGGTGCAGCATCCGGAGGTGCCACTATGGTTTGGCTACTGGATGGTGTCTGTAATTTATCTGTGGAGAGGGTCTGGGTTTGGGTCTGGTGTGGTTGATTGGTGATGGCGTTCTGTGTGCCTCTGGTTCTGGTGTCGGTTTTTGTGGGGAGGGCTAATTTCCAGATGTCTGGCAGGCGGGACGTGTCGTCACGCTTGTTCATGTTGTGAGGGTGTTTCTCTATCTCGATGGCTTCCATGATTATTCTCTTGTGGTGATGTTCCATGTTAAAGAGCAATTTGGAATCTGCAAAATTAATTTCGTGTCCTGTTTCTTTCATGTGTTGGAAAAGAGAGGAAGTTTTTTCTTCTTTTTTGACGGCATTCTTGTGTTCTGCGATACGTGCATTTATTCGTCTGTTTGTTTGTCCAATGTACGTGGCTGGGCAGACTTTGCAGGGTATTTCATAGACCCCTTGGTTTTCCAACTGGATTTTATCTTTGGGGTTTCTGAGGATATTGGCTATTTTTTGGTTGGTGCAAAAGGCTGTTTTGATATTGTGTTTATGGAGGATTTTGCTAATTTTATCTGTAGTGCCCTTGATATAAGGAAGGAGGGCCATGCCATTGTTTTCTTCTGTGTCTTGGTTTTTGGGGGGTGTTTCTTTTTGGATTAGCTTCGTAACCCTGTTTTGCTGGTATCCATTGGCGATTAACACATTTGAGAGATTCTGTAACTCAGTTGTCAAGTGGTCTTTGTCAGCCAGGCGTTTGGTTCTGGAGATGAGAGTCTTGGCTACGGAGTTTATTTGTGCAGGGTGGTGGTGTGATTGTGCATGTAAGTAGCGGTTGGTGTGTGTTTTTTTCCGGTAGATAGTGTGTCCTAGGGAGCCATCAGGTTTTTTGTAGATTAGGACGTCAAGGAAGGGAAGTTGGTTGTTGGCTTCTATTTCCATAGTGAATTGTATTTTGGGGTGTAGGCTGTTGAGATGTGTGAGGAAGCTATCTAGTTTTTCTTTCCCGTGTGGCCAAATTACAAAGGTGTCGTCAACATATCTGAGCCAAAGTTTGGGTTTGTGTTCTGACTTGCCTACACCCCAAAATACAATTCACTATGGAAATAGAAGCCAACAACCAACTTCCCTTCCTTGACGTCCTAATCTACAAAAAACCTGATGGCTCCCTAGGACACACTATCTACCGAAAAAAAACCCATACCAACCGCTACTTACATGCACAATCACACCACCACCCTGCACAAATAAACTCCGTAGCCAAGACTCTCATCTCCAGAACCAAACGCCTGGCTGACAAAGACCACTTGACAACTGAGTTACAGAATCTCTCAAATGTGTTAATCGCCAATGGATACCAGCAAAACAGGGTTACGAAGCTAATCCAAAAAGAAACACCCCCCAAAAACCAAGACACAGAAGAAAACAATGGCATGGCCCTCCTTCCTTATATCAAGGGCACTACAGATAAAATTAGCAAAATCCTCCATAAACACAATATCAAAACAGCCTTTTGCACCAACCAAAAAATAGCCAATATCCTCAGAAACCCCAAAGATAAAATCCAGTTGAAAAACCAAGGGGTCTATGAAATACCCTGCAAAGTCTGCCCAGCCACGTACATTGGACAAACAAACAGACGAATAAATGCACGTATCGCAGAACACAAGAATGCCGTCAAAAAAGAAGAAAAAACTTCCTCTCTTTTCCAACACATGAAAGAAACAGGACATGAAATTAATTTTGCAGATTCCAAATTGCTCTTTAACATGGAACATCACCACAAGAGAATAATCATGGAAGCCATCGAGATAGAGAAACACCCTCACAACATGAACAAGCGTGACGACACGTCCCGCCTGCCAGACATCTGGAAATTAGCCCTCCCCACAAAAACCGACACCAGAACCAGAGGCACACAGAACGCCATCACCAATCAACCACACCAGACCCAAACCCAGACCCTCTCCACAGATAAATTACAGACACCATCCAGTAGCCAAACCATAGTGGCACCTCCGGATGCTGCACCCCCCTGCAATCCCTACACAGATCTGGCTGGCACAGGGCACAAAACCACAGCTCGCCCCTATACACGAAGCCAAGCCAGAGCACAACTAAGTGCAGTACAGCCATCTTCTCAGAAAAACTCTTCACAAGCTCAAGAGGTCAAGACACGAAAGCTTTAGCAACTAATCCACACCTAATGACCCACCTAAGTGGTACTCAGAATATCACTCAAGAAATCACTCAAGATATCCCTCAAGTAATTAAGGAACAAAAGAAGAAAAGGCACACTAACCTGGGAACTTCCTCTCTGCCCAGAACGTTTGAGGCTATACACCACACCCCCTCAACAGTATTTATAGGAACTCAAATACTGAGATCCTGCTCTGTTCCAGTAACAAGAAGCCGAAAGCACCAGCCTGAAGATGACGAGTGAGACCTCGTCGAAACGTCGCCTAGACACCCCAACTCTTACACGGGAAGACACCCGAAGACACCAAAACCTGCATTCCTGTACCCGTGAAAATCTACGAAAGCATATATATATATATATATATATATATATATATATATATAACCTGCATATATATATATATATATATATATATATATATATATATATATCAGTCCACAACCAAAGAGTAGGGGGACACCCAACACCCAAGACCCCTCCCCCACCAACAGATGCCAAGCTGGAAAGAGGATTATGAATCGGTTTCGTACACACAAAGTAATAAGAGGATTGTGGAAGGCTGATTCGGAAAGGGATTTCGGGGGAAAGGGAATATTGCGGGCTTGCTTCTGCGTGAAAGCAACCTCCTTTAGCCAAAAACCATCGCGGATTAGGTTTACCGGGGCTTAAACGTTTAAAAGCAGATCAGGCTTGGCAGAACCCGTTTTCAATGTCAAGGCTTTCAGGAGCCGCTCCCCAGAGGCCGATTCCAAAGCGCGGTGTCAAAAAGGATCACTGCCTTGTCATGGTGAAGGGGCTTGAATAACTCAGAGAAGCTATGAGCTATGCCAGGGGTAGGCAAGTTAAGGCCTGGGTGCAGGATCCGGCCCAATCACCTTCTCAATCCGGCCCGCGGACGGTCCGGGAATCAGCGTGTTTTTACATGAGTAGAATGTGTGCTTTTATTTAAAATGCATCTCTGGATTTTTTGTGGGGCATATGAATTCGTTCATTCCCACCACCACCCCTTCAAAATATAGTCCGGCCCCCCACAAGGTCTGAGGGACAGTGGACCGGCCCCCTGCTGAAAAAGTTCCCTTGTTAGACCAGCCTTTTACTCCAAAACAATGAGGACTGCAATCTTGTTTGCCGTGTTTATTTCATTCATCCCCTGTGGTCTGAGGAAGAAAGTGAATCCTTTGCTTCTAGGTAAAGGTAAAGGGACCCCTGACCTTTAGGTCCAGTCGTGGCCGACTCTGGGGTTGTGGCGCTCATCTCGCTTTACTGGCTGAGGGAGCCGGCGTACAGCTTCCAGGTCATGTGGCCAGCAGGAAGAAGCCGCTTCTGGCGAACCAGAGCAGCGCACAGAAATGCCATTTACCTTCCTGCCGGAGCGGTACCTGTTTATCTACTTGCACTTTGACGTGCTTTCGAACTGCTAGGTTGGCAGGAGCAGGGACCGAGCAACGGGAGCTCACCCCGTTGCAGGGATTCAAACCATCGACCTTCTGATCGGCAAGTCCTAGGCTCTGTGGTTTAACCCACAGCTCCACCCGTGTCCCTTGCTTCTGTGTACTGCAGCGCGAATTAACGGGCAGCTGAGACTCAAAATAGTGGATTCTCTGCCTGCCTGCCTGCCTTCATCCCAACCCTCCCCTCTCAAAATCCCCAGCTACGATCTGCTTAGCTGATTTTAAGAGATCAGCTCATGGGGAGGGGGAGGGAGCCCAGAATAGTAGATTTGTCTTCTGCAGATTTTTTTTTGGGGGGGGAGGAAAGGGGGGAGATGTCTGGAAGAGGGGAAGCTTTGAGCAAGGATATCTGTATTTAAAATAAAATTTTAAAAGCTGGCTGGGTGGTTGCGCGGAGCCTTTGCTCTCCAGCTGTTGGCAAACAGCATCTTTCACCCCTAAAAAGTCGACAGATCAGCAGGAACGCTTTGCGGAGTCTTTCGAGTCGTGCCAATCGATGATTTTGCATCGCACACCAGCTGTTCCCTGTCGCCAGGTAAGTCGCTTCCTGCAAATCCCAGAAAACAAAAGCTAGGTTTAGAAATTTAGCCTTAGCCGCAAACTGAGGTAGCTTGATTTGCAGCCTGCCCAAAAAGGACATTGAGCTTGGTGCAACGGGTGGCACCGGCGTTGTACACTCACCGTATTTTTTTTTGCTCTTTAAGACTCACTTTTCCCCTCCTAAAAAGTAAGAGGAAATGTGTCTGCGTCTTATGGAGCGAATGCAGGCTGCACAGCTATCCCAGAAGCCAGAACAGCAAGAGGGATTGCTGCTTTGGCTGCACAGCGATCCCTCTTGCTGTTCTGGCTTCTGAGATTCAGAATGTTTTGTTTCTTGTTTTCCTCCTCCAAAAACTAGGTGTGTCTTGTGGTCTGGTGCGTCTTATAGAGCGGAAAATACGGTGAGTGTACCAAACTCAATGTCCTTTTTGGGCAGGTTATTGTCTTGCCCCTGTCTATTTCTTCCCCAGAACATCCATCAAGCGAAACCTAAGTGACGATCGCTGATTGGGGAAGGAAGGGGAACGAGGCGCCGGGGACCCGGGTGCGAATCCTTGCTTGATGCAGTCCGGAGAGGAGGAGGAGGAGGGGGGTGACCTCTTCAGAGATTACAAACCTCCCTCGCTGGATTCAATCCGCCTGCCCCGCTATGCCTTGTATCTTCTGATGGCTGTGATCATCGTGGTCGTGGTCGCTTACGCAATTGTGGGTCACCTCATCAACGACCTCGCACATGACTTTGCGGGTGAGTGGCAGATCTCCTAGAAGCTCCCCCTTTCCCCCCCAAGTTGCTGGTCCTCAGGACCAGTTTGAGTGCCGTATTTTCCGCTCCATAAGACGCACTTTTTTCCCTCCTAAAAAGTAAGGGGAAATGTCTGTTCGTCTTAATAATGATAAATAGCAGAATGCAGGCACCCTATATATAGAAAGGAGCAAACCAGGGATATTTTAGGGAGCAGGCTAGCAGGCGGGGCCCATGACTTATATCCTAGAAGCCTAAAAAGATAAAGGGACCCCTGACCATTAGGTCCAGTCATGGCCGACTCTGGGGTTGCGGCGCTCATCTCGCTTTACTGGCCGAGGGAGCCGGCGTACAGCTTCCGGGTCATGTGGCCAGCAGGACTAAGCCGCTTCTGGCGAACCAGAGCAGCGCACGGAAACGCCGTTTACCTTCCCGCCAGAGTGGTACCTATTTAGTATCTACTTGCACTGGTGTGCTTTCGAACTGCTAGGTGGGCAGGAGCAGGGACCGAGCAACGGGAACTCACCCTGTCATTGCGGGGATTCGAACCACCGACCTTCTGATCGGCAAGTCCTAGGCTCTGTGGTTTAACCCACAGCGCCACCCGCGTCCCATTCCTAGGAGCCTACACAACACAAAACACTGTTGCTGTATGTAAGTTTTATTTGATTTGTTTTTTTTATCTTGTATTTTGGAAATGTACATCCAGGTTGTTTTTTCCTTTAAATTTTTGGGGGGCCCCAAGAGAGTGAGGCCCTAAGCTAGAGCTTGTTTTGCTTATCTGTAAACCCTGGCGTGCTCTGGTCCATGGGGTCACGAAGAGTCGGACACAACAAACGACTAAACAACAACAACAAAATCCGGCACTGCGACATACCCAGCTTTCTTCTGTCCACACCTGCTGGTTTTAATTTTCTCTTTTTCCCCCCACGGTTAGATTGGGCCTTTGGCCCCAAACTGGAAGAGAGGAAGAGGCTGGAAGAGGCCTCGGACGGATGTGAGATTGCAGCCTTTCCCGACCATCGCCTGGCTTGGCAAAAGGGTGCCCCTTTCCCAGGGGTGGAGTGTGTGGCGGGCCGCATCCTGCACCCCCTACCTGGGATGGAGACGGGCTGTGCATCGCCTTCAGCAACTGGCTGAGTCGTGCTTGGATCAGCTGGAGAGATGATTCCCCCAGACATACTGAATATATATATATATCACCCCTGGATATGAATGTCCAGACTCCCTGTGACGTCTATTTCTTTCCTTTCCTTTCCCCCCCGTTTTGTGCCTGATTTTATCACGAAGAAACTGCCACCTCCAGCGACCTTCGTACCCAGGAAAGCTAACCCAGGATACATGTTGGCCCTCTCGAAAAATCTCACTGCTCAGAGATGGAGGTGTTTGTAACATTAAAAACGGGCATGGCATACGAGTCCTGCCAGTCGTCTTGCAGTCCATGGGACTCTCAAGAGTCTCCTCCAGCACCAGAATTCAAAAGCATCCATTCTTCGGCGATCAGCCTTCTTTATGGTCCAGCTCTCACTTCCATACATCACTACTGGGAAAACCAGAGCTTTACTATACGGACCTTTGTCAGCAAGGTGATGTCTCTGCTTTTTAAGATGCTGTCTAGGTTTGTCATTGCTCGATACATGAATAGTATACCTTATTTATCTAAGAACACAGGCGGTTTTTATTGAGTATGCTTTGCGTGACCATAGGTTTGTTTGTTGCTGTGTTGCTACTGTCAAAATCTGGGGCAGCCGGCCTCCCTCGGAACGAGGTTTCCCACAACACCACACATGACAGGCCCTTTAATGTTTAATCCGGACCCACAAAGTACCAGCTGCCTTCGTGCCGCCGCCACAAATCTGGAGCCATCCTTCCCACTAAGTAAGGAGATGGACTTGGATTCCTGAAGAGCAAACCCAACCTAATTGGTGCTTTCCCAAATGGTACGTGAGCAGAAAATCTGACCCGCTCCCAGGTTTTGAGATGCAATTGTCCGGCGGAGCGATGCGTACAAAAATCCCATCTGCTGCGGTAAAGTTCGGAAAGGCCTGCGTTGGTGGAAACAGCATGCAAAATGTGCAAGGGCATGTTTTTTCATGTGTGGTGGACTTGCAAAGGGGTAAAAGAGTATTGGGAAATGATCCATAACAAATTGGGGGGGGGGGGATGTTTAAAAGCACTTCCCTCCCCAAAAAAACCCAGAGTCCTTTCTCAAAACAAAACAAAACACTGTATTTTTCGCTCTGTAAGACGCACCAGACCACAAGACGCACCTAGTTTTTGGAGGAAGAAAACAAGAAAAAAAATATTCTGAATCTCAGAAGCCAGAAGAGCAAGAGGGATCGCTGCGCAGCGAAAGCAGCAATCTCTCTTGCTGTTCTGGCTTCTGGGATAGCTGCGCAGCCTGCATTCTCTCCATAAGACGCACACACATTTCCCCTTACTTTTTAGCAGGGAAAAAGTGAGTCTTATAGAGCAAAAAATACGGTAAGTACTTAACCCGAGGCACCACTGTAATTACAAACCACTGTTGAAATATAGAGAGCTGGACTTAACGACTGGAAAAAGGAGAACCTGAGAGGAGAATTGAATCTCAATGTTCCTCACCCAGCCACTCCCTTCCTGCCAGACTGGCACCGATTTTCCTGCGGCTGGCAGGGCGTCCACAGATCATGTGATGGTCAGAGTCCAAATGCCAGGAACAGATTGCCGTTTGCAGGTAAGAACAGTTGGGCATGTGCCAGGCCATTTAGGCTCCTCAAGGGACACGGGTGGCGCTCTGGGTTAAACCACAGAGCCTAGGACTTGCCGATCAGAAGGTCGGTGGTTTGAATCCCCGCAATGATGGGGTGAGCTCCCGTTGCTCGGTCCCTGCTCCTGCCAACCTAGCAGTTCGAAAGCATGTCAAAAGTGCAAGTAGATAAATAGGTACCGCTCTGGCGGGAAGGTAAACAGCGTTTCCGTGCGCTGCTCTGGTTCGCCAGAAGCGGCTTAGTCCTGCTGGCCACATGACTCGGAAGCTGTACGCCGGCTCCCTCGGCCAATAAAGTGAGATGAGCGCTGCAACCCCAGAGTCTGCCACGACTGGACCTAATGGTCAGGGGTCCCTTTACCTTTTTATTTTCATAGGAGAAACATTGGAGGGGTTGGAATAGGACGTCCCTATTTTCAGGGGAGAAACGTTGGAGGGGATGGAATAGGACGTCCCTCTTTTCATGGGAGAAACGTTGGAGGGGATGGAATAGGACGTCCCTCTTTTCACGGGAGAAACGTTGGAGGGGATGGAATAGGACGTCCGTATTTTCATCGGGGAAATGTTGGAGGGGGTGGAATAGGACGTCCCTCTTTTCACGGGAGAAACATTGGAGGGGATGGAATAGGACGTCCCTCTTTTCACGGGAGAAACGTTGGAGGGGATGGAATAGGGCGTCCCTATTTTCACGGCAGAAACGTGGAGGGGATGAGTGCCACAAAAGCAGCCGGGATCTGTTTCGTGTCCACCTGCATGTGAAAGCAGAGTGGCTTGTTCCTTGCCCTGGCCGAACCCTTGTTCCACGGGCATCTCACGTGAAGGCAGAGCTGCCTGACGGAACTGCCATTATCAAATGCCCTTTGATTCAGAGTCCAGAGTTAAGCCTGCAAGGAAAGTAGATATCTCCTGTCTCACACACATGAATACAGAAACCAGGAAGGACAGACCTGCCTCACCGAACAGCACATATCGAAGCAACGCGATGGAGGCATTCTCATGCCTGCCTCTGCTCCTGGGAATTTTCTTCGCCCCCTGTGCCCACGGCCAAGGTAGGAGTGTGCCAAGGGCTCCCCGGGAAGGAATTAGGTTCGGATACAGGTGGCAGAACTTGTTCAGAATCTTGCCAAGCAGAGCTGCACCTCCTAATTCGTAGAGGCAGCGTGGCCTAGTGGTTAGAGCATTGGGTGTGACCGTGCGGGCCAGTCGGGAGGATGAAATGAGAGGAGCGGGTGTATAGGCGAGTCCTCCAATACTAGAGGCTTAGGGCGTTGTCAGGGGGCGGGTGTCGGGGTGAAGGCCTTCTCTGTGGTGGCCCCTAAGCCGTAGAACTCCCTGCGCACAGAGGGGCACCTTCATTTTACGGCTCCTGGCAAATGTTGGACGCGCCATATGAACCTACCCGGATCCTGAGATCATCTTGAGGCCCACGTTCGTGTCCCCCCTCCTCGAGAGGTGCGGAGGGTGGCAACACGAGAGCGGGGCCTTCTCTGCAGTGGCTCCGTTTGTGGGAATGCTCTCCCCAGGGAAGTTCGCCTTCATTAGGTGGCAGGCAAAAACGTTCCTTTTTAACCAGGCCTTTGGTTGTTCCGAAGGACATCCTATACCCTTTTTGAAAGTATTTTGTGTGTGTGTCCGGGGGAGCTATTGACTTCTTGATTTAATTTTTATTAGGTACCGTATTTTTCGCTCTATAAGATGCACCAGACCACAAGACGCACCTAGTTTTTGGAGGAGGAAAACAAGAAAAAGATATTCTGAATCTCAGAAGCCAGAACAGCAAGAGGGATCGCTGCGCAGCGAAAGCAGCAATCCCTCTTGCTGTTCTGGCTTCTGGGATAGCTGCGCAGCCTGCATTCGCTCCATAAGACGCACACACACATTTCCCCTTACTTTTTAGGAGGGAAAAAGTGAGTCTTATAGAGCAAAAAAGATGGTATTTTGTGGTTTTATATCTTGAGTTGATTCTGTGAACCGCCCTGACACACACACACCAGGTATAGGGCGGTATATAAATCCACTAAATAATAAATAATAATAATAACCAGTGGCTTTTTTTCCTAAAAAAATTTTAATGTTTAGGGGGTACTCTCATTTTGACTCGAGAAAATCACCATTTAATAGTTCAGGTTGGGGGAAATAAATACATTAAATGGGCAAAAGTATAAAGATTCAACAACATGTTTAGGGGTACCCCCGTGTACCCCCAGAAAAAAAGCACTGATAATAATAATTATGCGCCCTGGCACATGAGACTTGAGGCGTCAATAGATAGAAGCCTCCTTATTTTTGGACTCCTCTTTGAAACACAGACCGGTAGCGATGGGGGGATGATGTAGCAACGCCCGGAGTTTTTCCGCTTGACCCAAAAGGACCTACCCTTAATCCGTTTAGGCGCCGTGACGGGTACCACAAACGGCTCCAGCGGTCTGCAGCCCTGGCTGGTGGGCCTTGCCGCCGTCCTCGGTTTCCTAGGCGTGGTATTCGTGGCCTCCCTCATCAATCGCTTCTTCTTCTCCAAGGAAAAGTAGGTCTCTCGCTTTTTGAAAGCTTCCTTCTTTATCCGCGAGCTGTTTCTCTCTCCCCAAGCCACAACTATTTATTCCTCCTCCTCCTCTTATTCCTTCTTCCTCTTCTTCCTTCTTCTTCTTCCTCCTCTTCTTCTTATTATTATTCCTCTTCTTCCTCCTCCTCCTCTTCCTCTTCTTCTCTTTCTTCCTCCTTCTTCTTATTATTCCTCTTCCTTCTCCTCCTCTTCTTCTTCTTTCTTCTTCTTCTTCTTCTCCTCTTTCTTCCTCCTCCTCTTCTTCTTCTTCCTCTACTTCCTCTTCTTATTCTTCCTCCTATTCTTCCTCCTCCTCCTCCTCTTCTTCCTCTTCTTCTTCTTCCTCTTCTTCTTCTTCCTCCTCTTCTTCTTCTTCGGCGATCCCTCGTAGCCGAGTAAGATTGTCTTCCCCAAACACGGTTTTAACAATGAGTCCGTAAGTGACTGTGGAGGCCAATTCTGGATCCCCATGTCCTTCCACAGTGGGGACATTGGTTTCCAGGCTGGAGTTGATCCCGGTGTGGATTTGCCAAACGTGCCTTCCTCTTAGCACATTTCTCCCTTGCGTCCTGAGTTCGAGTGTCTTCAAAGCCCACGACACCTTTGGTCAAGGCTGTTCTCCAACTGGAGCGCTCGCAGGCCAGTGTTTCCCAGTTGTCGGTGTTTATACTACATTTTTTTAGATTTGCCTTGAGAGAGTCTTTAAACCTCTTTTGTTGACCACCAGCATTACGCTTTCCATTTTTAAGTTTGGAATAGAGGAGTCGCTTTGGAAGACGATAGTCAGGCATCCGCAAAACACAACCAGTCCAACCATATGTCAGGAGTGCTCTGATGGTGTTTTCTGCTTGGCAGGGGGTTGGACTCGATGGCCCTTGTGGTCTCTTCCAACTCTATGATTCTATGATTCTATGATTCTATGAAGTTGATGTTGAAGAATCATCGCTTCAACACACAAGCGGCGGCCTCACGATTTCGCCTGGAGGTCTTGCGAGGGTGTTGAGGACATAGCAGGAATCCTGCTGGATCAGGCCCGTCAAGTCTGGGTGGTGGTTAGAATCACAGAATTGCAGAATTGGAATGGGACCCCAAGAAGCCGTCTAGTCCAACCCCTTCTGCTCCCCTTTCTCCAGTGACGACCTTGCTCTCTTTGCAGGGATGGCGAAGGGAAGTCGATGAGCACCGAACTTCGGTAAATATTGTGGCTTTTGTGATGGTGTGCGTTTGTGTGTGTCTATTTCGTTCCGTTTTAATTCTTTTGGCCGCAGATGCGATGGGCGTTCTGATTCGCCTGATACAGCAATTTTCTGATCTTCTGCTGCAAGTTTGTTTCTTTAAAACAAAAAAACCACTTTTATTTAAAGCATTATTCTTCTTTGGCGATCACTCGTAGCCGAGTAAGATTGTCTTCCATAAACATTTAAAGCATTAAAACAGCAAAATGACAGATTCTTAAAAAAACAAGGTACAATAAAGAAAGGCGTTTTTGCTATTTATACCTCATCCATCCGACTCAGTTTCCCCAGCACTCTGGGAGGCTTCCAACATATATAAAAACAGTGCTTTTTTCTTTAAAAAAATGTTTAGGGGTAGATACTCTCATTTTGGGATGCGGGTGGCACTGTGGGTTAAACCACAGGACCTAGGACTTGCCGATCAGAAGGTTGGCGGTTCGAATCCCCACGATGACGGGGTGAGCTCCCGTTGCTCAGTCCCTGCTCCTGCCCACCTAGCAGTTCAAAAGCACAAAGTGCAAGTAGATCAATAGGTACCGCTCTGGTGGGAAGGTAAACTGCCAACCTTCTGATCGGCAAGTCCTAGGCCCTGTGGTTTAACCCACAGCGCCACCCGCTGAGACTACTTCAGGTAGTGATAAAGCAGGATATCAAATCCAAACTCCTCCTCCTCTTCTTCTTCTTCCAGCCCAGGCAACATTTATGACAACATCGCCATGGATCCTGAAGAGGGGAGCTCTCACGGAAAGGAGCTAGATAGCGACAAAGTGACCAGCATGTAAAGTCCGGCTTGGGGGGGGTGAAGGACGAGGACAGCAGCCGGGAGCCGATGTGACTGGCCGCATGGTGCCAAATCTCCCCGTTCGGCCCAGCTCCAACAACCGACAACCTCTCCGAGTCTTGACCACCTTTGCCTCTAGGGATAAGGAGATTTCAGTTCATTCATCCCCCCAAATGCAGCCACAGAAATCTGGACATGATTATATCCAAGATTGTGCCAAGGGTCTGTTCCGGCGAGAGTGGGGGGTGTCCCAGGGAGATGCTCTGACAATACCAGGCAAGAAGGTGCAAAAGGAAGCGGAAACTGCTGGGATGAGGGCCGATTCGAATGCAGAACAGCCCTTTGAAACGACTCCAAGGAAAACCTTCAGAAGCGTCCCTAGAAGCAGTTCTTCTGCGCTGTCTCCCAAACCCTGATCTTTAAAAAGAAGCATTTCCCTGTTTTGTGTGAGAGATGTGGGAATGCCCTTGGTTCTCAAACTTCATCCATCCCGGAAGTCCGTTCCAAAACCAAACTCAAGGCGCACTGCTTTCCCATAGAAGGGAATGCAAAACGGATTAATCCATTCCAGGCTTTTAAAAACAGCAATTTGACATGGATTTTGCTATCTGACGAGACCGCCGATCCATAAAACGAAAGCGATAAACAATGTGCTGCAGTCGTGCCATTGATCCATCAGTAGCTGAACCGGGTTCCATACAGTTGCGAAAACAAAACGAAAGAGAGCCGCGAAAACAAAAATGCAAAATTACCGTATTTTTGGCTCTATAAGACTCACTTTTTCCCTCCTAAAAAGTAAGGGGAAATGTGTGTGCGTCTTATGGAGCGAATGCAGGCTGCGCAGCTATCCCAGAAGCCAGAACAGCAAGAGGGATTGCTGCTTTCACTGCGCAGCGATCCCTCTTGCTGTTCTGGCTTCTGGGATTCAGAATGTTTTCTTGTTTTCCTCCTCCAAAAACTAGGTGCGTCTTGTGGTCTGGTGCGTCTTATAGAGCGAAAAATACGGTAAATAGCAAAAACAGACAGACCTCAACGTAAGGCTCAAAACAGAAGCGTGGCACTCAAAACGGAGCACGTTCGGCTTCCGAAAAAAGTTCGCAAACCGGAACACTTCCTTCCGGGTTTGCAGCATTCAGGTTCCAAGTAGTTTGAGGACCAAGACGTTTGAGAACCAAGGGACCGCTGTACTCAGAAGAGGGATTCCTCTAGTTATCCTTGGGGAAGCCTCTATTTAGGAGAGAGATCGCTTCACGTGAGCAGGGAATGATTCTTCTTATAACCAGAGACATCCCTCTAGATATTATTTGAGGCATGCGTCTTTTTAGAAAAGGGATTCCTTTCTGATAACGGGGATTGCCTCTTCTAAGAGCAGGAATTGGGGGCAGAATCTGTATCCAGGCAGAACGTTGTTCCGCTTCCACTCCCCTGGCCTGCGGTCAGCGATTACGGCCGCCGCAGTCCGCAACGGGAAGACCACATCCCTGATTTGCAGGAATCTTTCATCGCAACCCTATTCCCTTCCCGCTAACATTTTCCAACAGAAAACACTGCTCTCGCAAGCAAAAGCTGTTTTTGGGGGGTGATCCAATTCCCCTTTCCTGCCTCGGCCAATTCAAGAGGAGTCGTGATTTTGGGTGGAGGGTGGCTTTTAAAAATCCATTAATCTGTGAAATGGACCGGCCTCTTTTGCAAGGATGAACACTGTGCTTTTCAATTAAAAAACCCAGGCTAATTAGATGCTGTTTGTTTCCTGCCTTGGGGCACAGAAGAGGGGAAGGAAGAAAAATATAAAGCAAGGGTTTTAGGCGGAAGCGGCACATGTGATTTCTACTTCAAGAGATGTGGACACCATGAGGACCAGAAACGTAGAATCTATGCATGCTTTCATATTGTGGAGCTGTGGGGAGGGGGGCAGAGGAGTTCTCTATCCGAGCGTTGTTGGTGCATTTGAAATGGAGGGGATTGTCCCCTAATAATAATAATAATAATAATAATAATAATAATAATAATAATTTATTATTTATATCCCGCCCATCTGGCTGGGTTTCCCCAGCCACTCTGGACGGCTTCCAACAAAACACTAAAATACAATAACCTATTAAACATTAAAAGCTTCCCTAAACAGGGCCGCCTTCAGATGTCTTCTAAAAGTTTGGTAGTTATTTTTCTCTTTGACATCAGACGGGAGGGCGTTCCACAGGGTGGGCGCCACCACCGAGAAGGCCCTCTGCCCGGTTCCCTGCCTCACTTCTCGCAGGGAGGGAACCACCAGAAGGCCCTCGGGATATGGACCCCAGTGTCCGGGCTGAATGATGGAGGTGGAGACGCTCCTTCAGGGATACTGGACTGAGGCCGTTTAGGGCTTTCAGGGTCAGCACCAACACTTTGCATTGTGCTCAGAAACGTCCCAGGAGCCAATGTAGGTCTTTCAGGACTGGTGTTATGTGGTCCCGGCAGCCGCTCCCAGTCCCCAGTCTGGCTGCTGCATTCTGGATTAGTTGTAGTTTCCGGGTCACCTTCAAAGGCAGCCCCACGTAGAGCGCATTGCAGTAGTCCAAGCGGGAGATAACCAGAGCATGCACCACTCTGGAGAGACAGTCTGCGGGCAGGGAGGGTCTCATCCTGTGCACCAGATTTAGCTGATAAAGGGCATTCCTGTCTCCCAGTTGTGTCCTTAAATAGTACAGTCCGGCAGGATTGCATCAGGTGACTTGTTGCATGTGGTAATGGGCTGTGATACCATCAATTAGGGCCCAGGCATGGCTAAACCTGGCCCTTTGGCATCTTAAGATATAGGATCAGCTGTCTACAACAACCTGCTTCAGAATCCGGTGCCCTAAAAACGAACACAAAGGGTTCCCTGTTTCCCTCGTGTCTGAAGTGGTGTGGGAGTGGGAGGGGCAGATCACGCTGAAACAGAACGGGAAGCGTCCCAGATTTGGAACAGCAGGTTCAAAGAATCGTAGAACTGTAGAGTTCGAAGGGAACCCCAGGACTCATCCAGTCCAACCCCCTTGCAATGCAGGAATCTCAGCTAAAGCATCCGAGACAATTTGCCATCCAACCTCTGCTTAACGCGGGTGGCGCTGTGGGTTAAACCACAGAGCCTTGGACTTGCCGATCAGAAGGTCAGCGGTTCAAATCCCTGCAATGACGGGGTGAGCTCCCGTTGCTCGGTCCCTGCTCCTGCCAACCTAGCAGTTTGAAAGCACCTCAAAGTGCAAGTAGATAAATAGGTAGCGCTCCGGCGGGAAGGTAAACGGCGTTTCTGTGTGCTGCTCTGGTTCGCCAGAAGCGGCTGAGTCATGCTGGCCACATGACCCGGAAGCTGTACGCTGGCTCCCTCGGCCAGTAAAGCGAGATGAGCACCGCAACCCCAGAGTCGGTCACGACTGGACCTAATGGTCCCTTTACCTTTAGCTTTGAAAAATTTCAGTTCCCAGGGTTCTCTGGGGGAAGTAACGCGCTTCAAAGGTGTGTTCAATATCCTTTAGAACAAGGCTTCCCAAACTTTGGTCTCCGCTTGTTTTGGGACTACAACTCCCATCATCCCTAGCTTGCATGACCCAGGGGTGAGGAAAGATGGGAATTGTAGTTCCAAAAAAACCACGCTGGAGACCCACGTTTGGGAAACCCTCCTTTAGAAAGCAGAAATTACAAGGGCATTCATTCCAATGGGTCTACTCTGGAGTAGGATTCCGCTGAAGCCGAGGGAGCGGGGCCGACGCCTGCTGACACAAGCGCCAGGAATCTGCCACCGTGGCCGTTTCGCTTCTCTTAACGCTACTAGGAAGCAGCATCGCCCGGGGCGGCAACGGGGCGGGGAGTGCGGCGCTCGGCTCCTCCTGCGCTCGGGCGGGTTTTCCTCCGCCCCCGGAGCCTGCCCATTGGCTCCGGCGGCGGCTTGGCCTCGGATCCGCGATGGAGAAAGAGGAGGAGGCGCGGAGATCTGCGCGCGGTGGTGGTGCCAGCCCGCTTGGGGGCGCCGCGGAACCGGCCAGCTGGACGCGCCTCCGACGCGCACGGGGGGTTTCCCGGAGCCCATAAAAAGCCGGCCGGAGGACGCATGGCTGGACAGAGCCTCCCGCGCGTCCCGGCTCTCCTCTGCCTCCGCTGGGCTCCGTCCGGGCCCGCCCTGGACGCCCGCCTGCTCGGAAGCTGATGCGCCCTGACCGTGCGCTTTTACGCGCGGCTGGTGCGCTTTTACGCGCGGCTGGGGCGCCATGGGAGACTCCCAGCGGCGGCCGCCGCCGGAGCCTTTGTCGGCGCGCTCCCGGCTCAGCTACTCGGTGGGGCACTTTCTCAACGACCTGTGCGCCTCCATGTGGTTCACCTACTTACTGGTTTACTTCCACTCCATCCTGGGCTATAGCACCAGCCACGCGGGGGCGCTCTTGCTGGTGGGGCAAGTGGCCGACGGCGTCTGCACGCCGCTGGTGGGCTACGAGGCGGATCAGGCCGGCGGCTGCGGGCGCTACGGGAGGAGGAAGTCGTGGCACTTGGCCGGTGAGCTTGCAGCGGCGCGGGAATGGTGGAGAGGAGTGGGAAGAGAGATCCAGAGGGGTGGGGTGGGGGTTGTTTGCAGGAAGAGCTGTGGCTTTGCATATATCTAGGAAAAGAGAGAGAGAGAGGCCCAGGCTGGACAGAACCGGCCTTGCCTGGGGCTTGCCGGATTCTCCTCTGCCCCAGCATCCTGCCTCTGACAGAGGACAGCTGAGCAGATCTCTTCCCGGCGTTTGATTATTTCATTTGTTTCCAAATGTGAGTTGGTTACATTGAAACCTCTCAAATCCACTTAACAGCACTGGCATCAGTGACAAAAACAGCTTCGCATTTTATTAAAAAATAAACTGCCCTTTTAAAATGTGGGGTTTTTTGGGGGGGGGTTGGGTTGTTGTTTTAATTTTTATTAGGTATTTTGTGGTTTTATATCTCGATTTTGTTCTGTGAACCGCCCTCAGAGCCCCGGGTGTATATAAATTCAATAAATAAAAATTTTATTGTTTATTTTACACACAAATTCCTACGAAGCAACTTGTGGCAACATCACAGTATGGAAAAGCACGTATTTAAAAATGCAATGTGGATTGGCAGTCTTAACAATTTTTAACCCAAGGCACTTAGTATCTGGGATAAGGGTGTGTGTGTTTTTTTAAAAAAATTGTCTTCTTCAAAGGCTTTTAGCTCCCTTCATGTGGTACACTGTCCCAGGGCATGGAGGGTTGATTTTAGATTACAGTGGTACCTCGGGTTAAGTACTTAATTCGTTCCGGAGGTCCGTTCTTAACCTGAAACTGTTCTTAACCTGAAGCACCACTTTAGCTAATGGGGCCTCCTGCTGCCACCTCGCCGCTGGAGCACGATTTCTGTTCTCATCCTGAAGCAAAGTTCTTAACCTGAAGCACTATTTCTGGGTTAGCGGAGTCTGTAACCTGAAGCATATGTAACCCGAGGTACCACTGTATCTTGATAAATACAGCCACTAAGTGCATCTGTGCTTTCCAAAAGAGTCATATGAGGTCAGGTCAGAAAGGTCATCAAGTTCAGCGGTCCATTTTCCACTCCATGCTTCTCTGATATTTGCAAGCAGGACTTGAGGAATACAGCTGTGTTGGCTGGTTCGTTTGTTGCCCAGTGGTAGACTGCCATGGCTGGTGGAGGTTTATCTCTCTCAGGTGGGCCAAATGGTGAGAAAGGTGTCCTTGGAGTTGGGAGTGCAGCAGCCACTGTTGCTCCCATTAAATGTAAAGGGACCCCTGACCATTAGGTCCAGTCATGGCCGACTCTGGGGTTGCGGCGCTCATCTTGCTTTACTGGCCGAGGGAGCCGGCGTACAGCTTCCGGGTCATGTGGCCATCGTGACTAAGCCGCTTCTGGCGAACCAGAGCAGCGCACGGAAACGCCGTTTACCTTCCTGCCGGAGCAATACCTATAGATCTACTTGCACTTTGACGTTCTTTTGAACTGCTAGGTTGGCAGGAGCAGGGACTGAGCAACGGGAGCTCACCCTGTCATTGCGGGGGTTCGAACCGCCGACCTTCTGATCAGCAAGTCCTAGGCTCTGTGGTTTAACCCACAGCGCCACCTGCGTCCCTTTTGCCCCCATTCCCTACGGCAATTCGAATCAATGGAGGAGATTACCTGCCGCAATTAAATTAATATTATTTAGAAACAGCGTTCCCTTCCAGAGTGTGGAATGCTTCTTTGATACGATACGATACGATAATCTTTATTGCCATTGTCCCCTACAGAACAACAAAATTGAAAAAAATCTACATCAGACATTCAGAAACCCACAAGCCTGCTATCCCAGCTATCCCAGCCTGGTTAGCCCCCTAAAAACTCTGATACCCCATAATTAAATACAATATACTCCCATAGAGACTACCTTAAGGTAAAGGGACCCCTGACGGTTAGGTCCAGTCGTGGCCGACTCTGGGGTTGCGGCGCTCATCTCGCTTTACTGGCCAAGGGAGCCGGCGTACAGCTTCCGGGTCATGTGGCCAGCAGGACTGAGCCGCTTCTGGCGAACCAGAGCAGCGCACGGAAACGGCGTTTACCTTCCCGCCGGAGCGGTACCTATTTATCTACTTGCACTTTGACGTGCTTTCGAACTGCTAGGTTGGCAGAAGCAGGGACTGAGCAATGGGAGCTCACCCCGTCGTGGGGATTCGAACCGCCGACCTTCTGATCGGCAAGCCCTAGGCTTACACTGCGTTTAAAACCAAAATCGCATTTGGATAGAAACTGTTTCTCGGGCGGCTAGTCCTAGTCCTCTGGAATCGGGGATAGGGGAACACAGTGGCCATTCATACAGCCCCCATTCTCTTTACATTAAACTTGAAAACCCACAGTTGGTTAGAGCACGCCAAGGTTGCAGGTTCGATCACCGTACGGGACTGCTACATATTCCTGCATTTCAGGGGGTTGGGCTCGGATTTCTTCCAGCTCTACAATTGTGTGATTCTATGTAGGGGGGAAACTATGATCAGTTAAGTGCAATACGTGGTTCCAAGTTCCGCAAACTCTTGAGTCTGAGAGAGGGCCAGGGGAACTTCTAGGGCGGCTATTCATAACTCTTATACAAACCTCTCACATCTGTTTTTTTCGAAACCTGCACTTCCCCCTTCTTTGAGCTGTGTCTTGTAGGGAGACAACCCAATTCCATGACTCTTTGTTACATCATCTTGTTCAGAGGTTTGATACCTTGGCCCAAATCTTTCGCATCCATCGAGATCTGCTCCCTTTGCACCTTCGGGAAGAACTGGGCACCTCAGACATAATTATCTCTTCTTATCATTTGTTGTTTAGTCATTTAGTCATGTCCGCCTCTTCGTGACCCCCTGGACCAGAGCACGCCAGGCCCTCCTGTCTTCCACTGCCTCCCGCAGTTTGGTCAGACTCATGTTTGTAGCTTCGAGAACAGTGTCCCACCATCTCGTCCTCCGTCGTCCCCTTCTCCTTGCGCCCTCCATCTGTCACATTCTACTCATGTCAAAACACCAGGCAGGCCCCACAAATAACCCAGAGGTGCATTTTAAATAAAAGGACACATTCTACTCATGTAAAAACATGCTGATTCCCGGACCGTCCGCGGGCCGGATTAAGAAGGCGATTGGGCCGCATCCGGCCCCCGGGCCTTACGTTGCCTACCCCTGCTCTAGAGAGTTGGACCTGCCTGCCATAGGTGATCAGCAGGAGAGGCGCTTGTCTGCGATCTCCTTTGCCAGATCTCCTCTGCTTTTTTACGCTGAGCCTTGGTTTAGTTTAAGCATTAAATGTGCCGACTTCGTTTGTTCCCGGCTGGAAGGACGTCGTTCCTGTTTACTCTCCGTTCTGATTCTCCGACTTCCTCCATTTCCCCTTGTGATGAACTCTTAGGAAAACCTGGCCGGTGGGGTCATAAATTGCTACTTCAGGGTTTTTTCGACATGTTTGTTGGGACGCTGTGTTCCAGCAAGAGCAAGAGCTCCGCATGGCTTATCGCCGCTGCTTCCATTTGCGATGAGTCAGGTCGTTCTGAGAACCTGCGACAAAAGATCACTCAGTCCTAGAATCATAGAATCCTAGAGTTGGAAGAGACCACAAGGGCCATCGAGTCCAGCCCCCTGCCAAGCAGGAAACACCATCAGAGCACTCCTGACATATGGTTGTCAAGCCTCTGCTTAAAGACCTCCAAAGTGGGAGACTCCACCACACTCCTTGGCAGCAAATTCCACTGTCGAACAGCTCTTACTGTCAGGAAGTTCTTCCTAATGTTTAGGTGGAATCTTCTTTCTTGTAGTTTGGATCCATTGCTCCGTGTCCGCTTCTCTGGAGCAGCAGAAAACAACCTTTCTCCCTCCTCTATGTGACATCCTTTTATATTTTTGAACATGGCTATCATATCACCCCTTAACCTCCTCTTCTCCAGGCTAAACATGCCCAGCTCCCTTAGCCGTTCCTCATAAGGCATCGTTTCCAGGCCTTGGACCATTTTGGTTGCCCTCCTCTGGACACGTTCCAGTTTGTCAGTTTGTCCTGATCGTGTTCCCTCCGGAAGGAAGATCTTCTTCCCTCTCTCCTAACGTTACAACTAGTGGGCATAAAAAAACACAGAATTTAGGGCCCCCCAACGGTCATCCAGTCCAACCCCGCTTTGCAATGCAGGAATCTCAGCTAAAGCTAAAGCTGGAAATTACAACTAATCCAGAACGCGGCAGCCAGACTGATGACTGGGAGCGGCCGCCGAGACCATATAACACCGGTCTTGAAAGACCGGCATTGGCTCCCAGGACGTTTCTGAGCACAATTCAAAGTGTTGGTGCTGACCTTGAAAGCCCTAAATGGCCCAGTAGACCTGAAGGAGCGTCTCCACCCCCATCATTCTGCCCGGACGCTGAGGTCCAGCACCGAGGGCCTTCTGGCGGTTCCCTCACTGTGAAAAGCAAAGCTACAGGAAACCAGGCAGATGGCCTTCTCAGTAGTGGTGCCTGCCCTGTGGAACGCCCTCCCACCAGATGTCAAGGAAATAAGCAACTATCTGACTTTGAGAAGACATCTGAAGGCAGCCCTGTTTAGGGAAGCTTTTAATGTTTGATGCATTACAGTATTTTAATATATATTTTTGAAGCTGCCCAGAGTGGCTGGGGAAGCCCAGCCAGATGGGCGGGGTATAAATAATAAATTATTATTATTATTATTATTATTATTATTATTATTATTATTATTATTATTATTATTATATAAAGCAGCCATGACAGATAGCCACCCGACCTCTGCTTCAAGGAAGGAGAGTCCACCTCGCAGGGCGGTTTGGACATTTGGTTATGACCCCGGTCATACCTTCTTTAAACGCTTGTTCCTTTGTACGCACCACTTCTCTCCAAACAATACCCCTTTGTCGCTGTTAATTGCACGGTGCGCTGTTTTCAAAGTGAATCGCGAGGCTTCGGCTCAAATCCTCCACTCGTTCTGCTCTGAGTAGACCCACCAAAAGGAATGGCCGCGACTCGCTGGTTTTCAAAACGCTGGTGTGAGACTTTATATGGCCTTCTGCGAAGGTTGTGTATCCTGAACACGACTTCACACTTCCAATCGCCTTCTCAATCTGGCCTGCGGATGGTCCAGGAATCAGCATGTTATTACATGAGTAGAATGTGTCCTTTTATTTAAAATGCACCTCTGGGTTATTTGTGGGGCCTGCCTGGTGTTTTGACATGAGTAGAATGTGTGCTTTCATTTAAAATGCACCTCTGGGTTATTTGTGGGGCATAGGAATTTGTTCATATTTTTTTCCAAAATATAGTCGTCGTCCCCCACAAGGTCTGAGGGACAGTGGACTGGCCCCCTGCTGAAAAAGTTTGCTGATCCCTGGCATAAATAATATACACACTCTTGAATCGACCAAAATAAAAAAACAACCGTATGCAAATAATAATCTGTGAGTTTACAGAAATTAAACTTAAGTTAAATTTATACAGTCTCTCCCCCCCCCCATCTTTTTACTAACATAAAATAGACGTCCGATGATTTCCCCATGCAAACTAACTTTCTGGTGTTAATAACTGATCGTTATTAACTTACTCTTTCTGTGTTTTCTGATACCTTCTTACAACAATTTGTACCCTTCTTTCTTAACAGTGACTTTCAACAAGGGTCATTCAAATGTTGTCATAGGTATTGTAGCAATGTTATAGTTCTGTAAATAACTCATATATATATATCCCATTTTTGAAAGGGGTTGTTTGGTGGCTGGCTGTGATTTTCAACCTCCCCACAGCTTCAGCAGCTGAGATTGGAGTTGGGTTGGTTTTTCCGGTGGGCGGCTGATGGCGAAAGCTGTGGCCAAAGTCCCATCTCCTCAAGGCGATGAGTCCAGCTGGTCAACAGTCACATGACCTCTGCTCACATGACCACAAAAAAGTGAGCCTGTGGGGCGAACTCTAGATAGGATTCCCCTTCCTATTCGAGGGTCAGTCAGCCAGCAGCAAGTTAATAATAATAATAATAATAATAATAATAATAATAATAATGTTTAGTCGTGTCCGACTCTTCGTGACCCCATGGACCAGAGCACGTCAGGCACTCCTGTCTTCCACTGCCTCCCGCAGTTTGGTCAGACTCATATTATTATTATTATTAATAATAATAATAATAATTTATTATTTATATCCCGCCCATCTGCCTGGGTTTCCCCAGCCACTCTGGGCGGCTTCCAACAAAGCATTAAAATACAGTGGTCTGTTAAACATTAAAAGCTTCCCTAAACAGGGCTGCCTTCAGATGTTCAGGCTAGATCCTTATGTTTTACTTGAGAGTAGACCCCTTTGAAATGAATGGACGCAAGGAACTTGCACTTGGGTAGATTTGTGTATGTGCAGACATACCCCAGCCTCCGCAAGGCTATGAGGTTTTACCCAGTGTTCGCCCTGCTCAGAGTAAACCCATGGAAACGAATGGCCGCGACTGACTTGGGTCCATTGTTGCCAATTACCGTATTTTTCTCCCTATAAGGCGCACCAGACCACAAGACGCACCTAGTTTTTGGAGGAGGAAAACAAGAAGAAAAATATTCTGAATCTCAGAAGCCAGAACAGCAAGAGCGAAAGCAGCAATCCCTCTTGCTGTTCTGGCTTCTGGGATAGCTGCGCAGCCTGCATTCGCTCCGTAAGACGCACACACATTTCCCCTTACTTTTTAGGAGGGGAAAAGTGAGTCTTATAGAGCAAAAAATAAGGTAGCTGGCTGAGGACTAGGAACTTAGTTTAACTTCGGGAAAGGACCCTAGAGAGCAGATCCGCTGAAACGAACTAACATCGGATCTGCAACCTAAAAGTTAACTGCTTTGTGCAGAATGCCGTCCTGGGCAGCTTGAATTTTACGGTTTTTTGGTTTTAATTTGTGGCGGTGAAAACCCCAGAAAATAATATCCTGCCGCAGAACGGTTGGCAGAGACACACAAACCTTGGAGGGGAGTGTTAGCTCTTGATAACGCTGTGTGTGTTTGCGAGGAGCAGATAACTCAGCGAAACCTTTTTCTCTTTTAAAAAGAGGAATTGGAAAGTACAGATGCCGTATGCCTCAAACATCTGACTTTTCATAGTCGCACTGAAAAGTTCCCTTTTCTGACGAAACTTGCAAAAAGGGTATCATTGGTGGACTGTCTCCTTCCTGGTTTTGTTGCTTTCGAAAATCACAGGAGGCTTAATCATCAAAAAGCAAACAGATCCACGTCCGAATTTTTCTGGTTCAAAGTGAATCTGGGAGCAGTTCTAGGTTGGGACAAGAGGGTCTTGTGACTGGAGGAGTGGACAGACTTCTTAGGCTTTAGATAAGCAATGATCTCATAAAGCAGATGAGATTTTTTTCTTCTTCTTCAAAAAGGTGAACTTTGCCCAGGACTGGGGGTGTTGGGGAATGAGGACACACGACCGAGCTACAAGCAATCAGCAAAGCATTTTTGAATCCACTGGGAGATGTGTGTGGGCACACGTGTCTGGATTTTAGCTTCATTTTGTGATGACATCTGTTGTTGTTTAGTCGTTTAGTCGTTCCTATTTTTTCCCAAATATAGTCCGGCTCACCACATGGTCTGAGGGACAGTGGACTGAACCAAGGCTGAAAAAGTTTGATGATCCCCTGGCTTAGGGCCTCATCAAACCTAAATCCAGCCCCGGATACCGCTGTACAGTAGTACCTCGGATTACATACGCTTCAGGTTACACACTCCGCTAACCCAGAAGTAGTGCTTCAGGTGAAGAACTTTGCTTCAGGATGAGAACAGAAATCGTGCTCCGGTGGCGCGGCAGCAGCAGGAGGCCCCATTAGCTAAAGTGGTGCTTCAGGTTAAGAACAGTTTCAGGTTAAGTACGGACCTCCAGAACGAATTAAGTATTTAACCCGAGGTACCACTGTATATACCGTATTTTTTGCTCTATAAGACTCACTTTTTCCCTCCTAAAAAGTAAGGGGAAATGTGTGTGCGTCTTATGGAGCGAATGCAGGCTGCGCAGCTATCCCAGAAGCCAGAACATCAGGAGGGATTGCTGCTTTCACTGCGCAGCGATCCCTCTTGCTGTTCTGGCTTCTGAGATTCGGAATATATTTTTTCTTGTTTTCCTCCTCCAAAAACTAGGTGCGTCTTGTGGTCTGGTGCATCTTATAGAGCGAAAAATACGGTATATTGAGCAGTCCGTAAGTGCTTGTTAAATAAACGGAGAGCATTTTTGCAGCGCCTGCTCCCAGTGTTTTAAAATGCCCCTTCCTTCCTTCTATCTCTCTCTTATTTCCTTCTCCTGTAGGTACCATCTGCGTCCTCCTGTCCTTCCCCTTCATCTTCAACCCTTGCCTGGGATGCTCGGAGAACACCCCCCAGTTTGCAGCCCTCATCTACTTCATCCCCTTCATCGTCATCTTCCAGTTCGGCTGGGCCGCCACCCAAATCTCCCACCTCTCTCTCATCCCGGAGTTGGTGGAAAGCGATCATGGAAAGGTGGAGCTCACAGCTTTCCGGTGAGGCCTGGCGCTCAACTGAAGGACTTTCTTGCCCTGATCTGACCACAGTGATCCATGCGACGGTCACCTCCAGGCTTGACTACTGTAATTCGCTCTACGCGGGGCTGCCCTTGAAGCTGACCCAGAAACTCCAGCGGGTGCAGAATGCCGCGGCGAGGCTCCTTACGGGGTCTTCGCCGTGGGATCACATTCATCCAGCGCTTTACCAACTGCACTGGCTCCCGGTAGAGTACAGGGTCAGGTTTAAGGTGCTGGTTTTGACCTTTAAAGCCCTATGCAGCCTAGGACCCTCGTACCTACGGGACCGCCTCTCCTGGTACGCCCCGCGGAAGACCTTAAGGTCCACAAATGACGACACTTTGGAGGTCCCAGGTCGCAAGGTGGTTAGATTGGTCTCAACCAGAGCCAGGGCCTTTTCAGCACTGGCCCCGGCTTGGTGGGACGCTCTGTCACAAGAGACCAGGGCCCTGCAGGACTTGACATCTTTCCGCAGGGCCTGCAAGACAGAGCTGTTCCGCCTGGCCTTTGGGTTGGACTCAGTCTGACCCTTATGTTTCCCTCCCCTTATGGTTTTGATCTATCGGCTACTATTAAAATGAGGCTGCATTTTAAATTGCATATTAACCTGTATTTTAAATTGTGTGTCGTCGTCCCCCCCCCATTATGTTTTTGCTGTAATTTTACTGGTGTTAGCCACCCTGAGCCTGGGTATAAATAAAATTTATTATTATTGTTAAACTCCGTCCTTGAACTGCGCAATTCCTGACCGCATCCTCTCCCGTGGCTTTTACAGGTATGCCTTCACCGTCATGGCTAACATCACCGTTTATGCAGCGGCCTGGCTGCTCCTTCACTTCCAGGTGGGCCACCGCGGGCAGCCAGAACAGAGTCACCACCTCGGCCGCCATGACATCCCCGTCTTTCGGGTGAGTGCAAGGAGGAAGCGGAACTGTTCCACCAGAGTCCTTAATTGCTCCTGGGCCGATGATGATGGTGGTGGTGGTGGTGGTGATAATAAAAACAACCAACAAATAATAATAATAACTAATAATAATAATTTATAATAATACAGTGGTACCTCAGGTTACATACGCTTCAGGTTACAGACTCCGCTAACCCAGAAATAGTGCTTCAGGTGAAGAACTTTGCTTCAGGATGAGAACAGAAATTGTGCTCTGGTGGCACAGTGGCAGCAGGAGGCCCCATTAGCTAAAGTGGTGCTTCAGGTTAAGCACAGTTTCAGGTTAAGAACGGACCTCCGGAATGAATTAAGTACTTAACCCGAGGTACCACTGTAATTTATAATACCCCACCCATCTGGCAGGCACCACCACCGAGAAGGCCCTCTGCCTGGTTCCCTGCAACCTTCTCTTTTAAATCAGAACTGGTGAAGGTCTGGTGTGAGTGTCTGGAGGCGGTTGGAGGATGGATGGCGGCTAATGGATTGAGGTTGGATCCTGACAAGACAGAAGGACTGTTTTGGGGGGACAGGAGGCGGGCGGGTGTGGGGGACTCCCTGGTCCTGAATGGGGTCACTGTGCCCCCAAAGAACCAGGTGCGCAGCCTGGGGGTCATTCTGGACTCACAGCTGTCCATGGAGGCACAGGTCAAATCTGTATCCAGGGCAGCTACATCTGGTATGCAGGATGAGACCCTCCCTGCCCGCAGACTGCCTGGCCAGAGTTGAATAAGAATATATGGGAGTCAATATTAAGGATTAGAATATTAATAAAGGAGAAGAGGTTAGTCATTGAAAAGAATCAATATACCGTATTTTTTGCTCTATAAGACGCACTTTTCCCCTCCTAAAAAGTAAGGGGAAATGTGTGTGCATCTTATGGAGCGAATGCAGGCTGCGCAGCTATCCCAGAAGCCAGAACAGCAAGAGGGATTGCTGCTTTTGCTGCACAGCGATCCCTCTTGCTGTTCTGGCTTCTGAGATTCAGAATATTTTTTTTTCTTGTTTTCCTCCTCCAAAAACTAGGTGCGTCTCGTCATCTGGTGCATCTTATAGAGCGAAAAATACGGTAATTAGAAGTATGAATTTGGAGAACTGACATAATGAAATTCAGTTACAGGGGATTTGAGGAAGTCAAATTCTCAATGTGATGAGAATTAGGTATGTGAAGAAACCATTTTTCTTTGTGTTTAGGTTATTGTAGTATAATGTGCTTTTCTTTGTTTGTTACGCCATCTTTGTGAGAAATGTTGAAAATCAATAATTTTTTTGGAAAAAAAAGAAAGTCAAAGCCTTTCTCTTCCCCCTTGAATTCAGAATCTGTCTCTGATCGTGGTGGGGATCGGGGCCGTCACTTCGCTTCTCTTCCATCTGGGCACGAAAGAAAAGAGTGCCCCGGTTTCCAGGCTCCCGGATCCTGAGGAACGGACCCCCCTGTTGCCCCCGGATCGAAAAACCCCAGCTCGGCCCCTGCTGCTTTGGAAACATTGGCTTTTGGAACCTTCTTTCTACCAGGTGAGTTCAAGCGATGAGGGAGCAAGGAGATGATTGGCCCCAGGCAGGTGACTCGGTCTCTATTGCCTTAGCCCCATGGGATATAGGGGGCCTAGCCCCAATTCCAGGATACTGAGGGCCTTCTGGCGAGTCCCTCCGTGCGAGAAGCGAGGTTGCAGGGAACCAGGCACAGGGCCTTCTCGGTGGTGGCGCCCTCCCATCAGATGTCAAGGAAATAAAGAACTATCTAACTTTTGGAAGATATCTGAAGGCAGCCCTGTTTAGGGAAGCTTTTAATGTTTGATGTATTTTGATATTTTGTTGGAAGCCGCCCAGAGTGGCTGGGGAAGCCCAGCCAGATGGGCAGGGTATAAATAATAAATTATTATTATTATTATTATTATTAGCCCAATGAAGCTGATCTTTGTGTGGTTAACTATTGAGATCCACCTCTTATACGGATGGGCTGTCTGGAGGATACAGTCATACCTCTTGTTACGTCCGCTTCAGGTTATGTTTTTTCAGGATACGTCCCACGGCGACCCGGAAGTAACGGAACGGGTTACTTCCGGGTTTCGCTGTTCACACATGCACAGATGCTCGAAATGACATCATGCTCGGAAGCAGCGAATCACGGGTCGCGTTCTGCTCATGTTGCGAATGGGGCTCTGTATAGTTTGGGTTGTTCTGTCCCTAAAATTCTGGTGTTGTTTTTTTTACAAAGGTTATTTTAAACATCCTTTACAGTTCATTATATATCATTTCTCAGTAAGCTTTAACCTCGCTACAGTGGTCCCTTGGTTCTCAAACGCCTTGGTACTCAAACAACTTGGAACCCAAACACTTCAAACCCGGATGTAAGCATTCCAGTTTTCGAACTTTTTTTGGAAGCTGAACGTGACCCGTTTTGTGTGTTGCACTTCCGATTTGAGTGCCACACTTTTTCGTGTATAAGACTAGGGTTTTTTTACTTACAAATTATGTGGGAAAACTGCGGGTCGTCATTATACACAGGGCAATCTCCCCCCCCCTATTTTCTTAAATTGGAGTCCCTAAAAATTGGGAGCATCTTAAAGGTAAAGGGACCCCTGACCATTAGGTCCAGTCGTGGCCGACTCTGGGGTTATGGCGCTCATCTCACTTTACTGGCCGAGGGAGCCGGCGTACAGTTTCCGGGTCACGTGGCCAGCAGGACTGAGCCGCTTCTGGCGAACCAGAGCAGCACATAGAAACGCCGTTTACCTTCCCGCTGGAGCGGTACCTATTTATCTACTTGCGCTGGTGTGCTTTCGAACTGCTGGGTTGGCAGGAGCAGGGACCGAGCAACGGGAGCTCACTCCGTCAAGGGGATTCGAACCGCCGACCTTCTGATCAGCAAGTCCTAGGCTCTGTGGTTTAGACCACAGCACCACCCGCGTCCCAGGGAGCATCTTATACACAGAAAAATACAGTATATAATAATCCTCCCTTGACTGTCTCTCCTCTTCTTTCTTTCCAGGTGGCAATATTGTATATGGCCACACGGCTCATCGTCAATCTCTCCCAAACCTACATTGCGATGTACCTCACCAATTCACTCATGCTCCCTAAGGTGAGTCCGACTGGAAGCAGGCTTGGTGCTAGAAGCATCCTTCACCTGGTTGCTAAGGCAACCGGCTCCTGAGGATGCGAGGGACCAATTTCATTCCCCCCCCCCGCAAATTTTTTTTATTGGTTTTCCAAATTTATAACAGAAAAGAAAAACATTACAATACAAAAAACAAACAGACAGACAGACAAACATTTATCCTAACTTTTACAATCCCACTTTTGTGAGGTGACTTCCTTGAATGCCGAGTTTCCATCTAACTCATTGTAGCAGTTTTCCAATACTATTTTCAAATAAAATTAACTTCAATTAACATCTTTCTTTCTTTTCATATTAACTTCTATCCACAGGGTTATGCAATTGTAACATATTCCACTCCTAAGCCAATCATTGCTTAATGTGGATTACGAAATTGTTGCTAATATTTTGGCCGATAGGTTGAAGAAGGTTCTGTCAGATTATATGCCTGGACATATGAAAGAGAATGTTAGGAATATAATCGACATTTTGCAAAGATTAGAAGTTCAAGGGACCAATTTCAAAACACACACACACCCCGGGCTCTCTTGTGGAGTTACAGAAATCTAGCTGTTTTTGGAGCAGGATTTGCCAATCAGGGGAGATTTGCAGAGGGTTGCCACACATGCATGGCGCCAGCGGTTTGCCATTTCCGGTGACATCTCGTGAGAGACCCCCAAAATCTCCCAGGGGCTTCCGAGATCCCAGTAAGCGAGGCTCTTGTGAGCTCTCGTTGAAAGCCGCTGTTTTTCTCATGAGGTGGCGGTTGAGTTCTGCCTCAGTCTGGACGGTCCGGTCTGATAGATATAATTATAATATAATTTATCATTTATACCCCGCCCATCTGGCTGGGTTTCCCCAGCCACTCTGGGCGGCTCCCAACAAAATATTAAAAACACGACAAAACATCAAACATTAAATACTTCCCTAAACAGGGCTGCCTTCAGATGTCTTCTAAAAGTCAGGTAGTTGTTTATCTCCTTGACATCTGACGGGAGGGTGTTCCACGGGGCAGGCGCCACCACCGAGAAGGCCCTCTGCCTGCTTCCCTGTAACTTCACTTCTCGCAGGGAGGGAACTGCCAGAAGACCCTCGGAGATGGACCCAGATGTCCAGGCTAGATGATGGGGGTGGAGACGCTCCATCAGGGATACTGGGCCGTTTAGGGCTTTCAAGGTCAGCACCAACACTTTGAATTGTGCTTGGAAACATACTGGAAGCCAATGTAGGCCTTTTAGTACTGGTGTTATATGGTCTCGGCAGCCGCTCCCAGTCCTGCATTCTGGATTAATTGTAGTTTCCGGGTCACCTTCAAAGGTAGCCCCACAGAGAGCGCATGGCAGTAGTCCAAGTGGGAGATAACCAGAGCATGCACCACTCTAGCGCAGGCACCCCGGACTCGGCCCTCCAGATGTTTTGGGACTACAGCTCCCATCATCCCTGACCATTGGTCCTGTTAGCTAGGGGTGATGGGAGTTGTAGTCCCAAAACATCTGGAGGACCGAGTTTGGAGATGCCTGCTCTAGCGAGTCTCCGGGTCACCTTCCAAGGCAGCCCCACAGAGAGCGCATGGCAGTAGTCCAAGCGGGAGATAACCAGAGCATGCACCACTCTGGAGAGACAGTCTGCGGGCAGGGAGGGTCTCATCCTGCATACCAGATAGAGCTGGGAGACGGCTGGTCCTGGTTTTCAGCTCTTCCTCCTCCAGAGATAACAGAGTCCATCCTGTTTTTCCCCCTGACTCTTGCCTTCCTGCAGAGGTTCATCGCCACAATTCCCCTAGTGATGTACATTAGCGGCTTCCTTTCCTCGTTTCTGATGAAGACTGTGAACAAGAAGATTGGCAGGAATGTGAGTAGCTCACATGCATCTCTGGGTTATTTGTGGGGCCTAGGAATCCGTTCATTATATTTACCGTATTTTTCGCTCTGTAAGACGCAGCAAACCACAAGACGCACCTAGTTTTTGGAGGAGGAAAACAAGAAGAAAAATATTCTGAATCTCAGAAGCCAGAACAGCAAGAGGGATCTCTGTGCAGCGAAAGCAGCAATCCCTCTTGCTGTTCTGGCTTCTGGGATAGCTGCGCAGCCTGCATTCGCTCCATAACACACATTTCCCCTTACTTTTTAGGAGGGGAAAAGTGAGTCGTATAGAGCAAAAAATACAGTATTTCAAAATAGAGTCCGGCCCCCTAAAAGGTCTGAGGGACAGTGGACCGGCCCCCTGCTGAAAAAGTTTGCTGACATCTGGTCTAGTGTTTCTATAATTTTTCAAAATCTCTTCCTTTCTCTCCTTTATGTTTAGCTCACCTACTTCGTGGGCTTGCTAATCATCCTGGCGTTTGCTTCCTGGGTGGCTTTGGCCGAAAGAATCGGCGTGGAGATCTATGGTGCAGCCGTCCTTTTGGGCACAGGTTCGGCCACAATCCTGGTAACTTCTCTCTCCATGACGGCCGACCTCATTGGCAGCAACACAGTACGTAATGTGGGCATGCGCAGAGCGCACGGGCGATCTTGCCAGGGAAACACGCACACATACATCACCAGTATGTGGATGATACCAAGCTCTACCTCTCTTTTAAATCAGAACCAGTGAAGGTCCTGTGTGAGTGTCTGGAGGCGGCTGGAGGATGGATGGCGGCTAACAGATTGAGGTTGAATCCTGACAAGACAGAAGGACTGTTTTGGGGACACAGGGGGCGGGCCAGTGTGGGGAACTCCCTATTCCTGAATGGGGTCACTGTGCCCCTGAAGGACCAGGTGCGCAGCCTGGGAGTCATTTTGGACTCACAGCTGTCCATGGAGGCGCAGGTCAATTCTGTGTCCAGGGCAGCTCCATCTGGTACGCAGGATGAGACCCTTCCTGCCCGCAGACTGCCTCGCCAGAGTGGTGCATGCTCTGGCTATCTCCCGCTTGGACTACTGCCATGCACTCTACGTGGGGCTGCCTTTGAAGGTGACCCAGAAACTCACTAGAGCAGGCATCCCCAAACTTGCACTTTGATGTGCTTTCGAACTGCTAGGTTGGCAGGAGCAGGGACCGAGCAACGGGAGCTCACCCCGTCATTGCAGGGATCCGAACCGCCGACCTTCTGATCGGCAAGCCCTAGGCTCTGTGGTTTAACCCACAGCGCCACCCGCGTCCCTTATTATAATTATAATTATGTCATAATTTATTCCATTCCATCTTCATAACACACTTTACAGTACATTTCAAATTGTAGCAATTTTCAATTCTGTGTGTATGTATGCTGAACTTTTCTGGAGCCCAAATGGCAATCTCGTTTTCTCCAACAGCACAGCGGTGCCTTCGTCTACGGAGCCATGAGCTTCACAGATAAAGTCGCCAATGGAGTGGGCGTGATGATCATCCAGAATTTGCACCCGTGCCCGTAAGTAGGAATGTTACCGGCTGAAGCCGCAAACCGTAGCATAACAGTTTGCAGCAATTGCAGGGTGCAAGACGCTTTGCTCCTGGTGAGAGCAATTCTGAGAAGGAACAGCTCTTGCATAATAAACTTGATTTGAAATAGGCGTAGAATAATTTCGATCTCAACTTGGTCACTGTATTTTTCGCTCTATAAGACGCACCAGACCACAAGACGCACCTAGTTTTTGGAGGAGGAAAACAAGAAAAAAAATATTCTGAATCTCAGAAGCCAGAACAGCAAGAGGGATCGCTGCGCAGCGAAAGCAGCAATCCCTCTTGCTGTTCTGGCTTCTGGGATAGCTGCGCAGCCTGCATTCGCTCCATAAGACACACACACATTTCCCCTTACTTTTTAGGAGGGAAAAAGTGAGTCTTATAGAGCAAAAAATACGGTATTTATCATTTTGATGCAAGCCATTTAAATGCTTTGCCGATTTGGCCGAGGATTTTACATATGTTAAGTGATGAACTAATATGTTTAATTTCATAATGTGAAGATCTAAGGATGTTAATGTTTAAGATACATTTTATAAGAACTGCGATTTGGAAAACCGTTAAAAAGATATGCAATGAAATTCAACCAAGGGGAAGCGAGGAAGTCACTTAACAAAGTTAAGAAGTGTAATTTTTAATAAGGCTATGATATATGTTTGTTTGTCTTATGTGTTCGTTTGTTTATAATATTGTGAAAACCAATAATTTTTTTTTAAAAAAATAAAATAAAATAAATGCTTTGCCGATTAAGTGGTACAGCCGTACCTTGGTTGCCGAACGGAATCCGTGATCATTTTATTGTTTTAATACGCTGCAAACCGCTTGGAGGTTTTAAATTAAATAAGTAAACCAGCCGAAAACCTAGGCGCGGCTTCTGATTGACTGCAGGAGCTTCCCGCACTCATCCGGAAGCCGCGTGGGACGTTCGGCTGCCGAAAATTGTTCACGAACCGGAACGATAGCTTCTGGGTTCGCAGCGTTCAGGGAACCAAAACGTTCGAGTCGCAAGCCGTCCGTCAAGCAAGGGATGACTGTACATCATTTCCCAGGAATCTCTCGCCTGGCTTGTTGGCTGCTTCCGGTTCTGTACGCAAGAGATCTCCCAGGAATTTGGCCCGAAGTCACTCTTCCTTTAACAGGTTGGAGGTTGGATGATGGATGGCGGCTAACAGATTGAAGTTGAATCCTGACAAGACAGAAGGACTACTTTTGGGAGGCAGGGGGCGGGCGGGTGTGGGGGACTCCCTGGTCCTGAATGGGGTCACTGTGCCCCTGAAGGACCAGGAGCGCAGCCTGGGAGTCATTTTGGACTCACAGCTGTCCCTGGAGGCGCAGGTCAGTTCTGTGTCCAGGGCAGCTCCATCTGGGACGCAGGATGAGACCCTCCCTGCCTGCGGACTGTCTCGCCAGAGTGGTGCATGCTCTGGTTATCTCCCGCTTGGACTACTGCAATGTGCTCTACGTGGGGCTACCTTTGAAGGTGACCAGAAACTGCAATTAATCCAGAATGAGGCAGCCAGACTGGGGACTGGGAGTGGCCGCCGAGACCATATAACACCGGTCTAGAAAGACCTACATTGGCTCCCAGTACGTTTCCGAGCACAATTCAAAGCGTTGCTGCTGACCTTTAAAGCCCTAAATGGCCCAGTATCCCTGAAGGAGCGTCTCCACCCCCATCGTTCTACCCGGACACTGAGGTCCAGCTCCGAGGGCCTTCTGGCGGTTCCCTCCCTGTGAGAAGCCAAGTTACAGGGAAGCAGGCAGAGGGCCTTCTCGGTGGTGGCGCCCTCCCTGTGGAACTCCCTCCCACCAGATGTCAAAGAGAACAACAACTACCAGACTTTTAGAAGACATCTGAAGGCAGCCCTGTTTAGGGAAGCTTTTAATGTTTCATGTATTACAGTATGCTAATATTTTTTGGGAAGCCGCCCAGAGTGGCTGGGGAAGCAGAGCCAGATGGGTGGGGTATAAATAATAAATTATTATTATTATTATTATTATTATTATTATTATTATTATTATTTATTAACAAGCCCCTGTTGCCTTCCCTTTTCCTTCTCTCTCCCCAGGACGGAACACTGTTGCGGCAACTGCGTTCCCTTTTACCGTTGGGTGATGGTGGCTGTCACCGGAGGAATGGCCGTCGTCGCCACCCTGGGCCTCGCCTGCATAATGATTTGGCCCATCCGCGTCCGGTTCCGTAAGTCGGGTTTCGTTTTGCCTTGGGGGGCGGGGAGACGGGGACCCGGCCGGCGAAAGAGGTGTCCCCTCAGAACGAACGAATGAATTTTTTATTTGTTACAAGTAGGTAGCCGTGTTGGTCTGCCGTAGTCGAAACAAAATAAAAATAAAAAATTCCTTCCAGTAGCACCTTAAAGGTAAAGGGACCCCTGACCATTAGGTCCAGTCGTGACCGACTCTGGGGTTGCGGCGCTCATCTCGCTTTATT
This sequence comes from Podarcis liolepis, assembly GCF_965112155.1. Taxonomy (NCBI): domain Eukaryota; kingdom Metazoa; phylum Chordata; class Lepidosauria; order Squamata; family Lacertidae; genus Podarcis; species Podarcis liolepis. The sequence continues at coordinate 2,147,879 of NC_139572.1, forward strand.
GGCCGAGGGAGCCGGCGTTCAGCTTCCGGGTCATGTGGCCAGCAGGACTAAGCTGCTTCTGGCGAACCAGAGCAGCGCACGGAAACGCCGTTTACCTTCCCGCCAGAGCGGTGCCTACTTATCTACTTGCACTTTGTGCTTTCGAATTGCTAGGTTGGCAGGAGCAGGGACCGAGCAACAGGAGCTCACCCCGTCATTGCGGGGATTCGAACCGCCAACCTTCTGATCGGCACGTCCTAGGCTCTGTGGTTTAACCCACAGCACCACCCGCGTCCCTATATATGACCTTAGAATTCCTATAATGAAACCTAAATGAACAGTTTCAGCGATCTCTGTTTCTCGCTTCTTCCTGCAGATGATGTCTCCGTTTCTGGACTGGCCGGCACACGATCACGGGAACTCGGAGACTCCGAAGGCGGCGAAAATCCCGGTGTCGTCAACTGAGGCTCTGTTTCCTTTGGAAGGAAGACGCCACGGCAAGGAACACCCAAAGACTCGGCTGCCCTCCCCTCGAACCAACTGGGTCCTTCTTGAGAATCGGGACCATTCGCAACTCTTTCCTTTTCCCCCTCCTTGCACATTTTGCACAGTTCCTTCTCGTCACCCGCCCTGAACTTCCTTTTGCACGTCGAACACAAAAGTTACTAGACCTCACGAAGGAAGACATTCTCCACCCACCCAGCCCCTATCTTCCCTGCCCTCGCCACATCAGACCACTTTTATATATACATATATAAATATAAATCTACTTGTATATAAGAATTATAAATAAAGGTGTGTGTTTTTATTAAAAAAGAAAAGAAAAAGGAAGTTTAAGTAAAGCTGTTTCCTTTATGTCTGTCTCTTCGCTAAGTCATAAAACCTGGACGTTGAAGCCAGTGTTGTTGTTTTAGTTTATATATATATATATATATATATATATATATATATATATATATATATCGCTTTATTGATTCCAAAAAGAAAACAGTCAACAAAAATACTTGTAACACAAAAAGATATACAGTGGTGCCTCGCAAGACGAAAAGAATCCGTTCTGTGATTCTCTTCGTCTAGCGGTTTCTTCGTCTTGCGAAGCAAGCCCATTGACGGATTAGAGGATTAGCGCTATAATAATAATAATAATAATAATAATAATAAATAATAATAATAAATTTTATTTATATCCCGCCCTCCCCAGCCGAAGCCGGGCTCAGGGCGGCTAACAACAATCAAATAATCAGTCAAATAATCACACAATCTAAAAATATTTCATTATAAAAATTAATTAAATCAAATTGATGGCAACCAATTAAGCAAAATTCTGCGCCCTGACCAAAAGCCTGGCGGAACAACAACAATTAGCGGCTTTTAGCGGCTTATCTGCTGATCGGATCAGCTGATAAGCGGCTTAGCGGCTTAGAAAAAGGGGGGGGGAAGGAAAAAAACCCAGCAGGAACTCGCAAGACATTGTCGTCTTGCAAAGCAAGCCCACAGGAAATTCGTTTTGCGAAGCACCTCCAAAACGGAAAACTCTTTCGTCTAGCGAGTTTTCCGTCTTGCGAGGCATTCGTCTTGCGGGGCACCACTGTAATGGTTTTGTAATACGTGTCTTCTATGGCATGGGGAGGCAACCCTAAGGCCCAGGGGCCGGATCCGGCCCAATCGCCTTCTCAATCCAGCCCGCAGACAGTCCGGGAATCAGCTTGTTTTTACATGAGCAGATTGTGTCCTTTTCTTTAAAATGCATCTCTGGGTTACTTGTGGGGCATAGGAATTCGTTCATTATATTTTTCGGTTCATTTGTTTTTTGACTGTGGAACCCAGTTCAGCTACTGATGGATTGATTGATTGATTGATTGTGCGACTGCAGAAATGGATAAAAGCCCCCCATTCAAACAGTGACTATCATCAGTACAGGTAAGGAAAAATTAATAATTTTAATTCTTATCATATACATACTGTCTTGTTTATTTTATAGTGCAGTACATTGATTATTGCTTTCATTTTATGGCTCTCGTTAGATAGTAAAATTCATGTTAAATTGCTGTTTTAGGGGTTGTTTGATTTAAAAGTCTGGAACGGATTAATCCGTTTTGCATTACTTTCTATGGGAAAGCGCACCTTGGTTTTGGAACGCTTTGGTTTTGGAACGGAATTTCGGAACGGATCAAGTTTGAGAACCAAGGCACCACTGTATAGGTTTTTCCTAATGACACTCAGCACCCTTAACGAACTACAACTCCCATAATTCTTTGGGGCAGCCAAGCCTGTTTTAAGTGCTATGACCCCAGTTTGAATGTATAGCTCAGTTGTAGCCAAAAGCAAAAGGACATGTGATTGTATCAGTCCATCATTTAAGGCACTGATTCATTGTGCCAGTGGTGGAATCTAGACACATTTTTTAAAAGTCGTGAAAATGCTTTTTTAAAAAAACGTTTTGAAAAATACATTCAATTTTCCGTAGCTCACTATCGCCATCTAGTGTTGCATTTGTATAATGCACTTTGCAGCCGACTTGAAACCTTTCCTTTGCGGCTGCATAGCCGAGTCCAGAGTTTCATTGCAGAACATGCAGAAACACACCAGCCCGGAAATACAGAAGTCTCTGTTCCTCTTTTTTCAAAAGGAATTGCAAAATGAACTTTTCCCTTTTCCCAACTGCTATCCTGTTTCTTTGTTGTTTAGTCATTTAGTCGTGTCCGCCTCTTTGTGACCCCCTGGACCAGAGCATGCCAGGCCCTCCTGTCTTCCACTGCCTCCCGCAGTTGGGTCAGACTCATGTTTGTAGCTTCGAGAACACTGTCCCACCATCTCGTCCTCCATCGTCCCCTTCTCCTTGTGCCCTCCATTTTTCCCAACATCAGGGTCTTTTCCAGGGAGTCTTCTCTTCTCCTGAGGTGGCCAAAGTCTTGGAGCCTCAGCTTCAGGATCTGTCCTTCCAGTGAGCACTCAGGGCTGATTTCCTTCCGAATGGAGAGGTTTGATCTCCTTGCAGTCCATGGGACTCTCAAGAGTCTCCTCCAGCACCAAAATTCAAAAGCATCCATTCTTTGGCGATCAGCCTTCTTGATGGTCCAGCTCTCACTTCCATACATAACCACTGGGAAAACCATAGCTTGAACTATATGGACCTTTGTTGGCAAGATCCTGTTTCTACGGGTTGGAATTTACTTATTCCTGATCCCCCTTGCCAGCTCCTTACAGGGCAGCCTCGACCACGAAGCTTGCACAATGTGTGTGTGTTTCGTTTCACGAGATCGGGTGCTCTGCTCTGAAATGGGAGCAAGTTCCAACCTGTCTGAACAGGAAACTAGCAAAAGAAATTATTGGCTGGCAAGACAGTGGAATGCGGAAGAAGTGATCTTGTTTTTTAAAATATCAGCTTGGCAGTAAAAGTGGAGTTGCTAAGATCCCTGATTAATCTCACGCTAGGGATCATTTATTAGCAGGTTTAACCGTGTGGTTCAGTTACACCAGGTGTAAGCAAACGTTTTCAGCCGGGGGCCGGTCCACTGTCCCTCAGACCTTGTGGGGGGCCGGACTATATATTTTTTTTTGGGGGGGGAATGAACAAATTCCTATGCCCCACAAATAACCCAGAGATGCATTTTAAATAAAATTACACTTTCTGCTCATGTAAAAACACCTGGCAGGCCCCACAAATAACCCAGAGTTGCATTTTAAATAAAAGGACACATTCTACTCATGTAAAAACACGCTGATTCCTGGACCGTCCACGGGCCGGATTGAGAAGGTGATTGGGCCGGATCCGGCCCCCGGGCCTTAGTTTGCCTACCCATGGATTAATCCGTTTTGCATTCCTTTCTATGGGAAAGCGCGCCTCGGTTTTGGAACGCTTTGGTTTTGGAGAAGCAAGTCACCGCTGTAAATTCGTCCGGCATGGCTTATTTTTGAGAAGCCCATGCTGGGTCTTAGCAAAGTCCTTTTCTAAGTGCTCACATTTTGTTGTTGTTTAGTCGTGTCCGAGTCTTCGTCACCCCCTGGACCAGATCACACCAGGAGGCGTGTCTGCAACAGAAATCCTGCCTGCCAGGATACCTGATAATGGTCACTGATTGCATTACCCGGGCAGCCCGGCTGTTCTTCTGTGATGGCAAATACTTTAATTCCTGATTCAGGCTTACAAGCTCAGCTGCTTTTTCTATTTCCTTAACTACCTCTTGAGCTCTTTAAACAGCCATTCTCTTTGGTGCTTCTTCGACAAAACTGTTTGCCCAGGCTGAAGAGTAGATCTGTTTACCCTCCTGTACTCCGGGTCATATAATACGTTGTTAAGAAGCACGTCAGCGTAACCGAACCATAAATTCTAACACTTCTAGCTTTGATTACGCGGAACGGCTTTTGTCCCACAAAGCCCAAGAGAGTTGCCGTTGTTCTCTTGAACAAACAGGATTATTAGAATGGATTATTAGAGTTGGAAAGGGTCCCAGGGGTCATCTAGTCCAACCCGCTGCAATGTGGGGTTGTAAGAATTTAAAGATCTCAAATATATAAATTAAAGGTTCATAAATTTACAAGGCAAACAAATACTTAAGTAGGTAAACCACGTGTCTGAAACAGTGAAAAAGGACAATCCTGAAACAAATTTTGACTCTCCCAAATTTGACCTCAAATGTTTCTCTGCAAGGAGGAAGGAAATGGAAGAACCTCTCCATTCTCTTTTCCTTACCTGTCTTTAGGGCATCTTTCTCCCTATTTTCAGGGGAGAAACGTTGGAGGGGTTGGAATAGGACGTCCCTATTTTCAGGGAAGAAACGTTGGAGGGGATGGAATAGGACGTCCCTATTTTCAAGGGAGAAACGTTGGAGGGGATGGAATAGGACGTCCCTATTTTCAAGGGAGAAACGTTGGAGGGGAGGGAATAGGACGTCCCTATTTTCAAGAGAGAAACATTGGAGGGGATGGAATAGGACATCCCCATTTTCAGGGGAGAAATGTTGGAGGGGATGGAATAGGACGTCCCTATTTTCAAGGGAGAAATGTTGGAGGGGATGGAATAGGACGTCTCTATTTTCAGGGGAGAAACATTGGAGGGGATGGAATAGGACGTCTCTATTTTCACGGGAGAAACGTTGGAGGGGATGGAGTTATGTGGCCCCCGAGCAAAGGAAATAATTAACTATACAACCTTTAGAAGACATCTGAAGGCAGCCCTTGATGGACTTTTTTTGTTTAATGCTATGTTTTAATATATGTTGGAAGCTGCCCTGAGTGGCTGCGGCATGGGGTATAAATAGTAAATTTATGATGACGATGGAATAGGACGTCCCTATTTTCATTGGAGAAATGTTGGGCGGTAAGCAATGCGTCTTGATTATCTTCAGCCCAGAGGACAAGCTACTAATATGCCTCTCAAGACATTATCAGAGCGTTCAGCTGCTGTTTCCACCAAGACTTTCTTTTCCCCCCTGTTGGTTCCTGCAGGTGTTTAATTATTTTCTAGCGTTGCAAGAGTCCTTCACCTCGAAAGCACCTTCGTTGCCTCATCAGACAGGTGAGCTCAGCCATAAAAGAAAAAAAAAGAAATAGGAGAACGGGGCTTTTGAATCTGACCTGATTCATAGCAACAAGGGACGCAGGTAATGCTGTGGGTCGGCAGTTCGAATCCCCGCGATGGACAGGGTGAGCTCCCGTTGCTCGGTCCCTGCTCCTGCCCACCTAGCAGTTCGAAAGCACGTCAAAGTGCAAGTAGATAAATAGGTACTGCTCCGGCGGGAAGGTAAACGGCGTTTCTGTGCGCTGGCCATAGCGGCTTAGTCCTGCTGGCCACATGACCCGGAAGCTGTACCGGCTCCCTTGGCCAGTAAAGTGAGATGAGCGCCGCAACCCCAGATTCGGCCACAACTGGACCTAATGGTCAGGGGTCCCTTTGTTGTTGTTTAGTCATTTAGTCGTGCCCGCCTCTTCGTGGCCCCCTGGACCAGAGCACGCCAGGCACTCTTGTCTTCCACTGCCTCCCGCAGTTTGGTCAGACTCATGCTGGTAGCTTCGAGAACACTGTCCCACCATCTCGTCCTCTGTCGTCCCCTTCTCCTTGCGCCCTCCATCTTTCCCAACATCAGGGTCTTTTCCAGGGAGTCTTCTCTTCTCATGAGGTGGCCAAAGTCTTGGAGCCTCAGCTTCAGGATCTGTCCTTCCAGTGAGCACTCAGGGCTGATTTCCTTCAGAATGGAGAGGTTTGATCTTCTCGCAGTCCATGGGACTCTCAAGAGTCTCCTCCAGCACCAGAATTCAAAAGCATCCATTCTTCGGCCATCAGCCTTCTTGATGGTCCAGCTCTCACTTCCATACATCACTACTGGGAAAACCATAGCTTGAACTATACGGACCTTTGCTGGCAAGGTGATGTCTCTGCTTTTTAAGATGCTGTCTAGGTTTACCTTTATCTCTGCTGCAAGCAGAAGATGGACTGGGAAGACGGACAACTTTTGGGGAGCTGGAGAGCATCTTTGGGTACCACACAGCAGAGGCAACGTGAGTGGCCGTGGGGGAGGCGCCGGCAACCTCCCTTCACGCCAAAAGGAGTCCCTATGCCGTTGCCGCGGCAACCTTTTGAAGGATGTCTGTCTCCAGGCAACTTGGGCTGCCAGAGGAGAAGTCATGTTTGCGCTCCGAATCGCCTTGGAGTCGACAGCTTCCTGGTCTTGCTGGCAGCAGGTGGAATCCCGGACAGCGTTGGACTTCAGACTTTTCTCACCCTACCTGCAGATAAAAGCAGCTGAGGGGAGGTTCAGAGGGCAGACGGCTGGAGAGGAAGGCGAGGAAGAGGAAGACAGCTCTTCCGCGTGAGAAATGGACCACCTCAAAGCTGCTGAAGATGTCATCTTGGGGCGGCCAAGTAAGCTGTAAGTGGCTCTGCTATTTTGGGGAAGGGGTACACTTGCAGTCAATATGATTCCACCCCCGCTGGAAATCAGGGGAGAAACGTTGGAGGGGATGGAAGAGGACGTCCCTCTTTTCAGGGGAGAAACGTTGGAGGGGATGGAAT